>NC_072376.2:17861250-18477187 GCF_028885625.2 Pongo pygmaeus
ATTGGTAGTATCAAGATGAGAACTGTAGAGAGAAAATAGACATAAGTTCAAGTACTGTGGTGTCCATTCTTTGTAAGTGTTTTTGTCTAATGCAATAACAAGCAGGCACATACCATATTGGAACTACACTAAGTGGGTTGTGAAACATCTCGACAATTTAATGAGCCTCAAATTTAGTTTTGGAAAAAAATATGCTCATTTCCAAATTTTGACACTACTCTTACAGGGTACTTTTGTTAAGCTTTCAGGCAGGAGCAAAGTAGAAGTTGAGATGTTGGGGAGAAAAGGAAGCATTTTCATGGGAGGGATGTATAGAATATTAGTTTTAATCACATATAACAATGCTTCTCATGCACTTCTTTGACTCTTTAGTATGCATAGGAATCACAGGGAGAGCAATATTCTTGAACTTTGCCACCAGAAGTTCTGTAAAAGAACCCAATAATTTTCACTTTCAATACACTTCCTGGTGATGCCCGTATTTCCAGTACATACATGGGCCTCACTTTGAGTAGCAAGGACAGAAGGACAATATTTCTGAAGAGAAAGAATCAAAATAAGAGATGCTTGAAATTATGATGTCATCCTCAACTCCTTCTTTCCCTTGAATCCTAACCCTCTATGCTCTCTCACCTTCTGCCACAATATCTAATCACTGAGTTTTGCAGAAATATCTCTCTAGTTCTCCCCTTTCTTTTCACTCCCACTTTAGTTCAAACCCTAATTATTTTTTGCCTCAATCTTCAGTAGTATCTTGAGTGATTCTCCAGTCTCTGGTTTTGTCTTAATGTAATCTAGACTCCATGAAACTTTCTAAAATCAAATCTAATCAAACTGTTCTTCTGATTAAAATCCAACAAAGGCCTCCAATTCTCTGCAGAATAAAGCCCACACTTCTTAGCATTGAATGTTAGACCTTCTTGATCTCCCCCGATCCATCTGTCCAGTCTTCCTTGTAGTAATACCTCACTCTACTCACCGAAAGCAATGCTTTATTTATCTGACAGCCAAGTTGAGCTGCTTGTGGATTCCCAAACAGGCAAAACCCAAGTCTCTCCCTTGCAATATCTTTACCTTTCAATCAGAAAACATTTTCATTCATTCTTCAAAAATATGACTTCAACATAAATCATCTGTGAAAATTTCCATGACTTTCAGATGCATAGAACCCTCCCTCTTCTGTGGCCATTTGTCAACATGTAGTAATTATTTGCTTATTTTCTTCCCTTCTAAAACAGTGTGATTTCCTCAAAAGCAGAATTAAAAATGCAACTCCTGCAGGATCTAGCACAAAAAGGTTTACTCAATTAAATTGATTTTAAGAGAGATTAAACACTATTTAGGATTTTCATTTTTCAGATGCAGAGAGAAGGGAGGAAAGATAAAGGAATTGTGCCAAAGCCTCTAAAATAAGGACTACATAGTGATGTGGTGTCTTTGCTAAAATGAGGTAGTTCAGTCAAACAGGATTTCTGTCTTGTTAGAAGGCTTATGTGGATAACTATAAGGACCAAAAAACACTTGGGAACCAATGAGTGTGTCTGTATATCTTTGTGTTTCAATCCGTTTGCCTTAAGTGAATTGTTTAAATACTCAGTACAAATATCACCAATTGTATATAGAGCATGCAAATTGCTAACACTTAGGCTATTTTATTCCAGCTGTGCTGTGCTTAGAAAAACTATTGAATATCCCTTACCTCATTAAACATGAAGCTTACAGCAAGTCTGAAGATTTACAAAGCACCTATTTTCCTATTAGCCAAGAGGAAAAAAGAAGCTTCATAAAGTTTCTTCATAAATAGCATAACGAAACACTTGCTCCCTTCCTCCTCTACCATTTCTGTTTGTATATGCCAACCAGTGCCAAGGAAACATGGGTCACCATAAAATTACAGCACATTCTTAGATGTCGCTAGACATCTAGTAGAGCTGGGGGAAACCCTTAAAGATTTCAACTTTAAGAGGGAATACAAGTTTAAAAAGACAAACAAACCTGTGCCCAAACAGGACATGAATAGGAAAGACACTCATTAGATTGTGTAACATAAACTTATGCTGGCAGAAGTAGGAAAGCAGTAGACTCAGACAGAGCCACAAGACAGGTGGTGATCTGATAAATGCAAGTTTTTTAATTGTGTGACTATGAGTTTTGGTTCTCCATATGGCTTCAAGGCAATCTAAGGGATTCTCCTAGAACATATGCCATCTTGCATGTTTTTCATAGCCCACATTCTCATAGAAGTGTGACCCGTTTAACTTTTCTTGCTGTTTTCAGTCTGTTAAAGCACTTTGCTTTCAACATGGGCTCTAGTCTGAAAAGAATGGAATAGAAGAGGGGGTTATTGAGATGATTTGGGGCTCTGATTTGATAATGAAGCTCACACATATGCCAGTCATGATGCCACTCACAGAGCAGTGGGGCGAGCATCCTATTTCCTTTGGTTCATTTGACCCTAGAGCCTCCTCTTAAGCCTCCCTCACCTACCTCTTACTATCATACAGGTCAAAAGCAAATTCACACCTCTTGCAAGGGCATTTTTGACCCATAAGAGCCCTTAAAGTAGTTCTACCCTTCTCATTGGAGAATACAATTTTTCCCTCTGGGAGGATACTGAGCTCACTGTTGCCAAGGAAATTGAGAGAACAGAGCACAATCATTTCCATTTTATTGTCTATTGTCCAGATGAATAAGATAAAATATAGCTTATGGATCATTTGTGTGCTAGTGTTATTCTCTTTTTTCAGATTCTCACCTGTAAGCTTGAAGTATGTCTACATCATTCTTGGGAAATGTCCATATATTCTAAGCTTGAAACTGCAGTGATGAGGACGTCACCACTTCCAGAGAGAACACTTTACTACCAGGTAAGGCTCTGACTTTTAACTCTTAAAAAAATACATACCACTTTCAAACTAAAAATTATTCAGTATTGGGAAACATCACCAATTCCTTCCTAGTTCCTTTTTGATATTATTTCTCTTCTCTTTAAACTCTTTGTTATTCTCCTCTGAATAATTCCCATTTTAAGTTTTACTCCATTTAATGTAATTTATGTAAAATAGTATGTACTAATTTAATTTTTAATGATTAGGTATTTTCTAGTGTTTTTACTTTTGAAATACATATAATTTCACAAGATTTTTAAAATACTTAAAGTTAACCCTTAACACCAAATAGAATAAGACTTTAAATTTTTAGTATATATGTGTGTGTACATATATACATGTAAATAGATATATAAATTGTTGTGCTCTGAATGGAGGAAAGATGGGTTTTAAGAGTCACATAGCAAGATTGTCACTTATAACATTTTCACTTTTTGTACTTCCATTAATGCAGTATAAGACTAACAGAATGTTAAGTTGAAGTTTATAACATATCATTGCATATTAGGTTTACCATGAAAAGAATATCCCAAGGTTTTTTTTCTTTAAAATAAATACATACTTTAAACTCATACTGTGTGTTTTTGATCCTAATAAAGGAACTTACAAGAACCCTATCCATTGCTTTAGTATCATTTTGAGTCTGGCTACTTATTATTAACATACTTATTATTAACACCTTGCCTTCTATTGCTTTGTTTCACTGATTTAAATATTGAACAGAATATTCTGCCCTATGGTAAATCTTTCCAGGTTGAGAATTTGATTTTCACAAATCAAATATATTTAATTTGTAAAAAATATAGACTTAATATCTCATGACCAAGTACAACTAATCCTGGGAATGTGATTTTTTTTCAGCATATGGCATTTAATCAGGATAATTTATTACATCAACAATTTAGAGAAAAATCACTTGATCCTCTCAGAATATACAAAAGAAAATGAAATTAACAAAATTCAACATCCATTCATTATAAAAATTCTCAGCAAAA
This sequence comes from Pongo pygmaeus, assembly GCF_028885625.2. Classification (NCBI taxonomy): domain Eukaryota; kingdom Metazoa; phylum Chordata; class Mammalia; order Primates; family Hominidae; genus Pongo; species Pongo pygmaeus. Next base: position 17,865,134 of record NC_072376.2, read on the forward strand.
GAGGAACAGAAGAGAACTTTCTTAACCTGATAAAGAACATCTGCACAAAAAGATACCTAACTTATTAATGATAGAAAAACAAACACTTGCCAAAAAGATAGAAAACAAGACAATTATGTACACTCTTACCACTCCTAAAAATGTCACACTTGATGTTTTAGACAGTTTACTGAGGCAAGAAAAAAAAAAGAAAATCTATACCAACAGGAATAAAAGATCTAAAACTGTCTGTATTATTAGGCAATGTAATTATCTATTTAGAAAATACCAAATAATCTACAAAAAAACTATTAGAACTAATAAATAAGTTTAGAAAGTTTGCAGGGTGCAAAGTCAATATACAAAAAATCATTTTATTTCTCTATAACAAAAATTAACTATTTTGGAAGATGGTAAAATAAGAATTCTCTGGGTCCAGTCCTCTTCACAAAAATACAGCTAGTAACTATCCACATGCAAGAATACCCCTGCGAATATTCCAGAACATGAAAGTGGGGCTGAGACAACTTCTTGGATTGCAGAACTGAGAACAGCTGTACACAAAGAGTAAGAGGAGTTGTTTCACTTTGATTATGTTATTTATCTCCCAACTGGCCCAATGCCACACACAGAGGATTCCTAGGAATCATCATTTTTACAGAGGGAAAAGAGAATTGGAGGCAAACATTCATCATCTCCATCATTCGAAGACTTCTTGCAGGAGACACTCTCTTGTGTAGCCCCATAAGAAACATTGGGGGTATTGGTAGGGCTAGACCACCGGGTTTCAGTTAGAAACAAAAAGTGAGAATGGCGCTCACAGGGGCCACTGTAGGGATGGTTGGTTGGTTTACCTTTTTTCTGCAAATAGAACTACTCTGAAGCAAACATGGTTAATTGGTCTCCCAGGGTTGAATTCCTGGGTGGTTTTCACCTTCAGCCTCAGTGCTATCCTTGAAACTTCTCAAGGCCAGGAGATTGGGTCAGGCAGATAACTACCTGAAAAGGGAGAATCTGACCTCACATGGCCCTAGCTGTCAATCTTGAAACCAGTCAAGCTGTGATGCACTCTTTAACCCTTCTCTGGGCAAAAAGGCAAGGGCTGGAGGGTGATTATCCACAAAGGGAGCATCTGTACCCCCAGGTGCTAATCGGCTAATGTACCAAGCCTTGGTGCTTTACTTAAGACTACCATAGGATGGGAAGCAAACGTGGTTGAGTAGTGATTCTAGAGACCCCATGGATGGGTAGAATCGATATTGTAAAAATTACCATACTGCCAAAAGCAATCTATAAATTTAATGCAATTCCTATCAAAATATTATCATCACTCTTCACAAAAGTAGGAAAAAACCATACTAAAATTCATATGAAACCAAAAAAGAGCCCGCACAGCCAATGCAAGACTAAACAAAAAGAACAAATCTGGAAGCACCATATTACCTGATTTCAAACTATACTACAAGGTTATAGTTACAAAACAGAGTGGTACTTGTATAAAAATAGGCACATAGACCAATAGAATAGAATAGAGAACCCAGAAATAAAACCAAATACTTATAGCCAACTGATCTTTGACAAAGCAAACAAAACTAAACTGGGGAAAGAACACCCTATTCAACAAACGGTGCTGGGATAATTTTCAAACCACATGCAGAAGTATGAAACTGCATCCTCATCTCTCACCTTATAAAGAAAATCAACTCAAGATGGATAAAATACTTGAATCTAAGACCTGAAACCATAAAACTTCTAGAAGATAACATTGGAAAAACTCTTCTAGACACTGGCTTAGGCAAAGAGTTCATGACCAAGAACCCAAAAACAAAAATAAATAGATGGGACCTAATTAAACTGAAATAGCTTTGCATAGCCAAAGAAATAATCAGCAGAGTAAACAGACAATCCACAGAGTGGGAGATAAATCTTTGCAAACTATGCATCTGACAAAGGACTAATATCCAGAATCTACAAGAAACTTAAATCAGCAAGAAAAAAAACTAAGATTCCCATCAAAAAGTAGGCAAAGGACATGAATAGACAATTCTCAAAAGAAATTATACGAATGACCTACAAACATAAAAAAAAAATGCTCAACATAACTAATCATCAGGGAAATGTAAATTAAAACCACAATGAGATACCACCTAATTTCTGCAAGAATGGCCATAATTTAAAATTCAAAAAAAAAATACATGTTGGTGTGGATGTTGTAAAAGGTAACACTTTTACACTTCTAGTTGGAATGTAAACTAGTACAACCACTGTGGAAAACAATATGGAGATTTCTTAAATAACTAAAAGCAGAATTACCATTTGAACCAAAAATCTCACTACTGGGTATCTACCCAAAGGGAAAGAAGTCATTATATGAAAAAGACACTTACACATGCATGTTTATAGCAGCACAATTTGCAACTGCAAAAATATGGAACCAGCCTAAATGCCCATCAACCAATGAGTGGATAAAGAAAGTTTGGTATATATACACCATGGAATACTACTCAGCCATAAAAAGGAATGAAATAATGGCATTTGCAGCAACCTGGATGGAGTTGGAGACCATTATTATTCTAAGTGAAGTAACTCAGGTATTAAAAACCAAATATTGTATGTTTTTACTTATAAGTAGGAGCTAAGCAATGAGGACACAAATGTATAAGGATTATATAATAAACTTTGGGGACTTTGCGGGGAGGGAGAGAGAGGAATGAGGGATAAAAGTCTACACATTGGGTTCAGTCTACACTGCTCGGGTGATGGGTGCATCCAAATCTCAGAAATCACCACTAAAGAACTTATCCATGTAACCAAAAATCACATGTTCCCCCAAAACTATTTAAATAAAAATTTTAAAAATCCCATTTACAATAGCAAAAAAGAGAAATACTTAGTTGTAAATTTAATTAAGAGGGTGAAAGACTTGTATATTTAAAAAAATTATAAAACATTGATAAAAAGAAATTGAAGAAAACAAAGTAAATGGAAAGATACCTAATGTTCATGAATTGCAAAAATTAGTAATCTTAAAATTTTATATTTTCCAAAGCAATGTACGGATCACTTTCTATCAAATTCCAATGTTATTTTTTCACACAAATAGAAAAATATTTCCTATATTTTTATGAAACAACAAACAACTAGAAATGGCCAAACAATCTTGGACTAAAAGAGCAAAACTATAGACATCACACTATCTGACTTCAAAGTATATTACAAAGCAATTATGATCAAAATAGCATGGCACTGGCATAAAAACAGATTGTTCAAGGAACAGAACAAGAAGAAGAGCCCAGATAAATCCATATATTTATTTTCAGTGTTGATTTTTGACAAAGGTGCCAAGAACACACAATGGGAAAAGGATAGTCTCTTCAATGAATGGTGCAGTGAAAACTGGTTAGCCACATGCAGAAGAAGGAAATTAGACCTTTATCTTAATTCGAGCACAAAAATCAACTTCAAATGCATTAAACATATATCATAACACCTGAAACTGTAAAACTAGTAGAATAAAACATAGGAAAAAAATACATGACATTGGTCTGGGAGAGGATTTTTTGGATATGACCCTGCCAGCCTAGGAAAAAAGCAAAAATAGACATATATGATTGCATCAAACTGAAAAGCTTCTGCACAGGAATAGAAACAATTAATGAAGTGAAAGGCAACCCAGAAAGTGGGAAAAAATACATGCACAACATTCATCTGATAAGGGCTTAGTATCAAAAATATATAAGAAACTTGCACATCTCAATAGCAAGAAAACAAATAACCAGATTTTAAAATTGAGCAAAAAAATCTAAATAGGCACTTCTCAAAAGAAGATAAACAAATGACAAAACAGTTCGTTTTAAAATGCTCAGCATCCTTAATCATTAGGAAAATGCAAATTAAAACCACAGTGAGATCTCACCTCACACTGGTTAGAGTGGATTTTATCAGAAAGATGAAAGATAACAACTGTTGGTGAGGATGTAGAGAATAGGGAATGCTTGTACACTGTTGGTGATGATGCAAAGTTTTACAACCATTATGAAAATAGTGTGGAGTTTCCTCAAAAAAAGTGAATAAATAAAAATAGAAATACCATATTGTATTAGTCAGGGTTCTCTAAGGGGACAGAACTAATAGGCTATATGTATGTATGTATATATACGTATAAAGGGGACTTTATTAAGGAGAACTGACACACAATTACAAGGTGAAATCCCAAGATACGCCTTCTACAAGCTGAGAAGTAAGGAAGCCAGTCTGAACCCCCAAACCTCAAAAGTGGGGAAGCCAGCAATGCAGCCTTCAATCTCAGGCCAAAATAAAATTAGAGGTGGTCAATTAAAAATAATATACATTTTTAAAATTAACTGTTTTGAAATGAATCATCATTTACAATAGCATCAAAAACATAATGAATTATGTGTAAATTCTGCACATATTTAAATGAATGGAGATATATCATTTTCATGAATTGGAAGGCTTTTCATGAATTGGAAAAATGTTTATAAGATGCCAATTATTTTCAAAGTAACCTTTAGCCTCAACTCAAAATTTACATTAAAATTCTAGCAGCAAATCTTTATAAAAAATTATCAATTTGATTTTAAAGTTTATATGGAAAGGCAACAGAATTAGAATACCTTAAACATTTTGAAAAACATGGCATACTGCCACTATCTAAGATTTATTTTATAGCTACACTATTCAAAGCAAGTTGGTACTGTCAGAATTATAGATACATAAACTAAAGGAACAGAATAGAGAGTCCAGAAGTAGACACATAGGTATATGATCAATAAAGTTTTAACAAAGGAGTAAAGGTAACTCCTTTGAGTAAAGGTAAAACTAAAGGAGTAAAGGTAATTCCTAGTGTGGAAATTATCATCGTTTCAACAAATAATGCCAGAACAATTGGATATCCATATAAACAAACAAACAAAACCTTGATTCTTGGCCTCAAAACAGATCTTGTGCCTAAAAATAAAACCCAAAAGTATAAAATCTTCAAAGGATAATATAGGAAAAATCTTTGTGATCTTGAGATAGGAAACGATTTCTTTGGTTAGACTCCAGAAACACAATCAATAATAGAAATCATGATATATTGGATTTCATCAACATTAAGAATTTTAGAGCTTCTGCCTTCTGAAATATACTCTTAAAAAAGTAAAAACACAAGCAAGCAATGGACTGAAAGAAAACATTTTATTTCACATATCTAAGAAGGGCATTATATCCAGAATAAATAAAGAACACCCAAATCTCAATGATAACAAAACAAATAATCCAATAAATAATTGAAAAAAATTTCAAACTGAAAATTTGCCCAAGAAGGTGTATGGATGGAAAATAAGCACTTATAGGGATGCTAAACCTCATTAGTCATTAGGGAAATACAAATTAAAATTAAGATGAAATACTACTATTGGCATCACAAAAATTTTAATAACTAACAATACAGTGTGTGTATTTGTTTGTTTTCACACTGCTGTAAATGACTATGTGAGACTGGGTAATTTATGAGGAAAAGAGTTTTAATTGACTCAATTGACTCAGTTCTGCAGGCTGTACAGGAGGCATGGCTAGGGAGGCCTCAGAAAACTTACAATCATGGCAGAAGGGCAAAGAGGAAGTAAACACATATTCACCGGCCAGCAGGAGAGAAAAAGAAAGGGGAAGTGCTACACAGTTTTAAACAACTGGGGCTCCTGAGAACTCACTCACTATAATGTGAACAGCAAGGGAGAAATCTGCCCCCATGATCCAATCACCTCCCACCTGATCCCTCTGCCAACATTGTGAATTACAATTCAACATGAGATTTGGGTGGGGACACGGAGCCAAACAATATCAGTGTATTTGTGAGGAGGCAGAGCAACTGGCACTCTTAAACATTTTCTATTGAGAATGCAAAATGTACATTAACTCAGGAAAACAGGTTGGTAATGTCTTAGGAAGTTAAATACTCACTTAAGAGCATTTCCATTCCCAGGGATTTATCTAGGAAAAACAAATATGTTGCTTAATGAAAAAAAATCATAGGTAAATATTTATAGCAAATATTTATTTATAGTAGACATAAGCTGAAAATAACTGAACTGTCCATTAACAAGTGAATGGCTAAATAAACTATGGCATATCAACTATAGTATACTACCTCACAATAGAAAGAAATAAACTGCTAGCAGACACAACAAAGTGGACAACTTTGAAATACATTATGATATGTGAATGAAACCAATTCCCAAAAACTATTAACTGTGATTCTATGAAAATAGCATTCTGGAAAATACCAAACTATAGACACAGAAATGGATCGATTTTTGTCAGAAGTTGGGGTATGTGGGAAGAATTATTACAAAGGAAAATGGGGAAATTTGAGGGGTTAACAAAGCTTTTTTATTTTGGTGTTCGTTACATGACTGCATGCATTTGCAAAACTCAGCAAATTTTAGTAGAAAAAGCATGAATTTTACTCTATAATGTATACCTTAGTAAAAATAATTGATATAAAAAGATGAAAAAAGAAACAGTTGAAGTCACATAAGATTAAGTTTCCAGCCCAGATCATGTACATTAGAAATATATGATTTTAGAAAGGATGCAAATCATCATAAACTAGGTCACAAAGTGCTGATAGAGGAAGATATAGCATTTTTTTCAGATATGAAAAAAAGAGCATTGGCGAGGGACAGAGAATCTTAGTTCTTTTCTGTTGCATTGGGTGATGAAAGGGCTGAGCATGCTGTCTCAGGCTTCTTTCTCTTTTTACAAAGCCATCTGTTCCACTCCTCTGATAACCCATTAATTAATTAACACATTAATCCATCAATCCATGAATGGATTAATTCCATCATGAGGGCTCTAGCCCTCATGACCCAATCACTTCTTAAAGGTCCCACCTCTCATTACTGCTACACGGGGGATTAAGTTTCAGCATGAGTTTTTAAGAGGACAACATTCAACCCATAGCAGAGAGGAAAAGGGCAAGTTCAGAAACTTGGTTAGGAAAACTGTTTGGTCAAAGTTGTGGTCACTATGTGTCATAATGATTTATTTTTCATTTTGTCTAAAGACCTAAAGAAAGCAACTAAGTAAATTTTAAAAAGTAATTTTACATCTTTCCTTCATCAACCACCTATCTAATATTGGAGAAGTTACTCAAAATATTGAATATTTCAACATCCTTATCAGATAAATAACAATTTGTGTCTTGAGATTCAATATTAACCAACTTTAATTTAGACCCTAAATAATTTCAGACTTGTCTCTGAAAATTTCCAGCTGAGGGACCAGTTGTAAGTTACTTAACCTATCTGAACCTCTTTTCTATAAATAGGATGGGGCTGTTGAGAGGATGGAATAAGACAGGGGGCACCCAGCTTGTTTGTATTTATTTTAGATCAAATTTAAAATTAAGTGTCACAGTACTGGCAGAGAGGATGCATTAGTCAAAGCCAAGAAAGGAACAGAAAATCTGGTGCATTGAGGAAACAGAAAATAATTAAATATGGTTGATACTTAAGGTTAAAGGGGAAAGAATGGTGAGAGAAGAGATAGGTAGGAGCTAAATCATGAAAAACTATATGTGCTTTGGCCAGAACTCTTTATTTTACTCCTAACTGTAAAAATATCAGTGAGAAAGTGTTGACTGATTTGAGCAATATTTGGCTGGCAGAATTTACAGAGTTCAGTGACAAATTAGATGGGGAATGATGGAAAAGACGGAATCTGTGACCACAGTGTTCATAATGTCAGTCTTTACATAGGAAATGAAGGACTAAAAAGAGGTAAGAAGAGAGCCAAAGACATAACTCTAGGAAATAAAAATAATTACTTCATCTGGCATAAAGGGTTACATTCAAGATAGAGACAGGAGGGAAGACTAGATGATCCTGACAATAAAAATGATAAAGGAGAGTTAGCATTTGTTAAGTGCTTATGACATAATAGACACTGTGCATATATATGTATTATCTCACTTTACAAGAGGAAAAGAAGATTTAGGGAGAATAAATGATCTTCCCAAGGCACACTGCTCTATGCAATTGGTTTCAAACTCAGAAAGTCACACTGCAGAACTTGAATTTTTATAAGGTAAGTCCAACTTGAAGACTTGTCACAAAAGATGTGAAGAAAGATGTATGCAAGAAGGGAGAGTTTAAGTGTGTTAAAGCTTGGACATTTTCCATTGGATTTAACAATTAGTAAGTGAAGCCATGAGTGATCTTGAAGAGAAAAATTCTATGCATATGGCAGGAGGCAAAGGCAGATTTAAAAGAAATTGAGCCGCTAGAGCAAGGATGACAGCAAATATGATCTTGATGATATTGAGCCCACTTTTTCAGTAGCCATAGCCCTTTGGGTATGCAGAATAACTTTAAGAAGACAAAGACCTGACTGGTTTGTACAAATTATAGATTTGTTAACAAGCATGTATTTGCCGCATGAAAGTTGATAAGGAAAATAAAACTATTATGTTAAATAAGTAAGACATCAATAACAACAACAAGAACAATAACATGTATTCCCCACACCCTGCTTTTCATTCAAACTCAATATATACAACTGGTTCTCCCTATCAATCTGAATAAAAAAATTAAGTCAAGGCCCATGAATCTTCTGCTCACTCTTAGATAATGTGGAGTTCTTGGTAACTTCTGTCCACAAAATAGTCTCAATTCAATCATTAATATGCCCACTATAGTATAATAATGAAAATCTTAAAACTTAGTTTGAAGGTAAATTTTCCCATTCCACTTGTAGCCAGAGCCTGATTCAAGCTGATTTCTTGCAGGGTTAGGAATGGGGTTTAATAGACTGCATCTCTTTCCACTGCAATCACATTTGTACTTTCTCCCTCACCTTGCTGACAGATTTCTGACCAATGGAGCTTGGTAAGTTTTCAGCACTGGAGAAAAGAGTGGTACAGGGTCAGGAAAATTCATTCCAAAAAATGTGGTGAAGGAGTTGGTTTGGATGCTCTCTGGGTCTAGAAGATGTCTAAAGTTGATGAATAAACTCATTGAGAAGTTTCTGGGTTTCTATGAGAACTTTTCCCATCAATGTGATCTAATTCTTTAAATGAACAAGTGTGTCAACCTTATTGCCTTATCAATTATAACTTCTACCCAAGCTTGTAAGTACAAGAAAATACAATCCGTATTTTCTTTTCCGAGATTCCTTGCTTGTCCACACATGAGAGAATAAATCTCTCTTATTACAGTTTACTCTCTCATGTGTACTCTACAATCAATTCATAGGAACTAGTCACTTTGGGCCTGTCTTATAGACTAGGCAATTACTTCCCAAACAGCTGTTGCTGTGGTGCATTTCAAAAGGCCTCTATAATCAGCCTCACTCTCACCCTTTAGATTTTCCAGGCAAGAGGCAGAGTGAGTCTACTTTGCTTCACAAGTTTCCAGAACAAATAACTCCTAAGTTTCCATCTAAAGCCTAGATTTGAACTCCCATCTATTTCCTCCCAGGGACAGTGTGATTTCTACCACCTACTGGATTTCTCTAAAATTTCTCCTGCATCTCTAACTCCTAAACATCTTATCCTTTCTATGTAGGAGAATGGTTAAAAACTGTGAATTGGTTTTGTTATAAAATCCTGGGTAGTCTTGAACCGCAATCTGAAATGCAGCTAGGTTTTTTAGGTCTCTGCCTAAATTGAGTGCAAAACAATCCATTTAAATAACTTGAAATTGAGAAGATTTTTGTTCTGATTTTCAGGAAAATTCTGTCTAAAAAGCACACCAAAGAAAGAAGTTCAGTGTGCTGACCCATGCCTGGAATCTGGTGTATCTTTGAATGAATAAATTCGGATAAATATTAACTAAAATAGCAACACAATGAATTAGCACAACTTCCTTGTGTGACATAATGATCAATAAAGGAAAGACACAGGTGCCTTAGAGAAAATTTAATCTAAGTACAAATCTTTTATTCTTAAGTTTCAAATTAAATCTGGTTGACTTTTAAAAGCTCCATTCAAATATTAATAAATGTTTATATATCAAAGGGGGGAAATGTCACACTTCTTTTGTAAACTAAAATGCATGTGATTTTACATGTTCCCAAATGAAAAGTATGAGCCAAGCAACAAAAATAAATGAGGACAAATTAAAATTAGTTTATCATAAGCAGGAGTTCCAGAGTAAGTTATGTCCACAATTACATCCTGTGCTTATGAATAGTACAATCATCAAGCATTCAAACATGGAGTTTTGTCAAACATAAAGAGTATTCTTGACTGAAGAATTCTGTTTGCGGTAGAATGATAAATTTAATACAGGTGTTCATCACAACTGCTGAACAGGTATGTGTAAGACTTTTGCCACTAAGTCAAGGCTAACATGAGGAAAAGAAAAAAGAACATTCAGTCACTCTTGTTATGAACAGTAGATGTTCATAGAACTGATTTCAGTTGGTCTAAGGATTAAGTCTTTCTAAAATATAATTGATAATGAACAGCAAAGAGAAAATATGCACTTTGCTAAGTACTGTTTAGATTGTTTTTAATTGTGATAAACTTCATATAATGAGAAATTTGCTACCATAAGCATTTTTATGTGTACAGTTAAGTAATGTTAAGCATACTCACATTGTTGTACAACTCATCTACAGAACCTTTTACATCTTGCAAAACTAATCCAATACTAACTAAACAGCAACTGTCAATTTCCCTCTCCCTGTAGCCTCTGGTAACCAGCATTCTACTCTCTGTGTTTATGAGATTGAATATTTTATATATGATTCCTCATATAAGTGGGATCATGCACTATTTGTCCTCCTCTGATTGGTTTATTTCACTTAGCAAAATGTCCTGTAGGTTCATCAATCTTGTCACATATGGTGGAATTTCCTTCTTTTTTACGGTTGAATTATATTCCACTGTATGCAAATATCACATTTTCTTTATCCATTCTTCCAGTCAACTAAAAACTTCTGCACAGCAAGGAAACAATCAACAGAATGAAAAGGCAATATATAGAAAAGAAGAAAGCATATGTAAACCATGTATCTGATAAAGATTTACTAGCCAAAAATATAAGGAACTCTTACAACTCAATTGCAAAAAACCCAAATAACCCAATAGAAAAATGGGTCAAGGCCTTGAATAGACATTTCTTCAAAGAAGATATACAAATAATCAAGAGGTATATCATTGGTGACACAGTTTAAATATTTGTCCCTTCAAAACCTCATGTTGAAAGTCGATCCTCGATGTTGGAGGTGGGGCCTGGTGGGAGGTATTTGGATCACATGAATGGCTTTGGTGCCATTCTCATGGTAAAAGAGATTGGCACCTCCTTTTCGTCTCTCTCACTTGTTATATGTTCTCTACACAGCAGCTTCCCTTCATCCTTTGCCATGAAAACTGAAAACTTCCTGAAGCCCTCACATCAGAAGTGGATGCTAATACCATGCTTTTTTGTACAACCTGCAGAGCTATGACCAAACAAAATTTTTTTCTTTATAAATTATCCAGCCTCAGTTATTCCTTTAGTGACACAAATGGATTAAGAAATAAAATCAGTTTGGAGGAGGGGATGTAGCTATGAAGATACCTGAAATTGTGGCAGCAGATTTGGAACTGGGTGATGGGCAGAGGTTGGAAAATTTGGAAGGCTCAGAAGAAGACAGAAAGGTGAGGGAATGTTTGGATTTTATTAAAGGCCAGGTAAGTGGCTGTTACCAAAATGCTGATTGTAATATGGATAGTAAAGGCCATGCTGAGGAGGTCTCAGATAGAAATGAGAAACTTATTGGGAGCATAGGTCACCCTTGTTATGATGTAGCAAAGGACTTGACTGCATGCATTGTGTCCATGTCCTAGGACTTTGTGGAAGGCTGAACTTAAGAGTGATGATTCAGCGTATCTGGCTGAAAAAATTTCTAAGCAGCAAAGCATTCAAGATGTTATGTGGTGGCTTCTAATAACCCATAATTAGATATGGGAGCAAAGAAATGACCTAAAGTTGGAACTTACAATTAAAAGAGGAAGAGAACATTAAAACTTGGAAAATTTGCCACCTGGTCATGTGATTGAGAAGAAAAGATAATTTTCAGATGAGGAATACAAGGGAGCTACAGAGCAACCTCTTGTTAGAGAGTTGGCATGACTAAAAGAGATCCAGGTGCTATTAGTCACAACAATGGGGAAAAGGCCCTTGAAGGCATTTCAGAAATCTTTGAGGCTGTCCTTCTATCACAGTCCTGGAGGTCTAGGAGGACAGAATGGTTTTGGGAACTAGGCCCAGCACACTGCCCTGTGCTGCCTTGGGATGCTGCTACCAAATCTCCGCAGGTTCAGTTTTAGCCACAGCTCCAAAGGACTCAGATACTGCTTGGACTTCTGCTCTTGGACTGAAGGTGAAGGCAAATGAGCCTTGTAAGATTTCAAGTCGTGCTAAGCCCATAGGCACACAGAATGCAAGAGCCATGGAGGCTTGGAAACTTCCATCTAGATTTTAGAGGATGTGCCTGAAAGCTTGGGTGCCCAAAGAGATGCTTGCCACAGGGTGGAGCCCCAGCAATGAGACTGTTTTAAATCAGTGCCAAGGAAAAAGTCAGTGATGCAGTATGGCTGCTTCCCACGGGGGCACTGCCTATTGGAGCAGTGGGAATGGGGCCACTGCCCTGTAGGTCCCAGCATGGTAGAGCCAGTGGCAACTTGAACCCTCAATCTGGAAAAGCTACAGGCATTGGCTCTAGCTTGTAAAAGCAGCCATGTGGGATGTAACCAGAAAAGCCATTAAAAGGACTGCTTGAGGTTTTAGGGGCCCACTGCTAGCACCAGTGCACCCAGAATGCAGAACATGGACTCATGGGAGGCAATTTTGGAGCTTTAAGTTTTAACATCTGCCCTGCTAAATTCCACACATATGTAGAGCCTGTTACCCCTTTCTTTTGGCCAATTTCTCTCTTTTGGAATAGGATTGTTTACCCAATGCCTGTACCACCATTGTATTGTGAAAGTAAATAATTTGGTTTTGATTTTACAGATGCATAGCTAGAAGGAACTTGCTTTGAGTTTCAGATAAGACTTTAGACTTTGGACTTTTGATTTAGTGCTAGAACAAGTTAAGATTTGGGGGGAATATTGAGGAGAAATGGTTGTATTTTACAGTGCAAGAAGGACATGAATGAGATTTGGAGGTAAGGAAGAGAATGATATACTTTGTGTTTGTCACTTCTACGTCTCTGTTGAAATTTGATCCCCAGTGTTGGAGGTGGGGCCTGGTGGGAGGTATTTGAGTCATAGGAAGGATCCTTCATGAATGTCTTCTCACTCTATTAGTTCCCACAATAACTGATTGTTAAAAAGAGGATGGCTGCTGGGCGTGGTGGCTCATGCCTGTAGTCCCAGCACTTTGGGAGGCCAAGGCAGGCAGATAACCTGAGATCGGGAGTTTGAGACCAGCCTGACCAACATGGAGAAACCCCATCTCTACTAAAAATACAAAATTAGCTGGGCGTGGTGGCGCATGCCTGTAATCCCAGCTACTCGGGAGGCTGAGGCAGTAGGATCACTTGAACCTGGGCAGCGGAGGTTGCAGTGAGCTGAGATCACGCCATTGCACTCCAGCCTGGGCAACAGAGCAAGATTCCTTCTAAAAAAAAAAAAAAAAAAAGGAGGATGGCACCTTCCTCTCCTCTCTCTCACTTCTCCCTATGTGATCACTAAATGCCAGCTCCCCTTTGCTTTCTGTCATGAAGGGGAAGTTTCCTGAAGCCCTCAACAAAAGCAGATGCTGATGCGGTGCTTCTTGTATAACCTGAAAAATCATGAGCCAAATAAAGTTTTCTCTTTATAAATTACCCAGCCTCAGATATCTTTTTACGGCAACACAAATAAACTCAGAAAATCAGAAAAATGGAAATCAAAACCACAATAAGATATCATCTCATACCTGTTAGGACGTCTGTTACAAACACACACACACACAGACTCAAACACAAGATAAGTGTTGGCAAGATATGGAGAAATAGGAACCCTTGTATATTGTTGGTGGTAATGTAAAATTGTGCAGTCTCTATGAAAAACAGTATGTAAATTCCTCAAAAATTAAAAATAGAAGTACCAGATAATACAGCAATCCCATTTCTGGATATATTTCAAAAAGAATTGAAATCAGGATCTCAAAGAGATATCTGCATTTCCATGTTCATGGCAGCATTATTCACATTAGCCAAAATGTGGAAACAACCTAAATGTCTATGATGATTTCAAGATAAAATGGCCTTTCCTACCTCTGTACTCAAATTTAAAAAAAAAATTTTGATAGCATATCCTAAATACTTTTCAACACATTGTATGTCTATCTCTAGTATATTGAAAGTGCTACGCTTAGGTGGGCAAGCAGAAAGCAATTTGCTTCTTTCTTTCTTTCCTTCATCGTGCCTCCCCTTTCCAGTGTAATACTTGAACTAGGTCCTATAGCTTATCTGGTCACTTACATATGTAAGCAGACTTTTATTTCTAGGAATTTTCTAAAGTACAGTAAAGCTTAACACTAAGACTTCAATTTTTTATTTATTCAATCCCCTTGGCTATTTATCTTCCTACTGAGGCCCCAAAACTAGAAGACAGAACTTTTTGGTTATATTATTTTAAGAAAACTCTAGCTCAGCTTTCTTTACGTTTTGATAAAACTTGAGTTTTTGTTTATTTAGTCCAGGCTGTCTTAGCTCTCTTTGCAGTGCAGTTCCAAGCATTTCAGCCAGAATTTAAAATTTGTGTCCAAAGGGCAGTTCAGACATCAATTTTCTTATATAACCAAAACTACTAGGCAAATTTTGCAAAGAAAATACTCAACATGCTCTCATCTAGTAGCAGAACAAGGTTGACCTTTAAAATTGTATAACTCAGCAAATAAAACTTGATGTCAGTGTCCCTTCTGATAAGCACAGCAATCTCTCTAAGAGGCACTCTGTTGTTATCTTCAGTTTAGTTTGGACCGGGGGTAACTGAAGAAATGGTGTTAGAAAAAAAGAGACAACAGGGGAGTACCTTCTACTAGCATGACGAAACCTCCCCAGATAGCTCCAAGATAGTCTTATGCTTCTTTATTCATAAACTGGAGATGGATAATGAGTGGTGATGTAGATAGACAGGTAGATAGATAGATAGATATATAGATAGATAGATAGATGGATGGATACACAGATACATAGATAGATACATAGAGTGACCATATATTCACATTTCCTTGATATGGTATGTGCTTACATTTGTACTGCCAGCCTCTTCTGTTGGGGATTTATTCAAACTTTTTCCTTTTAATTTATATTGGTATTAATAGTTACACTTAAATCATCTGGGCTGAGAGAAAAAGAATTTCTTCCTTTGTACTTTCATCTTTTGCCATAATAATGCATGTGCAATAAACAGAATTTTATCTTCAATATGTAGTTAGATCTTCTTTTCTCCTGGTACTATCTAAATCCAAGGCAGAGCACTGGTTGATAAAACTAGGTATGCTCTGATGCCTGAGGCTAGGGAGAGCTAACTCCCATTTGTCATTATGGTGATACTAACCAGTTGTGTCATGGCTTATACTGTGGTCTGTGAGACAGAAAGCTCCAGGCCACCAGTCAGTGAGTTATAAGAAACATGGGTAATTTGGGATTAGATGTGCATAAAATATGTGCAGGAAATAGCAGCTGAGCAGAATTGCCATAGATCATATTTAAAGTAGTCTGAACAATCTGCTCTTGTGGTTTTGTCATTTATTGTACATATATTTATTTTATTATTTTGTCATGTTTTTTTCATTTAGCAATGAGCTGTTTTGGAAACAATGAGCACTAGGAAGCAAAAGCACATATTTAATGAAAATTTAAATGCTGTATTTCTGTTATTTAAGAAAGATGTTGGAAAACAGTTAATTTTCACAAATTCTTTTTTGACATTTATCGTTAACCATGAAACCATACTGATATGACTGGGTACATAAAAAAACAGATGACACAAAGCTGCTAAAACGTCAGCAACTACTTCAAAAGTTAGTATTTATTTTAGTGAAACTGCTCCTGAAAGTGACAAGTTACCACCTGCAGCAGCACAAGTTGTATTTGCATATCATCTTGGGAACATGACTTTTTATTAGCTCAAATTATTGTTGTTTTTATTTAACTTTGCTCATTTCAATTATGAGTTTCCTTTTGAGGGTAGAAAAAGTAAAATGTAGCTTTTGATATGTTTTCCTAAATTAACAGAAAGGGCACTTACAAATAGATGATTTATGCTAGCTTTATATCAGTGCCATGTAACATTTCAAGTAGAAAATGAGTTAGAGTGATTTAAATAATGGTCTGATTAAAAAAATTAAATTTGAAATTAAACATCAATGTTTAGTCAAAAAGTCTAAAATTGTCTTGAGTAAGATTTCAAATTTAAAAACTCATAATTGAATATAAAATAGTTTTTTGTAGTGATTATGCAAATAATTTTGGTAGAGCTCAGTCCTGTGTTAAAAATAAAGCTCTTGCAAAATTAGTAAATGGATGAAACACAAATATACTTGGGTTTGATTGTGGTACACACATAATTAATAATTCCATTCAAATAAACCATAGCATTCTACCAATTGAAGTAGAAACTATAAGTGTCTTAAATATGCTCACTAAGTTCAAGGAGAGAATGTACAAACAACTAAACAAAATCAGAAAAATAATATATGAACAAAATGAGAATATGCAGAACACTTTTCCAACCAACAACAGAACATGCATTTTCCTCAAGTGCACATGGAACAATCTTCAAGATAGAACATACAGTAGGCCACAGCCAAAGTCTTAATTACTTTTAAAATATTGCAGTCACACAAAGAAGCATCTCTGATTACAATGAAATGAAACTAAAAATCAATAGCAGAAGTAAAAGTAGAAAATTGCAAATACATGGAAATTAAATAACCCACTACTATTAAACAACCAGTGAATCAAAGCAGAAATCATAAAAGAAGTTAGAAAACATCTTGAGACAAACAAAAATGAAAACACAATTTACCAAAACTGATCGAATGCTGTGAAAGCAGTACTAACTAACAGGAGAATTTAGAGCCATAAGCACTTACTTTAAACAAAAAGAAATATCTCAAATCAACCTGTGTTAGACCATTCTTGCACTGGTATGAAGAAATACCTGAGATGGGGTAATTTATAAGAAAAAAGGATTAATTGGCTTATGATTCTGCAGGAAGCATGATGGGATCTGCTCAGTTTCTGGGGAGGCCTCAGGAAACTTACAATTATGGTTGAAGGCTAAGGGGGAGCAGGCACGTTACATGGCCAGAGAAAGAGCAAGAGAGTGAGGGGGGAGTTGCCACACACTTTTAAATGACCAGATCTCATGAGCACTCACTCACTATCATGAGAACAGTACAAAGGGGAAGGGTGCTAAGGCATTTATGAGAAATCTGCCCCCATGATCCAATCGTCTTCCACCAGGCCCCACCTCCTACATTGAGGATTACATTTCAATGAGATTTGGGCAGGAACACACATCCAAACTATATCACAATCTTAACTTTACACTTTAAGGAGCTAGAGAAAGATGGACAAACTAAACCCAAAGCAAGCAGAAGGAAATAAATAATAAAAATAACAGCAGAAATAAACAAAATACAGAACAGTAAAACAATAGAGAAAATCAATGACACTAAAGAGCAACAATTTTCTCTGTAGAAAGATCAACAAAATTGATAAACCTTTAGCTAGAGTGACTAATAAAAAAGCAAGACTCAAATAACTAAAATAAAAATGAAAGAGGAACATTATACCCAATTTCACAGAAATAAAAAAGGATTATAACAGAATACTATGACCAATTCTATGCCAACAACTGGGTAACCACAATAAAATGGACAGATATTAACAAGGAGATTCAATCAGTAATCAAAAACTTCCCCAAAAGAAAAGCCCAGGACCATATGGCATTCCTGATGAATTCTACTAAAAATTAAAGTAAGCATTGAAAAAAATCTTCTTCAAAATCTTACAAAAATTGGAAGACAACATTTCCAAACTCATTCTGTATGGCCAGCATTACTCAGATAGGAAAACCAAATTAAGATTGTCCCCTCCAAAAATTACAGACTAATTTATCTGATGAACATTGTCATATCTTGGATGTTTGTTCCCTCCAAATCTCATGTTGATATGTGATTCCTCAGTTTTGAAGGTGGGGCCTAGTAACAGGTGTTTAGATCATTGGGAAAGATCCCTCATGAATGGCTTGGTGCTGTTCTGACTCTATTAGTTCATTCAGGAGCTTGTTGTTTCAAAGGAGCCTGTAACCTCCTATTTTCTCTTTTGATTCCTATATCTCCATGTAATGTGCCTGCTCACACAGCACCTTCAATCATGATTGGAAGTTTTTTGAGGTCCTCACTAGGAGCAGATATTGGTACCATGCTTTCTGTTCGTCCTGCAGAACCACGAGCCAAAATAAACGTCTTTTATTTATAAATTACCCAGCCTCAGGTATTCCTTTATGGCAATGCAAATGGACTAACACAAAATTGGTATGGAGGGGTGGGGTATTACTATAAACGTACTTGAAAATGTGGCAGTAGCTTTGAACTGGGTAATGGGAAGAGGTTGGAAGAGTTTGGAGGGCTCAGAAGAAGACAGAAAGACAAAGTGTGGTTTGAAACTTCTTAGAGGCTTCTTAAGTGGTTGTGACCAAAATGCTGATAGAAAACGACAGTGAAGGCCAGGCTGATGAGGTCTCAAATGGAAATGAGAAACTTACTGGGAATGGGAGCAAAGATCACCCTCGTTAAACTCCTCTAGCAAAAACCTTTGCTGCACTGTTTCGTGTCCTAATGATCTGTGGAAATCTGAACTTAAGAATGATGACTTAGGGCCTGGCGCAGTGGCTCACACCTGTAATCCCAGCACTTTGGGGGGCTGAGGTGGGCGGATCACCTGAGATCGAGAGTTCAAGACCAGCCTGACCAACATGGAGAAACCCTGTCTCTACTAAAAATACAAAATTAGCCGGGCGTGGTGGCACATGCCTGTAATCCCAGCTACTTGGGAGGCTGAGACAGGAGAATCACTTGAACCCGGGAGGCAGAGGTTGCGGTGAGCCAAGATCGTGCCATTGCACTCCAGCCTGGGCAATAAGAGCAAAACTCCGTCACACACACACCCACGCACACACACACACGATGACTTAGGACATTTGGTAGAAGAAATTTCGAAGCAGCAAAGCATTCAAGAGGTGCCATCACTGCTTCTAACAGCCTATGATTAGATATGGGAGCAAATAAATTGCTTGAAGTTGGAACTTATATTTAAAAGGGAAGCAGAGTGTAAAAATTTGGAAACTGGCAGCTTGGTCATGTGCTAGAGAATGAAATATCATTTTCAGAGGAAGAATCTAAGCAGGCTATGGAGCAACCACTTGTTAGATTTGCATGACTCAAAGAGAGACTGCTTCCTATGCTGCACTGTTCCAGCTCCAAAAGCAGCACAAAACGCCCCAGGTAGAGCTCAGGTGCCACTTTGACAGTGCAAGATATAAGCTTTGGTGGCTTCTATGAGGTATTAAGTCTGCAGGAGTGAAAGAGGCCTAGCAGCTTCCACCTTGATTTCATAAAGATACATTGGAAACCCTGGATTCTCAAGAAGAAGAGTGCTGCAGGGGCAAAATCCACGCAGAGATACTCTACCAGGACAGTTCCAGGGGAAAACATGGGCTTGGAGCCCCCACACAGAATCCCCACCAGGGAACTGCCTGGTGGAGCTATGGAAATGGGGCAACTGCCATCCAGACCCCCAAATGGTAGAGCCACCAGCAACTTGCACCCTTAGCATGGAAAAGCCACAAGAGCAGAGCTGCCTAAGGCCTTGGGAGGCCACCCCCTGCACCAATGTGCTCTGAATGCCAGACATGGAGTCAAAATTATTTTTCCATTTTAAAGTTTAATGCCTGCCCTGTTGAATTTTAGACTTTTGGGGCCTGTTATCCCTTTCTTTTGGCCAATATCTCCCTTTTTGGAATGGGAATGGTTACCCAATTCCTGTACCACCATTGTGTGGTGAAAGTAAATAACTTGATTTTGATTTTACAGGTTCATGGGGGGAAGGAATTTTTCTTCAGTCTTAGGTGAGACATTGGACTTTGGACTTTGGATTGAGTTGATGCTAGAAAGAGTTAAGACTTTGGAGACTATTGGGAAAGGATGATTATATTTTGCAATGTGGGAAGAACATAAGATCTGGGGGACCCAGGACAAAATAATATTGTTTGGATTTTTGTCCCCTCTAAGTCTTATGTTGATATGTGATTCCCCAATTTCGAAAGTGGGGTCTAGTGAAAGGTGTTCGGATCATGGGTGTAGATCCCTCATGAATGACTTGGTGCTGTTCTCACTCTATTCATATGAAAGCTGATTGTTTAAAAGGACCCTGGCACTTGCTCCTCTCTCTCTCTCTCTCTCTCTCTCGCTTCTTCTCTTGTCATATGACACACCTGCTTTTCCTTCACCTTATGCCATGATTAGAAGCTTCCTGAGGCCCTCACCAGGAGAAGATTCCAGTGTCAAGCTTCCTGTACAGCTTTCAGAACTGTGAGCCAAATAAACCTCTTATCTTTATAAATTACCCAGCCTTTATAGCAATGCAAACAAACTAACACAAATATCAATGCAAAAGCATCAACAAAATGCTAGAAAATTGAATTCAACAACAAATTAAAATAATTATATGGTACGGCCAAGTAGGCTTTATTCCCAGAGTGCAAGGATGATTCAACATATGAGAATCAAGGAAGATATTGTACCCCATTATCAGAATAAAGCAAAACAAAACACGTTTATCTCAAGTGAAGCAGAAAAAGTATTTAACAAAATCAAATATGCTTTTATAAGAAAAATACTAAATGAACTGGGAATAGAAGAAAATTACACCAACATAGTAGAGATAATCTATGTCAATCCCATAGCTAATATTATACTTAGAAGTAAAAGACTAAAATATTTTTTTCTAAGAACAGGAGAAGAAAAAGATGCCCATTTTAGCCACTTCTCCTAAACATAATACTGGAATTCCCAGCCAGAACAATTGGACAAAACAAAGAAAGACAAATAAATTGAAATGAAAAAGAAAGAAACAAAATCATTTGCATTCACAGATTATATGTTCATATATGTAGAAAACTGTAATGATTTCATACACACACGGAAACACATACAAATTGTTAGAATGAATAAATTTATTTGGCAAAGTTGCAGAATAGGAAATCAACATGCAAAAATTAGTTGCATTTCTATACTCTAGATGTACTAATAATTAACAATTTAAAGAAATAAATTAAGAAAATAATTCTAATTATGCTAACAGCAAAAATAAATAAAATGCCAAAAAACGTTAAGAAACAAAGTTACATACACTGAAAATTATAAAATGCTGCTAAAAAAATTGAAGAAGAGACAAATAAACAGAAAGATATTCCATGTTTATAGATTGGAAGAGTTAATGTTGTTAAGATTGTCCATACATCTCAAAGTGATCTACAGATTTAATGCAATACCCATGAAAATGTTATTTTTTTTTTGGCAAATATTATTAAAGCATATCCTAAAATTAATATGGATTCTCAAGGGTCCATAAGAATCTCGAAAGTTTATATGAATTTGGACAAAATAAATTGAATTACAATTAAATGACATTTTTTTTTGTCCTGAATGGACAAAATAATCTTCAAAAAAAGTTGGATGTCTCATACTACCCAATTTAAAAACTTACCACCCAGCTATAGTAATCAAAACAGTATGGTACTGGTATAAAACCAAATATGTAGAGCAATGATATAAAGTAGAGAACCCAAAATAAAACTGTTAATTATATGGTAGTGATCTTTGATAAGGATGGCAAAATCCCTCAGTGAAGGTAGGGCAGTCTTTTCAAGAAATGATGCTCAGAAAGCTGTATATCCATATTTCATCCTTACATGACACAATTTACAACAATTAACTAAAAATGGATCAAATATTTAAATATAAGACCTAAAACTATAAAACTCTTAGGAGAAAATGTACAGGAAAGCTTCACATCATTGAATTTGGCAATGCTTTTTTGGGATATAACACTAAAAGCATAAGCAACAAAAGTAAAAAATAGATAACTTGAGCTACACTAATATTAAAAACTTCTGTACACAAAAAAGACAGACTTAAAAGAATGAAAAGGCAACCTATGGAATGAAATACAATATTTACCAATCATATATCTGATATGGAGAGCTAATATCTAAAATATATCAACAACTTTTGTAACTCAACAACAAAAACAAACAGCCCAATTAAAAATGAGCAAAGGACTTGAATATATATTTTTCCAAAGAAGATATAGAAATGGCCATCATATACATGAAAAGATGCTCAGCACTACCAATTATTAGGGAAATGCAAATAAAAACAATAGTAAATAAGATACTACTTTTGACCCATTAGGATGAGTTCATGTCCTTTGCAGGGACATGGATGATACTGAAAACCATTATTCTCAGCAAATTAGCACAGGAACAGAAAACCAAACACCGCATGTTTTCACTCGTAAGTGGGAGTAGAACAATGAGAATGCGTGGATACAGGGAGGGGAACATCACACACGGGGGTCAGTCGGGGTTGGGGACTAGGGGACGGATAACATTAGAAGAAATACCTAATATAGATAGATGAGGGGTTGATGGGTGCAGCAAACCACCATGGCACGTGAATACCTATGTGACAAACCTGCACATTCTGCACATATATCCCAGAAATTAAAGTATAATTTAAAAAAAACTAAAACTAAACTAAAATAAAATAAAATAAAGGATGACTACTCTAAAAAAAAAATCACAGGAAATATTTTATGATGTGCTTATTTCACATTGCATCCCTGTATCAAAACATCTCATGTATCCCATAAATATATATAACTATTATGTACCCAAAAACTTAAAAATAAGAAAAAACTTTAAAAAAAATCCCAGGAAATAAGAAGTGTTGGTGAGGATGTGGAGAAATTGGAACACTTGTGCACTGTTGGTTATGTGTAATAGTGAAACCACTATGGAAAACAATATGGCAGTGTATTAGTCCGTTTTCACGCTGCCAATAAAGACATACCCCAGACTGGGCGATTTGCAAAAGGAAGAGGTTTATTGGACTTGCTCTTCCACATGGCTGGGGAGGCCTCACAGTCATGGCACAAGGAAAGGCAGTGCAAGTCACATCTTACCTGAATGTCAGCAGGCAGGAAGAGAGCTTGTGCAGAGAAACTCCTGTTTTTAAAACCATCAGATCTCATGAAACCCATTCACTATCACAAGAACAGCACGGGAAGGACCCGCCCCCATGATTCAATCATCTCCCACCGGGTCCCTTGCACAGTAGTTGGGAATTATGGGAGCTACAAAATGAGATTTGAGTGAGGACACAGAGCCAAACCATATCAGGCAGTTACTCAAATAATTGAAAATAGAATTACCATATAATTAAGCAATTCCACTTTTCAGTATAGACCCAAAATAATTGATAGTGGGGCTACAAAGAAATGTTTGTACACTCATGTTTATAGTTGCATTATTTGCAATACTAAAAAGGCAGAGCAGACCAAGTTTCTATTGACAGATGAATGGATAAACAAAATGTGGTATATATATGCATATCAATGAAAGTTATTCATTCTTGAAAAGAAGGACATCTTGATGCATGTTTCACTATGGATGTACCTTGAAGACTTTCTGTTAGTGAAATAAACTGGTCACAGAGAGATAAATGTTGTATGATTCAACTAATATGAGGTACCTAGATTAATCAAATTCATACAGATAAAAAGTAGAATGATGGTTGCCAAAGTCTGGGAGGAGGAGGAAATGGGAAGCTTTTATTTAATGGCTATAGATTTTCAGTTTTGCAAGATAAACAAAATTGTAGAATGGTTTCATAACGATGTGAATATACTTAATAGTATTGGAAGCTGTGCACTCAAAAATAGTTAAGATGGTAAATTTTACATTATATGTACTTTATCGCAATTAAAGTAAATCTAAGAAGTTATTCATCAATGTGCAGGTTTTCTCATTGCTGTCCATCATCAGTTAGATTTTAGAAAAATTTGAATCTTATAACAACTACTTACAAATCCATCAGATGTGAACTACATTGGAATTTATCATATTAATATTTATGTACTGTAACTGAACCCTCTAAATTCTGCTTAATTCTTGTTTTAAAAATCAAAATCTGTTGGAATACATTAATCAAATATTTAAAAAATAAAATTCTACCAAACTTTAGATTTTGGCAGTTTTATTGAACTGAGAAGTAATTTACATTAATTACAACAAAATGAGAGTAAGAATTTAATAAATTAAAAAATGAGTGTTCAAATCATGTGTAAGATATAATTTTAAAATTTCTTAATTGTGCTTTGAAACATCTTGACTTGATTAAAAAAAAATTCATTGAAGCTGTTACTGTGACTTGGTTAAATTCATATTTAATAACAGTAAAATGAAATTGATGAGGCCTGAGCTTGTAGCATCTAATTTTGAAACATCAAAAATATGAATATGGAAATTATTTGATGAGTCTTGTATCAAAATATTTTAAGAAATGTACCCTAAATGGAGGAAAAGAAGCAGTACCTCTGAGAATAGTAAAGTTTTTTTTTTTTTTTTTAATTATACTTTAAGTTTTAGGGTACATGTGCACAATGTGCAGGTTAGTTACATATGTATACATGTGCCATGCTGGTGTGCTGCACCCATTAACTCGTCATTTAGCATTAGGTATATCTCCTAATGCTATCCCTTCCCCCTCCCCCCACCCCACAACAGTCCCCAGAGTGTGATGTTCCCCTTCCTGTGTCCATGTGTTCTCATTGTTCAGTTCCCATCTATGAGTGAGAACATGCGGTGTTTGTTTTTTTTGTCCTTGCGACAGTTTACTGAGAATGATGATTTCCAATTTCATCCATGTCCCTACAAAGGACATGAACTCATCATTTTTTATGGCTGCATAGTATGCCATGGTGTATATATGCCACATTTTCTTAATCCAGTCTATCATTGTTGAAACATTTGGGTTGGTTCCAAGTCTTTGCTATTGTGAATAGTGCTGCAATAAACATACGTGTGCATGTGTCTTTATAGCAGCATGATTTATAGTCCTTTGGGTATATACCCAGTAATGGGATGGCTGGGTCAAATGGTATTTCTAGTTCTAGATCCCTGAGGAATCGCCACACTGACTTCCACAATGCTTGAACTAGTTTACAGTCCCACCAACAGTGTAAAAGTGTTCCTATTTCTCCACATCCTCTCCAGCACCTGCTCCATAGCCTGCTTAGTTCTTCCTCTGAAAATGATATTTCATTCTCTAGCACATGACCAAGCTGCCAAGTTGCCAAATTTTTACAATCTGCTTCCCTTTTAAATATAAGTTCCAACTTTAAGCCATTTATTTGCTCCCATTTCTAATGGGAGAATAGTAAAGTTTTAATTTTCACGATTTAATATAGAAAAAATAGAATTGAGAATAATCTTTATTTAGAAGACTTTTCTCTGAGTTTACATTATTTTAGCACCTGTAGAAAGAATGGTCTCTGAAATATAAATATTATAGTCTATATAGAAGAATCAAAGATTTAAGCAATTTCAAATTTTTGAACCTCAAAATGTACCTTCGAAACAAATTTCAGACACATTCCTAACAATAGTATTATTAACTTTAATTGTTAACGTTCTTAGTGTGCTAAATTCTACCTCCATGGTAAGAAAAATGTACATTCTCACAGATTTAATCTATTTTTAAGTAAGTCATATCACTTTTAAAATTAAATTTTCAGAATTTTTACTGGTGGCAAATACATACATAGACATGTAATATGTGTGTGTATATATGTAATGAGCTGAAGATTCTTGAATTGCATTTCCTTTTCCACAATAAAATGTATACTTATTTCATACTTTTTAGTTGTGAAATTATATTTTAGGAGTCACAATTGAGCAAGAAACTACCAAAATATGCCTTAGGGGATCACCTGGGTGCCACACATATTCCTCTTTGCCCCCATTTTATAACCGAAGCCCAACATGTCCATGCTAAGAAGACTCAATGACCCCTCCCAAGATGGTCATTCTTTTCCATCCATTCTGTTCCCTGGACACAAGGGTACTGGCATGCCCAGGCAACTGTCATAGCTGTTGGTTCCATGAGTCCTTTACAGTGTCTTCTGGTAACATGTGCACACTTTGGGTAACAGTGGCTGACAATGACCTACCTATCAGCAGGAGGTTGTCCTTGTTGCAAGCTGAACACAAGTGAGCTATCTCCAATACCTCACCTATTTTCTGAGAACACTCTCAGCATCAGATGTGGTAGCATCTTTCCATGAAGACGCTGAGATGGAATTTGACCTGCAGGAATTTTTGGGGTTTTTGTTTGTTTTTTGAGAACTAACTCCTTTGGAAAAGAGAGAAAGTAAGTAAGGTTGGATACACAAAGACACTGACTCAGGTCAAAGGCCTGGCAGAAACTCTGCCAACCCTCTCTGGAGCTCTGCACAGCCCATCAGAGTTGTCCAGAGTTGGACCAAAATGTTTGGGCCTCTATACCCCAAGGTAGATTGGTCATTAGATGTGGACCACTCTGAGGAAGGGGTGTCATAGGTCACTGCTGCTGCAGCAGACCCTGAAGGGACTTATAGCTGGAACAATCAAAGGAAATGTAACTGGTCCTACTGTGTGTCTATCATGGACAGTAGGCATCTGGACACTAAACATCTCATTTTTTTCTCCAGTGTTTCAGGTTTTTATATTTTGCTCTGTCCTTTTGGATATTTTTCTAACTTGTTCTTCTAGGTCAATAATAAAGCTTTTAATAGTAGTCTACTGATTGCTTAATGGAAAAATCATGATTATTTTTAAACTCCAAAGTACATGTTGGATGATACTTTTCTCCTAAGTGCTCCGATCATATTTTTACTCAAGTTTTCATTTAAAGCCTCAGCTGTTCTCTTTCACTGAGTCGATGTTGTGATCACTCTGCTTGATTTTCTACTTCCTGAGTGCTTGACCTCCCTGGACAGTTTGTCTTTTTGCTTTGTTAGCATATGGGGGCCTTCAGACTGGCTTCTGTCATATTCTAAATGGGAAGGGGAAGAAGCCTTCTTCCTCTGCATGGGGCAGTGTAGAAAGAGGGATGTTGCCTCCCTGCCACCCTTCCCCCTTCCAAGGAACTATAAAGATGTTTTTTCCTTGTCTCAGGTTCCTTAGACTCTCCTAATCAGAATCTGTCCATTCATTCATATTGCAGTTTTCATCTGGCCCATTTTCTAAAACTGATGAACATTACCTTTTTTTGATGTAAAAAAGTAAAAAATATTGTTACACTTCTTTTCCATCTATAGGCAGTTGGACACTATATCAATTCATGGAAAAGCTACAAGAATTCTTCTGAAATTTCCTTTCACATCTCTAAGGCTCAATTTCCTCTTCTGAGATTTTACTCCTTGAGGAAATTATTCCCTATACTGGTTATTGCTAAAACTACCTTCAAATAACTGCCTACACAAGAAAAAGAGACAGGTTTGATAGAAAACTACAATACAACATTATTAGAAGAGGAAAGGTTCGGGAATCAACTTGAGTTTGAATTGCAGCTGCTTATTTACTATGTTTAAATGTTAGGTAAATAATGTAATTAAAATGGAATGCTATTCATTCTCTTTAAAAATGTTTAAAAATCAGCTTGAAAGTTAATTTTGTTGCTTAGGAAAGATTTTTATGTATACTAGTTAGTTGGTGGGGCTTGAACATGAATTCAGAACTGTCTGATTCCAAGAATTGTTTTTTTAAATTACATATGAAAAATTATTTATAGTGATGTCATTTACAGCTTTACGTAGCAGCAGCATTTCTCTGTTTCTTGTTTCTAATCAGTTTTTGCCTTCCTTCCATTCCTCCTTTCCTCTGTGTCCCTCTTTTTCTTCCTTGCTCCTTGTTTCAATGCATATTACAATTACCAACTCTATGTCACCTACTGTGCTAACTTCCTGGTTTATAAGGTTGAGCAGAATCATCATAATTTTATCCTTCAAAATATTTTACAGTCTACTAAGGAAAATCAAAAGTAAACAAGTAGAAAATTCAAAAATAAATAATTGCCAATTGTGATAGTACTATAAAATTAATGAACAGAAAAATGACAGGAGGGGATTTACCTTTGGGATATTAGACTCAGATCATGCCCTGCCCCAGATTTGCTTGAACCCACCTGCCTCCTGAGACCAGTTCTCTCCCTCCATAGAAAGCCCTGATAGTTGCTGGTGTTACACTATCTGCTAGTTGTGCAGGCTGCCTGGGCTTCCCCTGGGGTGAGATGTAGCAGCATGGCTTTCATTGTGCCTGGTGTGGGGAGTCCACAATAGCTCTGGCATCTAAAGCCCAGCCAGGCCAGGTCCATTCAGGCTCTTGCTTCTTCTACACCTTCCAGATTCAAATAAAACACTGGGCCACAGAGTATGGAATGTGGCTTCCTAGTACCTACCTGAAAGGTAGTAACACAACCCAGAAATATGGGAGTCGTTGCCCAATGGGGTGATTCTTGACTAATGAAAGTTAGGAGACCAGAAGGAGTCAACAGATTCCTTCCCTTCCTCCTCCAGAGACCTTCTTTGGAAGCATGAGGGTTCCAAGCTGTCTGCCTGAAGTATTTTGTGTGACAACATGCCTGATTGTGTTTGATTATGAGGCCAGTTGATAACATGGTTTTGCTCTGTCTCTATCTTAGCCTGGGTTTTGAAAATAATAGAACTTGAGGTGATGTTGATATGTTCATGCTTTATTAAGGACGTAACCTCTGGTTAGCAAGAGTGAGAAAAAAAAGGTAAGTATAGCAAGAAAAGGAGAAAGCAAACCAAGTTGGCACATTACCAAATGGCCACAGCCTCCCTGCAAACATAGCAGCAGAATCTTATGGAATGGATCATGTGGATTAGAGAAGTCACATGGAAACACTGTGTTTTGAAACAGTCTTAGCAAAAGCAAGGGAGAGATTTGTTAGATGCTTTTCACCTCCTGTTTTTCATTGGTCTACTTTTGCCCAAGGGACAGTAACTTCCCCATATTATGGGTGGTGTTACTTAGTGCCTCCTATATCTGGGAAAGCCAGAGTCTTCATAAATTCAGTAAGGTTAAACCTTTTCACTGGAGGTCTTTGCTCATGATAAAAAGGGGAAGACACAGGCCATACCAATGCCTGGCACTTATTCCAGATGAGAATGGGCCTGAAAGCAGTGTGAGGAGATATAGTATCAGGGACTAGTGGCCAAATCTCTGCATTAAGAAAGTGGTAGAGGAAATTGCTATGGCCATATACTTGGTCTGGTCTACCCTTCTTTCCTGCCTTGCTTTGCTTTCACTCCTTCTTGATGTCCTGGAATGAAAACCCCAATGATGTATTAGTATATAAGCTTTGGTGTTCCTGTGTTTTTCTAGGCAACTTGAGTACAACAGACAGCCACAAATATCATCCTTGCTAGCCAGGAATGACAAGAAGGAGCAAGCCACATGAGGAGTCAGAAAAGATTATTCCAGGCAGATAAGTGATCTCCCAATACTCTTACACACAATAAATATACTTCCTTTATTTCAGTAATGCCTGAACTTGTTTTAATCCCTTGCATGCTCTAAAAGTTAACTTATTATCAACCTTTATGATTTAGTATTTTTATTTTATACTTTGAGATCTTTCCATATTAACACTCGATCACTCATTGCCTCAACAAAGCATTGGCCTGACTGCAGTCATTACTCTTACATTATTAAGATGCTTAATAATAAAAGAGTGAGAATAAATACACTGATGAGGAACTAGCTCAAAATGGGGCCAATCATTGGGTAAAGGCATGACTGGACACTGTGGTTTTTGGAATGAAAATCTGACAACCTCATTTCTAATTCTGTCCATTCTCTAAGGAACCCATAGATCTTGAGCATGGAACTCAACATCCTAAGCATGGAAGGCAAGAAAACATGGCTGTCAGATCTGCAACTGAAGGAAGCCCGACTGACAGATGCGCCCCTCGGCCAAGCTTTGAAATCTACCCCCACATTCATACTGAGGCCACATCTCCAGGCTGATCATAGCCAAAAACTGAATGTAGAAGGGATGCAAGGACAGACATGCTCCTGGGAACTGAATGCTTACTTTGAGGCACAACTTTGGCTCATGATCTCCTTATAGGCTTTACTAAAACTTACTAAGAATTGCACAGTCTATGACTTTTCTTACCCAGTCTCTTGTCCTTCTCTCCCATCCACAGGGCTGAGATCTGCATTATGGTCTGGAGGCTGCCCCAGTCTCTCCTTTACCTCATTATTTTTCTCAAAGGTAATTTCTTATCTTGCATATATAATTCTATCTTACATCTATTGCTTATAGGACCAGAATTAACATATTTGGGCTCGATCTTCCTCATCTGTGAAATGTGACTATAATTGTAACAGCTAAATTCTCAAGATTAACCTCTCAGCTTTCAGGACTTCTTATGTTTCATAAATGTAGTTATTTTGAGAATATTTATGTATAATATTTATAACAGGAAAGAAAAGTAAGTAAACAAGTTTGTGCTAAAACTCTACATCAATTCAATAGCTTTGTGAATAGAGTGATTAAAAAAACACAATTAGACTATTGAAAGTTGAGAAAAATTATCTAAAATTCTGGTACCTAAACCATACTAGGAAGGAAGCATCATTGTCTACAAGTTAGTAATTATGGGTAAATCACTCAGAAAACTGTCTAGCATAAAAACAATTTAATAAATGTTCACTATTATTATTTTGTTTCACTTGTTACCACTTCTCTAAGCTGACCTTCAAATGGGTAAAGTTAGCAGCCATGACATGAACAATATCTAAACAAGTTGGCATGGGATATATTCCAAAAAAGTCTTATTTATGGTCACAAAAATTTTAATTTTATACAATTTTCACACATCACAAAGCATTCTTATTCTTGTAATTTTTTCTCATTATTTAAAAATGTTAGCAAATGCAGGTCAACAAAAGATATTGCCAAACCATACTATGTTATAACTGGATTGAAACTCAGGGATGGGTGTAGGTTAAAAAAAAAAAAAAAGAGATAATAAATGTGGGGTAGGGGAAAAGGAAAAGAACAGAGTAAGAGAGAGAGAGAGCTATAAAGACTTTCATCTTTGGCTTTGCACCTTGTGGAATAGTGAATAGTGGTCTTGGTCCATTTGTGTTGCTACAAAGGAATACTTGAGACTGATTAATTTATAAACGAAAAGTCGTGTTTGCCTCATGATTCTGCTGGCTGAAAATCTGGCATTTGGTGAAAACCTGAGGTTGCTTTCACTCATGTAAGAAGGTGAAAGTGAAGGGGAGCCTGTGCAGGCAGAGATCACTTGGTGAGAGAGGAAACAAGAGAGAGGGAGGGAGGCACCAGGCTGTTTTTAATAACCAGCTCTTGTGGGAACTAATAAGAGTGAGAACTCACTCATCCTCCCTCAGGAGGGCATTAATCTATTCATGAGGGGTCCACATCATGATCCCATTAGGCCATGTCTTCAACATTGGAGATCAAATTTCAACGTGAGATTTGGAGGGGCCAGATATCCATACTGTAGCATGGTCCAAGCCAAATAGATCTAAAGACAGGGTAAGGTAACATAACTCTAGCTAATATTTTGAACATATAGACACACAAGAAGAATTCATCCTTTAATTCTGTTACTAACTTGAGGTAGTTTAGATCAAGGATCAGCAAACTACAGACAATGGACAAAATCCAGCCTACCACCTGCTTTTGTATGTTCTGCAAGCTAAGAATGTTTTTATATCTTAAAATTGTTGAATAATATTTTGTGACATGTGAAAATTCAATGAAATCCAAATTTCCATCATTATACAAAAAGTTTTACTGGAACACAGCCACACCGATTTGCAGACATGTTGCTTTTGGCTGCTTTCTGGCTACAAGACAGTCAAGTAGTTGTAACAGAGACCACATTGCCAAAAAAACCTAAAACATTTACAATCAGGCCCTCTATAGAAAGTGTTTTGCGTCTCCTGGTTAATATCCATACTCCAATATCACACTTTGGGGGATCCACATTCTGGTTTGTAATTTTCAAAAACTTTGGACACACGTGACCCATTTCTAATGTTCAAGGAAAGGCTTCGATGGGAAGTACTGACCCTCCTTTCTGAAGAGTGATATTAATAAAATTGTTTCAGTCAGCTGGTCTAGGAACAGGCAGTCTCCTGCCTGCCACATGTGCCAAGTTAATAAGCCTCCAAGAAGGTTACATTGCATGTCCTACTTTGTGCCTGGAACATCTTGGTAGTTATCAAACAGCTTCATTAAACACACTGGTTCCCTATCCTGTACTTCTGGCTTTGTTTTAGTTATATTTTTCCATTCTCTAAATAGATCTGTGTATTCATTGCTTTGTCTTATTATGTTGAATGTCACACTGAACTGTACCTAGACACTAACAGTTGAACAGCAGAATGGGACAAGCAGATTTTTTTAAAAATATATATCTAACAAATTTTTTTTCTAAGGTACTGCGGAATCTGCATTCAACCCATTGATATATCCTGAAGTAGGCTTTCTATTGGCTTATTTCTAAGAATGTGTTGTCTTTCCTGATTTCAGCATTCAATTATTTTCTCTTTTTTTTCCTTTTGATCTTTTTGGTGATTTTTTGGGTAAGTCCCTTTCTTGTTCTTTATAAAAGAAAAAAAATAGAACATTGAAGAAAAAGAACAGAATTTTAACTAACATTTCTTATGCTTAAACTAAGTAAGGTGAAAGAAAGGAAGCTTGGAATAATCCAATTTTCTATTATAACTGGTATGGGTACTCACCCTTACAGTTATTTAAGCTTAAATGCAAGTGTTTATATTTTTGCTTGTTTTAGTTTACATCTTCTCATCTACAGGAGGCTGTGTAATGCACCCTAAGTAAAGACATCATTTACATAGCTCACAGTCAAATGGAGACTCAGTGAGTATTATGAAATATCAAATTAGAGAAATCATGTAAAAATAACTTCCCTCTGACTCAGTCTCAGCTGCATTTCATCTTGCCCTACATTTTTGTGGACCTGTATATGCAGATAAATGTATGACTTCACAAGTTTGCTTGAAGTGTATGAGAAAGACAAGGCTTTACACTTATGGAGCTAACAAGATCCTGAAACACTTTGACATCAGTTGCTTTGGCAACTTTAGGCTGAATCAGTTCATTACACCCTGATATTATTTGACATCCTGTGTGGATATTTTATGGGAGGGGGATGGTCTACAAGCTGACATAGTCCTGACCCAGAAAATTCTCTGGGAACAAGAATTCCACTTGGATCCATCCATTGCTATTTTTCTCAGCCTCAGGAGTGAATATATTGACATGTACATGCTTGTTCACCCTGCCAGCATTTACTAAGCACCAGCTGTAAGTTAAGATCTCAGACATAAAGATGAATTAAGACATCTTTAATTTTCCCATGGTGTTTCATGTCTAGTACAGAGATGACTTGTAAGTCCTGCCGCAAGGGGATGTTACACAGACTCTGAAAGATCTGCATACAAGTTTTGCCCACATACATGTGAAGAAAGAAAGACTTCTTAGAGAAGAGAATAATCATGCTTAGAACCTAGAGATGTGTGAGAGTAACCAGGAGAACAAGGACATATCATTCCAGAGAGACAGGGATGGATGGTAGCTGGCCGCTGAAGATCTTTCCCCTGCCTTCCCCACATCCATAGTCATACCTCACAGTATTCCTGTCCTTGTGTGATCCCCAACCATTGGGTCTGGACTGGCCCTTGGATTTACTCTTGGTCAATAGAATGTGGCAGAATTGTTGTTATGTGACTTCTGAGGCTTGATCTTAAGAAATTCTATGGCTTTCATCTGGGCCTCTTTGAACTCTTGCTTTTAGATGTTCCCTCTTGAAAGCCACCTCAGAATTGCACCTACTTGAGCCCCTCATGTTGTGAGAATCCTAAGCCATTGGGAAGACTCTGGAGAATGAGACATCACACTGAGTAGGAGGGGCCAAGAGCCTCAGTGTGAGGCCCCAGGTTGCATGATGAAGCTGTCTTGAAAGTATGTCTTCCAGCTCCTTCCACCTTAGCAGAAGCATGGAATTGGGCCTAAATTAATAATCCTCAAAAATATGAGCAAAATAAATGATTATTAAAAGCTCCAATGTTTTGGGAGTGGTTTCACATAGCAATGAACAACCAAAATAGAGGGTATATGTGTAAAAATGTTGAGTATGCAGGGTCTATGTTTAAAAAAAAATTATGACCTGGAAGTAGCAGGTAGTTCAATAGATTTTCATGGCTGGAGAAAGAATGCTGGCCAGAATATACTGGTATTGGAACATTTACAGCTACAAGTGTGGAAACACTAGCTCAATCTGAGTTCAGAGGTAAAGCTGACTTCAATCATGAATGAGACAAATTATTCAAATGAGGTCATGACGTCTTTTTCTGATTCCTTTTCTACCTCCTCCTCCTGTTGTTCTTCTCCTTCTCCTTCTCCTTCTTCTTCTTCTTCCTCTTCCTCTTCCTCTCCTTCTCCTCCTCCTCTTCCTCCTCCTCCTCCTCCTTCTCCTTCTTCTTCTTTTCTCTCTCTCTCTCTCTTTCTCTCTCTTTCTCCTGATCATTCTTTTCTACATACTGGAGAAGATGACAATAAGTAGCTTCAAAATTACACTTTTTTAGCTTTATAATCTTTTTAATTCTAGTTCCAAACTGAGTAACCCAACAGTAGGACTCGCTGACTGGATATGGTTCATGTGCCCAGCCCTTGATCAAACACTCTTGTTAGTATAATGGGCTGTGGCAATTCACTAGGTTAAAGTCAACTTTTCTTCCCAGAAGTGGTGGATGCTGTGGGTAGCATTTCCACACAAATCAAATTAATAAAGCAAGGAAGAAGCCATTTCCCCAGGGAACAGAGGATGTTAGACAATAGTTGTTCACTGCAGGGAAAATAGCAGGAAGTAAATATATTTTAGTAGATGTTTTTTGTGGACAGTGTTATATTTGAGGTGCAGGTAAAGCCAGAATTTTTCCAAAGACTGATGTATATTGTTGTATAGCTATTTTAGTGTGTCATTGATTAGATGTTCTTTCTTGGTTATATAGCTTGCCAAAGCCATGTGCATTGTTTTATTTAATTATTTGGCCTTACTTTGTTATACTAAAAAAAGTTACAATGTTTTTCTCTTAGGAGGAAAATATTGATACATTATAAAATTGCATTTGCTTCCAATTGTACAGATGATTTTGCATCAATAAAACCATATTCTTTCATTTGGCCTATTTGCTACTCATCAGTGACACGTTGTTTCAAGATGCTGAGTAAAGGAGGTTCATCTATAGCTATAGTATCTTCCTGCCTTCATTCACTCATTCACTAAATATTTAATGAAATCTTTTTTCCTGGACTACATATATGAAATAAAAAAAGAAAAAGAAAGTAAAGAAGGAAAGAGGTAATTGGCTTTGAGTTTTCCAGTAGCCATAAAAAATGAAGATGAATGCAGAAAGAAGATCAGTTATATCTGCTTTGATTTTCCATGAAAGAAAACATAAAATTGAAGCTTCTTTAGCAATTAACTAAAAAAAAAGACTTTTCTCATACAAAGGTTCATATAGAAGACACACTTAAAAGAGAGGTACATTATGTTTTTAATTACATCTTTCCTATAGAAAAAAATCTAGAAATTTTCTGAAACAAATAAGAAACAAGTGCTACACTCAATCACTTACCCAATAGTATATGAAAGAAGTATAATCATGAAGAATGGTGATGTTTTGGATGTGGTTGTTCTGTAGTGGATATACCCAGGGTGTTATCAAAACAAAGTGGGTGTTTTGCTAACAAATTTGGGTCTCAATGGCTTTATTCTCCTCAGGGGCCTACACATATTATGGAAGTTTGGCCACTCTGTTGTCAGATACACTGGAAGCAACTCAAGAGCAAATATGGACTGGGAAGTCCGTCAAGGCTGTTAGACATCCATTCATTGACTGTAGATAGAGCAGCAGGGGCAGCAGAAAGTCTTGTAGGAACAGATGATGTGGGTGCCTAAGTTAGGATGCCTTCTTAAAGGCTGATTTCTTCCCAGCTGCCTTGGCCTGGCTTTTAAAACACAAATTAAGGGAAGTGAGATAAAATGTTATTTCAAGGATTTCCTCCAGTCAAGAGGAAATTGACATTTTTTTCCATGTTAATTGGTTAGTCTCATTGACAGCTATCAGAAATATTATTCAGTGTCACTCCACTGTATCTAGTAGGGTTAGGAAAAAAACCCAAAAGGAATATGAATCATTCTTGACAGTGATAAAGAGCTAATTAAGATGTGAGGCCAGGTGCGGTGGCTTAGGCCTGTAATCCCAGCACTTTGGGAGGCCAAGCCAGGCGGATCACCTGAGGTCAGGAGTTCGAGACCAGTGTGGCCAACATGGTGAAACCCAATCTCTACTAAAAATACGAAAAGTAGCCGGGCGTGGTGGCAGGTGCCTGTAAACCCAGCTACTCGGGAGGCTGAGGCAGGAGAATCGCTGGAACTGGGGAGGCAGAGGATGCAGGGAGCCAAGATCATGCCATTGCACTCCAGCCTGGGTGACAGAGTGAGATTCCGTCTCAAAAAAGAAAAAAGAAAAAAAAAAAAAGAAAAAAAAAATGTGGACTTACACAAGGA
The DNA here is from genome assembly GCF_028885625.2 of Pongo pygmaeus. Taxonomy (NCBI): domain Eukaryota; kingdom Metazoa; phylum Chordata; class Mammalia; order Primates; family Hominidae; genus Pongo; species Pongo pygmaeus. The sequence continues at coordinate 17,901,884 of NC_072376.2, forward strand.
GAAGTATCAAGTATCAGGCAGTAGTTAGGTGAACAGACCCTGAGGACAGCCAAACTGATGGGTGTGAATCCTGACACCACTATTTACTAATTCTTTGATCTTGAATAAGTTACTGAATCTCTCTGTGCCTCTGTGTCCTCATTTGTAAAATACAGATAATTTTACGTACTTCATGAAAATGTTGAAAAGATTTAAAGAATTCACATAAAGGACGCGGAACAGCAACTGCCACGCAGGTCAAAAAATACTATGTTAATTTCCATTTTTTTTGTTTATGTAGCTTATTAACAACAGCAGTATTTTAGGTAACTTCTCTTCTGATACCTATTAATCTCTATTTTCTGACTATCACTATTCTTCCTCTCTCTTCCTCTATCTAAACTACCAATCTGCTTATCTTTACACATCAATATATAAGCTCCCCAATCTCACAGGTTTGAAAACTTAGGCACAAAGAACTTTCAGCATCTCTGCCAGCAATTATTTCAAATCGTTCAGAATAATATCAATTAAACTTATGATGTGGTTAATTTCACTAACTGAGACTAAAGACACAGGCTAAATGTGTCATGAGACATATTTTTCTTTAAAATCAGTGTTTCAAAGGTCATCAGCAGCCCCCTTGCTCACTAGGCTGTTTTTTTTTTAAGATGTGTACTTATTATTTTGAAGAAGTTGGTCTTACAGAATTCACAAATACTGTATGCCATTGTATCACATCAAGCAGTTTTTCTTCATTAGGTAAGGAAATGAAAAACTTAAAATCTCATTTAGAACATTTTTAGTCTACACAAATCAAGCACCTGAAACCTCCACATTATGAAACATACTGGTATGGGGCATTGTTTAAGAGCATAGGCTTTGTAGCCAGTATGCACAGGAATGAATCTGGTGTGGAAACTTACTAGCAGCGTGATCTATAGCAAGTTAACGACACTCTCTTTGCCTAGTTTCCTTGTCTGTAAAATGAGGTACTAACAGTTCCCATCTCATAAGATGGTTGTGAGGATTAAATTAGTTAATAAATGAGAGGCACTTAGAAAAAGCATTTGACAGGCCAGGCGCGGTGGCTCACGCTTTTAATCCCAGCACTTTGGGAGGCCGAGGCGGGTGGATCACGAGGTCAGGAGACCAAGACCATCCTGGCTAACAAGGTGAAACCCCGTCTCTACCGAAAATACAAAAAGTTAGTCGGGCGTGGTGGCGGGCGCCTGTAGTCCCAGCTACTCGGGAGGCTGAGGCAGGAGAATGCTGTGAACCCGGGAGGCGGAACTTGCAGTGAGCCGAGATTGCGCCACTGCACTCCAGCCTGGGCAACAGAGCGAGACTCCGTCTCAAAAAAAAAAAAAAAAAAAGAAAAAGCATTTGACATCTACAAAGAAATTCATCTTTGCAATAATTTTTCTGCTCAAAAATCCCTATCAGTGAAGTTAAATACAATCATTTATTTAGCCGTGCACTACAGGACTACAGCTCCCACCAGGCTTCTTTTGTGCCTCTATCTTACTTTTTTATTCCAGCCAGCTGAATACGTTTAAGGCCCCCTCCAGTATGGTGACATCTTTCTACTCTTGTGGTTTTAGTGTTGGCGGGGTTTGTTGCCTGAAAGCTCTCCTCTGGTTACTTTTTCCTTCCAGGCTCAGATCTCAGCTGAATGTCAGCAACTCAAAGCAGAGTCTCCTAACCCGCCGTGTTCTCTCACCACAATGCCATGATGTCTCACTCGACGGCCTTGCTTCCTTCACAGCATGTATCCTAGTGCAGAGTTATTTTATTATTTGTTTATTTCTTCTGCTTCCCTAGTAAATTATAAGCCCCGTGAAGTTAGAAAACTTTTCTGCCCTTTACACCACTTTTCAAAAACGAATAGATACAAGCCAAGTGTAAGTTATGAGATTAAATAGAACCTGACTATATTATTTTTTCCTTAGTTAAATATCAAACTTTTCTAGACTCTGATATTACATTATTTTTTAATCCACTGCCCTGAAAGTTTTATGTAACAGTGGCATAACCCACTTCAGGGTCTCTGAGCACATCAATTTAGTTGCATAATACATAGATTCCTAAAATCTTAGAGTCCAAAAGGATCTAAGAAGTCTTATAGATCAATGTGCCCATATTACTGATGAGAAAGCAGAATCTTGCAGAGGAAGCATGGCTTGTCTCATACCAAACACTTTATTAGGGACACCATTAGGAAAAATGTTAGGTCTTCTTTCTCCTTGTCCAGTGTTTTTTCCAAAGCATTAGAGTGTTTTAAAATCTCTTTTTCACAGTTCATTTTCTTTTAATATTTTAAGTCAGAATCACTGCATTAACTGCCTACTCTGTCTACCTAACCATTTCACTTTGGAGATACGTGAGAGGGATTCCTACTCTTGAAAAACATGCATCTGATAGAAACCAAATTTTCTATGATAATCAGTTTATCATTATAGGGACAACTATGCAAAGTCAAAGCAATAGCTCTCTGTTGAGTGTTTACTATGAACCCAGTCTTGCTTTCAGTGTGTTATATGAGTTAACTCATGGAATTGTCACAACTCTATGCAATAGGTACTATCACTAGGTCCATTTCACAAATGCAGAAACTGAGGCACTGCTTGAGCAACATTACCAAGGTTCTCCAGTAGAGCAGGGATTTAAACCTTGGTCTCTCCAAAGAGCACTCTCTTAACTACAGTGTTGTCATACCCTACAAAATTCAGAGGAGAATGGGGTTTGGTGAAGAGGGGAGACTCCTTAAAGAATACTGATTTGGACTGGGCTTTGAGGGACCTGATAGATCCTTGGAATTTAGCCAATCTTCCCCCTACAATGATATCTCACAGTAACACATTGTGACAGAGAGTTTCTTTTTTGTTTCCTGTACATGTTCATGCTCATGTTTAGCAATGAACATGTACAGGAAACATAAAAAAGAAACTCTAAGAATAAAGAGTGGCCTCTTTATTCTTATTCATCCATCTATTTCTGTTGTCAGATCAGATTTTATGGTGGTAGCCCAAAACATTTCTTTCGCAGGATATTAAAGATTGGCACCAGAGTATGCCTGTAACTTGTTCTGATTTCTGGTGTGAAGCCATGTTTATCCACTACACCAGATAACTAGCTCATGGCCATTGTTTTATTTAGCCCTCAGTTTTCATGGTGGCCCTCAGTGATGGTTGGAGAGTCAAGGTAAATCTCATGCCCATGTTTCCTACTGCATGCAGGTCACACATCATTCAGTGCACATGAACTCATTTGTTATGGCTAATTTTATGCATCAACTTGACTGGGACACAAAATGTGCCCTTTTTTTATCTGGCCTGACTGATTGAGCCAAACATCTCATCTCATCCTCTCCTGTCCTTATGCCACAGGATTCTTTAGGCACCACTTCACCACCTGGAAACCTCTATGGCCAGTGGTGCCTCTGCTGGAGTTTCACTGGTGCCTGCTGGGCTTGCTTCACCTACTCGTCCCAGGAGGCTGCACTCAGCTTGCACTACCAGCCTGGATCCCATGCCCATCAATGGCGAGCTAGGTACAGTGGATGAAGAGTGTGTGAATGAGCAAATGTGAGGTTCGGCCACAGTGCACAGCCCTGCACTCCAGCTGCTGTAGTGGGGTGGGCAGCTCTAGGCAGTGGTGCACACAGAAGCTCCATGCAAGGCTCTTGCCGGATCAGGCACACCTCAAGCGTCTTCTGCTGTGGGTGCCAGCATCTGGACAAGGGGAAGGTGGTGGTGCCCAAAAACTCAAAGATGCTAGCAACCTTGAAGCCCCAAAGGAGTTTTACAGCATGTCACACCTCTGGCTCAGGGAGTCCCGAGGTCTGGGCCCCCAGAAGAGTGGCAGCTCTTCCTCCATAGTCCAGCTAACAGGAACATGTCACTGCCTGCATTTCAGCAGGCCAGCCAGGAACGTGTTTCATCTTGTTCATGTTATAGCTCATACAGTCCCACCACCACACTCCAGCCCATGGCTCCTGGGCTGGTCCAGCATCCTGGCCACTCCCTGTCACATGGGGCAGCTGCTGGAGGGCAGGAAGACCACAGTGTTACAGCTCCTATGGCACCTGCCATTCGTGGATCCTGGGTTCTTGTCCCATGTACAAGAAGAATGAAGTTACATGGACAACCAAAGAGCGAGCAAGGCAGAGAAGAGTTTTATTGAGCAACAGAACAGCTGTCAGTAGAGAGGGGATCCAAATAGCCCCTACCTGAAGACTGGTAGTTCCAATGTATGACTGAGTCTGGAGTTTTTATGGGCTCAGATAGGGGAGTGCATGCTGACTGGTCCATAGGTAGGCCTGGAAAAAAGCATCATTTGATTGGCTAAAAGGCATGGAGGAAGTTCTCACTCCAGGTTGCGGACTCTACTCAGAGCTGGCAGCCCAGTTTTCAGGATTCAGGCTGTCTTTTTCCCTGAAGGTTGGGTTTCAGTGGAAACTTTCCCCTTTCTGCCTAAACATTTGTCTGCCTTCTGCTGCTGTCACTTGGGCAAAGATTTATACCATCATCTAACCTGGTTTTCAGGACTTCAGACTTGGATTGAATTATACCACCAGCTTTCCTGGATCTCCAGCTTGCAAACAGCAGACAGATACCTGGACTTGCGAAGCTCCATAATCATATGAGTCAATTCCTCATTTAAAAAAAAAAATTACCTCCTATCTATCTATCTATCTATCTATCTACCACCTATTAATCATCTATCTAATCTCCAATTTCTCTGGAGAATGCTGAATGTGTCCTGGAACCTTCTCCCTGTTTCAGAAGCCAAACAAAACTTAAGCATAAGCTCTTGTTCACCTCCAACACTTCCATTCCTTTTACAGTTCATTGAGATGCAGATTATCACAAATTTATTTTCTTTTAATAACTTATGTAGGTTTGTAATAGAGGAGAGGTATTAAGTCAGATTTCTCATGAAAAACATTCTTTCATCTTGGCTAAAATTTACATAATTTTGATTTATAGGGTACAATGACTTTTTTCCACAGGCTTGGCCTCAGTTAATCATAAGGACCTGGTAGATTAGATGTTGCTATTTTAAACATACAAATGAAGAAAGTGACTCAGAGATTTTATGATTAAGCTTATAGAGAGGTAGGGCTGGGGCTTGAATATGTCTTCTCTTCCAATTAAGCTTAAGTTAGAGTGGCCAGGAGCAAGGAGTAGGAAGTAAGATAATGGGGAATTGCATTCAGACTCCACTGCTTATTATTGTGAGACCATGGGCATTCCCACTTAGCACTTCAGTTTGGTCATCTGCAAAATGGAGTAATTACATTTACAACAAACCATTGCTTATGTGACACATTTACACAACACTGGGCCATTTGCAAATGTTATTCAAATGGTCATCATTATTAGTTTTTGTAGCTAGTTATCACTCCACTGCCTATAGTTGGGTTAAATTTTCAATTCAGCCTGGAATTAAAGTATATTGACAATCTGAAATGACTTGTGAATTGCTCTTTAAACTAATATCTACTTTCTGTTCATATTCCAGAATTGAGTAAATTCTCCATTGCCTTTCATTGGCTCAGAAATAGTCAAATTAGTTCAGGAACCTGGCAAGTGCAGAATTATGTCATGATTGGATTTGGGGTCATAGAGATTATTTTATTGTCAAGCGTGACATTATTCTCTCCCCTGGTTTCCCATAAGATTTTGTGAAAGCTTATCATATTTCATATTACTAATAAGTCTTCAATTTACCATGTGAGCAAAGATTCAGTGGTGCATGTTATCCTGCAAGCTCCTCTTGTTTCTCAGCTAACAGTGCCAAACAAGCCTAGTATATATTTTTGGTGGTCATTAATGGTACTCACTTTTGTATTTTTGAAGGACTGCTTGTAAACAGTTTTTTTTTAAATTTTAACATGTATGGGAACCACTGGAAGCTCGTGTTAAAATGCAGGCTCTGATTCATAGGTTTGGAATGAGATTCTCCATTTCTAATAAGAGCCCAAATGATGCCAGTACTGCTGGCCTATAGATCAAACTTTGAGTAACAAGACTCTAATGATTCCTTAAGCTGACTAAGAACTTTAAAAATATAGACATTCTTGAGCCCTACTTTTAGAGATTATGATTTGCTCAGACTGGGACCAGATGTCTATAATTTAAAAATATCTGCACAGGTAATTCTAATAATAATTAGATAATAATTATTATCTAATAATTATTATTTTCTAATAATAATTATTATCTAATAATTATTATTATCTAATGATAATTATTATTAGTTAATAATAATAATATAATTGGCAAAATATATTCCAATTATAAATGTTTTGATTAATCTGGGTCCAGTCTACCTTTGCAGCCTACCCTCTACACCTTGTTCTTAGTCTATGCTGCAAGGATATCAAATTACTTATAATTCTTTGAATATACTGCTACTTCATGGGCCATTTCCTTTGATTAACAGTATTATATTTCACTCTGTTTGTTGGAGAAATAACTGCTTATTCTTAAATAGCCAGCTCCACTATCACCTCCTCCAGGGAACCTTCCCTGATGTTCTAGCCTGGTGGTTCTCAAATAGAAGCAATTTTGTCTTTCTCCCACCTTTGGAACATTTAATAACTTCTGGAGACATTTTTGGTTGTCACAACTTGGGGGAGGGAGGTTGCTGGCATCTGGTAGGTAGAAAACAGTTAAATATTCTACAATATATAGAACAGCCCCCCCACAACCAAGAATTATCTAAACAATCAATATTACTAAGGTTGAGAAACCCTGCTCTAGGGTGAGTTAGACTCCCCTCTTTTAAGTTCTGCCTGATTGCTTCTATTCTGTTACTTATCACGCTTAATTTTTTGTTGTCTGTTTTTATTTTTGCCCAACAGCATGTTAGGTCCTAGGATGAGGGAGAAATTGTTCCTTTGATCTCTATTTTCTCACAGTGGATATTGTGTGTGTGTTTGCGTATGTGTGTGTATGTGTGTGTGTATGTGTATGTATGTGTGTATATGTGTGTGTGTGTATGATTTATATATATATATAAATATATATTATTGTGTATAACTATTTTCTACATAAATGGGTAAATAGATCCTTGAATTTACAAATAAACTCATATGCAGTGTTTTGTGGTGGGTAGATGGGCTAACCCAAGCATTTAGACAGATTCGTGGACTCTGGCTGGGGTGAGATGTTACTCTGGCTTGAAAGGCATAATATCGAATCATTAATCACCAACCATAGAGTTAACCTCCTGAGGAAAAAAAACTTTATCATTTGCCAATTGGAAAGAGTACAATTGACTTGAACCAGCTGGCTTTGGCCTCTCTGAAAGGCTGTGACCCATTTAATCAGTTTGGAATGCATCCCTAACTTTGAAGGCAGATCAGGAAGGATGGCAAGCATGGACTAAGTCAGCTAGGCCCACAATCTCACATTTAAAGTATTTGATGTAAGAGACACAATGATTAAAAAAGTAAAAGCTATGTGACTGGGGTCAAGGGTAAGAGTAGGAAGATGGGTTATTCTTTCTGATTTCAAAAACCGACAAACAGTGTTTAGTTTGGAAAGACATGAAAACCCTCACATAACTCAGCCTGTGCTCCATTTCATTAGAAGTGTAGGGAAATAATGAAGTCTGCAGTTCCTGCTTTCTGTCTGTCATCTAAGCCATTCCAGGGATAATAATCCTGGGTAGTGTCTTTCAGCTGGAGCCATTTCCCTGGAGAGATGGAGTTATTGCAATCTTATATACTTTCTTCTACCTGGTTTTGATTTTCCCTCTTCCTAATGCAATTTCACTGATCTCTTGGAAATGAGACAAACAAGTGAAGCTCTTTGTTGCTCACGCTTTCTAAACTTGCTCCATAAACTGTCCTGCTATGCCCTGTGTAAAACTCAGGTCTAGGAGATTGGAAATGGCCTCTAACATTTGTAGGAGATATTCCTCCTGAAGCACACATATGACTTGTTTTATTTTATTCTCACTTTAGCATAGTGATTCACTTATCTTTCCATTGCTCCAAATGACAATCCCTCCATAATCTTAATTTTCAAGTATCCTTTCTCTCTTCTTGCCTTTAGTGCCCATTCCCTTTGATAACCCCATTCAATATTTCCTGAAGCTCATTAAAATTTAGAATTCATTGACACTGCCTTTTACTCTCACCCTTCTCTTCTTGACCTCACTTAATCAGCATTGATTCCAAGGTCTGTTTCTTATCCCCCTTTGATACCCTTCCATCCCTCCACAGTTCTCTCTTTATTGTATTAACTGGTGTAAACACCAACTCTGCTTAATTTTAACACTCTTCCCTTTCCAGATATGTACCTGAACAGCTGAAATAACCTTCCTTCTCCTCCACCTAGCCACACACACACACACACGCACACACACTTTAATGTTTACTAGTTTTCCTTCAAATTTATGACCACCTTGTGCCTCTAAACACTGCTTCAAAATCCAACTCAACTCTCTAGTCCAGGGGTTGCCAAATGTTTTCTATAAAGGTCCAGACACTATGTATTTTAAGCCTTGGGGGCCACACAGTCCTGTTACCATTTGGCACTCATAGCAGGAAAGCAGCCTTTGACTGTACACAAACAAATGGGCGTGGCTGCCTTCCAAGGAAGGCAGTTTGTTTAGAAAAACAAGCTGTGGCTGGATTTGGCCCACAAGCTGTAGTCTGATGACCTAGCTCTAGACCATTCAGTCTTCCATTATTCTAAATGACTATTTCATATCTTCTCTCTTTTCTTAAACCTTTTATACTTAGGTTAAAAGAAAAACTTAGACAAATTTAATTCATTTGAGTTTAATTGAGCAAAGAACGATTCATGAATCAGTCAGCCTCCAGTGCCAGAGTAGGCTCAGAGAGACTCCAGAGCAGCCACGTGGCCAAATAAGATTTATGGACATAAAAAGGAAAGTGAGGTACAGAAAACAGAAGTGAGGAACACAAATAGCCGGATTGGTTACAGCTCTATGTTTGCCTTATTTGAACACAGTTTGAACAGTTGGCCCCCTATGATTGGCCAAAACTCGGTAATTGGCACAAGAGTAGGTTATAGTCTGTTTATGACTCCATTTAGGTTATAGTTCACTATGTACAGAGAAACCTTTAGGCTGAACTTAAAATATGTAAGGAGATAGCTGTAGGCTAAATTTGATTTAACACCTACTTCCCACACCATGCCAAGTCTTTGCTATTAACTTTGTTCTCTGTTTTATTAAAATATTAAAAGCAATTGAAGAAGAAAAATTGCATCTTTCATCCTCCCTAGATATGTATCCACTTTACTTTGCATTCTTTCCATTACTGTGGATAAAATACTGTGTTTTCTTCTGAGGCCAACCCCACCTCTTGTGTACTGGATCTTGTCTCCTTTCCTTTACTGAAGGCAGTGGTCCAGCAATCCACTCCTCTCTTTCCTGCACTATTAATTTTTTCTTCTTTGCTTGGTTGGTTATTTATATAAGCATATTAATACGCTGCACTTACTGCCATCTTTAAAAAAAAAGATAAAAGAAAAAAGAAAAAAACCATCTCTCGACCTCACATTCCTTTTTAGTTACTGCCCCATTTCTCTGCTCCGTTTACAGTGAATCAGTGAGTCATTCATTCTCATTATCTCCTTCCGTTTCCTCCTGTTCTTTCTGGAACCCACTCCCCTCAGATTTCCCCACTATTTTCCCCACTATTCCACTAACGTTACTCATTATATTTGACTTATCCCACTTACCTTCTCATTGTCAACATCAGTATTCACTATTTTAATCTTTATTTTTGTGCATGTCTGAGCCATATATAAGGTAATTGATAATGGTCTGCTCTTTGCCACATTGCCTTCATGTGGTTCCTGGAATCTATTTCCTTTTTTGCTTCTTTCATCTCTGCCTGTTTCCTCTCTGGTTCATGATTTAATGACCTGCAGCTCAAATGTTGTCTTCTCAGAGACCTTTCCGAATCACCCTACATAAAACAGTAACCCCACCACTGTGCTCCCATCTCCCTTATCTGCTGTATTTTACTCATAGTATTAATACTCAGCACCATAAAACTCATATGTCTGTGCTTATTGTTGTTGCTTCCCTCCACTAGAATCAGCTCCGTGAGTGCAAGGGTAATGCTCTGTTCACTGTTGCGTTCCTAACACCTAGAATAGTTTCTGGCATGTATCAGACACTTCACAAATAGTTGTCAAATGAATAAACAAATGAATCTTTTATTGTATTTATTTTTTTTTTTGAGATGGAGTCTCGCTCTGTCGCCAGGCTGCAGTTCAGTGGCGTGATCTCGGCTCACTGCGATCTCTATGTTCCAGGTTTAAGCCTCAGCCTCCCAAGTAGCTGGGGCTACAGGCACATACCACCATGCCCAGCTAATTTTTTGTAATTTTAGTAAAGACAGGGTTTCACCATGTTGGCCAAGATGGTCTCGATCTCTTGACCTCATGATCCACCCACCTCGGCCTCCCAAAGTGCTGTGATTACAGACATGAGCCACTGCACCCAGCCACAAAGGAATCTTTTAAAGTTCTACGCACAACCACACGAGATGCTCATAGTCACCTCTTGAGCACATTATCCACTGCAGAGAAGTCTAAAGCTCAAAGGATTTAGGTGATCTGTGCAAAATCACATCACAGATGAGAAAAAAATCTACTTTTTTTTTGAGATATGGCCATCCATTCTACGTTTAATACCCCAAATATGAGACGCCTGCAGAACCCTATCCTATTCCACTCTTGAAGGGCTCCATCTATTAGAAATTTCCAAACTAACGTTATTTCCCTATCCCCTACTCAGTCTGACCAAAGTTCTATATTTTACCACAATTATCCAAATCCATCTTTAAACAATTTACGTGTATGGTACCCAAATTTTCATGAGCTGTATCTGCTGCATTTATTTCCTGATATGGTTTGGCTGTATCCCCACCCAAATCTCATTTTGAATTGTAGCTCCCACAATTCCCACATGTCCTGGGAGGGACCCAGGGGGAGGTAATTGAATAATGGGGGCGGGTCTTTCTCATGCTGTTCTCATGATAGTGAATAAGTCTCTTGAGATCTGATGGTTTCATAAAAAGGAGTTCCCCTGCACAAGCTTGCTCTTGCCTGTTGCCATGTAAGATGTCCCTTGCTCTTCTGCCATGATTGTGAGCCCTCCTCAGCCATGTAGAACTGTGAGTCAATTAAACCTCTTTCCTTTATAAATTACCCAATCTCAGGTGTGTCTTTATTAGCAGTAGGAGAACAGACTAATTCATTTCTTTTGTCTACTATTTAAACTATTTTTTATTTACCTAAAAGATATTACCACCTTGGTAGTACAATCACCAGTGTCTGAGAATTGCTAGTTTCTTTTTCGTGTTCCCGTAGTGCTGTATAATCCTCATCATAGTGTTTGCTACTGCAATTTATATCTGCCTAATTATCTTATCTTCTCCTAAGCCTACAACAAATGCTAATAAAAGTTAATTTTTATAGTGTCAGTCACAATAAGTTGGTGCATTGCTTGTATTGATTTCATTTAATTTTCACCATACTATAAAGTAAATACAAGGACATGCCTATTTCATAAGTCAAGAGCGAAAGGATAAGAGAATGAAACTCTCCATGGCAACTGCAACTATTAAACATCAGAGCTTGGACCTATTTACACCCATGTCTTTTTTACTGTAATGACCAAGCTCTTCGCTAGTATCTCATGCTCAAAGTAATTTTGAATGAAGGAAGGAAAGAGTAAGAAAACAGCAGAATGAATGAAACATCACATCTATGATCTATCATTTGATCCAGGCTGGCCTGCTAGATAGAGAATAATTACATCCATTCCCTGAATAATGACCTTGTCAGTTTTTGAAGAGGACAACTCTGATCCCACCAAGGATCTTTGGCAAGATTGTCTCACTGTCTTGGTCACTACTGAGCTCTGTGACCTTCACCTGGCTAGTATTGGCAGGCCTAGGAGTGTGATCTGTGACTACTGTGGGTTCAAGGCAGTAGAATATAGGAATACTGGTTAAGGTCATGGGTAGTTTTGAGTGATATCTGGATCCAGCACCCACTGGCTGTCTGCTTTTCATCCAGTCACTTGATCGCTATGTGAATTTGTTTCGTCATCTGCAAAATGGGGTTAATAATGTGCCTTATGTTTCTTAAGAGAATTAAACCAATCAATGTTTGTGAAGTGCTTAGGAAAGTGCCTGATACACCGTAAACTCTTTTTAATTATTTGCTAAGTAAACTGATTTATCTCTGCCTCTCTTGCATCTTATTTTAGCAATACAATAAAAGGTACCTGGACTTTGTGGTGGGTGATTTGGAAAAAGCGCAGAGGAGACAACAATTTTGACTTTGTCTGCCTGAGGATGATAATTTCTTTTGACTGATTTGACCTGTCAATTCAAAGAAGAAAAAGAAAAAGTTACCAAATACCTAGTCAGTTCAGTTAAACATCAATTTGGCTGATTATTTTACATTAAGCTGACTGGCAGATTGCCCGAAGAGATCAAAATTGATTTTTTTTTTTTTTTTTTTCATCATTGGACACAGGCTGAGAGCTGACAAATGAATTTTGAATTTAGGGGACTGGTGATGATTATGCCCAAGGCCATGACTCTAGGGCATGAAGAGGAAAATCATCAGGCTAATTAGGCTCCTATTAGTGGCCAAACATCATGACTCATGGATTTGGAGTCCTGAACTGGTTTTGCTTTCTCTTTTTGGTAAAATATGCCAGATCTAGGTTTTCCTGGCTGCTGCAGGCTGTGTAGACCTAGGGGATGGGATTGCTATTTTCTATCAGTGTGAAGAACAGAACTTTTCATCTGAGCTTTGTTGCCTCCACTTCCAACTTTTTTGATACATATGGTAAGAACTTAATAAATGTGCTCTGGGTGAAAGCTGCACAGGGCTGTGCAGTCAATGTGCACTAAGCTAGACTAAAATTCAGAGGTTAGATAAGACCAAATTGAGAGGCATGGCTCATCCAAAAGTAGAGTCACTTTTAGGGGGAACAATGGGGTTAAAGAACATCAGAGCTGCTATGTTAGAACTATTCTTAGAACCCAATGCCATTTTGAACAGCTTGGGCCCCTTTATGAGAAAATTTGTCACTATCCAACTGAGCTATGCTTGACAGGCCAGTTTAGGCCTCCCTTGAAAAGACAGACTGCAGTGTGTTCATGTGGATGTTTAATGGTTTCAGGCCTCCAATCACTGTAATCAGCTACCATTAGGTATAAATGCAGACCAGCCAATTATTCTGGTTTTTGTTTGTTTGTTTTGTATTGTTTTTAAGACAAGGTCTCACTCTGTCATCCAGGCTGGAGTGCAGTGGTGTGATCTTGGCTCACTCCAACTTTCAACTCCCAGATTCAAGCGATTCTCCTGCCTCAGCCTACCAAGTAGCTAGGACTACAGGCATGCACCACCACGCCTGGCTAATTTTTTGTATTTTTAGTAGACACGGGGTTTTACCACGTTGGCCAAGCCGGTCTCAAACTTCTGACCTCGGCTGATCCTCCCACCTCGGCCTCCCAACATGCTGGGATTACAGGCGTGAACCACTGTGCCCAGTCCAATTTCTTTGTTGATGAAACACTCCAAACCTGAGACAGCTTCATTTTCCTCACAACTCCAACCAATGCTACCTGCCACCTTTGAGGTATTGAAGGCACAATTGCATCCTGTGATGCGGGGTTGAACCTTCAGCAGCAGAACTATACAGGTGCCTATATGGAAGTATTCATCTATCACCTTTCTTTTTTCTCATTGAATGCCTTTTCTTGTGCAACTCTTTGTGGTTTCTTCATATTTAGGTGGTAATATCTACACCCTTGCTACTCAAAGTATGGTCCCCTCAACAATGGCACCTTGGTGCCTGTTAAAAAATGTAGAATCCTGCTGTTTATTCCAAACCTATAGAATAAAAATCCTCATTCTCACAAGATCCCTAGAGGATTTTAATGCACTTTAAAGTTTGAGAAGCAGTGTACTGAAACACTGTTTCCTACAGAATTGTTGACAGGGGTCTAGGACTTTATTTTAAGTAGCAAATTAGATAATTTTAGGTTTCCCAGGAATTGGGCTTTCCATAATCTTGAATGGCATAGCAATGAGAATTCCCTTTTGAATGCTCCTTTGATCCTCTTGTTCGGAGAGAGTTTGAGTTCTAAGCTAGGTGTTTTAACATTTCTTTAATACTTGTGCCTATCCCTTTTCACAGTGGAAATACAGGCATAGCAACCTTTGGCAGTCAACAACATCTAGGTATAATTTAGCAATATTTTTTACTTTTCACTGTATTTTTATGTTTATTCTCTACTTGAAGCAAATTGAGATGCTTTTCCTCCAATGGAATTGGTATAGTCTAATTTAGAAACAATTTATTTTTTTAAGGTATGAGTTGGGTTCACATAGAAATTTTAAGTAAATAATAGTAACCGTAGTACATAAATAAGGCAAAACTCATGCAGGTACTGTTTAAATAATTGTAGTTAAGCAAGCATTGAGGTCTGAAATAAGAGTATAGCCATAGCACTTCTCAAACTTGAATTTAACCAACTGAGGATCAGTTAGCAGAAACATTATGATTCAATAGGCCTGAAATGGACTGTAGGATCTGAGATTCTGAACTTCCAATAAGTTCCAAGATGGTGTTGGATGCAACCTCACTATTTCTAAGGATGCTTTGTATGGCAAGTTTCTAAGAAAAAAGGTCCCCACAAGACCTTCAACTACTGCATACTGAAATTCCTCTTACAGCTCTTCCTGATCCAACCAAGGTCACCAGGGAATTACATGTAGCATGAGATCAACACTCAATACTAGTAATTAAGATATTGCCTGTCCGTTTTCTCTACATCAGTGGTTCTTAAAATTTAGTGTTTTTTAGAATCACCTGAAGTATTTGTTAAGCCACAGGTTGCTGAGCTCACCCACACAGTTTCTATTTGAGTAGGTCTCAAGAATGCCTGAGAATTTTCATTTCTAACAAGTTTTAGAATGTGACGTTGCTTGCCCAGGAACTGGGCTTCGAGAACCGTTGCTCTCCCCTGGTATATATACTTCTTAAAACCTACGGTGGTGATAGGGAACAGGCAGAGGATCAAGTTGCCCAATGAAATATCACGTTGACTTGAGTAAAATTTTGCCAAATCCAATACACTGCGGATACTTCTGGGGCCAAAACCCAAACAAATAGTGGAATTAGTGTGAATTTATATGATCCTAGGAAAATGTAGGTAAACTGTAACATGCTGGCTAAGATACCCACAGTCAAAGCCTGTACACAGACACAGCATATTCAGTTTAGGAGATGAGATGGCAACACTGGACATCTGAGGAGGCAGCTTGTACTGAAGAGTGGGGAATCACATCTTAGGAATGACAAATGAACAGAATGTAGGTGAAGTTTCCCTGCATATACTTTCATGCTGATTATCTCCAAGTCTTTGCAAATACTATCCTCTCAACCTGGAGTAACAGAGCCTCTCCTCTTCATCTCCCTCCAGTTCAAGTAACATGTTTTCTAGAAAGTCCTCTGTGAACTCCAGCCTGGCTCAGTTAGGTGCTCTTTTTTCCTGAGGCTCCAAAAATACCCTGTGAATAATTTTATTATTCCATTTCCACATTGTTTTATAATTGTCTGCATATATACATTTTTGTATTTCCAGTGTCTAACAAAATACCCATGATACATAGTAAGCATAAGTTAAATGTTGAAAGAATTAATAATTAAGACAGATGGCTCAATCTCTAATTTTAAAATCAGGGTGGTTCTCATATCTTATGAGAGTAACTGAAGATTTAGGGGGACAGTAGGAAGTAGCTCTCAGTTGCATTTTGAATAAGACTAGGCATATAAATTTAGAACTATTTAAAAGAAAAGAAAATTTTTCCTAATGACCAAAGTGAGATATGTTCTCTTGAAGGAGTCATAGAAAAGAACAAAGAATAAAGTAACAATTAATATGCTACTTCCCGGAGTTAACTATTGTTGCTCTTTGGGTATAACTGTATTATGTCTTCTCTTTCTATAAAAGAGTTATATGGATGTGTATTTTTATTGAAATAATAAATTATATACAATTTTGTTGCTCTTTTTTCCACCTATCATTATATATCTCCAGAATTTGTACCCATGAATAAGGACAATTTTAACAACTTCTGACCACTTGTGCAAAAAAAAAAAAAAAAAAAAACAAAAAAAAACTTACTAAAGAAAACAGCATTGTGAATTGTGATTACTCCCAGGGACTGTATTTTATCTTCAGTGGCTGCCTGATTTTACCCCCACAATTAAAGTTGAAGGAATCCTGAAAAAAACAAACAAACAAAAAAAGAAAACACGTATTGAGATATTCTTTTCAAAGACATTTTAGTTAACAGAGTAAAATTCCATCACGAAAAGCAAGATTTGCAAACATCAGTACTATTGATATTTTGGACTAGATAATTTATTGTTATAGGGGACTATACTCTTTTGCATTGTAGAATGTTTACCAGCATTCCTGGACTCAACCACTAGATCTCCCTGCTCCCTAGATGTAATAACCAAAAACATCTCCAGACATTGCCAGATGTCCTCATGGGTACAAAATTCTCCAGTTGAGAACCACTAATGAGGAATAATCATAATTATATTCACTCTTCTGTTGATGGACATTTCAGTAATTTGCATATTTTGGTAGAATATATTCAGCTTCAAAGAATGAATGAATGTTCCCTTCCCTCCTCCAGCTCTCTCTTCCTCTCTCTCCCTTTCTGATTTGCCTTAATTTCTTTCAAGTTTCTTCAGCCTGATAATTTCTAATTAACCAAGTAAAAGATGCTAGAGTTAAGAAGAATAACTGTGATGGAGCCAGTGTAGGTGGGAAGACTGATCACTTGTGATAAAATGGCTATGCTGTGTGCTGAATACATCTATTTGAGAGTGCCTCGTTCAGAAGAAACAGTGCCAGGACCACTCTGCATCAACCTGTGTTATAATTCTTTTCCTTCTCATATTTCTCTCATCTTGATCTGGCTCACAAGAGCATCCATTTTCTAAGCCTCAATTTTATTTTTTCATCTTTAAAGGTAGCACAACAGGCTGGGCGTGGTGACTCATGCCTGTAATCCCAGCACTTTGCAAGGTGGGTCCATCACCTGAGGGCAGAAGTTCAAGACCAGCCTGGCCAACATGGTGAAAACCCGTCTCTACAAAAAAAAAAAAAAACTTATCTAGGCATCATGGCAGGCACCTGTAATCCCAATTACTTGGGAGGCTGAGGCAGGAGATCGGGAGGCAGAGGTTTTGCTTGAGGATTTGCTGAGAGATTGCTGAGACAGAAGAGAAAAAAGAGAGCTTATGAGAAGGTAA
Source organism: Pongo pygmaeus (assembly GCF_028885625.2). Taxonomy (NCBI): domain Eukaryota; kingdom Metazoa; phylum Chordata; class Mammalia; order Primates; family Hominidae; genus Pongo; species Pongo pygmaeus. The sequence goes on from NC_072376.2 coordinate 17,919,221, forward strand.
AATAAACTGTTTGGCTTTCTATATTTCTGTCTTGAATCTTGAGCCAAGATCACACCATTGTACTCCAGCTTGGTGATGAAAAGCAAAACTCCATCTCAAAAAATAAAAATAAAAATATCACAATAATAGCATCTTATTTAAAAAGCTGTTAGAAAGATAAATAGAAAAAAATACTCATAGCGTGTGTTATGACAATGCCTGGACTGATAAACAGTAACAGCCAAATAAATAAACTCTATTTAAGCACAGGGAAAGGCTGGTGTGGCTAAAGCCTCTTGGATGATGGGGAGGGAGATAGGAGGTGCAGTAGTAGATGAAGAAGTAAGGGAACAGATCATACAGTCTAGTAGGACAGGGTCATTTGGATTTTGAGTGCAAAGAAAAGTAGCTGGAGGGTTTGAGGTATAAATGCAGCATGATCTGACTTATTCTTACAAAAGATCTGTCTGCTTTGCAAGAGAGGATAGAGTACAAGTGACAGTAGTACAAGTGTTAACTGCTGTTGTCCAGGTGTTAGGTGATGAGTCTTGGACTAGGGCTTTAACAGTGATGACAGTGAGAAGTATTCAGATCCAGGCCATGTCCTGGAGATGGTGTTGATAGGATTTGCTGAGAGATTGCTGAGGAGTGGGAAAGAAAGAAAGGACTCAAAGAGGATCCTCAGACCTAAGCTAATGAGTGAGGATGACTGTGCCCTTTAATGACATGAGGAAACTAAAGGTGTAGGTTGCAGGAAGCTCATTAGTCTTTTTGTTAAGGTGTAGACTCTAGAATGTTTATTAGATACATGAAAAGAGGTAGTCAGAAAGTATAGAGTTTTCAATTCAGGGAGTAGCTCAAAGCCTGTGATTCACATTTCGGAATTATGAGCATTCAGATGCTACTTAATGCCCCGCAACTGGAGATCTCAAGATGAGAGTGTTAACAGGAAAGAGATTGCCTCTCAGTGAGTCCCTACCCACTGGGGATGGAGAAGTGAATGCTGTAGGTATAACTGAAGAAGAAGACTTACTGCCTACAACTGCCAGATGCCTACCTTACACCTTGGCATTGAATATGTCCCTGTTGCTGGCACAACCTCAATGGATAGAAAATGACTTTCAAGTACCCTTGGCACTTCAAGAATATGCCAATAATAGCTGAAATTCTCATGAGCCAGACAAGGAATGGGGTAACTAACCAAAACTAAGTTAATCTAAAGAATATAATGAAATTAGAATTTGTTTCATGTGGCCTGAGACTTGTGCCCATGATGTCCTAATTCTACCACTGATGGTATAAATACACTTCCCTGGCTAATAGAGAGGGTACTTTGCTCATCATTTTCAAATTCCCAGTGAATGCTTACATTGCCTAGTGTACCAGTTTTGAAGTGTGATCTTTAAAAAAATACTCATTTTCTGCATAGTGTTAAGAATGCATTTCTCTGTGCCTGGAGTCATGAACCTGACACAGTTAACGCAGTGAAATCTACCATACATTTAATCAGAGGTACTTAATTTGATTTTCTAAAATTAAGCAGAGAATCAGTTTGTCATTAGGTCTGAGAATTACTGCATTTCTGAAGTTACTCCGGATACCCCAAAAGGGCTTTATTGGATATGAATAATAACAACCTACAAATATGTTGATGATAATGAGCATCTAAATGTTCTGCAAAGAAAAAAAGACAAAGAAAATCCCTGACAAGCATGAATGGTGACGCATGATGGCAAGAATTTTTAAAATTTATGAATATTACAACCTGAAAAAATAATTATGAATAATAAAAATCTGTTACAATAATTAGCTGTAATGAATGCTCATGGTGAGTTAAATGAAGTGGAACAATTTAAGGCAATAGCACGTAATTTGTATTTCGTGTTATGTCAGATCATTTTATCATTAGGGAGAGAAAGAAGAAGAAGAGAAAAAGAGAAAGATGGAAGAGACAAAAGAGAGCTGAGGAGAAAGTAAAATAAACTGTTTGACTTTCTATATTTCCGTCTTTAAAAAAAGTGAAAAATGCTGCATATTGCAGTCTTCAGTTTTTGCATCCATTTCAGTTTCTATTTTGAGAGAGTCAATAATGTGAGAAAGTGAAAGATAATAAGTATAGCTAACATTGAAATCAGAAAAACTTGAATGAGCCTCTACCTGCCTTTTTTAATACATTATTTAACCTAGGCAACCTCCTTAACTGACCTAAGTCTCAGTTACATCTGTAAAAGGGGGTAATAATAGATGTAGCCTAAAGCTATCATGAGGAGTAAACATGTATTTTACAGCTAACTCTTAGTCCATGCTCACTATACACCTGGCATTCTGAGATACCTTCACAAAAACTAAGTCATTTAGTCCTCCTGACATCCCTAATCAGTAAGTGCTGTAATTATCTCTTTTACAGATGAGAAAACGGAGACACAAAGTGATAGAATACCAATAGTAATTACGTAACAGAGTGGGATTCAGTACCCAGGCAGTCTGGCTCCTGAAAACTCTCCCTTTCACCACTGCACTAGGCAGCTTCTCTTAGCCAGCATCATCACAATGCCTGGGACACAGCTAAGAGTTCAATACAGGTCAAGTGTGACTATTTTTTCATATTACCTTTATGGTGTGAGAGAGTGCATTTGCATATCTGAACAGGCCTTGCTGTAATTAGATCAACGCTGGCCTGCAAGGTAGCGTTTGGGGATGGCTTTCAAATTTCCCCAATATAATCTAACCATCCCTATTCAGCAGGGGTTCCTGTACTATAAGGCAACAAGGTTACCCCAAAGTGATTTCCTCAGTTAGCAAGTGATAAGCTGCTCCCAGGCAGATTGTCATTGCCAGCTCTGAGAGGCTAGTTCTTCATGACATTAAGCAGGATTGAAGGCCATCACTCATCAACTCATCATCCTGGAAGCCTGAGATGACCCCCAACCTACTGACTCCCACAGGGGCATCTCTTTGATGCAGCTGGTTGAGACTTAGCTGGTACCTGGCTTGGAGTTCAGCAAGGTAGTGAGGAGTGATGAGAGATTAGTTTTGTGCTCCCAGAGCAGGAGGACAAAAGCCCCAATTTGCCCAAGTGTCATTTTTCTCTGCTTGACCATTATCTGCAAATGCAGTTCCAGGAATACTTGAAATCTGTACCCATGCAGATAATACTAAAGAGTTGCTCATTCTAGTTCTTCAATTTTTTTTTTAAAAAGTGAGCATTGAAAGGGAGTACTATTTTTATAACCCAGTTTTGTTACTTCTGCACTTAATAGTATATCAGGAGATTTGTAAAGTGAAATATCTTAAAGTTTTCACATCTGGCAAGAAACCTGGCACGGTTTACAGAGTTATAATAGACAAGAGTTATCAAAATGCAGACATGCTGACCCTCTTCATTGTATTGGGCCAAAAAATAAATGCAAAACCAGAACAGAGTAAGCATTAACTGGTATTTCTCATTCTGTGCATTGCACTTTTTCCTGGATGTATCTTTTCTTTTCTTTTTTTTTTTTTTTTTTAAAGAAATGCAAAGACTGGGACCCCAGCTCCAGCCTTTTCCTCTTACTGTCCCACAGCTCAGTTCCTTCTTTTCTTTCACCCAGATCCCCCTCACTCACTAGCTCCCACGCTTCTGTTTGCTCTCTGTGGTGGTCCTCTTGCTTGAGGTTATCAAGTGACTGTGCACACAGCTGGAAACCTCTTTCCCCGCCTCCGGACCCCCAGACTCCCCAGATCACAGTTCCCAGATCACCTCTGGGAATCCCCAGGGCAAGGAGGATGGTTTTCTTTCCCTCTTTTTTCCTTTTGAGGATGTGCCTCTACTTATAAGAAAAATGCCTCTAGGCCGAACAGAGGCCTGCAGGAATTTGCTTTTAAAGAAAAGAGAAAACAGTAAGGCAAGAGGGAAGTTCTTTACTGGCAGCATTTCTCCTCTGGGCAAACAGCTCCAGTTTGAAGTTCCCAGGGCAGAGCCACAGGGCTGAGTTTAAGGCACCATTACATATTCAACTATGGACAGCAAGTTAGATAGAAAATTTGCTGGGATTTAGATGGTCTCATTCACTGAAATTTTTTTTTTCAGTGTTTTTACCCAGTGTTTGCTAATTTTTACCTAGTGTTTGCTAAAATCTCACATACAAAAAGTTGTTTTTGTTTGATGATAATCAGAAAGGATTGGGTTTCTTTTGCATGCACAGAGGCCCTTATTCCCAGTTGGAGTTAGCTTCAGGCAAAACAGAAAAAGGAGAAAAAAACCCCAGCCGTGGATAGCCAATTATCTCAGGCCTCTAACAAGAATTGTTTTACTGTCATTTCCTTGTCAATTGCTTTGTTAAAAAAAAGGGGGGAGGGGGCGGGTAGGGGGGGTGGTGGTGGATTCATTTAATTACTTAAACATTATAGTGAAGAGATGAAGACATTTTCTATCTTTGCTGAATCAATGGATTCTAGTGGTCTTCCAGGGACTGAAAAAATACTCAAAAGTCCAACTTTTCGTCTAGCCATTTTTTCAGGGGGACTTTTGAAACAATTTTATTCCCAGTTTACAAATTGGGGATTCTTAAGAAATCAGTGTATGGTCAGGTTGTTTGAAATGACTTTAATCAAAGAGTTCAAAGTCCCCTATTCCAAGGCCTAGATTTGTTGTTTTTACATTAATTGTGTGTGTTTGTCATTTCTGGGTCAAAGTAAATTTTTCTCTAAACCAAATACTTTCATGTAAGACAAGGACAGTCGGACATCAAAATATGTATTCCCCCAGGAACTTCTATCAAACTATTTCTTTTGATAACATTCTGCCTGACATGTTCAGTGCACCCATTACATCAAAGCTGATTCTGTCTTTAAAAAAGGAAAAAGCTCTTTAATTTTGTTTTTCTTAGAAAATGCATGTTTCAGTTTTCTCTCCATGTATATCTTTAAAACCGTTGATGTACTTTCAAAAGAGGATTTTCAATAACCTTAAGTAGAGATGTAGAATGCACACTTCTTATTTTGAACAACATAGTAACTGGCAGATTTAGGAAAAGTTGTTAGATGAGGTCACTTTGGGGCAGTTCTATAAAATGTTTAAGGCTGACCTCAGTGGTCATGAGCAGAATGAAGGCCTTCAAATGATGTTCTCTTCTTGGATGGTGATAGGTTGACACAGTGCTTAGTTTACACCATCTTTTCTATTATCATTTCCAAACTGCTGGGTTCTGACTTTCTGATGGACCTGAGCCTTCATAGTGTTTCTCCTGTTGCCCAGGAGACGGACAGCTGAGATTAGGAGCAAATGACTGTCTTGGAAGCATCCATAAACTGATTAAAAATGTTATCATTGATGGATACACATTATAGAAGAAAAATATAAGGGATGAATACAGATTTATGGCCCTTCCCCTTCATTCGTTGTCCAAAATCCCTTTGGGTAGAAGATTTTGAAATGAGATTTTAAGAGCTGCCCAAATATTTGTGCTCTGATAGAACTAGTGATAATAGCTATGGTAAAATAAATAATACATATCTAACATTTTTTGCACATATTTATTTTCTAACAGTTCTTGAGCATCCAGTAAACACCAGATGAAGCATGGGGACACCGAGATAACTATACTGCTATAGCTTCTGTTCTTAGGGTACAAAGAATCTACAGAGAGAGCCACACAGGAAATCCTCAACTATTCTAATAAAAATACATGTTCAAAAACAAGAATTCGAGCAAGAGAAGAATGATCAGTAAGGGCTTCATGAAAGAAGAAATCATTGAGTTTACTTTTACAATGAAATATCTTTGGGGAGAAAATGTTGGAAACTTGACATTGATGTTGAACAACATGTTAAAAATTGGCCAATTTCAACCAGTTTGTTTAACAAGTTTAACTTCCTTTTAGCTAGCTCTACATTGACTTTAACATGAAATTGTGGAAAGAGGCCTAACTTTTTATGGTGTCCACTATTTGGACCTGGGTGGGCATACTATCCAAGACCTCTTATTGTTCAAAAGTTTCTCAGCTTGATCTTAATCTCTTTTACTTAAAGTTTACTAATTGTAGATATTAATCATATCTGAAAAATACCTTTACAGTTCACTTGTTTTATCAAACAACTGCTTATGGCTGTATCTTCTGCATTTAGCACATGGCTAGGTTAGTGGTGGGTGCTCAATAAATACGTGATCTAGAAAGGAGTAGTAAATGAATAATTAAATAATTTATTGGGTGACTTTTCCTTAAGAGTCATTGAGTTCTTTGTGAGTAGACACACTCTCTTGTTTTGCTATTTTATTATCAGTATCTAGCATATGACTGGGAATGTTAAAAATTTCCCCTTGAAAAATTTAGCTTAAAGATACAGAGACAATAATCATTAAATGGCTGGCCCTATGCCCAAGGGTTCAAGAAATAAAGCTGTGGTTGGCAGTCATGGTCTATCTCTAGTAAGGCGATAAACAGGGGACCCTGTTGGGGAGTGAGTGAGTGGACTGGCTAACATGAAAGATACCTGAACATGTAAAGAGGGTGGCCTCGGTTGTTAAATTTCTGCTTTTCTTTGTTTTACATGCCTTCTGAACACGCCTTGATTCTAGTCTTTGGATTCTGAGACATTTCAGATCTCTATAAGAAATCTCAATCCCACTTTTACCTTTTAATATTTAAGTTATCTATATAAGCTTTTACTCCCTGTAGCCAAAAGAACTCTGAATGATCCCTCAGCCACTAGGGTACACTCTGGCTGACAAGATTACTCACTACCCTGCTGTACTTGACTTTCTCCTCCTGCCATTTTTCTGCCTTCCCTGTTCTCCTACTATCTCAAGTGCATGAAAAAAACAAAAAAACAGCAAAGTGCAATTTTTCCTGGCCTATTCTGATAGTGAGCACTGGGGATCTGACTATATTTAAGTGAACATGCAGTGAGCTTAAAATCTGGAAAACCAGGCCAGATGCGGTGGCTCATGCTTGTAATCCCAGCACTTTGGGAGGCTGAGGCAGGTGGATCACGAGGTCAGGAGATCGAGACCAACCTGGCTAACACGGTGAAACCCTGTCTCTACTAAAAATACAAAAAATTAGCCAGGCGTGGTGGTGGGCGCCTGTAGTCCCAGCTACTTGGGAGGCTGAGGCGGGAGAATGGCATGAACCCAGGAGGTGGAGCTTGCAGTGGGCCGAGATCGCGCCACGGCACTCCAGCCTGGGTGACAGAGAGAGAGTTAGTTTCAAAAAAAAAAAAAAAAAAAAAAATCTGGAAAATAACCAGTATATCCACAGTAACAGCTAATACTATTTTTTGTTTACATCCCTACATTGTGTGCCGCACTTTAGTGGGGTTTTCTGAAAATTTCCCTGACTGTGGCACTCTTTCTACCCCTAGTTGGATTAAGGACCCTCCTCAGTCTGAGTATGTATTAAATATCTTATTAGTATACTTACCACATGGGTTTGTAATGATTCTGATCAGTCTTTCTCACCGTGTGGTGAACTTCAGATGTGAAGATCCCAACACAATAATCTCTACATCAAAGGTGTTGAAATAGTGCCTTCTGTATGAATAAATAAGTAGATTAAATACATTATTTTAAATAATTTCAACATAGCAGCATGTATATAGTTCTTATGAGCTGCCAATTGCTTTTTAAACCAATTCTTTTAAACTCATTTATACAGTCTGTTTTTAAAATTGCATTCTAGGGTTTCTGGATTCCTAGAACTGCACTTTTCCACCAACTTTTGTCTCCTCAGATAAATTGGGTTCACATTATGACTGTGCACTTTATTTGGTTCGATATTGGATAAGTCCCTTAATCTCATGAGGATCAGTTTTCTCTCATATAAAATGAGGATAGTGTCACCCACCTCTCAGTATGTTGGTAAGACAGAATTGTCTTTTCCTAGCTCTCTATGACTATGGAGTATAGTATAAATTTGTAACATTTTCCACTCTCATTTTTCAGAACAATGCAATAGTACAGCAAAGAAAGAGGAGGCAAGGGAGTTCAGGGTATAGAGAAGATAATGACTATACCTGTTGGGTACTTCAAGGTAAAAAAGAGGGGGAGTAAATCAAATGGATTTTTGGGCATGCTGGAGATGAAATGCTAGTGAGTAAGCTGGAAAAAAGGAGATGCTAGTCAAAGAGGGGTATTCATGGAATGAAGAGCATGGAAAGATCACCATAGCTGGAAATGGTAATGTTGAGGTATAGCTATGGGAATGAGTGACTATGCTAGGAGAGTTGGCAGCAACACTACAGGAGTGGTATACAAGGAAATGAGAGGCCAAGAGGTGTAAGAATAATCTGCACAAGTATATTGTAATTATCTAGAACATAAGGCAAGTAGAAAATGTCAGAGAGACTATAAGTGAACTAGGAATTAAAATGGTCAAAAAATGTCCTACATATTCCCACTGAAATATTACATTACATAGTCAGAAGATATTAAACCTTACATTCTACACTACCGGTTACTAGTTATGTAACATTGTGGAAACACTTTTTCTGATTGTTGTGTTTCTCATTTTAAAAATGAATGTAAGAGGCTGGGCATGGTGGTTCACACCTATAATCCCAGCAATTTGGGAGTCCAAGGTGGGAGGATCACCTGAGGTCAGGAGTTCGAGACCAGCCTGGCCGACATGGAGAAATCCCATCAGTACAAAAATTAACTGGGTGTGGTGGTGCTCACCTGTAGTCCCAGCCACTTAGGGGGCAAAGGCAGAAGAACTGCTTGAACTCGGGAGGCGAAGGTTGCAGTGAGCTGAGATTGTGTCACTGCATTCCAGCTTGAGTGACACAGTGAGACTCCATCTTGAAAAACAAAACAAAAGAAAAATGAATATAAGAATATCATCTCTGCATTCCTGAAGTATTTGGGGGGAAGAACATAATAAATAATGTATATAAGAATTATCTAATGTTATGCTTGGAGATTATGAGATGGTTCCAGTATCATCTTGATCTTTACATCTGAACTTTAGATTTTTCAGATTGGGGTAAGAGTTTCATCCAACAGATGGGGCACTCAATCTGTGATATGGGAAAGTGAGGAGTCACCTGTCTTTTCTTTAGTCTCTTTTAGATGAAAGGGTGGATGACATTTGGGACTGCTTTTCATCTGCTCTCCTATACTCACTGTCTGTTTGCAAACACCTCACTCTAATCAATAAACATGGTTGGTGATTTTATTCAATAAAGATGTATAGAGCATCTGTTTGGTGCCAAACACATATGCACCATATGAGATATTTTACATTTCCATGTTTTTGGTCCAATACATCTCAGTTTACTTTTTAGTGAGTTCTTCAATTTTCATATATTTTCACTTTAGGTTCAGGAAAATATCCAAGCTTCCTTGCCACCTAGATCATTCTGTACTGTAGAAAAATCCTACAGTGTTCCACGTTCAACTCCATAGTCTCTTATTCAACCACAAAGCAGTCTGGTAGAATCAATAAACTAAAATGGAAAAAGCAAACAAGTAAAGAAAGAAACATAACAAAAATAACTAAACTAGAATATTTGAAGCTGCATAATTATATTACATTAGAATTATATACTTTGAGTAAAAGATCAATTGTCAACCTTGATTTTAACAATAAATAGTAATAAGTTTGAACACTTTAGAGATAGAACAAAATATACAATGACTGTTCTAATAATTATTACAGTCTCTAATTTGTCTGTATTTGCCAATAGATTTTAAATTCTTAGAAAACAAGGGGCATGCCATTTCTGTACTTTTATCCCTAGGGACTAACACACACACTGGGTTATCAGTAAATGTTAATTGCTTTTAATTAAGATAAAGATAGATGGAATTTATACAAAACAAAATTGTTTTAAAAATGAACAATAAACCCCAAACCAAGATAAGTTAATATTTTCAAGTGTGAAAATAGGTATTATTTCTAAATTAATTCTTAAAAATTATAAATCAAAACTGTTATGTCAAATGCTTTTATCTCTGATTTTAAGAAAGCAACTATAATGCAAAATGTATAATATAAGTAATTTATCGTGTCTGACATTGAACAGTAGTTTAAATGACCTCTCTGCTCTCCAAACATCTGGTATGTCTCCAATAAATAGGGCAGTATAAAAGGTAATATAGAAGAAAAACTTGCTCGGGGGTTTAGGGATATAAGTTTGCTAGGCTGGAGGATTATGGATGTATATGCTTTTAATCATGGAAGATTATAAACATACAATCAAAAATTTTTATTAAAAAATATAAATAGCTTCTGAACAGCTATTGGAATTTGAAATTAAAGCAGTGAGCTCCAAGGGCAATGTAATTTTCTTAACAATAATAGCTTCTATTCAATGAGAATTTTTATTTTGCCAGACACAATGATAAGCAAATTTAATTCATTACTTTTCATTCTTACAACAATCTTAAGAGACAGGTATAATCTCCAATTTGATGATGAAGAAACTGAAGCACAAAGAATTTAACAAACTAGCCATGGGTCACAAAATATAAAGTAGTGAAACAAGGTTTGACTTCAGGCCTCACAAATACTAAGACACATGCCCTTTTTGCTAACTACCTTTTAGAGCCTGTGTGAGACTAAAATAATCATGATGATAATAGCTATGATAGATCCTTTTCCATGTGCAGACTCTGTTTCAAACCCTTCGCATATAATAACATATTTAATCTTTATAGCACCCTCATGAAGAAACTGAGAAACAGAAGTTATATGACTGGGCCAAAGGCACACAGCTAATGTAAGACCAGACGCTTAAGTGCATAACTATGCTGTTTTTTAAATAAGAGAAATTATAAACAGTTTCTAGCTGAAAGCATGGCACATACTAGGCACCAAGTAAACGTAAGCTCCTTTCTTCCTACGTATTCCCCAAATTAACATTTTATTGAATGAATCATGAAAATGATAGCACATTATCATGTGAGATGTATAAGAAATACTAGATGGGTAAAGGATACCTTCTCCATCTATGGTTTTGTTTGATATTTCAGACCTCTCATTTAAAAGAGATTTATGATTTTCTGTATTTAGGTTAATAGTAATATCTGGCACAGTCATCACGTTTAGGTTATGCCTGTTTCATAAACTCTTGTAGTCTGGGCATTTTCATCTAAGTGCCAGGCAATTTGTGATTGTGCTTTGTTTTATGACCTTTCAGTTAGTATGCAATCTATCTGACAGTGCTCATCTGACACCTGCAGCAATTTTGCCTAGTATGAAAGCAAGTTTTCCTGAGACAGTAACTTGGGCTGAATAAATCAAATATAATCCAATACTTCTGAAATGCTTCCATTGTCGATATATCTCTGAATGGTATGACAAGAAGAGTCATGCTTTCTGGCATGAGTTGTTTCTTTAAAATTATTATTTTTAATTATTATTATTTTTTGAGACAGAGTCTCGCTCTGTCACCCAGACTGAGTGTAGTGGCGTGATCTCAGCTCACTGCAACCTCTGCCTCCTAGGTTCAAGTGATTCTTCTGCCTCAGCCACTGGAGTAGCTGGGAATACAGGTGCACACCACCATGCCAGGCTAATTTTTGTATTTTTTTAGCAGAGACGGAGTTTCACCGTATTGGGCAGGCTGGTCTCGAACTCCTGATCTTGTGATCCACCCACCTCGGCCTCCCAAATTGCTGGGATTACAGGTGTGAAGCCACTGTGCCTGGCCGTTTCTTTGAAATTCTATGCAAATTCCAGCTCACAGTCTATTGCTTTTAATAATAATAACTGGCTATTTTCAAGAATTGGCAGTTCATCATTTTAGTGAAGCTAGAAATAAATGCTTTTAGAGAGAGGAGTTTTTATATCACCATCTTATGGCAAATCATTGAACCCCACCATTTGCCTTTATGAATTTAAACAAGTTAATAGACTGTTTTGAGGTTATTTAATATTTAATCATTTCCTATTTCTCACCTAATTGAGTATTTATGTACGTATTCTTCTTTTCCCTTTAAATAGTAAGGACCAGAAATAATGATTTGTATTACATTCTGTGCCTAGCACAGTAAAAAGCACATAGTAGTTGCTCAACAATTTTACTTTGTTTTACCTTCTCAGCCAACTGAGGAAGGGTATAAAGTTATTGTTGGGTGTCCATGAGCAGATATCATATAAACCTGGGTTCTAATCTTCTTTTAATTCCTACTGGCTGTGTAATCTTGGACAAGTTATTTAAACTCCAGCTTTTCATCTGCATTGGGGCCATGTGAGATCGAATGAGATAATTAGCACAGTGGTTGACACATCATAAGGACTGAAAATATTACTGGCATTAATTATTTAAGTAAAAACATTTATTGGGCACCTACTGAAAGCCAATTAGGAACTGAGCTAAGGGTTAGAGAAATCAACGTATCTCTTTCCTTTAGGCAGAGAGATATGTAATATTATGCGATCAGTATTACAATCTGTTATGTGAAAAAATGGCACAGCAAGTGTCCAAATGCCTTAGGGAATCAGTAAGAGTTTAGAGAGGATCAGTGTTTGAACTAATACCTAAAGATGAACCTGACCAAAAGGGTTGAGAAGAAACATTATAGACATATAAATATATGATCAAATAGCTTGTCTATCTGAGAAGCATTTTCATGAAATTTGGTTGTTTATAGCCAACAAGTTCATTGAGTATTTTTTATTATTTACTTTCAATGGGGAGACCCTCCTTTATCTCTGCTTAATATTCCTCCCTAATTACCATCCTAATAATAGATACTTAAAACATTTTGTTGGAGGGGTATATTTGTGTGTGTGTGTGTATTTAATTTGACAGTTTCTTCATAGTGATAATCAAAAAGTTACCTAACCTCTTTTGAGTTTTACATTTCTCATCTACAAAATGGGACAGCTCTTCTGAACTCATATACAATAAATGTATACATCCCTGGTGATGTTTCGGTTTGGATTCTTACCTTGTACTACTGTGTGACTCTTATTTGCAAAGAATGTCTGGATTTGGAAGAATATCATGGAACCAGGGTTTGAGAGCCTTCTGTGCAGGCTCAGAACCACTGCTCTAAACAAGGTAGGGAGAGATAATAGACTAATGTGTTATGTTCTACCTATACTGCATGCTTTATACACTGCACTGCATGCTTTATACACTGATAAACTTAGGATTTTGGTTTGACTCTTTAAGATAGAAGGGTCTGTTTTTTTCTTATGTGAAATTTCTCTATAAAAGGTAGTTTAGGGTCTCAACTCCATGAGATTTTGTAGGCACTCAGATCCCTTCTCTCTTATTTCTCCGTCATCTTTCATGATATTCCCTTATTTGCTTGCAAAATTGTTTCACCAACATCATGTAAACTTCCCAGCCTATGTGAACAAGGAAAGAGGACAGACCGAACAAGAAACTTCCTTTTAAGAACACCACCCAGGAATTGAACATCACTCACATTACAGATCACTGGCTGGAACTTAGTCACAGGGGCTTAGCTAATTGCAAGGGAGGCTGGAAAATACAGTCTTTAGCTGGGACACTGTGTGCTCAGCTGAAACCCAGAAGCTTAATTATTAAAAAGAAGAATAGATAATGGAGAATAATTATCAATTTGCGTTTCATGCATGTTATTGCAACAGTTCTCTAAGTGTGATCTTATTGTCCACATTGAATGGATAAGATGGTTGAAATTCAGAGAGAAGAGGTTACTTGTCTAGAGACATTTAAATATGTAGGTCATGGGAGGACGATTACAGTCAAGGCAGCACAACCTTAGGTTCTTAGCATCAAAGAGAAGGGGGTAAAAAAACCGCTTAATGTTGCTTTACAACTCATCAGAAAACAGGCAGCTGCAATGTTCATGTGCCTTTGGCAAGCCTGTGTTTTGCAGGCAATCTATGAGAGGTGACATAACAGGATGAAGATTAAATCACTGAAAATAGTAGCTAGAGTTGAGCCCTTGGAGAAAAAAAAAATAAAGCAATTTGTTTTCAGTTACTTGATTACACAAGCTTCAAAGATTCTCCTGTATGCCTTGCCATCCTTTAAACCATCAGCTTTAGCTGAAATATTAGTTTGAGAAAACAATCCTAGGAACACGGGCAATATAAATTTACAGGCAAAACAAATTCAACCCTGAAAATATGGGCAAGACAAGATAATAAAAAATGTAGGAGCAAGAAATTGGACATGGCCTAGCAGTTTGCAGAAATTTTGAGGTCAGATGTCCACGAGCTATGGAATTGTTGAAAATTTGCTCGGGTAGATAAATACATGTTTGGCAGAATTGCTTACACAATGACTTTTCAAGTTTCTCTATAGGAAAATGATTAAAAAAAAAAAAAAAAGTTAGATGAGAGGGAAAGTTCCTTAGGGCCAGTGACAACATGAACACTATGGAATATATTCATGCATAAAGATAATTTATTTGACACTACATAATCACTTCCTTTACTCCCCCTATTCATGGGGAAAAATTCTAATCAGCCATTTTTAAGCAATCCTAAGTACTTCTTTTAAGAATTAAAATTTTTCAGTCATCTTTCTAGTTTTATTTAATGTTTTTTAATTTGAAAATTCTGGCCAGGCATGGTGGCTCATGCCTGTAATCCCAGCACTTTGGGAGGCCAAGGTGGGCAGATCACTTGAAGCCAGGAGTTCCAGACCAGCCTGGTGAGGACTAAACTCTTATTTTTTTTATCTTGTCTGAATTCCTATCTAAAGGGTCTGGGAAGCCATGCCCTACAAACCATGAATTCTCATCAGATGGGTTTTATTTAATCCTATATATTGTGACTTACTTGCCAACCTGACTCTGGCATAACATTACGAGACAAGGAAGAAAATCACAGTATTTTATCCCAAAACGTATTTCTTTGCCATATCTTGCAATGTCCCTGCAAAGCTGTCCTTTGTGGGGGAAAATTTGCATTTGTAAAGAATTCCTATTAACATAGCAAGATCTTTTTCTTCCAGGCCCTCCCAATCCTAAAGAGATTAACTAAAAGTCTAATACCTTTAAAAAATCTGAATAGCAAACATTTGTCATTTATTGTCTCTAAGGATAGCCACTATAAGACTTCAAAAGAACTGTGGTCTCCACAATCTTTTAATTTAACCTGAACATTCCCCTTCTATGGTTCCCAGGTATTTAGACAAACTCAGCCAATTGTCAACCAAAAAATGTTTAAATTTACCTATAGCCTAGGAGCCTCCATGCTTTGAGTGGTCCTGCCTTTCTGGACCAAACCAATGTACTTCTTAAATGTATTTGATTGATGTCTCATGCCTCGCTAAAATGTATAAAACCAAGCTATGCCCCAACCACCTTGGACACATGCTCTCAGGACATCCTGAGGGCTATTGTCACAGGTCATGGTCACTCATATCTGGCTCAGAATAAATGTCTTCAAATATTTTACAGAGTTTGACTCTTTTTGTTGACACTGGCCATCATGGCAAAACCCTGTCTCTACTAAAAATACAAAAATTAGCTGGGCATAGTGGTGCACGCCTGTAATCCCAGCTACTAAGGAGGCTGAGGCAGGAGAATTGCTTGAACCTGGGAGGTGGAGGTTGCAGTGAGCTGAAATCAAGACACTGCACTCTAGCCTGGGCAACAGAGTAAGTGAGACTCCATCTCCAAAAACAAAACAAAACAAAATACAATGACAAAAAAAAAAAATTTCTTTGACTTTTGCTCATTATATAAGACTCAATTAGTTTCTACTGGTTGTGACATTTGTCTTTCACCCTATACAGAAGGGTTGCCTGTAAGCTTTGATGGCAAGTTACTTTGTAGGGAAGTGGGGAGGCTGTGGCAACAAATATTCCATGCTGGAAACTGAGAATCTGAGACTAGAAAATGTTCCCACGTATTAAGCATTGTGATTTTAAAGAGAATCTCATGTTGTACAATAGGTATCTTGAACTGATTTTTCCTATGTAATTGAAATTTTATACCCTTTGGCCAATATCTCTTCAACCTCTCACCCCCCTCAGCCCCTGGTAACTACCATTGTAGTCTCTTCTTCTATGAATTCAACTTTTTTAGATTTCACATGTAAGTGAGGTCATACAGTATTTGTCCTTCTGTGTCTGGCCCACCTCACAACATTGTGACTATAGTGCATAGCAATTTTTTATGTTTTGAAAATCACAAGGAAAGTAGATTTTAAGTATTGTCACCACAAAAAAATACGTATTTATGGTAATGCTTGCATTTATAGGCTTGATCAACTCACTCGACAATGTATACATATTTTAAAACATCATGTGGTATGCAATAAACATAAATAATTTTTCTCAATTAAAAAATGGAAATGTCAGTTGGTTTTGTTACAGGAAAGGGGTCCTGATCCAGACCCCAAGAGAGGGATCTTGGATCTTGAGCAAGCAAGAATTCAGGGCGAGTCCATACAGTAAAGTGAAAGCAAGTTTATTAAGAAAGTAGAGAAATAAAAGAATGGCTATTCTATAGGCAGAGCAGCCCCCGAGGGCTGCTGGTTGCCCATTTTTATGGTTATTTCTTGATGATATGCTAAACAAGGGGTGAATATTCATGCCTACCCTTTTTAGACCATATAGGGTAACTTCCTGATGTTGCCATGGCATTGTAAACTGTTATGGTACAGACGGGAATGTAGCAATGAGGATAATCAAATGTCACTCTCATGGCCATCTTAGTTATGGTTGGTGTTAACTGGCTTCTTTACTGCAAACTGTTTTATCAGTAAGGTCTTTATGACTTGTCTCTTGTGCTGATCTCCTATCTCATCCTGTGACTTAGAATGTCTTAACCATCTGGGAATGCAGCCCAGTAGGTCTCAGCCTCATTTTACTCAACTCCTATTCAAGATGAAGTTGCTCTGGTTCACATGCTTGACATTCCTCCTTCCCCCTTTTATAACAGAACCCTTAATCTTATGGATTTCAGAGGAATGAAGATCCATCTTCTAACTTCTTCAGGCTGAATGGGGGCAATCATATTTCTACCTAACTATGATGTTCTCTTGTGTTCTGGGTAGAGAGGAGCTCAGTCAGAAAGCATCATTATGGTGAGGGCCATTCATGACTCTTGAGTTCTGACAACAGGTGATATCTGGAAGATTAATAAGTGTTCAATTTAAGACAATATTCAGGAAGCTAATTTTGCATTCCTACCCAAAGAGTACAACAGCAATATATTCCACAACAGTAAAACAAAGTAAGTAAAATTATTCCAAGTAAACTAAATAAGAAGGCTTTCCGTGAACTGGGCAACTGTTGGACCAAGCTTATATGGGGTTGCTAGCTGATTGCAATGTGCTCAAGATTAGAATACTGATCCAGATTTTTACATTACTCATCCCTCTTGTTTCTTCTGAGCAGTAGTCAGAGATCACTGATTAGTTCACAGGAACAAACTTTCAGTCTAAATTGCAGAAACAAACTTAAAAACAACTGATGAGACTAGAATTTGATAAGTGTACCATAGTTCTTGAAACATAATATTTCTTTCCAGTTTCCCATTTTTATTAAAGACAAATCATGTTAAGACTGATATGCTTTATTATACTTGGCTGATTATTTGTATCAAGTGCAGCAAGAATAATTCTTTTGTACATAAGCTCTTTGTAAATTGGCTTTGATGGAACTCTGTTCCATAGAAGGACTCTCAGATATGTCTTTTTTAAAGCCAAGCCTTGCTATGGGTTTGTACCCTCAAATACCTATGAGTTGAGTTAATTCCTCTTCTCTTTGGGTCCCAAAATTACCTGGGGTTCCTGGACCTGTTAGAAAGTGACATTCTTTGCTTACCACAGTCAGAAACCTTGCACAGGGACTGTGAGGAAAAGGTCTGAGGCCAGTTCCCCAAGAGACTTTTATTGGCTTTATAAGTCAAGTTTGATTCCTTAAAGGAAAACACACCATTCTAGTCAAAGCCTTGGTAAAATAACCAATTTCTCCAATTGTGTCCTGTTGCAAAAGAAAACAGATTCTTATTGCACTTATGCAAATAACTATATTGCTGTAAATTAAGAATACTCACAAATAGTTTCCAAATTTTGGAAAAATCAAGCAGAGAGAAACAAATATGCTCCAAATGTTATTCACAGCAATATACTTTACTCAATTGCTACACGCTGTAAATAGCTGAAAAGAAAAGTTTCCTTGACTCTGAAAAACAAATCAAAGGATCAGCAACATTTTAAGCACAGGTAAAAAAGATTAGACTTCTTCAGTTTAGTCCACATAGTTAACTTCTGTTTGACATTTATGAACATTTCAACTCTCTATAAGAGTTCTGAAAGTTTTTTCTTCTATTCTGTTACAATTTCCAAAGTTATTAGACACTTGTATTAAGTGCCCCTGTTAAAGTCCTATAGCTGATTATAAACCACCTCCTAAAGAGGATTAAAACAATACAACAATTGTCTGTGGATGACAAAACGTCTTAGGACAGCCAGTCAAAAACAAGATTGACAAAGAAATTTGGTTATCTCTATGGCATACAACAATTTTATTTAACAAACATAATTATTAATAACATAATAATATATTATACATAACAAGTTATATCAAAATTGTAGGAGCATTCCATAATTTTGGAACATGTAGCAATAACATATTTATACAAATACATCCCAAAGAAAACCAAACACCATTTCATATTGATAATGCTTCCTGTATACTTTTTGTACCAAATAAGCCAAATTTCAGCTTTATATTAGTGTACTATTAACATTAAACTCAATTCTTTTTTTTTTTTTTTTTTGAGACAGAATCTCACTCTGTTGCCCAGGCTAGAGTGCAGTGGTATGATCTTGGCTCACTGCAACCTTGCCTCCTGGGTTCAAGCAATCCTCTTGCCTCAGCCTCCTGAGTAGCTGGGATTACTGGTGCCTGCCACCACGCCCAGCTAATTTTTGTATTTTTAGTAGAGACAGGCTTTCACCATGTTGACCAGGCTGGTCTTGAACTCCTGACCCCAGGTGATCCACCTGTCTCAGCCTCCCAAAGTGCTGGGATTACAGGTGTGAGCCACTGAGCCCAGCCAGTGTTAAAAACAATTATTAATAAAACCTTATAGATATATCTACCCAATTTCAATGTTTGACCATAAGGTAAGATTCTTATAAACCTCTTATTAACTCTTCACAATTTTTGTGAAAGAGCAGATCATAAGTGGATTTTCCTTAAAGAAAAACCAGTTGTGCTTTTATTCTGATGTTTAATTTACAGAAAAACTGAATAATACTCTTAACATTAGCCAATATGTTCACACACAGAATCGCTTACAATTAATTTTTCACAAACCTTCCACAACTGTCTAAACCTTTAGATCTTTCCTATTTCACTTAAAACAATCCTTTAACCCTTTCGTCTAGGTAAGAAAAATCCACATTCCCATGTCTTTTTATAATCTTTTACCAAAAGTATATTCTATTTTCCTTACACACCTTGCACATAAAACAATTCTCCAGTAGTTTCAGTTACATGTTACAATGTTAACTCTTAGTGACTTTTATTTTTGGTGAAAACCTTGGTAAATAACAATTTTAATGATGTACTAGGTGTGGAGCCTAGCCTAGTATACACCAGCCAGTGTGCAGATAAGGGCTGACTCAAGTACACCTCAGGGGCTTGGCTAACTCCACATGTCCCCAGCCTTATCTAGAATCTATTGCTCCAAAGCAGGTAAATTGAACAATTTCCAAAAGTCAAAGAAGCAGTTTATGACCTTAAAGCATTTAGGATACTTAATATCTGATCTGCATAATTTAGACCAAATGTCTTTATTTTACCATCTTTAAAGTTGTCTTTATTTCCCAAAGATTATTTAAGTCACGTGAACTAAAAGGCATTATACTTTTTATTTTTGTGACAAAATGTTTGATTTAACCTCTTATTATTTTTAAGCCAATTAGTTAAAATTCTTTTATGTTACACACACATAATACACAGAAATACTTAGACAGACAGAAGATAAAGGATCATTCCCTAAGCTGGGAATTGAACCCTGAACCAGGGCCACCATTGTGATGTTGGAGACCAAGAGAAACTACTGCCAAATGGTTACAAGGTCAAACTCCCAAGGACATGACAACCAGTTTGCTGGGCCATCTTTAAAAGAGGCTTACAGGTGTTCTAAGCCCATGTTCTATCCTAAGGTACTCCCTTCCATTATACAACACAGAAAGACACACAAAACACACCGAATTCGCTATAGCTCAAGACTAGCCTCACAAATCCTTCTTCTGATTAATTAAAACTCTACAGAGGAGATAAACAGTGGTTTTTACCATTCAACCAGTTTGCACAGAGAGAGAGAGAGAGAGGGGAAAGCATTGCCTGAGGCAGGGAGGGTGAGGAAGAAGAGGTGCTCAGGGAGGCCAGAGAAAGAGCTGCCCATGGCAGCCCCACTGACGATTTCAGGTGGCTGCTTTTCAGTAGCAAAGAGATCTTTTCCAGCAGTCCCATCAGCTCTCAAATTTCCCATTTTAGGGAGGAAAAAGTTCCTCATGTCCCAAGATGCTGTACGTGCCTAATCCTGTCACCCACAGCCATCTGCAAAGAGTGTAAGGCAGATTATTCCAAAAACAATAGCAGTTAACATCCCATAGTGCCAAACCTGTTCTTAGCCGAGAGGGACTTTACTGAGAGGGCCTTAACTGAGAGGGACTTTTCTAAGAGAGGTCTCCAACTCCCTAAATCTGTAAGGGATGCTAACCCTCCTAAGCTGGACCTCTAACCCAAGGTCAGTCAAGCATCCTTGCCTTTTATTGAGAGGAGCCTTTAACCCTCTCTGTCTTAGGAAAGACTCTAACTCCCCTAAGTTGGTCCTCTAACCCAATTCCATTCTTTAACTGAGTACCCCACCACTTACCTAATGTCATCCAATTAGTGCCACAGCCTATTTCCTTTGGGTCAGGGGGTCTCCTCAGTAGCGTCCCTTCAGGGTTTGCCAGAAAGGTGTTACCGAACCCCACCACTTACCCAAAGTTAGCATTTGGATTGGGGGTTTCCTCACTCTAGTCGCTTCTGTGGTCACCAGAAAGATGTGACAGGACCTCACCACTTACCCAAAGGTAGCCTTTGGATGGGGGGTTTCCTCACTATAGTCCCTTCTGTGGTCACCAGAAAGATGTTACAGGAAAGGAGTCCCCCAATCCAGACCCCAAGAGAGGGTTCTTGGATCTCACGAGAGAAAGAATTCAGGGCGAGTCCACAGAGTAAAGTGAAAGCAAGTATATTAAGAAAGTAGAAAAATAAAAGAATGTCTGCTCCATAGACAGAGCAGCCCTGAGGGTTGCTGGTTGCCCATTTTTATGGTTATTTCTTCATGATATGCTAAACAAGTGGTGGATTATCCATGCCTCCCCCTTTTAGGCCATATAGGGTAACTTCCTGATGTTGTCATGGCATTTGCAAACTGTCATGGTGCTGATGGGAGTGTAGCAATCAGGAAGACCAGAGGTCAGTCTTGTGGCCATCTTAGTTTTGGTAAGTTCTAGCCTGCTTCTTTACTGCAATCTATTTTTATCAGTAAGGTCTTTATGACCTGTATCTTGTGCTGATCTCCTGTCTCATCCTGTGACTTAGAATGCCTTAACCATCTGGGAATGCAGCCCAGTAGGTCTCAGCCTCATTTTACCCAGCTTCTATTCAAGATGGAGTTGTTCTGGTTCACCTGCCTCTGACAGTTTCTTCTGTGAAATTAATTGATTAACAGCAACAGAAGAGGAATGATAAGATTCACATTACAGTCGTCTCCTCTGTAGATTTCTTCTCTTCCTATTAATGACTCCAACCACTAAAAACTGACAAATAAATTTAGAATCCTAGTGTAAGGTGGCTTTGGAAATTTTTCTCTACTTGGTCTACAGTCAATACTTGAGTAATAAACATTCAATGATCCCAGTGATATATTAATATTCTAGTGCTCAGAATTAAACAAAACATTTAACTATGATGGTGGAAAAATTTAGTTACACTTCATGTAGATTAATTTAAGTGGCTTATCAAATCTATATTTTGTATGGTCTATTTATCTCATCCTGGAGGATGGCTAAAGTTCCCACCATTTTATCCAGCCTTTAGGTACAGCTGTCTATTAGTCTCCCCTGGTTGCCATAACAGGAAACCACAGACTGGATACTTAAATAATATAAATTTATTTTTTTCACAGTTCTGGAGACTTTAAGACCAAGATCAAGGTGCTGGCAAGGTTGGTTTCTGGTGAGAACTTTCTTCCTGGCTTTCTTTTTTTTTCTTTTCTTTTTTTTTGACAGAGTCTTGCTCTGTTGCCCAGGCTGGAGTGCAATGGCACAATCTTGGCTCACTGCTACCTCCACCTCCTGGGTTCAGGTGATTCTCCTGTCTCAGCCTTCCTAGTAGCTAGGATTACAAGCATGTTCTAACACATCCAGCTAATTTTTGTACTTTTTGTAGAGATGGGGTTTCACCAAGTTGGCCAGGCTGATCTTGAACATCTGACCTCAAGTGACCTGCCTGCCTTGGCTTCCCAAAGTGCTGGGATTACAGGCGTGAGCCACTGTGCCCAGCCCAGATGGCTGCTTTCTTACTGTGTCCTCACATGATCTTTCCTCCGTGTGAGTGTAGAGAGAGAGATTTCTGGTGTCTCTTCCTCCTCTTATAAGGACATTGGTCCTCCTGGATTGGGGATCCATCCTTAACCTTCATTGCCTCCTTAAAGGCACTGGCTCTAAATACAGTACAGTAGGAATTAGGGCTTCAACATATAAATTTTGAAGTAACATAATTCCGTTCATAACATGCTGTTCCCCTCTTCCTCAAAAGAAAAACATGAGGAGAAAACAAATCTGTATCCTTCATGAATAAGAAGGCCAGAGATTTTCAAAATATATCTGTAATATGGGCAGCATTATCATGTTCATTAATTGTCATGTTAGAAATCACAAAGCAGGATTTTAGTAATGTGGAACATGGGACAAAGCATTTTGATGGAAATAGTCCAATGGCCAGGAAAAGACAGTAAACCATCTGCAGGTATGAAAGGTCTCATGGGGAACAAGTAGATGAAAGATGAAATGAGGAACAGAGATACAAAAACAGGCTATACAAACTGTATTTGTCCCATTCCTGCTCTTTTGACATAAGCCACCTGCCTTTCTACTCTTTGGCTAACATGCAGGAAGGAAATTCCTAGGAGTACCCTTCTATGATTTAGTGTCACTGTCTTGATCCCTTTTTTGTGTCTCATTGTTCCTTCTCAGTCTCAGTCTCTGACATTTGGTCCTAATAATTATTCCTCTAATTCCTTAGACATGTTGATGGAAACGTCCATTAAACATAACACTAAAAATAATAATATGATTATCTAAGTATAAATATTGATACAATTATTTCTAGTACTTATCTATAAAAACATCAACTGACAGTTCCTGAGAACTTACAGTGTGTTAAGTGCCTTATACTTTATTGTATTACTCTGTTCTCACGCTGCTAATAAAGACATACCCCAGACTGGGTAATTTATAAAGAAAAGAGGTTTAACTGACTCACAGTTCACATGGCTGGGAAGGCCTCACGATCATGGCAGAACGCAAAGGGGAAGCAAAGGGACGTCTTACATGGTGAGAGGCAAGAGCGCTTGTGCAAGGGAACTCCCATTTATAAAACCATCAGATCTCATGATGCTTATTTACTCCCATGAGAACAGTATGAGAGGAACCGCCCCCATGATTCAATTATCTCCACCTGGCCCCGCCCTTGACACGTGGGGATTATTACAATTCAAGATGAGATTTGGGTGGGGACACAGCCAGACCATATTACTCATCTTTTCATTGTATTCTCATAACAGCTTTCCAAAATATATTATTTATTACATCAGCACTTTCCCAGTATTGAACCTAGAAGCTTTTCATTTAGCCAACATCTCTTCCTAGCTTGTCACCTATGCTTTAGAACATTAACTCAGGATATAAAACTATATTTGAATATAATAACTTAGGATACAATATTACAGGGACACAGAATGGAGGATTGCATTAAGTTGAGCCCCCATGACATAATAGCACCACAGCAAGTGGCTAGTTCTGTGGTAAGCATCCATCAGACCTGCTTGTTTGGTGCTGGGGTGGATTTTTTACTTGATAATGAGGTTATTATTTCATAGAGTATAGCAAAAAATACATGAGTGCTTCTTTGGATCTGTCATCTTCCCAAAAGGCCCCTCTAACCTGTATAGTGTGCTTTGCTCATCTGTCTTATTGCTACCGAACATCAAGGGCTCCCTTTTTCCCAAGTACCCAGGAAGTTTACTGATAAACATAACTGTTTAGAATGAAAGAACATAGAAGTAATTGTGCTTTCAACTTCTTAATTTTTTGAATATATGTCATTACTCCTTTAATGTAGCTTGAATAAGATTATCTTAAAGTTGATCTAATTAAATATAATCTACAAATCCTTTTAAGCAACGATATTTTTGTATCATAAGTATTTTGCATGAATGTCTCATATGTACCTGGCATCATAATAAAATGAGTATACTAACAACAATTTATATTTGCTACCTCCATTTAAAGGTGCAGAAACTAAGGTACAGAGAGGTTAAATATCTTTTGCAGTGCTATGGACCTTATAATTGGCAGATAGAGCTAGGGTTTGAAGCCATGGTTGGCTGAGACTACAATTCTGATGTGTTTTGCCATTAGTCTGTGATTTCTCAAATGATTTTGACTTTTCTAAGTTATTAAATATGACCACAGGTGACCACAGCCACTACAGTTAGTTTCTATTCTAGTCTATATAAAGATTTATTTGCTCTTACCTGTTCCTTCATTTTCCAATAACATGTCTCAATTTCTTTATATGTTTATGATTTAAGTAAAAATCTTGCCTTCTTTGAATATATTGTGTGTTTTTTATCTTGAGTTAAAGAAACTCCAGAGAAACATTCAGATTAAAATTTTCTTGAGACATTTTAAAGAAAAAATAAAAGATACAGATTTCCGTTTGCATTTTTTAAGTTTGAAGACACTTTCTGCTTTTGCAGGTTAGGGATTCGGTTTAACCCCTTGGCCCTGCTCTTCATCCCTGGCTTGTGTATGACTTAAGAATCACTATGCAAATATCACAGATAGGCATGTTTGGGTGTTTTTTGAGAGTATGTTTTCTGGTCTGTGGACTTCATGTCTGTGTTTCCAAATGAATGCATTTTTATATGAGTATTTGCAAGTCTTTCCCCTACTCCGCCCCAGAGATGATTTCATTTCCAGTGGGATCTGTAATGGCATAAGGAAGGCTCCTGATTTTTAAGAGACTTAAAATCCTGCTTCAAGAGAATTTAAACTTAACCCTTGTATTTTTGCAATATTCGATTATCCCCAGGTCCCTCTGCCCACTTATTTTCTGACTTAAACCATAAGTGCTCTCAGAGCCAATTTTCAAAAAATTTTACTTTGAAATTTTTATTTGATCAGCAGCCTCAAGATCTGAAGGGGATTACATTTTTCCCCCTTTCTTGTTTCTCGAACTAGCATAAATAATCCTCTTTGTGATAATACCCTGTGTCCCAGAGCGCTTGTTTATCATAAGAGGACTCTTGTTTCCATGGACTAATGAACTCAGAAGCTTGGCTGACTTTCTGATGCAAATGTCAGACAGGAACCATGTCTTTGCTTTTCCAGCCAAATTGCTTCGGTTTTACAACACGATGCTTGATTTATAGGAGTTTTTGAAATATTGAAATTGCCCCCTGTACTAAAAGAAATGCAACGTGTAGGCATTTTATTATAGAAACATTAAGAAGAATAATTTATAGGGGAAATGGGTTGCAGGGTTTTGGAAAATACTCAACTCTTTGAGCAAAATATGGCAGTGTCAATGAACAACACTGACATTCTAGAGGGAGATGTATGTATTGAGGAACAACCAGAGCCAACCTCAAGAGAATGTCAAATTTCTCAGTTTGGATTTAAATAACCCTTATAGAAACAGCAAAAAGGGGAACATAAGACATCAATTCATTTTTGTTTTTTCTAGTATGCTTCTTTATTTTTTATTGATAAATGATCCAAAGTGACCATCAACCATGTGCTCACTCAAAAATAGGTTTTCTATTTTAGTCAGGCATTTAACTAGGAACTGTAGATGTTCCTATATAAGCACTGGGGAGGATGGTGAGAAAGACTAATTTATTGTACATATTCAACATGCCAAAAACAGGGACAGACAGCTTACATGTCTTTTTAAATCTCATTCCTTTTGTATAACATGAAAACTGGGTGTTAGTGTCTGCATGTCATTGCTTTGGACACCAGAAGTGAGAGAGATAAAGGACATGCCTAACATCTCACAGTTAGTGAACTTTGGGTGAAATATGCAATTCAGAGACCATGTTGATAAGGACAGAGCAGAGTAAAGCAATAGGCTGGTTTGAAAACATTCATTTTATAGTGTTAAAATATAAGAAAATGCTGACTAAATCCAATTAGTAAAAAAAAGTATATATATGTGTGTGTGTGTGTATGTATATATATGTGTGTGTATGTGTGTGTGTGTGTGTGTGTGTGCATTTTTCCCCCAAATGCATGGCGTCATTTGTGCCACAATTGGTATGTTGCTGTTGTGGGGATGAAAAGTGGGTTCTGGCAAGATGATCTGCATGCCTCTTCAGAGTAGTTTTTATAATGTTTTTATGTAAGAATTCAATGATTTTATGACCACTTAGAGGTCAGAGAGAACCTTTCAAGATGCATCAAACAGGGACCATGTTTAACAACAGACACATGACATAAAACTTAAAATAGTAGATGGAGAGTAGAGAAAAAAGTAGAGACACAACAGAACACAGAAAACTGGCCAACTGAGGCACTGGAGAAGAAAACGCTGATTAAATCCAATGCCCTGGAGATATAGACTGCTTCTGGACAGTGTTATTCATTTGTGTTTGATTATTTTGGGGGATCGTTAGTTTTTGAACACCTGGCAGATACCAGCCTTTGTTCTGGACAGTGAAGGGACAGAATTCCATGGCACAAGTTGCTTACAGCCTAGGAGGCGCAACAACCAAAGAGACACGTGATGGTGCCAAGATGGGGATAATCCGGAGTCACCCTGGGAGAACAGAGGGCCCCTAGCCCACACATAAAATGTCAGGAAAAGCTTTCCAAGGGAAAGACCATTAAACTAGGCTGAGATTAGAGGTGTAAGGAAGAGTTAGGTAAAGAAAGGGAGATTTGATGGGGACAGAAAGTATTTCAAACGCATTCTTTGATGCACAGTATCCCATAAGTGAGAGTGAAATGGAACAGTCTAGGAGATGTAAGCAGTTTGGAATTCCTGGAATGTAGAATGAGAAGGCACAGCAAACAGGGTAGGACTAAGAAGGCCAGCAGAAGCTATCCATACTTTCATTAAAAAAAATAATCACCATCACCATTATTATGTTATTCATCTATTTACTGTTCACAAACATTTATTATAGGGCAGGTACTCTGCCATTTAATGTGAGTTTTTTACAATGGAAAATACTATTTTATATGTAAGAGCAATGTTTTATTTATCTTTATATTCTTCATGATACCTGAAAATTGCACAGTGCATAGAAGTTATTATATACATATATGTGTGTGTGTGTGTGTGTGTGTGTATATATATATATGAGATACTTGTTAAATTATCTGGATGTGATAATGAAGTGTAAATATCAGCTAAGGATCAGAAAAGAGTTTTTTAAATCTATGAAGAAATTTAGAAAATAATTTAATTTACTACAGCATCAAGAAGAATAAATTAGGAATAATTTTAACAAACAAGTATATTGAAAAATGTAAAATGTCATTGAAAGAAATTTAAAATGGCTTAAATAAATGGAAACACAGTTTGTATTTATGGAGTAGAGGATTTAATATTGTTAAAATGGCAGTACACCTAAAATTAATCTATGGATCCAAAGCAATCCCTACCAAAACCCTAACTGCCTTTTCTTGTAAAAAGTGACCAACAGCTCCTAAAGTTCATATGGAAATGCAGAGTACTCAGAATAGCTAAAACAATTGTATAAAAGTAAAAACAAGTTGGATGACTAACACTTGTCAATTTTAAAATTGTCTACAAAGCTACAGTAAGCAATATGGTGAGGTCCTGGCATAAGAAAAGCCATATAGAACAGTGGAAAAGACTTCAGAGTCCAGATATAAACCCTGGCATTCATGGTCAGTTGATTTTTGATACGAAAATCAACACAATTCAATGGGGAAAAGAATAGTCTTTTCAAGAAAGTTCTGGAACAAGTGGCTATCTATACATAAAAGAATGAAATTGGACTTCCTTCTCACTCCATATAAAAAAATTAATGCACAATGGATCAAAGGCCTAAATGTAAGAGCTAAAACAATAAAACTCCTAGAAGAAAATAGAGGAGTAAACCTTTGTAACCTTGATTTAGGCAATAGTTTCTTAAATATTATACCCAAAATGAAAATAGATAAATTAGATTACATTAAATTTTTAAAAACTTTTGAGCTTCAAAGGATACAACAAAGAAAGTTAAAAGACAACCTACATATGGGTAAAAATATTTGAAAAAAGTTTTATAGTTAGATAATAAAATGTGTTGGTGAGGATACTGGGAAATCAGAACCCATGTACACTGTACACTGTAAAATAGTGTGCAGTTTTACAGTGCACACTATTTGAACAGTTTGGCAATTCCTCAAACAGTTAAACACATTGTTACTATATGTCTCAGCTATTCCATGCCAAGTATGTGTGTGTATATATATAGGTACACACACACACACACACACACACCAACTTTTACATAAACATTTATAGAAGTATTATTCATATTAGGGAAAACATGAAAACAGTCTAAATGCTCATCAACTGTTGAATAGAGAAATACAATGCAGCATATCCATATAATGATATAGTATTTGGCCATAAAAAGGAATGAAGTACTGACACATGCTACCACATGAATATACCTTGAAATTGTTTTACTAAATAAGCCAATATAAAAGGCTACACATTGCATGATTCCATTTATAAGAAATGTCAGAATAGCAAAATCTATACAGATGGAAAATAAATTAGTAATAACAAAGCAAAAAAATGAGGATACTTTGGAAGTCTCTTATTTCTGTCTTCTGCAAGTAAGGGCTGACTTGTTCCCAAGAGGTATTATGCAGTCCATGGGACCCCGATACATTTTTTTTTACCAAGTTTCACTGAGTAATATAATTTTAATTTTTATCTTTATACAAATGTAGTAATAGAATATATTTTTTAATAGAGGAAGGGTTCAACAAAGGAATGTGGCGAGGACCCAGCAAAATCATAATGAGACTCTGCTTGCTGAATTTGAAGACAACCTCATCCCATCCAGCAAGGTAGAAATCCCTAGGATGAAACAGAAACTATTCTTTTTTGTAAATTGCATAAATGGCCATCATACTTTGCAATACTTTCCATCAAACAGTGGGTTTAATTTTCTCATGTCTTGTATCTGTGCTCACCTCTGATTCATAGAATGTGGTAAATATGATGTTATGTGTGTTCTGAGCCTATGCCACAAGAGGTATTGCAATTTCCAATGCCATGCCCTTAGAACCGGAAAAACACCATATGAACAATCCTGGACTAGCCTGCTGGAGCAGGAGGGAACAGGTGGACAGAGGATCTAGTCGTAACATCCATGCCAGAGAAGTTATCCTGACCCAGCAAGCCCAAGGGACCCCACATCTTCTGGCAAGCACCTGAGCAGAGATCAGCTGAACCTGTTCCTTATTTTGCTGCAATACAGCCCAAGATAGTCAGATTTTAAATATCTGACTCCAAACTGACCTACTGTGTTACAAAAACTTTTTTAGAAATCTCAGTTTTGAAGTATCTATTCTTGAGTTTGATTGTGTACATTTGACCTAGCTGAAATTTTATTATCTGTTTTCTTCAGTGCAAGCTAGAAGATTCCACTTTTACCTTGATTTCAGAACAATGATCAGTCAATGTTATCTGTGTTGAGAGGTAAAGTGGTCTCTAGAATAAAATATGTGGCCATGGCAGGACAGTATGCTACTCCAACTCTTAGATATAACTGTCAGTTTTTTCTTACAAAACAACATGATAATTTATTTATTCAATTATTTAAAGGTGCTAACAAGAATGCGTAAGCAGTAACAGCATATAAAACATTGGGTTTTTGAATGCATTGCCTCGGGGTCCAACCACTGGTGATTTTCATAACATAAAATTTAAACAACCCCCTCCCCCACCCCAACACACACACACACCCCTCCCCCACCCCAACACACACACATACACACACACACACCCCAACACACACACATACACACACACACACACACACACACACACAGCCACTGTGTAGTGGTTCACAACTGGAATCTCAGCATTTTAGGAAGCTGAGGTGGGAAAATCACTTGAGCCCCGAAGTTTGAGACCAGCCTGGGCAACACAGTGAGACCCTGTCTCATTAATAATAATAATACTGAAATAAAATAAAAACCACAATTTAAAAAAATGAAACATACTCTTCACTTGCATTCTGAAATTAGGTGGTTAAACAAATAAAACTCTGCCTCTTAGCTTGTCCTCAAAACAAACTAGTTATTGTTTTCTGTCCATCAAAAATAACTATAAGCTTTGAGTCACAGCACACCTCAAAACAAACCCCAGATAGTTACACAATTTAATAAAAAGAGATGAAAAACATAAATATATTTTTATCTGTAACATAAAAGAGGAAGACATTCTTATAATCAAAGCAAAGGGAAAAATCACAAAAGTATGTATCAGATTTGGTGTTCTTAACACTTTTGTTTGTAAAAAACATCATAACATTAAAATACAAGTAGAAATCTAGAAAAATATTAAGCGCAACCTATATAACACAATAAAAGCTAATGTCATTTATACATAAGGTGTTCATACAAATTAAAAAAGAAAAATTCCTGTAATTTATCAATTTCCTAAATTAAGATTACTTATAATCAAAGAAATACAAACAGTAATATTTTTTACACGCCAATTTAACAAATGAACTTAAGACCTGTTTTCACTGGGTACTATTGCTAGGGGTCAGTTTTACAAAACTAAAATAATGTATATTTTTCCTTGGAAAGTTTTCAGTTTTGTGTGAGAAAACTAGATCAATAGGTCCATTAGGTATAGTTGTGTAGGTTGTGCATAATATACAGGACTCAGTTTAAGATGCAAGTGGATTCTACCCATCAAGCCATAAGCCCTGGTATGAGCTTCATTTGCTAAAAATTAGATATTAAAAATATTTTATATAGACTAGGAGCATGCATGCAGAAACAAACATTAAAAACATAGGTATAATATAATAACTACTAATGGGAATTTTCAGAGATCTATGTGAGCACAGCCTGGTGTTCAAGAAAAGGATTGTGTGTGAAGGGGTCAGGAGCAGAGTCCTGAAAACTAAACCGGAATTGGTCCCATTAATAAATATGCATAGATAAAAGAGCTTTAGACAGGAAAGATTACATGGCACATTTAGCATGTCATGTAGTGTGTGAAGAGTGTCATCATGCTTGAGACTGGCAAAACAAAAATGAAAAATATAGGAAAGACTTCATATAAGCTACTAGAAGTCTGGCTGAGAGTAATGGAGAGCTATGGAAAGCTTTCTAGGCAGGAAAGTAATAAACAGATCTCAGTTTTAGGGAGATTAATCTGCCACACCAAGGAGAATAGATTGATGTTGGTTTTGGAAAGAAATTAAAAGTCTGGCAAGATTTGCTGTTCCTCTATTTATCTCCTAACCAAGTTTTTCCAGTGCCTTGCTGTAGTACAGATCTGAGTTCTCTGTGACATCTGTCCACCCAATTAGATATTCTTTCCCCAGCTCACTTATTGCGCAATCTGATAATTTCTGTCAATGATTTTTTATGTGATAGCTCCAGGAACATATGGAGTCTGACTTAAATTGCTATTAGTCTTAACTCCAAATTCCTGGGAGAGGGAATATGGTTGGTTTAGAGAGTGCAGGGTAGTTTGATCCAAATAGCCATGGTTGGGGTGGCTCAAAGCTGGCTGTCACCCCTCCTTATTCAGGGAATAAAGAAGGAGCAATTCCTGCAAAAAGAGAGAGGTTTTGAGTTAATTTTGACACAGCCACACACCTAAAATATACTGTACTAAATCAGGGGAAGTCTGGTGTTATGGTCTGAATGTTTGTCCTCCCCTCAAATTCATGTGTTGAAACCTAATCACCAGTGTGAGGGTATTGGGAAGTGGTGGGGCCTTGGGAGGTGATTAAGTCATGAGGGTGGAGCCTTGGTGAATGAGATTAGTGCCCTTATAAAGGAGGCTGCACAGAGCTGTGTTGCCTCTTCCATCACATAAGGACACAGTGAGAAGATGTCATCTATGAATATGAAATCAGTTCTCACCAGACAGTGAATCTTCCAGTCCCTAGATCTTGGAATTCCCACCCTCTAGAACTATAAGAAATAAATTTCTATTGTTTATAAGTGACCTAGTTTATGGTATTTTGTTATAGCAGCCTGAATGGACTTAGACAGCTGGTATTTTAACGACAGGCAGGGGAAAGTAGGCCGTAAAAGAGGGAGATGGGAAGGAATAGGAAAAACATCAGGAGAATGGCTGAATTCGTTATGAAATACATGCACGAAACCACTCTGAAATATATCAAGAATTTTTATATGGCTCACATTTGACCCAGCAATTTCCCTTCTAGTATTTCACATGCTCCAGATACATCAGAGATCTCACAGGAGTCTTGCTCCCTTCTCTGCGTTTCTTCTAGACTCATCTCCCAGCACTTCTGGATCTACTCTCTATGCCCCAGCACCATTTATATGCATGAAAGTTCTCTACATCTTGCTTGCGCTTTTTCACTTCTGAGTTATTTATATGCTTTTGTCATTGCCTAAAATATCTCCTTCTGAACTCTTTTCTATATGTGTACAGGACTTTTCTTCATCATGTGAAGAAGCCAACACAGACATCAACTCTTGCAGAAATATTTACATTCCAGGATGGGTGGAATATTCATTCTCTAAGACACTCTCCTTACTGCTCATTTCACTTACTTCTGGGTACAGTAAGTATCATTATTTTTTGGTTTTTTAATATAACTGTCTCATAATATTGTTCATTCTTAAAGGATAACAAACATATCTTGTCCATCTTCATAACCTTGAAGAATATTATAGTACTTTGTTAATAGATAACATTCAATAAATATTTGTGGAAGAAATTTAGTTATTGGATAATTATAGTCAAATATATTGAGAAGAAACAGGGTAAAGATATTGATTAACTGCTGTCATTGTTAAAAAAAATTGTCATGTTAAGATGTGGGGACAAAGAGATTAGCTCCTCTATAGCTCTGGGAACTGTTATGTGCGTTGCTGTGAATATTTTTATTCAAGAGAAATGTCTAATTTTGTTTGACTGAAAAGATGAGCTTTTATCTTATAATCTTAAAATTGAATGTGACTACCAAGCCTAGCTTCTGGATTAACAGGGTAAATTATTAGCAAGTTTTTACTGAGTTAAAAGGCAAACATTAGGCAGTTAAAATTATAATACAGTAGATTCTCATGTAAGGTCATCAACAAATTATTGGAAACTGCGACTTTAAGCGAAATGACTTACTATAGGCTACTTGATATAAGGAAAAGTTCCCATTACATATTTCTGGTCACAGAAACGTTATCAAATTTCTAAATAAAGCCCCCAAATGCTTCTAATATTAAACATCAAAATAAATCTGAGCTATCCACACATTTAAGAAACATTAATTAAAACAAGTAAGATAGTTATTTACCCACTTATTCTCTATTAAGGTTCACTGATGTCTTGAGCCTCTCACTGTAGCTCAGGGCACCAGGCAGGGACCCACAGTGAACAGGAAGCCATTTCATCACAGGGCACACTCACACACACCCCTACCCCCGCTCAAACTGGGACACACAAATTCACCTAATGTGCACTTCTTTGGGATGTGGGCAGAAATGAGAGTACCTGGAGAAAACACACATAAACATGGGAAGAATATGGAAACTCCATAGAGGAAGTGGCCCCAGCCGTTTTTCTGATCGTTATAATAAAACAATGTTGAATGAAATGACATCATTTGAGGGCCTGCTGTAGTCCTATTCTGAATTTCTAATGGTGTTTTAAAGTGATTATTGATTGATTTGATTCTTATCTCACCTTATTAAGGATCTCAAGAATTGGCATATTGGCTGGGGGCAGTGGCTCATGTCTGTAATCCCAGAGCTTTTGGAGGCTGAAGTGGGCAGATCACCTGAGGTCAGGAGTTCGAGACCAGCCTGGCCAACATGGTGAAACCCCATCTCCACCAAAAATACAAAAACTAGTCAGGCATGGTGGCATGTGCCTGCAATCCCAGCTACTCCGGAGGCTGAGGCACGAGAATCCCTTGAGCCTGGGAGGCAGAGGTTGCAATGAACCGAGATTGCACCACTGCACTCTAGCCTGGGTGACAGGGAGAGACTCCACCTCAAAAAAAAAAAAAAAAAAAAAAAGAATTGGCATGTTTATTCCCTTGGGTGTTTATTCTAGGGAAAACTGTTGAGTAGGCAATACCAACATTTGATGTCATCAATTACAGTGTCTCATATTTTTAAAAGCTATTTTAAGAAAAAAATAATAATATACAATCACTTATAATCTCATGTAATTTTAAATCAATTTTTAGTGAGCATTAATGCTTCTTTCTGATTGTGGAATATATTCTTCCTTTTTCCCCCTCCTTTCTTCCTACTATCCTTCGTTCCTTATTTCCTGTCTTTTAATTCTCTACCCTTACCTCCTGTCTTTCCCTCCTTCCTTTAAATTAAATGGATGAATATATTAAAGAGATACTACAATGGAAAAAGAGCCCTCTGGAATCCGCGAAATCACATCCAAACCTGATATTAAAATGTATACTTCCCATCAAATACTTATTTAGTCACCTTAATATCAGTCTTCCTTATATGCATACAGCCATGTGTCACTTAAAGATAGGGATACATCCTGAAAAATGCATAGTAAAGCAATTTCTTTGTTTGTCAACTTCACAGAGTGCGCTTACACAAACCTAGATGGTATAGCCTGCTACACACTTTGACTATGAGGTATATACTATTGCTTCTAGGCTACAAACCAGTGTAACATGTACTGTACTGTACTGTAGGCAGTTGGAACACAAGGGTAGGTATTTGTCCATCTGAACATATCTAAACATAGAATAGATACAGCAGAGATATGGTATTGTAATTTTATGGAACCACTGTAGTACATGCGGTTTGTCATTGACTAAAACATTGTTATATGGTGCATAGCTATTTCTTTAGGAGAGATCCCAGTACTAACAGTTTAAAAGGCCAAAGCTTGTTTTGAGAAAGCCTATATATTTTTGGTTGTTATGGCCTAGAAATTGTCTTGAAACTAAATAACATTTTAATTATCCCACGCCTTCAAGTAACATAAGGTTGAGTCAAAGTTAATTAATAGATTAAAGATTGTTTGCCTCAGGATAGCATTTAGAAGACATGTGTTAATTCCTTAGTTGAATTTCTGATTTGAAGCACAAAATAAATAATAAGCATTATTTCAAGAATGGAAGACTTTTCTGTCTTCCATTAAGCTTTGCAAAAAAGGTAAACTTATATATAAGATTAAATAAGAAATAAGAACCTACAGAGTTTATCATTTCCAAGAGACATTTGCAGGTGGCTGACCTCTGTTTAATTTTAATTTTCATTCTAATTAAATTTAATTCTAATTTAATTTTAATTCTGTTTAAATTTAGGTGGTTTCAAAGAACAAATGAATGAAAGTGCTTAATTATTAGCACTTAAATACATTAGGACTCTCATTAAAATCTAGAATATCTGCTTGAAATTACCATTCAATGTAGATGCATCTCAATTAAACAGATTATGTGTATATTTCTTCACAAGTTATACTCTTCTGAGGAAAAAAACTACATATATGGCTTCAGAAGTATATCAAAAGGGCTTTGGACAAAAATGACCTTCAGTTTCTGTGAGTTTTGTGAATTGAAAATACGGTATATCTCAAAGGGGAGCAGGCTTATATATTAGGATTGAAAAGCAACATTTATTTTGATATTGAGACTATTCCCTTCCCCTAAGAAAATCATTTTCAGAAGTCTCTTAAAATTGGATTGCTTTAAATGATAAGTAAAATTTATATATGTCTATATTTTGTATATATGCTTGTATATTTCATATATACATATATACATATAGAATAGTAAAGTTTTTTATAATAAATTATATGCTTGAAACTTTGAAATAAAGATGAATGAATCCAGTACCAGACTTTTTAATATATTGTTAGTTGAGAAAGAAGTGAATTTTCCTTGCTGCATCAATTTGTCAGTTTTGTTCACAGGGTAGGTACAGTAAATTTCCATCCAGAGAGAATCAGTCAAATTGATACATAGTCTTCGAATGACTCAAATAAGAGATTTTGGTGATATCTACATCTTCAACTAGAGCTGTGTTTTTGTTGACTTTAGAGTTGCAGTAATAAGGTAGGATAAGGATTGGAATAGATAGTGAAAATGCTCCAGATGTAGTTAAGCTTAAAGGGAGATAGAAGGAAGGTAGGGCAAGATATCCACCATGGTAATAAAAACTAGAGAAATGGCAGACCTTTGTGTCTAGAAACCACATTGATAATAAACCTGATAATAATCTTCAAGATAAATCACTTGTAAAGAGCAGTTGTGGAAACTGTCACCTGGACTTGCGTTTATTGGCTTTTATCAGTGGTGCTGGGGTATGGGTAATAAATCTGGTTAATATGAATTCATAATAATGCATGTGAAGATTCTAATAAAATAACTATGTTTTCATTTGAGTGTTCAACTTACTCTACATTTTTTGAGTGTAAGGCTTATGAACTAAGAATATAAGGCCTAACTACCATGTGCTCCACTCTTTTCTATCCATTGCCAAATGATAAAACTCTCTCAGAAATTATGGATTTGACATGAGATGAGGTGTTAATTGGAGTTTGGGAACAAATTGAAAACCCCGACCCTATTTTTTGAAAGTTTACAATAATTATACTCTCTTACAAAAATCATCCTTTGGCTGCTTTTCATGAAAATCTTGATCAGGACAGGATGTTCATGAGACCATCACATTAAACAAAATAAGCACATTTCCAGTTGGATTTGATCACCAGATTCTACCTGCTGAAATCACACTGAGTCAAATAAGCATGTTAACCTGTATCTACATTTTGTTTCTTTATTTATAGAGGAAAGTGTTGGATTAAGTCATAAAATTGAATTCTATTTTACTTAAAGGCAGCTGGGTACAGTGGATAGAACAGATTTTATAGGTCTCATTTAAAATCGAATTGTGCCTATTTGGTGTGTGACTCTGGGCAGAGTTGCTTTACTTCCCTGATCCACAGTTTACTGTTTCTTGCATTTAGGATGAATGCATTTGCTGGTCTTCTTGCATTTGTGATAACATTTAATGTATGTTGTCTCTGTTAGTTGCATTTATCTATGGCATTATTTCCATATCATGGATGGATGTGTGTATGTATTTGTGTGTCTATGTATAAAATGCCAACTAATAATTATTATCATTTTATGAGGTAATTAATTTAAACATTTATTCAGCATAGTAATTTGGGCAAACCAAAAGGGAAAACACCCTTTTGGTAGTCTATTCAATATAACATCTTTCTTTTGACCTTTGATTCTCAAGTTCACCTGGAAAATTTACTCTAATGGCCTTAAGATAGCACTCTCCCGGAAATCAGAACTTTTTCAGCCTAAACACAATATTCAAGTTTGTTTTCAAGTTTAATGTGTTTTTAAAAATATGAGTGACTGGCCAGGCACTGTGGTGTGGGCCTCTAGTCCCAGCTATCCAGGAGGCTGAGGCAGGAGGATAACTTGAGGCCAAAAGTTTGAGGGTACCATCCACTATGATTGCACCCATGAATAGCCACTGCACTCAAGCTTGGACAACATAGCAAGACAACGTCTCTATTTTAAAAAAATGGGTGACTGATAACAGTCATTTGACCTTGCATACATCTATGAGTAGTTTTCCAGATCATCTAAAGCATTAATTCTTCAAAGGCAAACTTAACAGAAACACCCTCAAATAGTGATAGGATATCTAGATTTTCATTGTGGAATTAATATAACTTATTTTAGCAGCTACAATTATACATCATTTATAAATAGCCTAGACTTCAGATAAAATTTTCTTTCTTAAACAAACAAAAAAGAAAAAATAAATTTTTGAAGTGGTAACTATGTGAATTCTATTGACGTGTTTATATTTCAGGTGTGAATATTTAATTTTTACTATGGATCAATTATTTCCATTCTTAAATTTTTGTTTTGTTTTGTTTTGTTTTGTATTTTTTTCAGAGTCAGGATCTCAGTCTGTCATCCAGGCTGGAGAGCAGTGACGCAATCCTAGCTCACTGTAATATTGAACTCTTGAACTCAACCAATCCTCCCGCCTCATCCTCCCCAGCAACTAGGACCACAGGTATGCACCACCTTGCCTAGTTAATTTTTCTGTTTTTCTGTAGAGACAAGGGTCTTGCTCTGTTGCCCAGGCTTGTTTCAAATTCCTGGGCTCATGTAGTCTTCCTACCTTGGCCTCCCCAAATGCTGGAATTATAAGTGTGAACCACTCCCTCTGGCCTTAAATTTTTTAATAGAATGACTTCTTTTTTTTGGTAGTCACCTTGCTTAATAGTTTTGATTAGCAGTACCTGAAAACGATGCCACTATTTTCATATTACTACATAAATAGGTCTGCCCATCTGACAAATGCATAATTTTTGAACATTTTTTGAAGGTCCGATGGAATCTAAACATTGATTTCTATTTTGTAGTTGGCTGAATAATGACCCTGCCAAGATGCCTGCATCTTGATTCCCTGAACACGTACCTTACGGCAAATGGGACCTTGCAGCTGTAATTAAGTTAGGAATTTTGAGACATGGAGATTGTCCTGGATTATCTGAATGGCCCAATAAAATCACAAGTGTCCTTTATAAAAGAAGGCAAGGGGAGATTGAACCATAGAAGAAGATGAGAGGATGATGGAAACTGAGGTTGCAATAATGCACTTTAAGATGGAGAAAGGGGCACCAAGACAAGAAGTAGAGGCCTAGAAGCTGGAAATGCAAGTCTAGAGGCCAGAAAAATCAAGACACAGATTTTCCCCTGGAGAATCCAGAAAGAACACAGCCCAGCCAACAAATCAAGATACAGATTATCCCTGGAGAATCCAGAAAGAACACAGCCCTCCAGCCAACACCTTCACTTTAGGCTTCTGACATCCAGAACTATAAGATAAACTTGTGCTCCTTTAAGTCAATAAATATGGGGTAATTTGTTAAAGCTTCAATAGGAAACTCACACACTACTGCTTTAAAAGAAGGGCTGAAATTACATATTTTGATGGTTTTCTCTTCCTCTCCTAAATTAAATAATTAGTTGAACAAATTATAGACCTATATTCTGACAATTTTCAGAGAGGGCAAGTTAGGGATTTTAACCTTATAATGTTTGTGGAGTCTCTGATCTGCAAGAATGTGATGAAAAATGGGGAGGGGATGGGGTGAGAACATCCCACTTAACCTGTAGTTACTTAAAGTGGAATTGCCTTAAAAAATGAGATCGTCATTACCCTTCCCTTTACAAAAGTGACTGATGTCTTCAGCTGCTATTAATAAATGGTGCTGGCAATTCTACTGGGTTATTTGTTTCATGTCCTTCCCAATCTTCACATTCTCTACATCTTAAAACTTTTCACTCATTCATGAAGACTGCCTAATGCACCAGAACATTGCATTAAGTTGCTATCTGGCTCTCTAGATAAACATTCAAATAAAAGAGTCATTAGGAAGGGGTGAAAAAGATTACAGTAGAAGGAAAGGCCTTTTGTAAATTGCTTTCCAAGATCTAGGCACCATTCCAGGAAAATGAAGGGCACTTTTCAATGGACTTTAACCTTCTCCTTTTGGTGGCATGAAGTCCTTTAGGGCATCAACTATGCAAGCCAATGGTGAATATTTTGCCAGAATTTTGCATTAAAATTGTAATCACTTAATATTTTGAGGTTATCCAAAGATATTTGATGATACAGTGATATTAAAATTTGCATTTTATGTTTATTATAATTAACAGAACAAGTCTGTCGAATATTTCTTTGGGAACTCATACAGCTACATTTTTTCCATATATTTGTGTCAATATAAAAATAACTCCCATTTAGGAAAAGAAGTTGTTCTTTTATGAGTAAAACCTATGTTTTCAATACTATGATTCCTTGGAAAATAAATATTCCTTACAAGATAAGAGTGATAGAAATTTGGACATGAGAAACCAAACATTCCTTATACATCACCTACCATCAATGAAATAAACAAAGAAAATAAGATGTGGAAGAAATATTTTTAAATGTGAGGTAAAGTGAAATATAAAGAGAGATACATAATATATATGATTAAATCATGCTCATTAATGAATTATTAGAGCAGAGCCAAATTAGTTAAGTGTACGCGTAGGTTAAGCCCTTCTTTCTCTGATAAATTAATCTATATGAAATCAGGTTTAGAAGAGCTTGCACGATTATTATATGCTACACAGGTGTGTGTACTACCCAACTCCTGTTCTCCATTTGACACCATTGGTATGACACAATTTCATAAACTACAAGGAAATGGAATCCCTAAGGAGTACCTTGTTTAGAATTTCACAACTAGCACATGACAGAGATGAAATTAGAATCTGTCTTTTGATGCAAAAAGTATGCTCTTTCCTCAAGAGGTAGTCTAAAAAGCGAGTGTCAAAAGGGGAAAGGGAATATTCCATTGAAATTCTTCTTTATGAGTCTTGGTTCCATGTATGTGTGTATCACAACTGGTGGGTCACCTTAGTTTGTCAATGAAAAAATCCATCCACCAAAAATTCCTTATCACAATCCCCTTTAAAAAAGGAGAAGTAATTACAATGGATCTATCAATCCGATGAAAATGAATCTATTACCAAATCTGAAATTTACAAAAAACATAGAACTGATAAGTAAATTACATATGCATTTTTTTTTTTTTTTTTTTTTTTGCTATTTGGTATATGATATTTTCCGGGAGAAAATTCATGTAATTGTTATTTTGCAATAGCCAAAAAGATTATCACTGGCCTATGGAGACACTATATTGTATTAAACATATAAATATAATGTTAAGAAGCATTTAAGTATGCTAGTTGCCAGATAGAATTCTCAGATTTTTTATTTGTTCTTTTTGTATACTGCATGCCAACACAGTCCTCACAGTTATTTATGCTGTTGGATCTGTTATAATCCCTATTTTACAGATTGAGAAACTGAGCACACAGAGGT
This sequence comes from Pongo pygmaeus, assembly GCF_028885625.2. NCBI lineage: Eukaryota > Metazoa > Chordata > Mammalia > Primates > Hominidae > Pongo > Pongo pygmaeus. The sequence goes on from NC_072376.2 coordinate 17,960,533, forward strand.
ACAGTAACTTATACAAAGTCACCCACATAGTGGCTGTACCTGGGATTCAAATCCAGGTGTCTTGACTCCAGAGATCTTTGTGTTAATATATGCTCAAATATATAATAATTTCTAATACAAGTTGAGTAGATTTTCTTAAGATACCAACAATTGTTTAAAAATGGAGAAATAGAAAAATGAAACTTCCTAAAGCTAAATTATGATGTGATTTTTCAGCATAAAAGAGTCTGCCAAGGACTGAGTAGGTTAAATTAAAAAATATCCATTTAGACACCTTCCTCATAACATTTCAGAAAATTGAAAAATATGTAAAAGATTCCAAAAAGATATGAACACAAACAACAAGCTGGTTACTTATAAAGAAATAAGAATTAGAGGCCAAGTGCGTTGGCTTACGCCTGTAATCCAGTACTTCAGCAGGCCGAGATGGGCGGATCAACTGAGGTCAGGAGTTTGAGACCATCATGGCCAACATGGTGAAACCCCGTCTCTCCTAAAAATACAAAGGTTAATTGGGCAATTGGGCATGGTGGTGCACACCTGTAATCCCAGCTACTCAGGAGACTAAGGCAGGAGAATCACTGGAACCCGGGAGGCGGAGGTTGCAATGAGCTGAGATCATGCCTCTGCACTCCAGCCTGGGTAACAGAGCAAGACTCTGTCTCAGAAAAAAGAAAGAAGAAAGAAATAAGAATTAGAGTGGTATTTGACGTATCATCAGCAAATCCAAATGTGACAGTGGAGAAATACAGTTATTTTAAGTTTTAAAGGAAAATATCATTCCTTACCAAAATATCAAGGACAAGTACAGGACAGACACATATTTGGATATGCATGGACTCATTAAGTCTACCACTCACCTCCTAAAGTGATTTTGTAGAATGAATTCCAGCAAACTTAAGATGAAACACAAGAAAGAGGAAGACATGACATTCAAAATATCACACAAAATGTGAGTGAAATTTAAAAGCTTGATGTTAACTGTGAAATTGTCTTAGAAAATAAAGTAGAATAGAAAGTCAAAACGTTTTAAAAGGAACGTTTTTAAAGGACACAATTCATTCAGAAACATAGAAAATAATATAGAAATTACATGATTTTGGTCCAGAGTTTCTCAGTCTGGGCACTATTGACATTTTGCATCTGGTAATTCTTTTGTGTGAGAGGGTGGCTTGTGAATTACAGAATGTTTAGCAGCAACTGGAAAAATGATGAAATGCTTTACTTTTCTGACACAAATGTGCTCTATAAATATTTGTTAACTGAACTAAGTTTACAGAATAAAATGGGATGAATGTCAAAAACATTTACGTGAAAAGTAATGGTGAATAAAATATGAGCGAACATCGGGCATTACATTGCTTAGCTTACATCATAAAATTCAAGAGATAATGACAAGTTGATGGGTTATGACCTAATATTAAAGTGAGTATGCAAATCTATGCAGATAATAAAGAGGGAATGCTAGATGACGAGTTGGTGGGTGCAGCGCACCAGCATGGCACATGTATACATATGTAACTCACCTGTACGTTGTGCACATGTACCATAGAGCCTAAAGTATAATAATAATAATAGTAATAATAATAAAAAATAAAAAATAAAATAAAATAAAATAAAATAAAATAAAATAAAAAAAAAAACCAAAAAAAAAAAAAAAAAAGAGGGAAGCTAAAAATAAATTTGGTATACTTTGGGAGGAATGAGGAATAAGAAAAGCACAAAGGAAGGTATACTTTACGTATGCGTATGAAAAATAGCTTCCCATCTTAATAAAAAACAGGAAGCAAACAAAACAAATACAAATAAACAAAACCCAACATATTAGTGGGACAAGTCAATGGTTGTGAAAGTCATACCATTATCTTTTACTTTTATATTGTTCAATTTATTTTTTACTTTATTAAAACAAAAATTATAGATTTTATGGAAGAAAATGTGAAAATAACAAAATGGTTGTGCTATGTAATTAATTCGTTGTTTCATGGGAAACCTAACATCCTCTTCAGGAATACTGAATGCTGAATGAGAAATTGATAGATGAGTTTTTAGGAGCTGCTCCCATAGAAAAGTCTAAGTTATGGCATGGTGCAATAAGGCTTACATTTTGGAAATATCATTTTCAGGGCTGAATAAATGATAGGTCAAAGAGGTACTATATCAGAGATACAAATTCAATTAGTAGGTTATTTTGACCAATCGGGTGAGAATAGCTATGGATTTGAAGGGAAGGATAAACAGACTGATGAGAAACTTGGGAAACAGGCGGGCCAGGATGTGGGGACAAATTCTATATGAGAAGTAGAAAAAGAGAACGTCTAGCATGACCTCTGTGATCAACTGTGAGAGGTAATATAGGAAAAGAAATAGTTTTATTTTAGGAGAAAGAAAAAATTAGTTTTTGAAAATGTTGACTATGAGGGCATGTTTTAGTTCATCTGCATTGCTATAACAAAACACCATCAGCTAGGTGGCTTATAAACAAAAGAAATATATTTCTTCCCATTTGGGAAGCTAGAAACTGCAAGATCAAGGCACTGGCAGATTTGATATCTGGTGAGGCCCACTTATTGCTTCATAGAAATGATGCCTTCTCACATGGTGAAAGGGAGACCTTTGGTCTCTTTGGCCCCCTATAAGGGCACTAATACCATTTACAAGGGCTCCATTCTCAAGACCTAATCATCTCCCAAAAGGCCCCACTCCTAAATATATCACCTTGGGGGTAAGGATGTCAACCTATGAATTTTGGGGGGGAACCTAAACATTCAGACCATAGCAGGATCTGCTGTTTGTTCACACAGATGTTGAAAGATTCAAAGAGTGATATAGAAATATAAATTTGTCGAAAATATTCAGTCTAGTGCTATTATTTTCAAGATAATATTATGAATGTGGTAAGTGGTATGTTATTCAGGGCTCTAAGCACTTAGCTGTGTCAACTTGAAATATTATTTCTTTTCCACACCAATAAAATGAAACAAAGTTAGGATAAGATGACATTAAAGATATCTTGAGGTTCTGGGAATTTGTCAAAACTTTTTTTTTGTTGTTTTTTCTTTTCGAGACAGAGTATTGCTCTGTCACCCAGGCTGGAATGCAATGGCACGATCTCAGCTCACTGCAACCTCTGCCTCCCAGGTTCAAACAATTGTCCTGCCTCAATCTTCTGAGTAACTGGATTACAGGCGTCCGCCACCACGCTCAGCTAATTTCTGTGTTTTTAGTAGAGACAGCATTTCACCATGTTGGCCAGGCTGGTCTCGAACTCCTGACCTTGTGATCCACCCACCTCGGTCTCCCAAAGTGCTGGGATTACAGGCATGAGCCACCGTGCCTGGCCCTAAAACTTCTTACTGAAATTAGTCTAGTATCAACAGTGACTAGATACATAGAGACTGAGTTGTAGTCTATATGTCAGAGTTATGTGTATTCCAATCAGCTCTCTCTATAATTGATACTTCATAATGCAAATGCTAAACTGAGTCTGGAGTTTTCAGAGTTGTATAGTCTCTGACAAAATGCCCCTCATTTGTTTTTACTATTGTGTTCATGGACTATATATTATGTACTAATGCCCAATATGTTCCTGATTTTAAGCGAAGCCATTTATCTTACTTTCAATCCATTTATAACATATTGTTAATTTAAAAATATCTTCAGGACAACTGGTTGAGTTGGGAGGAAATGTGCTCTGGGACTCCAGGGGATGTTTCTGGATAGAGAAGTAGAATTTTGGCCTGAGCACATTTTTGTGGCTTAGATTGATACTATCTTCTTCAGTGTTTATTTCCTGAATTAATCCTGATTGCTCAAAACAGTTAATTTTCTTGTTGCTTTTTGTCTGCCTCTCCGGTCTAGACTGGAAATATGTCTTCTCTAAACATTTGGTAAATAGCCCAACCTGAAACTCCTTTACCAAATCTATGTACAGCATTTCCCCAGGGAAAATGCTAAATTTGACCACTATACCCAAAAGGAAAATCTTAGCAACCTTTCCAAATTTAAACATTATGATTTTTCCAACAAGGATCTTTGGAAGCAAAGATGTATGGAGTTTGTATATTTTGGTTTACAGAAACTCAAACTGAAATTTGATTCACCTTACTTTTCATTAAGTACAAGGAAGAGAATAATCCAGGCTTTTCCTAGAATTAAATATAATCTCTTTCCAACTGTATTCTGTGAATTTAAAAGCACTTCAAGTGATTAAAAATAACTTTGTATCTATAACTCAGTCACAGTGCATATGATCACAGCACAGCTGACTTTTATCACATGTGATATCTTACAAATAAATGGCCTTGTTTATGAGAGAGAGGAATTTTAGGTTTATAAAATTGAAGATTAAAACTAAGCAAATTCCAGGTTCTATTTTAGTCTGTGCTTTAGCAAAATACTTTCCAAGTAATGTTTATTAGAGAGCAATGCATATTCAACTAGTTTAAGAATTTTTTGTTTGCATTGATGGCTTTGCTCATTTAAAAACACAGTTTAGAACTTTAGTCCAGGTTATAATCTATATTATTAGAGCTATAGATTACTTGAAAATTAAATATTACTTTTATCACTCATTATTATTGTTAAACTTGAAAACTTTACACAGTGTAAGAATTGGTTCATTAGGGAGAGGGATGGATTACTTTGTGGTCTCTCATGCAAATTATGTGTGTTTGCACCTTTCTAAATGTACCGGGGAGGCTATTTTAATAATGTTTGGAAATGAAGATTTTGGAAAAAGGGAAAGGAGCTAATAACTATTCAGTCTTGTGTTAAATTAACATTAGAAAAAGCTCCTGGAATTTGAGTGGATTTATGAACTATAAAAATATTCAATTTTTGAGATGGATTGACCTATACCTCACAATTTTAAGAGTTTGATTTTGAACACCTTAGTAAAATTAAACTTCTCTTGATCACAGCATTGTGTATTACTAAAAGATGTACAAATACAGTAATGTTTGGAATTGTTGCTCTATATATTAAATAGCATTTGGAAAATATTTTTCAAATGGACATATTTTACTTGACTTTTAATTAAATTTTGTATGTGGTAGTAGTCATGAATATAAATAGTTTGCCTGCATGACAGTTGTTGGCATACTTCTATGAATAGCCCAGAATCCCCATACAAAATAGATACAGTCACCAAGATAAGCATAACAGAAAGACTACAGGCATCATCTTCAATACAATTATATAATAAACTATGCTGATGTAAGTGGGGTCAAACAAAAAACAGTAATAAAAGGCATGATATCAACAAATCCATAACAGAAAGCAGATACAGGAAATAATCTTCAAATGGGCCTGAGAGCAGAAGAACCCAAAAATCACCCTCATTTGTTATGAAAAGCTTGGTGGGCAAATCCAGAAGAGTCCAGCTAAAAAGACATCTACAAAGGCTACCTTTCCAAGGAAGTGAATGGTGACCATGAAAATTTTAGGCAATGTTAGAATGGTATGGTTCTTATGCAGTTTTTTAGTTAATTAACTCATTTTTAGGATAAAGCTCCAGACATGGATGTAATTGCTGTCAATAGACTTTGCACTGAGCAGAAAATAGATACTGGGCACAAATGATAAACATAGTCCATAAAAAAGTCAGCAAAACAAACAAACAAACAAAAAATAAACAGAGCTAGCCTGTCTCAGAAAATGCAAGGCTGTGTTTTTAAATTTTATAATAATAGAAGATATTTTTCTAGAATCATGTGACTAAATGACATTTTTACCCTACCCTTCCCTTCTAAGAGTCTGGGAAAACTTATTTCTCTTGGAAATGAACACTAAAATATATATAAATGGAACCTGTACTAAATTCCTATAAGGAAAAAAAGAAAATGAGCAAAATAAAATGTCTATAGACATTTAAGTCATTTCAAAAAACCAAGCACAAAGTAAGATTTATAAGCTAATATTTTAAGCAGTTAAAAAGTTATTAATAACACAATGGAAATCAAAATTAGAAAAGATTGTTAATAAAAAATAATATGAATGGAAGACAAACAGAATTCAGAAAATAATTGAAAATGAAAGCAAAAGGTCAATTTCATAAGTAAATTTAAACCAGAATGAAAACAACAGTCATGTCATAAGGGACATAAGGAGATATATATATATATGTGTGTGTATGTGGCTTATGATATATCTTTCATATATATACAGCACATAACTGTATAATAGTAGTAACCGCAGAAAAAGAATAGCAAACAACAGTGAAGCAAATACTAAAGAAAATAAGAAAATTTCCTCAGAATAAAAGACTCAAAATCAGATTTTGAAAGAATGCAATACACACCTTTAATAATTAACCCATAAATACTGATTGTTACGATAATTATGGCCTTTAAAGAAATAAAAATCCTTCCGGCATTCTCACAAAAAGATGAAGTCATTAATATGAAAAAAAATCAGACTGTTATAGAAATTAATGAAAGCAATATTTTAAGCCAGGAAACAATATAATATTATATTTAAGAAAATTTAGAAAAGAAAATGTAAGCCAACAGTTACAAATCTACTCAAATTGATATTGAAATATAAAGTTTTTTTTCAAAATACTAACATACTGTTATTCACACAGAATATCAGTTAATATTTTTTATGTGAGTCCTTCATAAAAAATATATTAAAGATGTATAGTACCATGTAAATGATTAAAAAGACACTGTCATAACTATTCACAGTGAGCACTGGATAAAATTTTAGCAATAGAACTAAAATCTGTTTTGAGAGAATATAGACAGTAAAAGGAAAGCAGAATGAGTTCATATAATTTCCTATAGATATTAAATGAGAGTAAAGTATCATATATCATGATAAATTATGTGCAGGGAGAGAGGAGAGGTTTTACCTAACAAACTTGCTTATAGTAGGAGACAAATAGACATACCCAAAAAGAAAAAAATAAAATAAAAGCATGAATTGCATATTCTGAAAAGTAATTACTACAAAGGTAACTATCATAAAAAATACAAACTTAGCTAAATAGCAAATACATGCACTGAGAACAAGAGTAAGAACAAGGATGAAAGAGAGATAAAACAGACAAACACTACAGTAAAATGACATTTAAACGCAAATAGAGTTTGAGTATTTCCTACTTGAAGTTCTTGTGACTAGACGTGTTTTGGATTTCAGATTTTTTCAAATTTTGGAAAATTTGCATATACATAATGAGATATCTTGGGAATGGAACCCAAGTCTGAAAACAAAATTTATTTATGTTTGATATGCAGCTTTTACACATAGACTGAACATAATTTTATAAAATATTTTTAATAACTTGGTGCATGAAGCCAAGTTTGTGTTAAGTATTTATCTGTGGGATTTTACATTGTGGTGTCATGTTGGTGATCAAAAGTTTTGTATCCTAGAGATTTGGGATTTCAGATTTTCATATTAGGGATATTCAGCATGTATAGCTATTGCAGAGGAGTGACATCAGAATGATGGTAGAGTAGAAGGTGCCATCCTTCTTCTCCCCCACCCCCCACCTAACACACACACACATACAACAGCTATCGCTGAACAAAAATAGCCCTGGGAGTGTTCAAGAGTTCATTTAAAAACCTGCAGGCACAGAGTGATGCGAAAGTAGAAAACAATTGCACAGAAAGGACTGCTGAGGTAATTGGCATACCTGAGTCATTGGGAAATGCCTAGGGACAAAGATGAAAAGGAGAACTGTCAGTGTAAGCTGACCCAGAAAGACTGATTGTTAAGATACAATGGGTGATACACAGTGGGTGCCACCATGAGTCCCAGTTGCCTGCTCTATGGAGAACCCAAGCAGCCTTTGCCATTGAGGACCCCAACAGCACATATGACACTTGGGGGCTTCATGGAGCTTTCACAGCAGGGGTCCCATTAGTATTCATTGGTGTGGACCCTAGTAGCCTATTTTACAGAGAACACTGGCAGTTTTGCCACTGAGGTACCCAGATGTGGCTACCATGGGCCCTCTGGAGAGAGAAGCTGCTGTACCTCGAAGAAGAAGCTGCTGCTGTGTCTTCTCAAATTGGGGCCACCAACTCCCCAGACCCGTACAGACTCCAGACCCAAGAGTCACAGCCACCTTGCATGTGCCCACGCTCTAGATCCTGGATCTGTTGATATTTCACATGCATTCATGCCTTGCACACAATACTAACACTGCAGTGGAAGTCCCTGCTGTCTTGGAACTGGTGCCACCATCGTTTTAGACACAAGAACTGCAGTACATCCATATTCACTCACACTCCAGCCTCTGGTTCCATGGCTGCTCTACAGGAACCATTCATCAAAACCAGTATCATCACCACAGTGAGCACACTGACAAGCTCGACCCAGCTATTCTGCAACCTCCACTGGTGATATCCAGGTGAACAGGGTCTGGAGTGGACCTCCAGCAAACTGCAGCAGACCTGCAGAAGAGGGGCCTGATTGTTAGAAGAAAAACTAACAAACAGAAAGCAACAACATCGACATCAACAAAAGGGACCCCTACACAAAAACCCCATCAAAAGGTCATCAGCCTCAAAGGTTAAAGTGGATAAAGCCACAAAGATGAGGAAAAACCAGTGCAAAAATGTTGAAAATTCCCAAAACCATAATGCCTCTTCTCCTCCAAATGATTGCAACTCCTCTCCAGGAAGGGCACAAAACTGCACAGAGAATGAGTTTGATGAGTTGACAGAAGTAGGCTTCAGAGGGTGAGTAATAACAAATCCCTCTGAGCTAAAGGAGCGTTTTCTAACCCAAGGCAAGGAAGCCAAGAACCTTCATAAAAGGTTACAGGAATTGCTAACTAGAATAACCAATTAGAGAGCAACATAAATGACCTGATGGAGCTGAAAAATACAGCATGAGAACTTTGTGAAGCATACACAAATATCAATAGCTGAATCAATCAAGCGGAAAAAATATCAGTGGTTGATGATCAACTTAGTGAAATAAGGTGTGAAGACAAGATTAGAGAAAAAAGAATGAAAAGGAATGAACAAAACCTCCAAGAAATATGGAACTATGTGAAAAGACCAAACCTACGATTGATTGGTGTACCTGAAAGTGATGGGGAGAATGGAACCAAGTTGGAAAACATACTTCAGAATATTATCCAGGAGAATTTCCCCAACCTAGCAAGACAGGTCAACATTCAAATTCAGGAAATACAGAAAACAATGCTAAGATATTCCTTGAGAAGAGCAACCCCAAGACACATAATCATCAGATACTCCAATGTTGAAATGAAGGAAAAAAGGTTAAGGGCAGCCAGACAGAAAGGTCAGGTTACCTACAAAGGGAAGCCCATCAGACTAACAGTGGATCTCTCTGCAGAAACCCCACAAGCCAGAGTGGAGGCCAATATTCAACATTCTTAAAGAAAAGAATTTTCAACCCAGAATTTCATATCCAGCCAAGCTAAGCTTCATAAACGAAGGAGAAATAAAATCCTTTCCTGACAAGCAAATGCTGAGGGATTTTGTCACCACCAGGCCTGCCTTACAAGAGCTCCTGAAGGAAGCACTAAATAGGGGAAGGAAAAACTGGTACCAGCCACTGCAAAAGCACACCAAAATATAAAGACGAATGACACTGTGAAGAAACTGCATCAACTAATGTGCAAAATAACCAGCTAGCATCATGATGACAGGATCAAATTCACACATAAAAATATTAACCTTAAATGTAAATGGGCTAAATGCCCCCAATTAAAAGACACAGATTGGCAAATTGGGTAAAGAGTCAAGACCCATTGGTGTTCTGTATTCAGGAGACCCAGCTCATGTGCAAAGACACACACAGCCTCAAAAGAAAGGGATGGAGGAATATTTACCAAGAAAATGGAAAGCAAAAAAAAAAAAAAAAAAAAGCAGGGGTTGCAATCTTAATCTAATTTAAATAGACTTTAAACTAACAGAGATCAAAAGAGAAAAAGAAGGGCATTACATAATGGTAAAGGAATCAATGCAACAAGAGAGCTAACTATCCTAATATAGTAATTTTAAAATAGTTTTTCTAATTCTGTGAAGAATGTCATTCGTAGTTTGATAGGAATAGCATTAAATCTGTAAATTTCTTTGGGCATCTTGGCTGTTTTGACAATATGAATTCTTCCTATCCATGAACATAGAATGTTTTTCCATTTGTTTATGTCATCTGTGATTTCATTCATCAGTGTTTTCTAATTCTCATTGTAGGTATCTTTCAGCTCCCTGGTTAGCTTTATTCCAAGGTATTTTATTCTTTGTGTGGCCTTTGTTAAAAGAAATTTAGAGACCAACATCACAGTATTATAGTATTCTGAATTTCATTATATACTTACTTTTACCTGTGATTTCTATATTTTCAAAATTTTCATTAATTAATTACAGCTTGAAGGACTCTCTTTAGCCTTTCTTATGAGGTAGTACTAGTGGTGATCAACTCCCTCAGCTTTTGTACAAATAAGAACGTCTTTCTCTTTGTTTTATTTCTGAAGGCCAGCTTTGTCAGGTATAATATTCTTTACTGGCTTATTTTTTGTTGTTGTTTATTCAGCACTTTGAATATATCATTACATTCTTTCCTGGCCTATATGTTTTCTGCTGGGACATTCATTGATAGTCTTATAGAAATTCCCTTGCATATGACAAAATTTCTTCTACTGTCTTCAGTTTTTTCTTTCTCTTTGATTTTTGATAATTTTATTGTACATATATATTGGTAAGACCTCTTTGAATTTAACTTGTTTGGGAATATTTCAGCTTTAAGTATGTGGCTGTTAATATCTTTCCTAAGACTTGGGAAGTTTTTAGCCATTAATTCTTTAAATAAGCATTTTGGGGCAGGATGGCCAAATAGGAACAGCTCCAATCTGGAGCTTCCAGCAAGACCAATGCTGAAGGCGAGTGATTTCTGCATTTCCAACTAAGGTACCCAGTTCATCTCATTGGGACTGGTTAGGCAGTGGGTGCAGCCCACAGAGGGCTAGCAGAAGCAGGGTGGGGCATTGCCTCACTCAGGAAGCGCAAGGAGCTGGGGTACCTCCCTCCTCAGCCAAGGGAAGCTGTGAGGGACTGTGCTATGTGGCATGGATACTATGCATTTCTTACAGTTTTTGCAGTCTGCAGATCAGGAGATTCCCTCGTCTGCCTACACCACCAGGGCCCTGGGTTTCAAGCACAAAATGGGTGGCTGCTTGGACAGACACTGAGCTAACTGTAGGAGTTTTTTTTTCATACTCCAGTGGCACTTGGAATCCCAGCGAGACAGAACCATTCACTCCCTTGGAAAGGGGGCTGAAACCAGAGAGCCAAGTGGTCTCACTCAGCGGGTCCCACTTCCATGGAGCCCAGCAAGCTATGAACCACTGGCTTGAAATTCTCACTGCCAGCACGGAAGTCTGAAGTTGACATGGGACAATTGAGCTTGATGCGGGGAGGGGCATGGGCCATTACTGAGGCTTTAACATGTGGTTTTCCCCTGATAGTGCTGAGGAGCCTGGGAGGATTGGACCGGGTGGAATTCACCACAGTGTGGCAAAGCACTGTGGCCAGATGGCTTCTCTAGATTCCTCCTCATGGGCAGAGAATTTCTAAAAGAGAGGCAGCAGCCCCAGTCAGGGGCTTACAGATAAAACTCCCATATCCCTGGGACAGATCACCTGGGGAAAGGGGTGGCTGTGGGCGCAGATTCAGAGGACTTAAACTTTCTTTCCTGCTGGCTCTGAAGAGAGCGACTGATCCTGACAAGGAGGATTCTCCAGCACAGTGTTTGAGTTCTGCTAAAGGACAGACTGCCTCCTCAAGTGGGTCCCTGACTCCCATGCCTCCTGACTGGGAGAGACCTCTCAACAGGGGTCAACAGACACCTCAAATAGGAGAGCTCTGGCTGGCATCAGGCCAGTGCCCCACTGGGATGAAAATTCCAGAGGAAGGAGCATGTGACACACCTGCTCCTTCTTTGCTTTCTGTCATGATTAGAAGTTTCCTGAGGCCTCCCCAGAAGCAGATGCCATTATGCTTCCTGTACAGCCTCCTGAACCATGAGCCAACTCTTTTCTTATAAACTACTCAGTCTCACATATTTCTTTATACCAATGTGAGGATGAATACACCATATGTTCTCATTTATAAGTAGGAATGAGGCACTGAGTACACATGTACATAGAGAAGGAAACAACACACACTGGTGCCCACTTGAGAGTTGGAGGAGGACAAGGATTGAAAAACTACCTATGAGTTACTAAGTTTATTACCTGGGTAGTGCAATAATTTGTACACCAAACCCCTGTAACACACAATTTACCTATAAAACAAACCTGTACATGTACCTATGAACATAGAATAAAGGTTAAAATTAAAAACTCATATAATGGCTGAATAGATTAAAAAACAAGACCCATCTATATGCTGCCTAGAAGAGACACATCTCAGTTTAAGCATCCACATAGGTTGAATGTAAAGAAATAGAAAAATATAATTCATAAAAATGGAAACCAAAAAAGAGAATGGATAGCTATACTTAGATCAGTCAAAATAGACTTTCAGTTAAGAAACTATAATAAGACACAAATCAGGTCATTATCTAATAATAAAGGGGTCAATTCAGCAAGAGGATAAAACAATTATAAATATATATTCAGCCAGCATTGGAGCACCAAATTAATTTACAAAATTAACAGATATGAAGTGAGAAATAGTAATACAATAACTATAGAGAACTTCAATATCCAAATTTTAATAATAGGTAGATCATCTAGACAAAAATCAATGAGAAAACATTAGACTTGAACTATGCTTTAGACTAAATGGATCTAACATACATACATAACATTCCATCTGACAGCATAAGAATATACATTCTTGTCAAGTGCACATGGAAGATTGTCCAGAGTAGATCATATATTAGACCACCAAACAAGTCTCACCATATTTTAGAATATTCAAGTTATATCAAAATGATATCTAACTATAATGGTATGAAACTAGAATCCAGTAACAGGAGAAAAACTGAGAAATTTACAAATATGTGGAAATTAAATGACATACTCTTGTTAACCAATGGGCAAAGAAGTAATCAAAAGAGGAAATTTTTTAAACATTTTGAAACCAATGTGAATGAAAACACAACCTAACAAAAAACTATGAAATGCAGCTAAAATACTGCTGAAAGTAAAATTTATAGTGATAAAAACAAACAAGAAAAAAAATTTAACTTTAAGCCTCAAAGAAATTAAAATAAAAACTCAGCTTAAAGTTAGTGAAGGAAAGAAATAAAAAGATTATAGCAGAAATAAATGGAGTAGAAAACAAGATAAAAGATTAATAAAACTAAGATTTTTAAGATAAAAGTTAACAAACCTTTAGCTAGACTAATGAAAGAGAAAGAGAGGGAGGAGAAAGGACTCAAATAAAATCAGAAATGAAAAATGAAACATTGGAACTTATGCCACAGAAATAAGAAAAATCATAAAGGACTATGCACAATTATATGCCAAAAAATTAATGTGCAAAAAGAAACAGATAAATTTCTAGAAACATTCAAGCTACAAAGACTGAATCATGGAGAAACAATAAAATATGAACAGACAAATAATGAACAAGGAGATTGAATCAACAACTGAAAATCTCTCACCAAAAAAGGTTCAGCATCACAAGACTTTACTGAATTTTGTCAGACATTTAAAAATAATTAATACCAATCCTTTACAAACTCTTTGAATATATCAAAGAGAAGGGAACATTTTCAATCTCATTTCATTAGAGTATCATTACCCTGATGCCAAAGTCAAATAGGAAAAATACAAGAAAAGAAAATTATATATCAATATCCCTGGTGAAAACAGATGCAAAAATCGTCAACAAAATACTAGCAAACCAAATTCAACAGTACATTAAAAGTACACCATGATCAAGTGGGATTTATCCCTGGGATGTAAGTATAGTTCAAACTACATAAATCAATAAGTGTCAGACCACTATAAAAATGAAGAATAAAAATCATACAATAACCTGTACATGCAGATGAAAAAGGATTTGATAGAGTTCAACATCTTTTTCTGATAAAAACTTTCATCAAATAAGATATAGAGGGAAGGTATCTTAACATACTAAAGACCATGTAAGACAAGCTTAAAGCACATCATAATCAATGGTGAAAATATGAAAGCTCTTCCTCTAAGATCAGGATTAGAAACAAGTAAAAGATGGCCACTCTTGCTACTTCTAGTAAACATTGTACTGAAAGTCCTAGCCAGAGCAAACAGGCAAGAAAAAATAGGCATCCAAATAGGAAAGGAAGAAGTAAAATTATCTGTGTTGGAGATAGCATGATATTGTGTAGAAAACCCTAAAGACTCCACCCCAACCCTCCAAAAATGTTTAAATAAATAAATTCAGGTGAGGCATGGAGGTTCACACTTATAATCTCAGTGTTTTGAGAGGCTGAAGTGGGAGAATTTCATGAGTCCAGGAGTTTGAGACCAGCCTGGGCAACAGAATGAGACCCAACCTATACAAAAAATTTAAGAACTAGCAGGGCATGGTGACACATACCTGTAGTCCTCACTACTAAGGAAGCTGAGGTGGGAGGATCCTTTAAGCCTAGAAGTTCTAGGCTCCCATAAGCTCTAATTATGCTACTGTACTCCAGCCTGGGCAACAGAGTGAGACCTTTTCTCTAAAACAAACAAATAAATAAATAGATTCAGCAAAGCTGCAGGACATAAAAATCAACATACAATAACCAGTTGTGCTTCTATGTAATGATAACTATGTGAAAAAGAAATTAAGAAAATAATACCATTAAAATAACATCAAAAAATAGACTACTTAGGTTTAAATTTAATCAGGAAAGTGAAAGATCTGTACATTCAAAAGATTACAAAATCGAAGAAGACATCAATAAATGGAAAGATATCTTGTGTTTATGGTTTGGAAGTGTTAATATTGTTAAAAAGTCCATACCACCCAAAGAAATCTAAAAATCAGTGCAATCCCTACCAATATTCCAATGGCATTTTCCAAAAAAAATTTTAAAAATTATAAAATTTGTATGAAACTATGAAAGATACTCAATAGCTTAATTTGGAACAGAAGTAAAAATTGGAAGAAATAAAAATTGTATTTCAAAGCTATACTAATTAGAAAAAGTATAATTCTGGCATAAAAACAGACACATAGACTAATGGGAAAAAAATAGAGCTCAGAAATAAACCCATGCGTACATGGTCAACAAATTTCTAGGAAAGGCACAAATAATACACAACAAGGAAAGTGTGGTCTTGTCACTAACTGATATTTGAAAAACTGTATATCCATATGTAAAAGAACGAAATTGGACCCTTTATCATACTAACTCAAAATGCATTAAAGAGTTAACATCAGATCTGAAATTCTAAAACCGCTTGAAAGAAACAGAGGAAAGCTCCTTAACATTGGTCTTGGCAATGACTCTTTGGATTTGACACCAGAAGTACAGAGAAGAAAGGCAAAAATAATCAAGTGGAACACATGAAACTACAACGTTCTGCACAGCAAAAGAAACCATAAAAAAAATGAGAGGAAACTTATGGTATAGGAGAAAATGCCTGTGATATGGTTAGGCCTTGTTTCCCCACACAAATGTCATCTTGAATTATAATTCCCATAATCCTCACAAGTCAAGGGAGAGACCAGGTGGAGGTAACTGGATCATGGAAGTGGTTTCCCGCATGCTGTTCTCATGATAGAGAGTGACCTCTCATGAGATCTGATGGTTTTATAAGTGTTTGGTGGTTTCTTCTGCATTCATACTCCTTCCTGTTGCCTTGGGAAGGAAGTGCCTTGCTTCCCGTTTGCCTTCCATCATTGTAAGTTTTCTGAGGCTCCCTCAGCCATGCTGAACTGTGAGTCAATTAAACTGCTTCCCTTTATAAATTACCCAGTCTCCGTTATTTCTTCATAGCAGCATGAGAATGGACTAACACAGTGAATTGGTACCAGGAGTGGGGCACTGCTATAAAGATAACCGAAAATGTGGAAGCAACATTGGAACTGGGTAGCAGGCAGAATTTGGAACAGTTTGGAGGGCTCAGAAGAAGACAGGAAGATGTGGGAAGGTTTGGAACTTCCTAGAGACTTGTTGAATGGCTTTGACCAACATGCTGATAGTGATACTGACAATGAAGTCCAGGCTGAGGTGGTCTCAGATTGAGATGAGGAACTTATTTGAAACTGGAGCAAAGGTCATTCTTGCTGTGTTTTAGCAAAGTGACTGGTGGCATTTTGCCTTGCTCTAGAGATTTGTGGAACTTTGAACCTGAGAGAGATAATTCAGGGTATCTGGTGGAAGAAATGTCTAAGTAGCAAAGCATTCAAGAGGTGGCTTGGATGCTTTTAAAAGCATTCAGTTTTATTTATTCACGAAGATATGGTTTGGGATTGGAACTTAGGTTTAAAAGGGAAGCGGAGCATAAAACTTCAGAAAATGTGTAGTCTGATGATGCAATAGAAAAGAAAATCCCATTTTCGAGGAGAGATTCAAGTCAGCTGCAGAAATTTGCATAAGTAATGAAGAACCAGTTGTAAATCACCAAGACAATGGGGAAAATGTCTCCAGGGCATTTCAGAGCTCTTCACAACAACCTCTACCCATCACAGACCTGAAGGCCTAGGAGGAAAAAGGTTTCATGGGCTGGGCCCAGGGTTTCCTACTGTATGCAGTCTCAGGACTTGGTGCCCTGTGGCCCAGCCATGGATAAAAGGGGCCAACTTACAGCTTAGGACATAGCTTCAGAGGGTGCAGGCCCCAAGCCTCGGTGACTTACACATGGTGTTGGGCATGCAGATGCACATAAGTCAAGAATTGAAGTTTGGGAACCTCTACTTAGATTTCAGAGGACATATGGAAATGCCTGGATGTCCAGGCAGAGATGTGCTGCAGGGGTAGAGCCCCCATGGAGAACTTCTGCTAGGGCAGTTCAGAAGAAAAATGAAGGGTTGGAGCTCCCACTCAGACTCCCCACTGGGGCACTGCTCAGTGAAGCTTTGAGAAGAGTGTCACTGTCCTCCAAACCCCAGAATGGTAAATCTACTAACAGCTTGTACCGTATACCTGGAAAAGCCACAGGCGCTCAATGCCAGCTCATGAAAGCAGCTAAGAGGAGGGCTGTACTTGAAATCTGCTAAGAGAGTAAGTCTCAATTGTTCTCAGCACACCTACACACACCTATGCATCCAGTCACACACACACACATACAAGGTAACTAGGTGGGATAATGGGTGTGTTAGCTTGATTGTAGTAATAATTTCACAATGTATAAGTATATCAAAACTTCAGATAATATGCCTGAAATAGATAGAATTTTAGTTGTCAAATATACCTCACTAAAACTCAATAAAAAGAGTTCATTATTGTAGTTTAAAACTTTTGTAATTAGAATAATTTGATCCTTAAAAATTAATTTTATGGAATCATTATAAACAAAATAAAGATAAACATAAAATATGAAAAATACCACAAAACTCCAATGTCTGAATTAGTTAGTGTGTCAGTCAAGCTTGAGTCAGGAAGACAGAAGGTATCCTGTGTATTCAGGTAGAGTCATTTTATGCACAATAATGGACTTAAATATCTGTTGGAAGAGCTGTTATGGCAGAGACAGGGAAGCTGCTATTGAAAATCAGAGGATCTCCTGCAAGTCAGAGGAGTCAACACTAACACTCTCAACCTGAAGCACCAAAGTGAATAATTCTTAAACTGGAAGCTGCTGCAGTTCTTAAGAAAATTAGAGTTCCCCACCAAATACCTCAGCTCATTGTGGAGAAGCAAGTAATTCCTAAGAATTGTCAGGAATTTTTCATGTTCCTACATGTCAGTCCACAACTGCCTCAAGAGAATAATCCATATTTTATTTTCTCAGATAATTCTTTTCTTGCTGATGTCTCCTTTTTCATCCCATTGTGTGTGATATTTACACTGACATATAAAGTACATCCACAAAACCAGCAACGGGCAGATCCTATTTGTCTTATGAGAAAAAGGTTTCTTATAATTCATGATAATTTTACTGTGCTATATCAATAATTTTTATATTTACAGGTGGAAGCAGATTGAGCTAGTTGTTCCAGAGAAAATTTTTCTAAGAAAAGAATTGCTCTTCATTTAAGAATAACTCAATTAACTCAATGAAGTGTCTGTTTTATTATGTAAGGTGTTCTTCTTTAGTAGAGACTTAGACAAAACTCTACTAATTAGATCTTACAATATGATAAAGTTTCGATAATTCTCACATTAGCCTCTTGTAGGTCTTGAAGAATATTGACACCCAAGAAGAGGAGAGATGTAAAATGAATGTAGAAGATAAAGTATGGTGAGGGATAGGGTTGAGAAGAAACATGGCTAGTGGAATGAGGGGTACCTTTCTAGGAATAGTGCATCCTGACTTGCACTAGCAAGGTTTTCAGTAGCATTTATCCTAGTGTCATAATCAATTTACAAAACTGTCTTGCCTCATTTGCATTTACCCAAGTAACCAGTAAAATGTTTTATACTTAAAGTCCTTGTGGTAGGTGTGCTTTTAGTGAGTGAAAAGAGAAAGAGATGTTTTATAAATTTGGGATGAGTGAGTTGAGCGATCAGGAGCTGCAGAAGGCAATACCAACAGCAGGTGTGAAAGATTCATTGTGAATTCAAATTGAGAATGAAAATAGCCTTGACAATGTAAATTGCCCCTGAAGTTTCCTTGGAGGACACTGTAATTTCTGCTTTTGAATGGCATGTTAGCTTGAGTGATTTGATTTTTCTTTAAAGAAAAGGCTATACCAGAAAATGGAGGACAGATTACAATTTACAAACATTCAACCGCACTTACTAGGCCTGCTGAATTATTTGTAAAGTTAAATCACACGACATAACCTAAGAAACGCCAACATTTTGCGATCTCCAAATAGCTGCATACATCCTACTATTGGGTTGCAAGCATATTAGAAGTAAGTAAAATAAATGTGGAAGATTTTTAAAATTGAACAATGGGAAATGAGAACTGTCACTGGGAAGGAGTGCCTGGCATTATAGCAAGGGGTATGAAACCAAAGAAACATGGGCAGGTTGGATGATATTTATAAACTAAAGCCCTTGCTAACTGTTTTTAAGAATATTTTTAGTTACTTAAATTTTCACTTCTAATTCTGTCTCCTACAACTGAGGTTGCCTTTGCCTAAAATAGCAAACAAGTTCTAAACTGTGAAACAGGAGATAATATTTGCAGATCTAAACAAGGTGTAGTCACCTTGTCTTTCTACAGCTTAAAGGCAACTGTTCTAAGTTGTCCTATGAGTCTCCCTGCAAAACAACCTTCAAGCCGGATAATCAAAGACACTCATAATTCAACTACTGCATAGAATTTAAGGTAATTCCAGAGTTTTACATGATCTTAGTAAAGAAGAGACTAAAGGGGAAAATTCTCATATTTTGACTAGTGACTCAAGGAAAGATTGTATATATTGGTTTAAAATATTCCATTTATTTTTACCTTGCTATATTATCTAAAACTATTCAAATATTTAAGATCTGTATTTGGAGTTAGATATCAGGCACTTATGCCAGCAACCTTACTATTAATATTTACCTTTGTTTAAGACTATATTTATATATAACAACAGTTATAGAGGTTAAAGAGACTTTTCTTGTCCTTGATGACTTATGTAACCAAGCTCAGAGAACATTAAACAGATCTTTAAGTATCAAAGAGATCTACTGTTATATGTTAAATGATTCTGTTATCTATTGTAATGGGTCCCCAACATAGTATTACTTTAAGTCCAGAAAATAAGGTGGATAAAAATAAATGGTCTGACAGATAGATACATGGAATGGAATAGAAGACCCCCAAAATAGACCCACACAAATATGATCAATTGATTTTTGACAATGATGTAAAAATTATTGACATAATGTGTATATTTGTCCCCGCCCAAATCTCATGTTGAATTGTAATCCCTGAGGCTGGAGGTGGGGCCTGGTGGGAGGTGTTTGGATCCAGGGGGCAGATCCCTCGTGGCTTGGTGCTATCTTTGTGATAGTGAGTTCTCATGAGCTCTGGTTGATTAAAAGTGTGTGACACCTTCCCCACCCCTAACCCCCTTCTCTCTCTCACTTGCTCCTGCTTTTGCCATGTGATGTGTCTGCTCCCCCTTCACCTCCACCATGATTATAAGCTTTCCGAGGCCTCCCTAGAAGTAGAGCAGATGCCCACAACATGTTTTCGGTAAAGCCTGCAGAACTGTGAGCCAATTAACCTCTTTTTATTTTTAATATTACTCAATCTCAGGTATTTCTTTATAGAAATGCAAGAATGGCCTAATACAATTATTGAATGGTGAAGGAAAGGAAGGGAGGAAGAAAAGAGAGAAGGAAAAAGAGACAGAAAAGAAACTAAGCCTATACCTCTCTACATGAACTCAAGATGGGTCACCATGTACATGTAAAATATACAATTATAAGACCCTTGGAAGAAAACATGAGAATAATCTTTTGACCTTGAGTTAGGCAGAGTTCTTAGATAAGACACCAACAGCACAATCTATTAAAAATGAAAGGTTTTTGTGCTTTATCAAAATTCCAATCTTTTTGCTCCACTGAAGGTATTTCTAAGAAAATAAAAAGACAAGCTACAAACTAGGAGAAAGTATTGCAATCACATATCTAAAAAAAGACTTGTATATAGAATATTTTTAAAAAACTTTCAAATTTCTAAAATAAGTAAACTAATCACAATAAAAATTTGAAGAAACTGTTTGAATAAACCCCTCACTAAAGAAAATATTGGTATGACTAATAAGCACATGTAAAGATATTCAACATCAAATTAAAATAAAAATTAAAACAACATTGAGATACCCCTATACAACTACTGGAATGGCTAATTTTATGCAAAAACACACACACACACAAACAACAGCCGTTACTAGAACAGCAAAAATCCTCAGCCACTCTGCAAACAGATGCATATGTCCTATAAAGTTAAATAATATACACTTATTAGATAGCCTGGCATATAGTATTTACCGTAGAAAAAAGCAAACTATTTTTGCCCAAAAACATGTACACAATTGTTTATAACTACTTTATTCTTTACCTTCCAATGCACATATTCTTCAACCAGTAAAAGGAAAAACAAATAGTGGTATATCCATACAATGATACACCATTACATAACAAAAAAGGAGCAAGCACCTGATGCTTACAATACATGGGTGAATCTCAAAGGTATGTTGCCAAATAAAAGAAGCCAGTAAAAAAGTTACATACTTTATGATTTCACTCATAAGGCATTCTCTTAAAAGCAAATATATGATGATAGAAGGAAATCAGTGGTTGCCAGGGGTTAGAGGTTAGGTTTGTGGTTCATGACAAAGGAACAGCAGAAGAGAATTTTGGGGGTTACAATTATTTTGTATCTTGATGTGGCAGTGGTTACATAAATCTATATGGATGTTAGAATAATTAGAATAGTATATCCAAAATTTTAAAAGTTAATTTTATTGTATGCTAGCTTAAAATTATATTTTAAAAAGATAAAAATTCTATTGCAACTGTAAAACTATTTTTCCAAAATGATTGGAGAAACCCTTGTGTAAATTTATAGCTGTTGAACACATTCAGCTCCTAAATCAAGGTTAAATGTCTCTCCTTAGAGCTACATTACCTGTGTTCTTCTCTCTCTCTCCCTCCCCCACCACCCCCGTGTTTGTTTGTGTGTGTGTGTCTTTCTGTCTGTCTGTGTGTGTTGTGTTGCAGTCATTAGGAATATTTGCCTGGACCTCAAATTTGAGGAACTTTGAAATTATGGTTGCTTTCCAGTAGCTTCTAGTTCAAGAGAGCTTCCAGAATCTTCATTACAACCCTTGATATACATTAACATCCACCCCTTCTGAAGCTAAGTGTATGGATTTAAGAGTGAGAGGGTCTCAGAATCTGAAAGCCATACTTTGATTTTTAGAAGAATTGGAAATATGAGGCTACATATTCTGTTATACTCACTGTAGTTCCTGGTCTTTATTTAATCTGCCCCTCCCAGCTATTTCTGCTTCTCCAAATCCTTCCCATTCATCAGAGACAATCTCAAATTCTACATTGCCCAGTAATAATCCATCTCCCCCAACTCTGAGATATATATATATATATATCTAATTTATCTCTCCTGTATACTTTAAATGTTTGCATGCAACTCCCCAGTGACTATATCTATTTGTTCTTACTACCAGATTGCAGTTTCCCTGATATTACTATGAACTATGTATGTATAAATTTCACATTGCATGGCATACATAAAACCTTCATTAATTCACTAATTAGTGCCAATGCACTAAGAACTAGAGTTACAAAGGAGAATATTGCAAAGTATATGTGTGAAATTTCAACAAGGGCTTATTTAAGAATATGTGAGCCTATTTGAATTTGAGCACACCCAATGCCACTACCTATTCTTTACTTGTGTCTAGAATAGAATCAAAGACTGCCAGACACTAAGGTAGAATAAATATCTAACTTGCTTCCTAGAGCTAAGAAGTAAGCTAAGTAAGTAAAAATGGATAATTTGTCAAGCACACTCCTACCTTTCTGGGAAAGAGCATTCCAAGCCGAATGAACAGAAAGTGCATAAGCTGAGTTAGGATGGTAGCTGGCACATTCTAGAAGAAGGAAGAGGCCGATGTAACTGAAGCAGATGGAACACATGGGGGGAGTTGTAAGACATGGTGTAACAGAGCTAATAGGGACCAGAACATGCTATGCCTCCTATGCTATTGTAAATATGCTTGCTTTTATTATGAGTGAGATGGAGAGTCACTAGAGGATTTGAGAAGAAGAGTTATAGAATTACTCTACCTTTGGGTAAAAAACGACCATAGTTGGGCAAGGATATAGCAGAGAAACAAATTAGGAGACTATGGACAGAATCCAGGTGAGATTACACAGTGTCTTGGACAAGAATGTAATGGCATTGGTTTTGAAAAGTGGCTTTACTGAGAATGATGATTTTCAATTTCATCCATGTCCCTACAAAGGACATGAACTCATCATTTTTTATGGCTGCATAGTATTCCATGGTGTATATGTGCCACATTTTCTTAATCTCAGTAAACTATCGCAAGAACAAAAAACCAAACACCGCATATTCTCACTCATAGGTGGGAGTTGAACAATGAGAACACGTGGACACAGGAAGGGGAACATCACACTTCGGGGACTGTTGTGGGGTGGGGGGAGGGGGGAGGGATAGCATTGGGAGATATACCTAATGCTAGATGACGAGTTGGTGGGTGCAGCGCACCAGCATGGCACATGTATACATATGTAACTTACCTGCACATTGTGCACATGTACCATAAAACCTAAAGTATAATAATAATAATAATACTAATAATAATAAAAGAAAAAAAAAGAAAAAAAAAGAAAAGTGGCTTTATAGCTTGTATATTTTAAGAAGGTATTAGCTTTGGTAAAGTGTATAGGAGAGAGAAAACATATAGGAATGATTTGGCCTTAGCAACTGAAAAGTTTGCGTTGCCATTATATGAGATAAAGAAGACTTTGGGGAATCAGTTCTAGTGGGTAATAGGGGGAAATCAGGTTATGATTTTTGGAAACACTGGGTTTGAGATACATATTAATCATCCATGTGAAGGTGTCTAGTAGGTAATTGTGTTTGTAAGTCTGAGGTTCCAGAAAAAGGCTTGAACTGAGGATATAAATTTGGAAGTTGTCAGACTGAAGATAATATTAATAATCGTGGGTTTGGAAGAGATCACTGAGTGTGTTAGTGTAGATAGACCAGACGTCTGAGATTTGTCACCCAAAGCTTTTTATTGCTTTGAGATCACAATAGATAAAGAAATTAACAAAGGAGAATGAAAAGCTGTAAGTGACATTGAAAGAAAATAAAGTAAGAGAAATATGTCCTAGAAACTAAGTAAGTGGATGAGTTTCAAGAAAAGTTGATTCACTCTATCAGATATAGCTGATAGGTATAGTAAGACACAGGCTTATAATTGAAACCAGTAGTTTTAGTGGAACTACGGGTTGAAAGCTTGATCACATAGGGTTTAAGAGAGACCGAGAGAAGATGATTTGGATACCTAATATTCAAATAGCTTTTCTGAAAAGATTTTCTATGAAAGAGAATGAAGCTGGAAGGGGCTACAGGATCAAGGATAATTTTTGGTTGGTTTGAAACTGAGATTATAGCATGTTCACAAGTTAATAATCATGATCCAATAAAGAGTATAAGGTAATGATTTAACAATGCTGAAACAACCATCTCCTTGAACAGGTGAGAGAAGACAAGTTCTAATGCATCCCAGTGGGATTGGCCTTAGACAGAAGCCTGAGCAGTATGTTCATCACAACTGGAATTAAGAAAAAATTGGCAAATGCAAAAGCAGTTTTCTTGTAGGTATTTTAGTCAGAGCATATGGATTTACCTACTGATTCTCTCCGTTTTGTTGATAAAATGGGATCCTAGGCCATCACCTGAGAATGAAGGTGAAAGAGGAAGTGTTGGAAGTTCAAGGAGACAGAAGTTGTGAAATAGTTATCTGGGGGAAGAAGAAGGAAAATAAATTTCCACTAGAATGTATGGGCATCCAATAGGATATATGAAGTTAGAATTCAAGCATTTAAAGGCAGACTTCTTTGCAGAGTTTTATGCTTTCTTCTACCCAAATTTAGTTGCTCTGGTTCAGGTGTGGCAGAGGCAAAGAGTTGAGTTTTTCCAGATAAGTACGACACAGTGAGATGAGGGCAAGGGAATTGATGGGATATACAACTGTCATTAAAATCATGCATCTTACTTGAGGGAAAGTCAGTAGACCTTCTATTGCATTTCTTTCTAATTTGGTGTTGATCTGTAGTACAAACCTTCCAAGAGAAAAAGAACTGGCAGTGCTAGTATTATGGATGAATGTGCATCAGAATTTACCTCTATCTATAGCTGATAGCCTAACTGGAGGAATAATTACATTGATGCCCGTGGTTTTCATCTCTCAAAGTGTATCATTAAATGATACCCTATGAAGATTAGACAGGTTCCAAACAGATGAGGGATTTGAAGTCGGAGAGGAGAAGTATCTTTCTTTCCTAAGGCCCCAGACAGTGGCTGAGCTGAACGCAGACCAACTGCATCCTTTTACATGAGCCTTGCTCTGTCTACTACAGTGTATCAGCCTTGGGCCATAATTTAATTACATGTGTTAGTGTTAGTTCTGGTTTGGAACAACTGTTATCTGACTTGCAATTTCCTTTGCATCCATTAGTGAAAAGGTCAAAAGTTTTAACTATAAGCAAAACTCATTTCTAATAAATGGCAGGCCTTCCTTTTTAACTTTCTTCAGTCTCAAGGCTGTAGGATACAAAACTGCAAAAGCCTCTGTTTATGCAACACAGATTACATATGGCATTAGAAGACTGAGATGATTTTGGAAACTAAATCTGAAAGGCAAATATAGGGTAATTAAATAAATTATTTTAGGGTCAGTGTTTATTTTGTCATAAAATGTGGATCATTCAAGGAAATAAAAATTAAGAAAATATCTTTTGTCAAAACACTAAGTGGAAATTTAATTTTAGAAGGAAAAAATGTCTCTGTTTTTGACCATGGGGCCTAAGCTCTGGGGAATTACCCTGCTGTCTATGTGATGTGTTTCTTATACATGCACTACCTAATTTTGCAAGAACACAAAGGAAAGCATTTTTCTGTAGTTTCTTTATATTAAACCACTTAGAAATAAGTTACTTTTATTGGGAACTTATTGTAGCTCAGTTATTAAAATGTAGAGAATATGCTATTTAGTAATATGTTGACATTTGTTTGCTATACTGGTGTCTGAACTTTTTCATTCATCTTCACATGACATTTTCAGAGAGAGGTGCAAATGATGGTGTTTTAAATATGTTGCCTTCCAACTCTATACCTGCAATGCAATTGTATGAGTCATAAGCATCTGAAATGCAATGCATTACAATACAGATCGGACTTGTTCTCCTATGAAACAGTAACCTCTGTGGATATTCTTGTCATGTACTAGGGGACCCAAGCAAGAAGTATGGAATTTATCCTAGGCCCCATAGCTCAATGGGTAAGAATTTAGGCTCTAGAGCCAGACAGATACATATTCAAATCTTGACTCTGAATCTTATTAAGGCTTCTCTAACATGTCCTTTAGCTTCTCCAAACACCATTTTTTGTCATCTTTAAAAGTGGGAAAATAATAGTGTCTAATCCATAGGATTATTTTGAGGATTTAAGTAAGATAATTTGGTTAATAAATATTTACTGAGCTTCCACTCTCCAGCATTGTGTGGACATACCCATGAGAAAGATATACAAAGTTCGTCCTTCAATAGACTAAACATTCTAGTTGGGAACACAGACATTAAGTCAACAAACTAAAAAGCAAGCATGATTGTATCAAGTAATACATGTAATGATAAAAATAAAAGCCATTGACGCGGCAGAGATCAGGGAATTAGATGGACAAGAGTGGGAAGATTTTTGAGGGAGGTGAAAGTCAAAACTCAGTAATGTAGAGATCTAGAGGAGGAGGATTTCAGCTGAAGGAAGGCAGCAACTAATGCAAAAGCACTAAAGTGGAAGTGATGTTCTTGAGATACGCTGAACAAGAGAAAATAGGCCAGTATAGTAGGAAGGGAATGACAAGGAAGGATGCAGCTGATGTCAGAGATGGCAGGGACTAGATAGCATTCTTAAAAGACATAATCGAGTATGTCTAATTTTACTTTTCATGAAATAGATAATGAGACAGATAAAGATCTGAATAGAGAAGTGGCATGATGCATTGTATTTTTGGAAAAATGTGACTTCG
Source organism: Pongo pygmaeus (assembly GCF_028885625.2). Classification (NCBI taxonomy): domain Eukaryota; kingdom Metazoa; phylum Chordata; class Mammalia; order Primates; family Hominidae; genus Pongo; species Pongo pygmaeus. The sequence continues at coordinate 17,987,364 of NC_072376.2, forward strand.
TCAATCTTTATGCTGTAGTCTCACCATTTATGCTGTAAACATGTCCTCTGATTTATCTTTCGCTATAGTTCATATAATTGCTTGCCATATTTGACATATGTTTATTTGCTTACTGTGTACCTCAATCCAATAAAATATAAAATGCATAAGAGAAAACCAGAACCCTGTCTGATTTGCTCCATGTAGTGTCTTAGTTTCCTAGAGGGTTCCCAGCAAAGACCAGATGATGTAAGTTGAGTGAATTAATGCATGAATATATGAATTAATTAGGAAGAGTAAAATCAGTATGATCTACTAATGAACGGATTAAGGAACCAACTGAAAAATAGTGAATAAACTCCTCTGAGATTCAGCAGGCTGTCAAGTAATATTGGGGTTGGGGGATGGTAGGAAGTTAAGGTTTGGGAATAAAATTTTGGTAACCAAATATTAAGATGGTTATTAGAACTTCAGTGGAGGTATAATGTAGGTAGTTGGATATAGAATAATAGAATTCAGGGAGGTGATCGGGGTAGAGATCAAATCTCTATAGAAATGGAGTACCTTTGCTCAGGGCATCATAAGTTGCAATAAAGGTTTTGGTCAGAACTGGGATTTCATCAGAGACCCTACTGAGGAAGTATTTACTTTAACACTCCCTTGGGCTGTCGCCAAAATTCATTTCCTTATAGATATGGATTCATGGCAGCTTGCTTCCAAAGCCAGCAACAGAGAGAGACTCCATCAAGATGGGAATTAAAACTTTATACAATCACATAATTATAATCATGTATGTTTTATATCCTTTGCCATTATTCCACTTGTTAGAAGCAATCACAGGTCCTGCTCACATTTAAAGGGAGGAGACTATGTGAAGGCATGAATGGCAGAAGGTGAGGATCACAGGGGTCATCTGTTTCTGTCTATCACAAGGGCAGAGGAAGAATAAAAATAGCTGCAGAGTGCTAAAAGGAAAACTAGAATGTCACACCAGGACATTTTATGTAGTGGTAACATCACTTAGAAATGAAGATACCATGCAGACCTCTCAGATGAAATAAAACCAAGAGAATTCATTGCCAGGAGACCTGCTTTAAAGAAAATCTGAAGGAAGTTTTCAGGCTGAAGGGAAATGATGTGAATGGGAAAGTTTGATCTTCAGGAATAAAGAAACAAATACAAACTGTAAACAGCTGGATAAATATAAAATATATATTTTCCCCTGCTCTAAGCTCTTTAAAATACATACGATGATTTAAGGCAAATATTCTAACATTGCCTGGTGATTTCAATGTATACAGATGTAATACATATAACAACCATAACATAAAAGGCAGGAGAGAATACGAAAGGACCCACAGAATGGTAATATTTTCTAGATTTCACAGGAAATAGTAAAAATATCAACTCTTCAGATGGTTAAAGGTTAAATACGTATATTGTAATTCCTAGAGCAACCATAAAAAAGGTAATGTAATGTGTCCGTAAAGCCAATAGATAAACTAAAAGAGAATTCAAATAATCCAAAATAAGACAGGACCATGAACACAGAGGAAACCAACAAAAATAAGAGGAGAGAGAACAGTAATAAAATAGTACACTTAAATTTAATTAAATCAATTATTACACTAAATATTAATCATGTAAACAATGTAATTAAAATTTAGTGAATAACACAGTGGAGAAAATAGTAAGCTCTCCTATATGTTGCCTATGAGAGAAACACTTTAAAAATGAAGACACAGGTGAAAATAAATGGATGAAAAAAAAGACATACCGTGCACGAAGTATAGAGATGTTTGGAGTTGCAATGTTAATATCACATAAAATAGATTTGAATTCAAAGAATATTAGCAGAGATAAGGAGAAAATTCTATAACAAAACAAGGGAATACTTCACCAGATATAAATAATAATTATCAGTGTGTAAGTGTGTAGTAACAGAGCCTCAAAACATATGAGGCAAAAATAGACATAATTAGCTGAATAAGTAGATGATTCCACAGCTAAGAGAGCTTTAATACCCCATCTCTACAACTGATAAACTAAGCAAAAAGTTACTAAAAGCATAGAAGATCCAACAACACTAGCAACCACTTGATCTATATGACATTTATGGCACAATACACTCAGCAAATGCAGAATACAACTTCATTTAAAATGCATACAGAACATTCACCAATACAGTACATATGTTGGGCCATAAAATAATCTCTATAAATTTAAAATGTTCAGAATCATACAGATGGCATTCTCTTACAAAACAAATTAAAATTCAATACTACTGCTACTGGTACTCATATATTTTTTTGAAGAATACAACTAGCTGCAAAATAAACAATACATTTCTATATAATACCTGGAACAAAGGCAAAATCTTGGAGAAAAATATAAGACATTTTAAGTCAGTGACAATAAAAAATATATCAAACTGTATAGCTTGAAAGTAAACCAGCGCTTAGGGGGAAATTTATATTTTTAAATGCTTATGTTAGAAAAAAGAAAATACGTCAAATAAATTACATTTTTTAAACCTAAGTAGCCATAAAAATAAAAGCAAAGTTATCCAAATGAAGAAAAGAGAAAAAATAACAAAAAGTAGAAATTTTAAAAAATACAAAGCAGGCAATGGAGAAAATGTACAAAGCCAATAGCTAATTATTTTAAAGTATCTACCAAATTGATTAACCTCTAGTTCAACTGATCAAGGGGAGAGAGAGATAAAGAGAAAGGGAAATCATAAACAAAGAGTGAAAAAGAAGTTATCAGATTCTAGACACTAAGAAGAGAATGCTATGAACAAATTTATGTGAACAAATTGACAACTTGGATGATTGGATAATATATAAACATTTCTTTAAAAACAAAACATAGTAAGATAGCTATATTTCCCTATTCAGAAAAGCTGAGTATATCTATACTTATTTAAAAATCAAATCTGTTATTTAAAATCTTTTCAAAAATAAATCTCCAGTCCCAGATGTTTCACTGGTGAAATTTATCAAACATGCAATGAAGAAATAATATCAGATTTAGACAAACATCTTCAGAACATCAAGGTCAACAGAAAGGTCAACACTGAAATCATTTTATGAGGCCAATATAACCCTAATACCTGAAAAAATATATAAAAAGAAAAGACCAATATCTTCATGAACATAGATGCAAAAGTCTTAAAAATACATGAAGTAATCAAACATAACAAAGGGAAATATATTATGAGCAAACACAGTTTATTCCAGATAAGTGAGACTTAAAAACTAATCAATGTAATTCACCAAAAGTATATTATTTCAATTGTCTCAGAAAAATTGTTTGACAAAATTGAACATGCATTTAAGATAAAAACTATCAGCAAATCAGTTAATAGTATGGGACTTTCTCAATGACAAAGGACATTTATAAAATTACATGGCCAATATTTTACAACCTAATAAAAGACTTAATTGCTTTTCTCTGAAATAGGCGATAAAACATACTCACTACTGCCATGTCTATTCAACATTGTACTGGTTGTCTTAGGCATAGCATTAAGGCAGGAAAAAGAAACAAAAAGTGTAATGACTGAAAGAAAAGAAGTAAAACTTTTTCTATTTGTGGGTTATATGATCGTTCATACAGAAAATTCCAGGGAGCCTACAAGTAATGACTAAGATAAGTACATACATTTAGCAAATTTTCAGATACAAAGTAAATATATAGTATAAAGTATATTTGTATTTACAAAAAGCAAACAATTAGAAAGTAAATTTTTAAAATCCCTTTTACAGTGGCACCAAAATCACTAAATACTTAGAAATATATCTAATCAAACATAGTCAAGCCTTCCATACTGAAAACTATAAAACATTAATAAGTCAAAAAAGAAATGAATAAATGCAAAGATATATGATACTCATGAGTTGAAGTGTTCACTATTGTTAAGATGTCAAAATTTAAAATCTTTCTAAAGATTCAATAAAATGATATTAAAGTGACAAAGTTTGATTACCTATTTTTAAAAATAAATTGACAAATCTGCTTCTAAAATATGCAAAGGATTTGAAATGCAAAGGATTTGGAATCACTAGAATAATTGAAGGTCTTATCCTAACTGAGTTTAAGACTTACTACATAGGTCATTAGAAAGCACAGAAATTGGTACTGCTGAGAAGATAAAACACATGCATACATCACTGGAAGAGAATATAGAGTCCAGAATTGTGCCTACAACATAAAGAAAACAAGGCATTGCTATGAGGAAATAAACATATTTTTAACAAAGGGTGATGGACAAATGATATAAGTAAGCAAAGGTAAAATAATAAAAATATACACTTTATTCATATTATACACAAAATTTAACTTCAAATGGATCATAGCCTTAACTGTAATTGTAAAAGATTAAAATATCTAGAAGAAAAGAAAAATCTTTACTATGCTAGCATGAGCAATGGTTTCTAGAAGAATGAATAAAGCATAAAACATAATATAAAAAAATTAGTAAGTTGGATCTCACTAACATTTAAAAAATGTTTCCCATTAAAGTACAAAATTAAGAAGATGAAAATGAAAGCTACATACTGGTAAAAGTTATTTACAACACATATATAAGGCAGAGAACTTGCTCCTGGAATATATAAAGAAACTTTACAATGCAATAATAAAGTAAATCATCCAATATAAGTTGGGCAATAGATATGGGCACTTTACAAAAGATGAGATAGGAATGGCAACTGAGCACATGGAAAGATACTAAATATCATTAGTTATCAGAGAAATGCAAATTAACCACAATCAGATACTACTGCACACCATATACATCCACTGGATTTGCTAAAATAAAAAATAATGGGTGTATCAAGTATTACTGAGGATTTGGTGTAACCGGAATTCCTGTACAGTAATGGAGAGAATATAAAATATAAAATGCAAATGTTTGGTGGTTTAAGACACTAAATATATATCTAGTTTGTGACCCAGCCATTCTCTTCCTAGTTATGTACCTAAGAGGAACTAAAACCATGTATGAATAATGACTTATATACTAATACTTATAGTGGCTTTACTTGTAGTGTCTCTCAACTAGAATAACTTAAATGTCCATGAACAGGCGATTGGATACTTATTCATTTAAAGGCATAAACTACGGATACACAGAGCAACATGAATCTCAAAATAATTGCAATAAGTGAAAAAATGTAAGGCAAAAAAATAGTTTATACTCTATGATTTCAGAGATATACAATTCTAGACCATATACATTTAGAGTGTCAGAAAGCAGGTCAGTGGTTTCCTGGAGACGGGGTGGAGTGGAGAATGTATCACATATAGGTACAAGGAACTCATGAGTGATGATGGGAATGTTTATTATCTTGATTTTGAGGTTGATTTTACAGGCACATACATAGTAAAAACGATTACTATTCAAATATATGCAATTTACTTCAATGATATCTCAATAATGCCATACTTTTTTATAAAAATATAACAGTAACAAACACTTGGAGAAATAGGATTATCATCCTTGGTTGCTAAGAATTTAAATAGACATACTCTGAGAGTAACTTGGCATATTCTTTTTGTTTTGTTTTGTTTTTTGAGATGAAGTCTCGCTCTTGTCCCCCAGGCTGGAGTGCAATGGCACGATCTTGGCTCACTGCAACCTCCGCCTCCCGGATTCAAGCGATTCTCCTGCCTCAGCCTCCCAAGTAGCTGGGATTACAGGCGCCTGCAACCACACCTGGCTAATTTTTGTATTTTTAGTAGAGATGGGGTTTCGCCATGTTGGCCAGGCTGGTCTCAAACTCCTGACCTCAGGTGATCTGCCTGGCTTGGCCTCCCAAAGTGCTGGGATTATAGGTGTGAGCCACCACGCCCAGCTGTAACTTGGCATATTCTAATAAAATTGAATATAAGTATATACAAACTCTTCTGTTTCAATTCCGCATAGAGAAACTTTCCCACACTTACCTAGAAATGTCTAAAAATTTTCTCACTAGGCTACTGTTTATAATAAGTAAGATGCTTACACTAGCAAAATACTCATCAGTAGGATTAGGAGTGAATAAAATGTAATATAGTCATAGAGTCAAAAACTATGCAATACTTCGGATACACATAAACTAGATCTCTAAATAGTGATATGGGAAGATGGCCAAAATATCACAATTAAGAGAAAAACAAAACATGACATAGAATGTTATATATAACAATATAATTCTTAAAAATTAAGCATACATAAAACTCCATGTTTTATGTACATCTATATGTATAAATTTAGAAAAATAGACATCTACATGGTTAGCATACAAACATGCATTAAATTCATTTTATATATATTATATATATATTTTTTAATTGAAGGTCCAGATAATGTATAGATAAATGAAAATGAAAGAATCTCAAACCTTAATGAGAGGCTTCATCTGTATTTGTAATGCACAATCCCTAAAAATTGTGAACAAATATTACAAAATATTAATAGCTATTAATTTCGTGTGTTTGGGATGCAAACATTTGTTATATTAGTCTTAACGTTTTAAAAAATTACTTAAACATACACACATAACACTTAGTATTTATAGATGTTTGTGTATATAAATATATGTACACATATGTGTGTATGTATGTAAATGCCTAAAATGTACATCTGAAATGACATAAACAATAATTATAATAGTTGTTTCCTTAGGAGAAGAGAATGGAATTTAAGATTGGCAATCTGCAGTGGCTGGGTGGAAGGTAGTTAGCCAACAGTCTTTATATTGTTTGAATTGTGACAAGGACATATTTGTGTCTTACCTGTGTATTTAAAATAAGTACTTCATAAAATTAAATTAATAATAAAATGGTAATACACTGGGCCAAGTTCTTTGATAGAGGCAAACATATGCTATCTTTGGAGTTCTGAGAAAGGGTGGTTATCCTGGCCTTCATGTGGCAGGTGGTACCAAATATTTTATAATCTGAGAAGTTGACTCCTGAATATAATGTAGAATTTAACTCGCATATTTAATTCAGGGGTTGATTCGTTTGGATGAGAAAATATACATCTTTAATTTCACTAGCATCTAACTGAAATTTAGCATTTTCATCAACTATGAAAGAGGGTCACAGACAATATTAGTGGCAGACCTGAGACTTTGTGACCAATATTTCTATTGGTCCTGACTTTTTTTTTGTCATATTACAGTTAATGTCGACATATGAAAATGTCTTTTAACGCACCACTAATTCGAAATTATGGCAGTAGTTAGATATGCTTCAAGATCTTGTTATTCCAAGTATTAATAGAAAGACATAGATTACTTTATCTTAAATTTTTATTTTAAGCATTTTCAATAACTGCTTTTGTTGATAATGCTATATAGTACAATTTTAAAACCATCATTCTGAGATGGAGTAAATGTGCTTCACCAGACTGCCAACAAGGTCTAACACACACATATTAAGACCCTCTGATCTAGAAGAATGAATCAACTATGGCTTGGTGATTCAACCCCGGATGACCTGGGGTTGGGTGGAAAGCAGGGCAGCCGAAGGCAGCCAGACATGGCACATGAGAACAAGAGGGGATGTGACTCTGTCGGGTTCAGCTCATAAATGATTTTATGCTGCACAAACTGATTTTCTTCCATAGTTACCTAAGGAGGGGGGAATTCTCTTTTTATCAATCTAATCAGCAGGTGGTTTGGTTCAGGAAGTGAATAACTTCGAAGCATGAAAGCATATCATGAAAAAAGAATGCTTCTCAGATTCTACCCTTTGTACCACTTTACATGAGAAAGCTATTATCCTCAGAGTTTTAAACGTGAGTTCGTATTTTATAATCAGTTATTAGATTCACAGTTGAAAAAAGAACCCACTAAAATGCTCATGATTCAAACTCGTGATTAGCAAATTTGGGTTTCTCCATGGTTACTACCATTCAAATGAAAAATGAAAAATCCAGAGAAACACTGTGCATTTTGGCTAAATCAGTAGAAATGCTGTCTTCAAATACAATTTTAGCTGGAACTATAGTATGTAAAATAAAAGCAAAACTGTTCTGTTTGGTGAGCCAAAGGGAAAATAGGTCCTCTGGCTACGCATATCTACCTTGTCCATCATGGTGGCCCAGAGGCTACTTTACCTTAACTTAAAGCTCCACATATTTCAATATAGATATTTACAAGCATCTGTCTTTTTCCCTGAGATTTTTCTTTTTATGTTGTACTTTGCAAGCTGTGTAGCCTCAGCTCTGTTCTCTTAAAATATTATCATTATGTATTGCATACATATCAAAAATACGATAGATTTTACAATGCTGCTACTGCAACTTTCCATTGCTTATCTTTTGAGAGTGTAGTGACACTATTCAGAAGAGAAGGAAGGTAAAAAACCTCTGTCTCCTCTTCTACTATTCATTTACCCGAAGATTTTCAGGTCATAGGCTCTGAAAAAATTCTTTAGAGCTCCTTGGTAAGAACATGCTCATTCATTTCAATAATATATTGCTTAGTTTATTAGCATGTACACTACCATATGTAGATTTTTCTCGATTTCAATACTTTCAACTTTTGAACAATCACTTCTTTTATATATTAGAGATTGACACCTGTAAATTCACCTTCATAACTAAATTATGACCTTGCTAATAACAGATCACAAGTGAAAATTTCAAAATATTCCGTGGTGACATTAGCTATTAGTCAATAGTTCTACTCTGACAACTTCACAAAGATATATTTAATGATGTAAGTTCAATACTGATTTATTGTATTTTGCTTTATTGTTATATAAAAATGATTAAGGAGAAAAACAAAGCATGAATATTGTGTTAAAATTAAGTAGAGTTATAAATCATTTGTAGGCGTGTCAAAGTCACAGCACTTATTGTTCTGGATTGTCTGAGTACCAATTAAAGATAAGCCTTTCAACTCTAGGTTGTTATGATAAAAAAGCACAAAGAACATTCTTATGAAATAATCAAATTAAATTATATCGTTAAAGATATTTAATCAGGAACACAAAACTTTTCCTTTTGCCCTACCCCATAGCATATAATCTATTACTCAATTTTGACAAGGTGTACTTTTTGACAAGCTTTAGAGATAGCAATGTGAGGAAGATTCCTTTGCAATTTCTTGCTTCCAGCAGTCTGTATACAACAATGGCCCTGCTTGCTGACAGTGCTATAAGCACTGTAACTCTGAGCAAATCACTTAAACCTTCTGAACTTATTTCCTCATTCATGAAATGGCAAGGGTTTCAGGACTAGTTGATCTCTAAAGTCCCTTCCAGAGCCGTTGTTATAAGACTTAATATTTACTGGATTGAGCAAGATACAGTCTTGGCTCTCTCTCAGCCATTACACAAATCTAGAATTAACCCATACCTCCCACCAGCCATCTATGACATCTGGTACAACATATTTTATTGTATTGATTGGGTGATAACCTTTTCAAAACAAGACATGTAGTGGGATGCTCTTTTATATCACAAATTGCCTTTATTTTGATGTTTTCAAAGGCATGCCTTCTCTTTAGATAAAGTATAAACTTATTTTATTATATCTGAGAAATTCTGACATGAAAGTAAAAGGATTCCAGAGTAAAATCAATAGACATCAACTTTCCTTCAACATGTTGCTGTAAAATTAAATGCCAACGGGTAATTTAGTCCCAGGTATGTTCATGACTTTACTGTAACTGAAAGTAGCTTCAGATAATTCTTTTCTAGCTAGAAAATTGATTTCATACATTACATCTAAACAGTTTAAATCCATGCACTATTAGTAAACTGGCAAAGGGGGTCTCCAGTCTGTATAGTATTAATTCAGATAGCTTGAGATTTGTTAGCATAATAATGAGGTAATAGTTTGTCTAATTTAATCTTGACACAGTGATATGTGACACTTCAATAATAGCTGATGTGACCTTAAAGGTTAATGAGGGCATTGCTCATCTGAAGTGACAGACTACTTCAGGTTCTCCTGCCGTCGATCTTAATTCTTTCTTTGCTTTTTTTTTTTCCCCCATTAGGTTACTAGTGCAGTAATGAACTTTTTTTTTATTAGGTTACTCATACAGTGAACAGTTATCTGGAATTGCAAACTCAGGCAAATTACTTCCAGAGGTCATATGATGAGACATTCCATTCTAAAAGTACATGGCAGTACTGTTATGATAGTGGACAGGAGGAGGTAGAAATGTTTTTATGTAGATAATAAAATGCAGGAACTCTTCAGAGATGCTTCGGCATATTTATGGAACTTTTTCAACTACCAAGATAAAGTTTTCTCAGGCTATTGTAATTATATTGTAAAGCCCCACAACTTTGTGCAACAATCATATATGTCGCTGCTATACTGTATAAAACATGGTACTTGGCTATGTGAAAAAAACTGAGACGAATCAAAATATAATCCAAATTATAAAGAGTTTATAATCTACTAAAGGAAAGGCAACAAGAAGGCAAATCACTGTAATAGAAGATAATGAGCACAATTGCCTTTGAGGAAAAAAAAATGCTTTTGGATTCACAGGGCAGGACAGATTTCTATCAATGAGAGGGAGAAAGCCAATGAAGCCTAAGGAAGGCCATTTATGGGCCTCTCTCAAAAGCGGGAGAATTCAGAAATGTTCTGACTAAAATACACCTTACTCTTTTTCAGTCTCCCTCATGCATTGCATCTTGTGTTGCTCTACTGTGTCTGATGAGAGAGGAAAGAGGCGAGAGAATGATGGATGTAGATATATAGGTGGATTGGATGAGGTGGGGAAAGATTGTTTTTGACCATCAAGATACAGAAGGACTAGCTTCAAAATATTGCTGATGAGCAATATTGTTCAAAATATTGCTATTTTAGGCAACTTGAAAAAGAGAACTTAACAGAATTACCTTGAATGTAGAGGGATGTGAATTGCTTTCTTTGATCTATATACGGAAATGTGAAGATGAGACAGAAGATTTAGAAGCTCTTCCACTTGGGAAGTTTAGAAACCCAGGAAAAGTCAGATTAATTTTATGCTATGAATTATCTCTGAAGGGATCTTCTTTTTGACCTTTCTTAGTTTAGTTTGTGATAGTTTGAGCTTGTTTCTTCAATATTAAGAAAGTCAGAGAAGAATTTGTTTTGTTTCAGGATATAATATACGGTAAATATCCCACTCTGTTTTATGTCAGGCTTGGGAAATCCCTGCCCTGAAGGATGAAGACCTGGACTTGGTGATTTTTGAATTTCCCTCACACACACACACCCTCCCTTGTGTATGGTTCCTGAATAACTGAAAACATTCACTGAAGTGCTCATTAAAAAGAAATGAATTAATTGGAATGAACTATTTCACGTGGCTGGCATGTGACCTTCAAGCCACTGCTGAATTTTCGTAGGAAACTCATTCATATATTGTATCAGCTCCCCCTTGTGTCTATCCAGCAGTCGATTTAGCAAACAGGAAATAAAGGTATCTCCTCTTTATCTACTTCCTTCCCCTTAGTAGAGTGTTTAGGACAGAGTTGCTGATCAGGGATAATTACACTCTCAAGTGAAGAAAAACCCAAGTCATTAAAATTAGTGAAACTAAGACCCTTTGTGCTCTAACTCCAATGACGTATTCTCACTCACATGATTCATTCTGTAAAGACCCTGTGTATAACTGTCCATAGAGTGAATGCCTCACCAACCTGCAGACATGAGTATGATATAGTACAGATTATGACAGGTGACATCAAATAAGTCAAGAATGCTATGGTACACCATTAATTTTCCAGTGCTATTATTTTCCATAGCCCATTAAGACCAAGTGAAGGCATTTCCTCTAAACACCAAAAATAAAGTGAAATACAACTAATAGACAACTTGTTCCAGTCATCAGCTCTTAATCCTGTTTGCTTATCACCTGGATATGTATTTTAAATCATCTATTTCATCTTAATGGAATTTTGTCCACTCTATTTTGTTAAATAACAACAGCTGACTTTTCTGTTTGGGGATTGTTTTCTTATGCCTGTCTCAATCCACTCTTACTGTGTTTAGCCTGGGAGACTAATGCTAAATGCTGTTGTCATTCACCTTTAGCACAGGCAGGGGTTGTGGAGGTGGGAATCTCAGTCCAGTTCATTGTCAACCAGCAAATGGTGGAAATGAATCCCAGCCATGAACCCTTGTTTTCTGACTCTAGGACTGGCTTTTGTTGTTTACAAGTGTTTTTCAAAGAATTTAAAGGGCTACCTGTTACCAAGGTCAGCTGGGCACTTGTAAATTGCAGAATCAGGTGCTCCCACCAACCTTATTGAATCAGAACCTTTGGCTTCTTATATCGTCTCTTCCTGTTTGCTTTCTGTATATATTTCTTTAAAAAAAATCACTGTTTTTTTTATCTCTGCCATCTTGTTTTTAAAATAATCCTTAAGCTAAGTTTGCAATTATTATTAAGTATTCATCCATATTGCCAAGTAATAAATATTTGCCAAACTCCTACTATGTGCCACATGCAGATGCCTATGATGCAGAGACTCATAAGAATGATGTCTTATAAATAAGACATAAATACAACAGGACAGAATTGACATCCTAGCTTGCTTTCTGTCCATGGGAAACCAGTCATCAGCTGGTTAGTCCTACCATTGGATTCAGACTTGCAGGGGCATTCAGATTGAGATAGATGATTCAATTCTCTTCAAAATGGACAGTCTCTTAAAAGGGAGTAAAAGGAACAAAGGAAACAACTTGTCAGAAGTTCAAGAAAGAAGACCTCAGGTAGTCCTGATATAACAGTTAGGGAGGTGTAAGCTAAAAGATGACAGGCCAAAAATCCAGCTAAACCCATCTCACCGTGTATCCAACTACCCAGCCCACTTCCTGCAGTCCCCAGTGGTTCCCTTTGAAAGGAACTCACCGTGTAAGCAGGTGAGGGAATTTGTAACAGGGCATGATCAAAAGTGAACTGGGTAAGCGAGGGAAAGCAATTACACAGGGAGATCATTAATTGGAAGGCTTATCTCTTCAGTGAGTTTGGAATGTGTAAGCTGTAGTGTTGTGAATTGAATTTCATGCACTCCTATTGTGTGTGAAGAGCTGGCTGTGTGTGGGAGGTACCGAATGATTTGCCAAAAGTGTTGTAAGAACACCAGCAATCAAAAAGCCACTGGGCTCTGAAAAGCCGAGAATTGAGTGACAGTGCAGAAGCATGAAGGCTGAAGCGAATTGAGACTTTGCACTGAAATGGAACTTGAAGCAGAGGGACTGCAGTCATGAAAGGCTGTGAAGAGAAAGGCAGGGTGGAGGGGACTGGCCAAGGTCTTGCTAAGATCTCATTTCATCAGTCAATCCCCTGCTGAGACAAGGTCTACCTGGGCCTGGGGTAAAAGGCTCCTTGAAGTTCATAAAACTTATAAACAAGGGCCTGTTAGGAATCATCGACCTCTATTGAGAGGAAATAAAAAGTCATTTTAAACCATTCACATATTTAGACAGGACACAAAGAAACATGAGGAAGAGGAAGACCCAGTTTCTTCCCATTTTTAAAATTTATTTATTTATTTTTTATTTTACTTTAAGTTCTGGGATACATGTGCCGAACATGCAAGTTTGTTAGATAGGTATACACGTACCATGGTGGTTTGCTGCACCTATCAACCCATCATCTAGGTTTTAAGCCCCCCGGTACCAGACACTGCAAAAACACACCAAAATATAAAGACCAATGACACTAAGAAGAAACTGCTTCAACTAATATGAAAAATGACCAGCTAGCATCATGATAATGGGATCAAATTCATGCATGACAGTATTAACCTTAACCTTAAATGTAAGTGGGCTAAATGCCCCAATTAAAAGACACAGACTGGCAAGTTGGATAAAGAGTCAAGACTCATCGGTGTGCTGTATTCAGGAGACTCATCTCATGTGCAAAGACACACATAGCACACATAGGCTCAAAATAAAGGGATAAAGGAATATTTACCAAGACAATGGAAAGTAAAAAAAAAAAAAAAGCAGGGTTTGTGTCAGGCCTCTGAGCCCAAGCCAAGCCATCGCATCCCCTGTGACTTGCATGTATATGCCCAGATGGCCTGAAGTAACTGAAGAATCACAAAAGAAGTGAATATGCCCTGCCCCGCCTTAACTGATGACATTCCACCACAAAAGAAGTGTAAATGGCCGGTCCTTGCCTTAACTGATGATATTACCTTGTGAAAGTCCTTTTCCTGGCTCATCCTGGCTCAAAAAGCACCCCCACTGAGCACCTTGCAACCCCCAATCCTGCCCACCAGAGAACAAACCCCCTTTGACTGTAATTTTCCTTTACCTACACAAATCCTATAAAACGGCCCCACCCTTATCTCCCTTTGCTGACTCTCTTTTTGGAGTCAGCCCACCTGCACCCAGGTGAAATAAACAGCCATGTTGCTCACACAAAGCCTGTTTGGTGGTCTCTTCACACGGACGCACGTGAAATTTGGTGCCGTGACTCAGATCTCCCTTGGGAGATCAATCCCCGTCCTCCTGCTCTTTGCTCCATGAGAAAGATCCACCTACGACCTCAGTCCTCAGACCGACCAGCCCAAGAAACATTTCACCAATTTCAAATCTGGTAAACGGCCTCTTTTTACTCTCTTCTCCAACCTCCCTCACTATCCCTCAACCTCTTTCTCCTTGCAATCTTGGCACCACACTTCAATCTCTCCCTTCTCTTAATTTCAATTCCTTTCATTTTCTGGTAGAGACAATGGAGACACGTTTTATCTGTGGACCCAAAACTCCAGTGCCGGTCACGGACTGGGAAGGCAGCCTTCCCTTGGTGTTTAATCGTTGCAGGGATGCCTCTCTGATTATTCACCCATGTTTCAAGGGTGTCAGACCACACAGGGACGCCTGCCTTGGTCCTTCACCCTTAGCGGCAAGTCCCGCTTTTCTGGGGAAGGGGCAAGTACCCCAACCCCTTCTCTCCTTGTCTCTACCCCTTCTCTGCTTTTCCAGGGAAAGGGCAAGTACCCCAACCCCTTCTCTCCTTGTCTCTACCCCTTCTCTGCTTTTCTGGGAGAGGGGCAAGTACCCCTCAACCCCTTCTCTTTCACCCTTAGCGGCAAGTCCCGCTTTTCTGGGAGAGAGGCAAGTACCCCTCAACCCCTTCTCCTTCACCCTTAGTGGCAAGTCCTGCTTTTCTAGGGGGCAAGAACCCCCAATCCCTTATTTCCACACCCCAACCTCTTCTCTCTGTGCCCCAATCCCTTATTTCTGCACCCCGACCTCTTATCTCTGTGCCCCAATCCCTTATTTCCATGCCCCGACCTCTTATCTCTGTGCCCCAATCCCTTATTTCTGTGCCCCGACCTCTTATCTGTGCCCCAATCCCTTATTTCCGCACCCCGACCTCTTATCTCTGTGCCCCAATCCCTTATTTCCATGCCCCGACCCCCCCTTCCCATTTTCTGGAGGGTAAGAACCCCCGAACCCCTTCCCTCCGTGTCTCTACGCTCTCTTTTCTCTGGGTTTGCCTCCTTCACTATAGGCAACCTTCCACCCTCCATTCCTCCTTCTTCTCCCTTAGCCTGTGTCCTCAAGAAATCAAAACCTCTTCAACTCACACCTGACCTAAAACCTAAATTCCTTATTTTCTTCTGCAATGCCGCTTGACCCCAATACAAACTCGACAGTAGTTCCAAATAGCCAGAAAATGGCACTTTCAATTTTTCCATCCTGCAAGATCTAAATAATTCTTGTCATGAAATAGGCAAACGGTCTGAGGTGCCTGACGTCCAGGCATTCTTTTACACATCAGTCCCTTCCTAGTCTCTGTGCCCAGTGCAACTCGTCCCAAATCTTCCTCCTTTCCCTCCTGCCTGTCCCCTCAGTCCCAACCCCAAGCGTCACTGAGTCTTTCTAATCTTCCTTTTCTACAGACCCATCTGACTTCTCCCTGCCTCCCCAGGCTGCTCCTCACCAGGCTGAGCTAGGTCCCAATTCTTCCTCACCCTCTGCTCCTCCACCCTATAATCTTTTTTATCACCGCCCCTCCTCACACCTGATCCTGCTTACAGTTTTGTTCCGTGACTAGCCCTCCCCATCCTGCCCAGCAATTTACTCTTAAAAAGGTGGCTGGAGCTAAAGGCATAGTCAATGTTAATGCTCCTTTTTCTTTATCCCAAATCAGATAGTGTTTAGGCTCTTTTTCATCAAATATAAAAATCCAGCTCAGTTCATGACTTGTTTGGCAGCAACCCTGAGACACTTTACAGCCCTAGACCCTAAAAGGTCAAAAGGCCGTCTTATTCTCAAAATACATTTTATTACCCAATCTGCTCCCGACATTAAATAAAACTCCAAAAATTAAATTCCAGCCCTCAAACCCCACAAAAGGACTTAATTAACCTCGCCTTCAAGGTGTACAATAACAGAAAAAAGTTGCAATTCCTTGTCTCCACTGTGAGACAAACCCCAGCCATATCTCCAGCACACAAGAACTTCCAAACGCCTGAACTGCAGTGGCCAGGCGTTCCTCCAGGCCTGCCTCCCCCAGGAGCTTGCTACAAGTGCCAGAAATCTGGCCACCAGGCCAAGGAATGTCCACAACCCAGGATTCCTCCTAAGCCGAGTCCCATCTGTGTGGGACACCACTGAAAATCGGACTGTTCAACTTACCTGGCAGCCACTCCCAGAGCCCCTGGGACTCTGGCCCAAGGCTCTCTGACTGACTCCTTCCCAGATCTTCTTGGCTTAGCAGCTGAAAACTGACACCGCCCAATCACCTCAGAAGCCTACAGGACCATCACAGAGGCTCTGGGTAACTCTCACAGTGGAGGGTAAGTCCATCCCCTTCTTAATCAATATGGAGGCTACCCACTCCACATTACCTTCTTTTCAAAGGCCTGTTTCCCTTGCCTCCATAACTGTTGTAGGTATTGACGGCCAGGCTTCTAAACCTCTTAAAACTCCCCAACTCTGGTGCCAACTTAGACAATACTCTTTTAAGCACTCCTTTTTAGTTATCCCCACCTGGCCAGTTCCCTTATTAGGCCGAGACACTTTAACTAAATTATCTGCTTCCCTGACTATTCCTGGGCTACAGCCACACCTCATTGCCACCTTTTCCCCCAGTTCAAAGTCTCCTTCACATCCTCCTCTTGTATCCCCCCACCTTAACCAACAAGTATAGGATACCTCTACTCCCTCCTTGGCGACCGATCATGCACCCCTTACCATCCCATTAAAACCTAATCACCCTTACCCCACTCAATGCCAATATCCCATCCCGCAGCATGCTTTAAAAAGATTAAAGCCTGTTATCACTCGCCTGCTACAGCATGGCCTTTTAAAGCCTATAAACTCTCCTTACAATTCCCCCATTTTACCTGTCCTAAAACCAGAAAAGCCTTACAAGTTAGTTCAGGATCTGCGCCTTATCAACCAAATTGTTTCGCCTATCCACCCCGTGGTGCCAAACCCGTATACTCTCCTATCCTCAATACCTCCCTCTACTACCCATTATTGTGTTCTAGATCTCAAACATGCTTTCTTTACTATTCCTTTGCACCCTTAATCCCAGCCTCTCTTTGCTTTCACTTGGACTGACCCTGACACCCATCAGGCTCAGCAAATTACCTGGGCTGTACTGCCGCAAAGCTTCACAGACAGCCCCCATTACTTCAATCAAGCCCAGATTTCTTCCTCATCTGTTACCTATCTCGGCCTAATTCTCATAAAAACACACGTGCTCTCCCTGCTGATCGTGTCCGATTAATCTCCCAAACCTCAATCCCTTACAAAAGAACAACTCCTTTCCTTCCTAGGCATGGTTAGTGCGGTCAGAATTCTTACACAAGAGCCAGGACCACACCATGTAGCCTTTCTGTCCAAACAGCTTGACGTTAATGTTTTAGCCTAGCCCTCATGTCTGTGTGCAGCGGCTGCCACTGCTTTAATACTGTTAGAGGCCCTAAAAATCACAAACTATGCTCAACTCACTCTCTACATTTCTCATAACTTCCAAAATCTATTTTCTTCCTCATACCTGACGCATATACTTTCTGCTCCCCGGCTCCTTCAGCTGTACTCACTCTTTGTTAAGTCCCACAATTACCATTGTTCCTGGCCGGGACTTCAATCTGGCCTCCCACATTATTCCTGATACCACACCTGACCGCCATGACTGTATCTCTCTGATCCACCTACATTCACCCCATTTCCCCAAATTTCCTTCTTTCCTGTTCCTCACCCTGATCACGCTTGATTTATTGATGGCAGTTCCACCAGGCCTAATCGCCACACACCAGCAAAGGCAGGTTATGCTATAGTACAAGCCACTAGCCTGCCTCTTAGAACCTCTCATTTCCTTTCCATCGTGGAAATCTATCCTCAAGGAAATAACTTCTCAGTGTTCCATCTGCTATTCTACTACTCCTCAGGGATTATTCAGACCCCCTCCCTTCCCTACACATCAAGCTCGAGGATTTGCCCCACCCAGGACTGGCAAATTAGCTTTACTCAACATGCCCTGAGTCAGATAACTAAAATACCTCTTAGTCTAGGTAGATATTTTCACTGGGTAGGCAGAGGCCTTTCCTACAGGGTCTGAGAAGGCCACCGCAGTCATTTCTTGCCTTCTGTCAGACATAATTCCTCAGTTTAGCCTTCCCACCTCTATACAGTCTGATAACAGATGAGCCTTTATTAGTCAAATCAGCCAAGCAGTTTTTCAGGCTCTTAGTATTCAGTGAAACGTTTATATCCCTTACAGTCCTCCGTCTTCAAGAAAAGTAGAATGGACTTAAGGTCTTTTAAAAACACACCTCACCAAGCTCAGCCACCAACTTAAAAACGACTGGACAATACTTTTACCACTTTCCCTTCTCAGAAGTCATACCTGTGCTCAGAATGCTACAAGGTACAGCCCATTTAAGCTCCTGTATAGACGCTCCTTTTTATTAGGCCCCAGTCTCATTCTAGACACCAGACCAACTTAGACTGTGCCCCAAAAAACTTGTCATCCCTACTATCTTCTGTCTAGTCATACTCCTATTCACCGTTCTCAACTACTCATACATGACCTGCTCTTGTTTACACTGCCAGTTTAGACTGTTTCTCCAAGCCATCACAGCTGTTATCTCCTGGTGCTATCCCCAAACCACCACTCTAAACTCTTGAAGTAAATAAATAATCTTTGCTGGCAGGACTATGCTGAATCTCCTTAGGCACTCTCTAGTCAGATGTCCTGGGTCCTCCCAATTCTTAGACCTTTTATACCTGTTTTTCTCCTTATGTTATTCCATTTAGTTTCTCAATTCATCCAAAACCGTATCCAGGCCATCACCAATCATTCTATATGACAAATGTTTCTTCTAACATCCCCACAATATCACCCCTTACCACAAGACCTCCCTTCAGCTTAATCTCTCCCACTCTAGGTTCCCACACCGCCTCTAATCCCACTTGAAGCAGCCCTGAGAAACATAGCCCATTCTCTCTCCATACCACCCCCTAAAAATTTTCGCCGCCCCAACACTTCAACACTATTTTGTTTTATTTTTCTTATTAATATAAGAAGGCAGGAATGTCAGGCCTCTGAGCCCAAGCCAAGCCATCGCCTCCCCTGTGACTTGCACGTATATGCCCAGATGGCCTGAAGTAACTGAAGAATCACAAAAGAAGTGAATATGCCCTGCCCCGCCTTAACTGATGACATTCCACCACAAAAGAAGTGTAAATGGCCGGTCCTTGCCTTAACGGATGACATTACCTTGTGAAAGTCCTTTTCCGGGCTCATCCTGGCTCAAAAAGCTCCCCCACTGAGCACCTTGTGACCCCCACTCCTGCCCGCCAGAGAACAAATCCCCTTTGACTGTAATTTTCCTTTACCTACACAAATCCTATAAAACGGCCCCACCCTTATCTCCCTTTGCTGACTCTCTTTTTGGACTCAGCCCACCTGCACCCAGGTGAAATAAACAGCCATGTTGCTCACACAAAGCCTGTTTGGTGGTCTCTTCACACGGACGCGCATGAAAGTTTGCAATCCTAGTCTCTTCTCTTTCTTATATCCTTTTCCTCTAACCCATGCAGATTTTCAAACTCTTTACCATTCTTCCAACAAGCCATGCTACCTCTAACCCTGATTCCTTTGCCTGGAATACCTCTTGTATTTTTTTTCTGCTTAATTGCTACAACCCAACTTTTAAGTCCTAGCTCTAATTCCTCTTTGAAATGAATCCAAGTTAAGAATATTTGTTGTATTTGTTCTATAACTACAGATTAGCTTTTATCATAACACTTCACATCTGACCCCTGCCTAATCTCAGTAGGTAAACGTGCTTTTCTACCTTTCCTTCAATTTCCTCAGCCTATGCACCTGCACACATACTAGGATGTCTTTTTCCAAGCTTCTGAATTTCTTTTCCTCCTTTAGAACTTCCTTCAAATGTCATTTCCTCAGTGTAGCCTTTTGGGATCCTCAAGTCAAATAGTCTAACAGCAGTCTACACCTCAACTCTGGAACAATGATTATTTGATTTCTGTCTTCCTCACTAAACTGTAAGCTGATTGAGGTCAGGACTCTATCTGTGTTGGTCTCCATAGTATTCCTGCTTTCTAGTACACTGCCTGGCATTCCTGATGCCCCAACAATTATGTATTGTCTTTATTCTGTCTTCTGAGTGGGTTGTGAGATCCTTGAGGTTAAGGGCTCTGTCTTAGATTTGTTTCCTCAGATTGTAACAAAATACTTGGTGCATAATTGGTCTTAAATAAATGCCTATTAAATGAATAAGTGCTAGAAGAAAATACCTAGAGCAGGGCTTCTCCTCCTAGGCAATATTGATTGACATTTTGGGCTGGACAATATTTGTTGTGTGGGTCTGCTGGTGCACTGTAGGATGTTTAGTAGTGCCCCTGGCCTCCACCCACCAGATGCCAGTAGCATCCCACAATTGTGAAATGTCTCCAAACATTGCCCAATATTCCCAGTAGGAGTGGGAGACTGGGCTGAGAATCAGCCAAAATCACCCCAGGCTGAGAATCGCAGATCTAAGGTAAATACTTTTAAATCACCCAAACAGATAAATACACATTTCTAGTTTTTATAGAAAAATTGACCCACAAATAATGGATAAAAATTATAATAATATATTCATTCAGGATTATTTAAAGATTCATTTCATTGATAAAGGCTACATTCCAACATTCTTCAAGAAGTTCATTTTTATGAGGCAGATAGAGGAGTTAATAAATTTTCTGAGAACATTCTACTAAGGGTTATATTAGATAACATAGCTAGACGCATTCTAGCTCAGTGCCTAGCTCATAGTTGCATTTCAGTTAATGCTATTTATCTTTTCCTGATCTAATCAAAGCATTTGATGTCAAATGGTCACAGCTAACAATGAAAAACTGGGAAGAGTTTAGTCATATGAACACACACACACATACACACAGAGTCTATTTAGTTAATTTTTTTAAAGGCAAAATTTTGATTGACCGAGTTCTTTGTTAGGGGGTTGCTATGTTGACACAGAGGGCTGGTTAAATTTCTTTCCTGCTGGGGAACACTAAATTACATCCCACCAACTTAAGCTCCCCTGGAGTGAATCACAGAGTGGTTGACTTTAGAGTTCATTGAAGGTGAGAGTTTGAGTTCTATGAGGTCAGATTTTCTCCATGAAGCAGAACAAACAAAAATGTATAATACTGTGCTTCTTGGTATAATTTTTAAAAGTAGAGGGCCCCACTGGTTTCCTTCCACCCCCACCTTCCACCACCAACTCTTTCCTTGAAAGAAAGTGTAAGAATTATCTCCCGAGGCTACTGGCAGATGGAGAGTTTCTGGGTAAGTAGGTTTTTTTTTCTTCCACACCCAGGGGGATTCATGGCTGACTGAGTAGTAAATTCACTCTCAGTGTTTCAGTTCACAAATATAGAAGTAATAAGAGAAGCTCTGCATGTGTATTGGGCCGAAATGGAAAAGGGACAACACACAACAGGGGTTTGTAAGAAAACACATCCTGCCAGAAAAATATGATTGCTATTTTAGAAAGAATTGCCAAATTGGAAAGTACAGGAAAGTGTAGAGGTCATGCACTTTAAATTGAGGCAAATCTTAGATATAACAATTTATGAAATAAGATTTGCAAGCATAAACCGTCCATTTAGATTGCAATGTGGTTAGAAGCCTGGGAGGGAGTGCATGAAGAGATTGGGACTAGGGAAGACAGGCTTGTAGGGATGTCTGCAGAACACCTAGGATTATTACTGCTGCAATTCAGTGAGCTCTATTTTCACATTTGGGATTAGACTAAAACTGTTTGGCTATAGGTTCCCTAATGTCAAATATTTTGTGGGATATATTGAAAACTCTCAACATGTTTCTGTTTTCTGTGAATCATCCACAAAATTTTCTTCATAATTTCTGAATTAAAAACTAAGCAAAGTTTTGTATTTCCTTCCTTCCTTCAACTTAAGATTTCTTTCCTGTAAGACACTTGCACATAAATTTAATGTCTTTAAGTAACTATGTGATTCTGCGAGAGTCATATAACCTTTCTGGCCTCAGTTTCTACATTTGAAGAAGGAAAGATTTGGCAGCTTCAATAAAGTATTAATTCTTCTATCTGACTCTTTTCTGCTTGGATTCTATTTTATTTTCCCTGATTAGTTTAAGATGAACTCAGGCTGAATAACGAGGGATTGAACTTCCCTGGAATAACCTTTATTTGGTTATGACGTGAAATCTACTGCAAAGAGATTCATTATATTCATAGATTCTTCTACAGGTAGTGAGAAATATTAGAGAACAATGTTAACCCACAGTCAGAGTTTATGAACCAACATCAGGGATACACAGAAAGGATCCAACAGGCTAGGAAATGAATGGAAACAAGTTAAGGGGTATTTACTACCTATTGGATCCATAACCTTGCACAGCTTGCTCCCCCTCTTCAACTTCTTCATCTGTATAATAGAGTTAGCCATTCTTTTTGTGGAAGTTTTCTAGGACGACTCAAGAACCTGAGTCAGAGAGAAGAAGCAGTGTTCACAGTGGCCTCAGATCAAGAAAAAGGGCAGGAAATCTGGAGAGGACTCATAACGGAATTTGAAGTTGCTCAGAATCATCTCTCTCCTGTATCTTGGAACCTCTTGTGGATTTATTCCATTTCAGTCCATCTGGTCCATTGCCCAGGTGTTTAATTTGTGGGTGCACCAATATACCAATATCATGGGGTATTTCAGTAGCCTCTTTGTGACTTGACTTTTGAATTACACACAAACCAATCACCACCAGCCTCTTCATCTATTAATCTATTAGGTTTGTGCAAAAGTAATTGCAGTTTTCACCATTACTTTCCATGGTTAAAAAAAAAAAGCAATTACTTTTGTACCAACCTAATAGATTAATAGATTAATACTTGGGCTCCTGTGACAAACTACCAGACTGGGTGCCTTAAACAATAGAAACTTATTTTCTCAGAGTTCTGGAGGGTGGAAGTCCAAGATCAGGGTGCTGGCAAGGTTGGTACTTGTAGAGGTCTCTTTTTGGGGGTTGCACATTGCCACCTTTTTGCTGTTTCCTCATGTAGTCTTTCCTCTCATTAGTGTCTTTTCTTTTTCTTATAAGGAAACCAATTCTATTGGAATGCAGCCTTACCCTATGACCTCATTTAACTATACTTCCCTCCGTAAAGGCTCTACCTCCAAATACAGTCACATTTGGTTTTAGGATTCAACATGCAAATTTGGGTGAAGGAGGACACAGTTTAGTTCGTAATACTGATCATCTATTCAGTTTCCTTGTTTCCTATGGGTTTCATGGGAAAAGTGCTGAGGAAAGGCAGAATTGCAGGCACATATTGAGTAAGTTATTGATAGATCCCAAGACAGTTTGGATCTATGGTTTCGAACTGTCATTTGCTGATTCCTACATATGATTTTTATCTACCCAGAGGGCTGCATTGGAAATTCCTAACCAATCATATGGAAGTAACACTGGACTTTGTGTTACACAATGTAAATTTGTTCTGTAGTCACTCTGTGGCCTTGAAAAAACATCACTTTCGACGTATCTGAGCCCTAATTTTCCCATATATAAATAAGAATAATAAGATACTATCCCTCTTTGAATGTAGACAAATTGCTAAATTAACTATTTACCATTTTTAGATATGATCTATGTCTTCCTGTTACTCTTTGCTGTTTCTAGTATTCCTTCCCCTATTAAAAATGGACCCATGTTCCACCTCTTTCATGAAGTTTTCCATGGTATCCATGAACATCCCCTCATATTAGTACTTGTGATGGTTAATATTGAGTGACAATTTGATTGGATTGAAGGAGGCAAAGTATTGTTCCCAGGTGTGTCTGTGAGGGTGTTGCCAAAAAACTATTAATATTTGAGTCAGTGGACTGGCAGAGGCAGATCCACCCTCAATCTGGGTGGGCACCATCTAATCAGCTGCCAGCATGGCTAGAATAAAAGCAGGAAGAAGTTGGAAGGACTTGAATTGCTGAGTCTTCTAGCCTTCATCTTTCCCCCATGCTGGATGCTTCCTGCCCTCAACTATAGGACTCCAAGTTCTTCAGCTTTTGGATTCTTGGACCTACACCAGTGGGTTGCCAGGGGCTCTTGGGCCTTTGGCCACAGACTGAGGGCTGCACTGTCAGCTTCCCTGTTTTTGAGGTTTGGGGACTTGAACTGGCTTCCTTGCTCCTCAGCTTGCAGATGTTCTATTGTGGGACTTCACTTTGTGATCGTGTGAGTCGATACTCCTTAATAAACTCCCCTTTATGTACACATCTATCCTATTAGTTCTGCCCCTCTAGAGAACCCTAACTAATACAGTATTCCAATACAATTTTCAAGATGCTTTAAATAATGTCTTGTTCTAGGATTCTTTATGGATGCCTTCAAAATATTTTAAGGGTTAAAGTTCTGTATTTTTAAATTGTATTCCCATTATTTTCTCCAGCAATCATCTGCACACTGTACAGATGCAGCCACTATTTCTTAAGCTATCTCTAGTTTTAAAAAATAAATATTGATTATAGAAAAAAGTAAAAACCACACTCAGAAAGCCTTCACAGATACCCTTGTGTGACTTTTATGCTTGTCACCTTGTCATAAAACCTAAAACAAACTTCTCTATCTGTTCATTTACTTATTCTGCTCCCCACTATATTCTGAGATCATATAAAGCAGGCACACTGTATAATTCTTCTCTCTGTCCCTAGGACCATTATGCTGCCTGTTAGATAACAGGTTTTTAATATACTGGATGAAAGAAGTATATAACTGAAAGACAGTGGTTTAACTCAACTTTTATATTTTTCCACCAGTTAAATATTTATTCTTCTAGTATCTTACACCAGGGGCTAGTGTCCCTTTACCCCTTAAATAAGCATTATGGAATACCTACAGTATGTTAGGATCTGTAATAGGCAACATGAATTTACAGAGATGAAAGTACCAGCCCCTGACATCATCCCTAGAGAAGAAGCACATCAGCAAACAGACAATTATATGATGGTCTAAGACACAATGAGAGAGAAAGAAGCACAGAGGATTCAGCCCCCAGAGGAAGCCCAACAAATTCAGCCCTAATTGTTCCCACACACTGGGCTCTCTCCTCTCCCATAGGTACCAGGCTTTTCTGCACCTTGCAGCCTCCACACCTATTCTTTCCTATGCCTTGAACATGCTTTTCCCACATGTGCATATGATAGGCTCCTATTAGTTGCTCATGTTCCAGCTTCAATGTCACCTCAAAAGAAAGACTTTCCTGATACTCTAATATTAAGGCCAACCGCTAATATTCTTTCTTGCATTACCTCTTTGTTTTTGGGATATGGTCTCACTTTGTTGTCCAGGCTGGAGTGCAGTGACATGACCACAGCTTACTGCAGCATTGTTTGTTTGTTTATTTTTATAAAAAGTGTGAAATTCCACATTGGAATTACGTAATTTGATTTTTTAATCATTGAATGTTTTTCTTCCCCATTAGACCATGAGCGAAGGGAGAAACTGTGTCTCTTAATTAAACACTCTATTTGAAGTGCAGAGAACAGTCTCTAGAATAATGTAAGAGCTCAATAAACATCATCGCATAAATGCAAGAATGAATGAGCAGAGAGTAGCCCCAAAGAAACCAATGAGATGAAGGCACAAGAACAGCTAACAAGTAATATTTGTTTAGGATTACTTTATGATTCAAAGTGCTTTGTTATTCTTCTCTGCCCATCTGTTATAAGCAACAATTTGTAGATGAGAAAACACAAAACACAAAGCTAAGTCTCCCTCCCAGAGATAAAGTAATACATTGTGGAATTAGAACTCATAGTCAGTTTTTTTTTTTTTTTTACTAAATCCTCTACTTTTCCTTGAATTATAACAGTACCTCAAGCAGCTTCTAGAATTGCTGAATGCGCTGTCTATCTTATTCTGGGGAAGCAAATATTTTACTACCCCAATGTATCTTACAAATACAAATATTCAGGATTCTTTTGCTTCCTTAAAAGTCCTCAGACTTTTCCATTTCTGCCTCTGAAATCTTTCCTTTTACTATAATGCTCATGATACTTTGTTTTATATTACCTTGGCCCTGTTGTTACTCTGATAAGAAATATTAAATTTATGATAATATCTTGCATCTCCATGTACTTTGCATATTATGCAGCAATTGCTCTGTTCACTGTTAATTCTTTGCCTCACCAAAGTTAATTCTTTTATTAACAATCACAGGTTTTCAGTGCTCTGTCTAGCCAATATCTTCTAATTTCTTTTTTCCCATTCCCTTTATGTATTATTGAATTCTCTAAGTGAATTATTTAACTCTGCACAGCATTTTGGGATGTGATTTGCATGAAACACCTTGTACAAACTAAAAGTGTATCATATTAAAATGTCTATAATTGCTTAAAGGAAATACCCTCAGGAGTGTTTTAGGCTATGTATAATGGCTGTGGAGAAGTTTTGAGTTCCAATGTGACAGTAACATGAAACAAACAAAAATTACTTTCACAGATTTGACTTACACTTAAGTAGATAAATTGTGTTTATGTGCCACCTGGTTTTTTTTGTTGTTTTAAACTTTCTTTTTCCTTTTGACCTCAAAGGTAATGGAAAAAGAAGAAAGATAATTTCTCCCTTAATTAATCCCCACAACAATTTTTTGGAGTGAGTATTATTATCCCCATATTACAGTTAAGTCAAAAATGTATCTGTAACAGTTAAGTCAAAAAGGTTAGTTGCCTTACACATCTTTCTGATGCCAAATTCTCTTGCCTTTTTCTAGATGCTACTTGCTGAGAGAGTATGTGATAGAATAGTCTGACTAAATAGATTGCGCTCTGATCCCCATGCTTTTGTCAGAGAACTGAGCAAAGGTAGGCTAGGGACTTTTGAGGGAGTGACTTGTTGGTAAGTCTTCCAGAACTTGAACCTGGAAGTTAGGACCTCCTAACTAATACCGTTGCTCTTAAAGTGGTACCAGCTCTGGCTGTTGCCCCCATGCTTATATTCAAACTCTTTTGCATAACTATAAAAGCCCTTGGTTATCTAGACTTACCTATGGCTTCGACCTAACTCATTGTTTTCTCATTTTTCTCCAGGAAGATGATATATTGCTATCTTTGCAACACTTTCCTTTCAGCTCTACAAACATGTGTTTCTGAATGGTGGAGTGAATTGGCAAGTAATTTCACATTCCATTTTCTTGGAAGGAGATGGAGCTAGGAAAAATAACAAAACCTCATCTAACAAAGATGATGCTACTCTTCCAAAGGGGCAAAGAAGCAACCTGGATGGCAAATGTAGGTTGTTTTTTATTGCCTCTCAGCTACATTATAAATCTCAGCTAACAGAATAAGTGCCCTTTCATCAATATGGGGTTGGACTGTAGCTCAGAGAAAAATGCATGTTTATATTAACAAAGTTTGCTCATTTCATGGCAGACATGGTCAACAGGTGTTGAGGGGCCCATGTTCAGATAACTTCATGTTATTAGAACATGCTCCTTCTCTATAAGCAGGCCTTTATAAAGACTTATGTGAGGCGGACGCTAATTCCAACACACACGGGCACTCACACACTGATAGTGTTTATCTGAGATTTATTTGGTCCTCTGTGAATCTATATGATAAATAATTTGTACACATGCATCTTAAATTAGAGTGTTTGATCGATGGAAACAGTCGGCAGAAGTAAAACCTTTTCAATCTAGGTGGCTCATAGAAGACTCCCATTATCTATAAAGGGCAAAATTGACATTTTAATCACTCCTCATAGTTTCATAATGTATATCAGAGACCAAAATGGAGAGGATTATGTTACCTTTAAAAATATCCCATGTAAGCTATGTTAACTTTTAAAGCCTATGTCAGTGTTGATTCTTCTTGAAATGGTTCTAAGTATCTCTAGCTAGGAATGAGTTTACCCTTAAGAGCATTTTGATGTTTTTGAACTTTGCCATTGATTCACAACAAAGCTTATTGAAGATGTAGTGTGTGCCGGGAAATGTGTGCAGCTTTAAAGATGCTGAAACTAGCAAGTTGACATAAGTGCATACATCAAGTTTCCCCATAGGAGCATGAATTGCCTAAGCTTGAAAGTAAAAGGCCTCTCTTTTGAACAGGCACCAGTAAATTTCCCAATTCTAGCTTCTTGAAATTTGGCACACCAAGTAAGTTGAGTTTGCTAAATGCAATGTATAATGTTCTCTTTTTTCAAAAATTACACTATACTCAAAGAATAAATTTGCAAAATTGAATTTGCCCAACCCAGGAAACTACTATTAGGTATTACTAGGAATTAAATCAGTTTTGCATATCTTGGCCTTCTAATCCTTATTATGATAGTCATGGATGTTAATGTTCAAATACTAATATAAAAATGACACTTAGGTACCAGTTTGTTCTGTTCTTAACAAACTTTGTATTATAAAAATTGCATTATAAAAGCAATATTTTTTTCAATGTGGGAGTATGGTTTGAGGAGTTTAGATTCCTATTTAAAATTACAAACTTTCTGCAGAGATTTAAATGGCAAAATATTTAAACAAACAAAACATAAATGCTTAGGTATACAGTTTTGAAATCACAAAGAAAATCCAAAATTTGGTTATATCTTGTTCTTGACCAATAATAATATGTGACTAAGAATCTCACAATATTTATAATCACTAGCACCATTATTTGCATATTACTGCTATCCATTCATATACTTCTGTCATCTTTACCTTCCCTTGTTACAATAAAAAAGGCACAAAGTCAATGAATTAAAGCAACAATGCTCATGAGAAATAATTTCCTGATCATGTCACCAGTCTGTGACCTCAGCACAATGCCACACATGTTCTCAAAAACAGCAACCATTTGTTAAATTCTTACTATTTTCTACATATAAGCACTTCTGTGTACAATATTTAATTTACCCTCACTTCAGCTCTGTGAGATTGGTACTGATTGTAGTCCCACATTAGCAGGAATACAGTGGCTTCTAAGCTACTAAATAGCCACACTGGGATTTGAATCCCAGTAATGGTGTCTCCACAGACCATCATCTTATACAGCCCATCTTGATGGTTCCTCTCATTAATTAGCTGTCATTATGAAAATGAGAGCTGTAGAAATGCCTTGCTTTATCAACACAAGTCAGGTTGTAAGGAAGAATTAGTACATTTTGCTGTATAAAAAATTTGAACGTAATACACAAGAAAGGAACATATGTTAATGGGGTCCGTTATAAACTTTCAATTATTCCTTACTCAAGTAGTAACAACCATTCTGACCCACTGTGTTTAAAAGGTACATCTTTTTGTGGTGTAAATTATGTTTCTCTTCATCGATTCTGATAATTTTCTCTAGTTTGTTTTATAATTTTCATGCTGCATTTTCTACTCCTTGCTTTGGTACTCCTTTTATCAGCAATAGAAAAAATGCATTTCATTTATATGCTAGGCAAAATTGTAGTCTTTAAGCAGCATTTCTTTATTAGTTCATAGTTGTTCTCTAAGAATAACTTTGCTTCATAAGAATGGGTCATGCCATCTATTGTTCAACATGTGCAGTGGATAAATATAAGACCTCTGAAATCACACTGTTTTAATACAGCTGTATTCCTGTAAATAAGTTACTTAACTTTATATTTTTGTTTTGTTTTTCTTTCTTTTCTTTTTTTTTTTTTTTTTTTTTTGAGATGGAGTATCGCTCTGTGGCCCAGGCTGGAGTGCAGTGGCACGATCTCGGCTTACTGCAAGCTCTGCCTCCCGGGTTCACGCCATTTTCCTACCTCAGCCTCCCGAGTAGCTGGGACTACAGGCACATGCAAAAACGCCCGGCTAATTTTTTTATATTTTTAGTACAGGCAGGGTTTCACCGTGTTAGCCAGGATGATCTCGATCTCCCGACCTTGTGATCCACCTGCCTCAGCCTTCCAAAGTGCTGGGTTTACAGGCTTGAGCCACCACGCCCGGCTATGTTTTGTTTTTCTTAAATTTTAGTTTCAGGGATCCATGGTTTGTTACATGGATATATTGTGTGATGCTGAGGTTTGGGCGTCTAATGATCCTGTCACCCAAAGAGTGAAGATAGTACCCAACAAGTAGTTTTTCAACCCATCCCCTCTCTCCCTCCTTCCCCGTTTTGGAATCTCCAGTGTTTATTGATCCCATCTTTTTGTTCATGTGTACCCAATGTTTAACTGCCGCGTATAAGTGAGAACATGCAGTCTTTGTTTTTCTGTTTCTGCATTAATTCACTTAGGATAGTGGCCTCCAGCTCCATTTCTGTTGCTGCAAAGGGCATGATTTCATTCTTTTTTATGGCTGCATAGTATTCCATGATATGTGTATCACATTTTCTTTATCCAGTCCACTACTGATGGGCACCTGGGTTGTTGATTCTATGCCTTTGCTATTGTGAATAATGCTGCAAAAACATATGAGTGCAACTGTCTTTTTGGTCAAATGATTTATTTTTATTTGGGTATATATCCAGTAATGGTGCTGAGTCAAATGGTAATTCTAGTTTTAGTTCTTTGAAAAATCTCCACATTGCTTTCTGCAGGGACTGAGCTCATTTTCATTCCCACCAACAGTGTATAAGCATTCCCTTTTCTCTGTAACCCTGCTAACATCAGTTATTTTCTGATTTTTAAATAATAGCCATCCTGACTGGCGTCAGATGGTAGGTATCTCACTGTGTTTTTGATTTGCGTCTCTGATGATTAGCGATGTTGAGCATTTTTTCATGTTTCTTTGCCACTTGTCTGTCTTCTTCTGAGAAGTGTCTGTTCATATACTTTGCCCACTTTTTAATGGGGTTGTTTGTGTTTAACCTCTTTAAATCTTAGTTTAGTAACCTGTAAGATGTAACTAGTAGTTAACTTACAGTGAAGTATTTGCAACAGTGTAAAAGCCCTATAAATATTAAATGTTTCTTACCAGGTTAAGGATGTTTCCTTGTCTTTTTGACTTACTGAAACTTTTCATCATGAATGGATGATGAATTTGTCATATGCATTTTCTATATCAATTGACATAATCATATGACTTATCTTCTTTAGATTGTTAGTATGTTGAACTACCTGAAGGCCTATATTATCTGCTTTCCAGCTAGCTCTCTGATATTATTCCTTTTCTCTCTCTCTACTTCAGGTGTATCACCTCCTTTCTGTTTCTTAGTAACTTCATGTTCCCTCTAGATTTTCCCCAAGATATCACCATGGCTAGTATCTTTACTTCCTTCAAGTCTTTGCTCATATTTTATCTTCTTTTTGGGTCATACCTTAACTATTCATTCCATCATGTAAACTGAACCTAGTACTTCTGGTTCTCCTTAAATAGACCCAATTTTTAGTAGTATTTATTTCCTTCCAATCTATTATATAACTCACTTTTCATTGTATTTACTGAATATTTTTTCTGTTTCTCTATCCCAATTCCTCCTCTCTCCCTTTAGCCCTATTCCCACAAAAATATAAGCTCCATGAAGGCAAGGGTTTTTATTTCTTTTGTTTTTTGATGTATTCTAAGTACCTAGAATTGGCTCATGGTAGATGCTACATCCATATTAGTTGCATGAATGACTGATTAACAGAATGAAATTTCTGCTTTTCTTTTGTTGGCCTCATTCTTACCATTACAGGTCAATTTCCACAAGAAGAAGTGGGGCGTGGAAACAGGGAGCATCATATTATTTTTGAGACTATAGAGGAAAAAGAAACATACCATATTAAGAAATACCCTTGATAAAGCAAGGTATGCCATAATATACCAAAAGAAAGAGAAATATACTATATGATTCATTAAGAAATATACCATAGACAAACACACACACACACACACACACACACACACACACACACACACACACAGAGAGAAATAGGAAGAATCTATGATTGGCCAAATTTTGGTAGTATTTCTAAAGCTGTTGTCATGGATAGTATGAAGAAAGGGGTCTTTCTCAAGAATCAGACCATGTGGATCTTGGGTTAGAGTAAACTAAGGCCATTTACCCAAATAAAGCATTGTATCTTACTAGAAGAAAAAAGTGAGGAGATGTTGGACAAACAAAATCCATAGATGTTTATCACTGTCTATGTTAATGTGACACCTCTAAGACACAACTTTATTTGAGTAAAGAGCCAAAATGATCAGATATGTCAGTCCACTTTAAATCTCCTCAAAACAGGAGTCATTCAAAAAGCTGGCACAGCTAGCTCTTACAAGTTCCTTTTTTAAGCATGGAAAACTCAGAAAATTTAGTTGATATTGTTTTTTGCTCCCAGACCTTTTCAACTAATCACACTGTTAGCTCTTTTTAAATGTACATTAAGAGGGTTCTTGGGTAGCTAGAAAGTTTATGTTTATTTTAAACATAAAAATGTTTATGTTCAGTCAGCAAAGAGAACTTTTTCATTTTGGCAAAACTGTCCCCAACTTATAGCAATTATGGAAACATATAGAATTGAGACGCGATAGCACAAATGAAAACAAACAAGATTTTACAATGAATGTAAATAGCAATGTCAAAAACACAGTTTAAAAAGGGAAGTAATTCAAAATACCAAGTTCTCTCTAGCATCAATATTTGCCTGTATCTGAAATAAAATTATAGAGACTGAAAAAATACCAATTACATTTACATTATATTATTTAATTAATAGTATATTTCATTCATTTAATTTGTAAATCACATTTAAATATTATTTCCTATTTAACAGAGTATTTGGTAATCTTAACAAAATTAAGGGATAGAAATTGTTATCCCATCTTACATATGAGGACACTAAATTCTTAATAGTTTCATTTTCTCAATATCATTCAGCTGGTACATGGTCAGGTGGGGAATCACACTAACTTAGGATTCTCTGATTCTAAATGTGATTTTCCTACATTAGACAACAATAATTTTCTCCTAAGAGACTTGAGACTATTTTCTTCTAAATCACAATATCATAAAAATCACCAAACTGTTATAAGTAAGGCTGACTGCACGGCAGCCAGACTGATCCAGGTTCATTAGTTTCAAAAGCTCTTCCTGTTATCTTTGTATGAATCCAAGATCTAAACCATTGAAATGAAGGCTCATACACTGATTCTTTTACTTATTATTAATACAAGACCAGGGTTAAAAATAAAAATCAATTAGTGAAATGCAGAAATGAAAATGCATATTTAAACCAATCTTTATTATTGGAAAGTTGATGCTTAGAGTAAGAATGATTAACTCTACCCAAGAAAGCATTCCAGATGAAAAGCATGTTATTGGCTATACTGTAACTATAACATCATGTAATGAAACATCATGTAATGAATCTGTGAACTTCTATTATATCATTATCTGTAGCAAAGATTTCAAGTAATTTAAAACTGAGTTCATTCTTATAACCATAAAATGTTTCAGAAAAGTGTTATTATTTTCATTAACTTGAGCTAGAAACAACAACAGAACCCATGAGACTGAATAAAGTAAAGGAAAACAAGCAGGCTACTGTTTTAAAGAATGGAAATATTGTTAACCAAAGAGAACAATGCTATTCTATCTGTCTATATTGTGATATCAATTAACTTCATTTGTGGTAGTAAACAGCATTGGAATTCCGGTTAGACTATTGATGACAGGTTCTATTAGCTGATAATTCTATTACCTTGTTGGGTAAAGTTGAGCAAGTCACTTAATTCTCTGGGCCACTCTGTATTCATCCATTAAATATGGATACTCTTGCCAGTTTATAAATATTTCATTAAGGTACAGTAGGAACACATATGCACAAATACACAGTAAACCATAAAGTCCTCAACATATGTAATATGTTGTTCCTCTTAAATGCATTATTATTTTATTCTTATTTTTATTTTTTTTTTTTGAGACAGAGTCTAGTTCTGTCACCCAGGCTGGAGTGCAGTGGCATGATCTCGGCTCACTGCAACCTCTGCCTCCCTGGTTCAAGTGATTCTCCTGCCTCAGCCTCCCAAGTAGCTAGGATTACAGGCGCTCGCCACCATGCCCAGCTAATGTTTGTATTTTTAGTAGAGACGGGGTTTCACTGTGTTGGCCAGGCTGGTCGTGAACCTTAAATGCATTATTAGTCACTCTAAAAATACCCTTTCAATGGTTTGTCACTGCTGTCATTGGCCAAAGTCTCTTCTAACCAAAACTTGTTTTACTAAACAAAGAAGTAATGGGAGTGGGCGGGGGGTTATTGGTATTATGAGAGCTTTTGCTACTTATAAACCTGAACATTTAACTTTATAGATGTAGCCATTAATGGGAATATTCTATGTCTCTCTGTGTGTTGTGAGTGTGAGTGTACTTTAAGGAAAGGGTTTGTAATGCTAAGAAATGTGTAGCTGTAGCATTGAGAATTTTACTACAAAATTACTAACCAGAAAATATGCAACAGTAATGTATTTTCTAAGTAACCCTTGAATAGTATAGTCAAAATTTATATAAAGAAATGGTTACCATGGCATCCTAGCAGTACCTGAAATCAAAAACAGCAATTTTAGTATTGTTCCTCAGGCTGAAAAATATACATGTGCAGAAAGATCACTTGGGGTTAATAGCATAAAAGCAGGTCCATGGAGGCATTATAACATATATTCCAATGGGGATTCTTTTTCAGGGAGGAAAATGAGTTAAAAGAATTTAAAATAAAACATATATAACTTGTATCTGTATAACTATACAATAATTACATTTATGCAAATAAAGATTAGAAAATGTTTTTAAAACATCCAATTTCATGTCCCTTGATGAACTACCTGCATTTACCTTTACTCTTATGATTCCCTGATAGGCATTTTGGCCTCTTAACTTGCCACATTACTAATATTCCTCAGAATGTGTTTCCTACACAAGCAAAGTTCTTTCATGGCTTTTTGTTTTATAGGATGACCCCACTTGACTTCTATGCCCTTTTCACATCTCACATCATCTCTTCTTGGTGACTCTGCTCCATTCTTAAAGATTTAACTGAAAAGATTCATACTTTGAACTTTCCTCTACTACCTAGTGCTATTAGGAGCTTCTCTGTGCCTGATATAATTATTTTGGTTACTTCTGTAATAATGCAATGTAACAATAGCTTACAAGTCAGACTCACCAACATAACATGAGATCCTTAAGAGAAAGGTTCACAAAGCA
Organism: Pongo pygmaeus; assembly: GCF_028885625.2. NCBI lineage: Eukaryota > Metazoa > Chordata > Mammalia > Primates > Hominidae > Pongo > Pongo pygmaeus. The sequence goes on from NC_072376.2 coordinate 18,022,936, forward strand.
AAATATTACTAGATTCAGATTTATTTATTTATTCATTCTCCATCTCAACAAGCATTTAAGGAACACTTATCATAGGTTAAACCACCATCAATAAAATTTACACAATCTTAACTCCTAGTAGGGAGATAAATATGTATTGAAGGATCTTAGAAGCAATTTTTAAAATGATAACCATGATAAATTCTGTGAAGGTGAGGGAACTAGTACTAGAGTTCCTGTGATAAGGGAATCTGGCTTCATGCAGCAGATCAGAAAAAGTCACCTTGTGACAGGATTTGGAACCCAAATAAAGCTGATATGGCTGGAGCAGAACCTTACGGGAAAATGAGCCGAAATAATGGTGAGAATCAGACCTGTTTGGAATTCTGCCTCTGTACTAAGAAAAATGGAAAGTTGCTAGAAGCTGTAATAGAAGATGACAACATCGACAAAGAACAAGATCATACCGTCTTCAGTATGTGTGAGTCAAATATCAAACGTCTCACGATGTCCAGATAGAGATGATGGCAATTTGAATCAGATGGAGAGTACCAGTCAGATTTGTGATATCGTTAGCAGTTGACATTAATACATTTTTGGTGTATAAAGGAGTTGGCAGATTGAGAGTTCGCCAAGTTGCCCAGGATGCTGTCCAGGTTTCTGGCTTGAGCTAGGCAAGCTGACAATTAGATCAGGAGCTCCTAGAGGAAGAAAGTGGCTCTGGTTCGGCCTATGGCTTCTTCAAAGTCCTTGTTCTTTCTCAGTGCATTGGACAGCATATTAAGTGAGTGTTTGCTAAATAAGGTTATTAAGTTTTTGTATTTAAAAACAATTATTATATTCATGGCACTGTATTTAGTAGTTATTTCATTTTTTCTTTCCTCTAAAGTTAAATGTAAGGCAAAACTCCTTCCCTTAAGACGTTTATTATGGTTCAATTAGAGATACAAATACATATTCTCTTATTTTGTCATGATGTAGTGTTCTAGGTATTTTAAAATCTATGATTTGAACTTTCCTCTATGATTTTAAAAGGTGTATTTTAAAAATCTATTATTTTAAAGGTGTATTTTAAAAATCTATGATTTTAAAAGGTGTATTTTAAAAATCTATGATTTTAAAAGGTGTATTTTAAAAATCTATGATTTTAAAAGGTGTATTTTAAAAATCTATGATTTCAAAAGGTGTATTTTAAAATCTCTGATTTCAAAAGGTGTATTTTAAAAATCTCTGATTTCAAAAGGTGTATTTTAAAAATCTCTGATTTCAAAAGGTGTATTTTAAAAATCTCTGATTTCAAAAGGTGTATTTTAAAAATCTCTGATTTCAAAAGGTGTATTTTAAAAATCTCTGATTTCAAAAGGTGTATTTTAAAAATCTGTGATTTCAAAAGGTGTATTTTAAAAATCTGTGATTTCAAAAGGTGTATTTTAAAAATCTGTGATTTCAAAAGGTGTATTTTAAAAATCTGTGATTTCAAAAGGTGTATTTTAAAAATCTGTGATTTCAAAATGTGTATTTTAAAAATCTATGATTTCAAAAGGTGTATTTTAAAATCTATGACTTTAAAAGGTCTATTAGGATCACAAGGACATAAGAAACTTACTAGAGTTAAAAAGATGTGAGATAAAAATATAATGCAAGTAATGAAATTTAAATATGGCCTTAAGAGATGGGCATAATTTTGAAAGGCAACTATTGGTATTTTGGCAGAGTAAATTTATTTATTTATTTATTTTAGAGAAAGGGTCTCACTGTTCTGCTCAGGCTGGACTAGAACTCCTGGGCTCAAGTGATGTTCCTGCTGCAGCTTCTTCAGTAGTTGTGACTACAGGTGCATACCACCACCCACCTCAAATAATGTCATGGACATAAGAATATGGCAGGGGGATACATGGAGAGGATGAGGTCGAGTTTGGTGGGATACATGTTTGAGATAAAAAAACAAAGTCAGCTAGAAAGCCTGAGTTGAGTTTTGATTGATAGCACGAGGATTATTTGCTTAATTTAATAAGTGGAAAGTTTTTTTGAGTTAAAAACAATAGCAATGAAAAGCCTTTTGTTGTTGTTGTTAGATACAATACTTGACAAGAATTGGAGTGGAGGAGTGCTAGGATACTGGAAGACGCTAGATAAGCATAAAAGGTTGATAAAATAGACCCCAAAATTTATATCTTTCCGAAATGTGGAGAAGATAGGCATAACAAGGGGGCGACATTCACATTTTAAAACCTAGATATAAATTGTTTAGGCCTTACAGGTAAAGATATTTGAAATAAAAAGAAATAGAAAGGATTCATGATCAGCTCAATTTCATATTTATGCATAATACTAAAAAGCAAATCTTATTTTTAGACTTTTTTTGGTTAATCACACTTAGGTCTCCTGTTATTTTTATTAAAGTAAAAAGTACAGAAAATCTAGAATTCTGTGATTTTTAACACATATGTGACCTACAGAGACTACATTTTGATTTAAGCTTGAATAAGCATATTTTACGCTGTTTCAATAAGTTAGTAAACACTGCTTTTCTTTTAGAAGATAAGTACTTTGTTGTAAAACTACTGAATCCAGTTCAACAAAAATGTTTCAGTACTTACTAGGGGAATGAGTTTGCTGCTGAGTAAATATGAACATGAAAGTTAATGACTAATCTTTCTCCTCAAGGAATTCAGTTAAGCTTTAAGAACTTGTAAAGATTTGGAGATTTAATTAAATACTAAGTTATTTGAGGACAGGAAAATGCCTTTTGGATTTATGCCAGAGCTTTATAAATATATATAGTTAAAATATTGTCTGTGTTGACAGATTTCTTCTATTAATTATATTATTAATGGCAGTGGTATTTTAATGAACCCTTACTATGTAAATATGTTGTTAAGCACTTACACATTTTTGTTTACTTAATTTCACTGAACTCTTATTTTTCCAGAGGGAAAATTAGCATTTCACAACCTAGCTGAAAAATACCTGCCATTATTTACTCATTTATTTGATGAAATTTATTCATCTCTACTACACTTCAGTCTGATAAAGATATAACCTAGACAGGGGAGGCCAGAGGGGAATTCTCAGTTAACGTTGAAGGTAAATTGAACGTGTGATTAAGCCCCATTCATGCAAGAGGATGGGCAAGCATTCTAGAATCAGAAAGCATAAGAATATCACAGAGGTGAGAAGTAGCATGGAGTTAAAGGGAATACAAACAAGTTTGTAACAAATAGTGGTAGAAGGGATAAGATATGTAAATGAATGCAAATATATATATTTTCTTCTTTTGAGATAGGGTCTCACTCTGTCACCCAGGCTGGAGTGCAGTGGTGTGATTACAGTTCATTGCAGTCTCGAACTCCTGGGCTCAAGTGAGCCTCCTGCCTTGGCCTCCCAAAGTGCTGGGATTACAGGTGTGAGCCACTGTGCCCAGCCTACAAATGTAATTTTTGAGAGTCATATTTAGAAACTCAGATTTCAAAGCGAAAAATGGAGAGCCATCAGTGACTAGTTTGGATTTATGTTTCAGACGAACCACATTGGTCTCTGAAGGGAGAATGGACCTGGAGAACAAGACAGGAAGACGTTATCAGGTAGGAGGCTCTTGGATCAGTTAAGACAACTGGCTATGAAGACTTCAATGGAGGGGGCAGTAGTGGGAAGGAATTGTATTTAAGGAACATTTACTTGATGTATGGTCTGCATAACTTTCATTTGACTAAATTTGAAGCATGAGAGTAAAAGAGGAAGAAATGTGGATATATTTGTAAAAATGATACTGGATTGTATAATAAATAAATTATAAATTTCCATGGCTTGATAAAATAGAGCTTTATTTCTCAGAGACTTTCCAAAGCAGATGTTCCTGACAGATGACTGTCTTTCTTCCATGTGGTGACTTAGGGAACCCAAATGTATCACCCTTGGCTCTGTCATGCCCTAATGCCTTGGAGTTCTTTTCATACAACTAGTAGAGAGGAAAATAGAGCACCAGGAAGAAGAGATACTTCCTCAAAGCTCCAGACTGACAATTACATATATAACTTCCACTTACATTGCACTGACTATTAGTCACATGGCTAGGTCTGTATATAGTAGTCCCCACCTATCTATGACGGGCATGTTCCAAGACCCCCAATGAATGCCTGAAACCTCAATAGCACCAAACCCTGCATATACTATATTTTTTCAATCTGATAATTGAGACATCTACTAAGTGACTAATTGGTAGGTAGTACATACAGTATGGAAATGCTGAACAGATGGATGTTTCACATACTGGGTGGGTCAGATCACAAAGGTGTGAGGTTTCATTGCATCATTCAAAACAGCACACAATTTAAAACTTATGAATCCAATATTTTTGGTTTAATATTTTGAAATCACATTTGACCATGGATAACTGAAACCATGGAAAGCGGAACCACAGATCAGGGAAGACTACTGTACAAAGAAGGCAGGGGAACACAGTTTAGCTGTGTACCTAGGCAAACAAGAGGGCAACAGATTCTAGGAGACAACTATATCTGTTGCCTACAGATAGCTTCAAGGAGGCCAGCATGTGACCATGTATGAGTGCTGGTGTCACTTGTTAATATGAACAATAAAGAGAATGATGCTAGGATATTCTGAACATGTTCGCTGTGTTTTATGGACCATCTTATTGGAGATAACCAGGAGAAATTTGGTTTGTAGATTTGAAACTTGGAGAAAATATTTGGGTTACCTTTTGAATATGGGAGAAAACTCATAGGCTCAGCTGACTGTTGTAGAATTTATTCAATCAATAAAAATACGGTGCTAGAAATAAAATGATGGCTGAAATAGATATATTCTCTCTATTCAGAGTAAGAGAGGATAGTGCTGGATAAAATGTGGGAATTAGAAAATTGGAAAGAGAATATTTTTTATTGACACGGCCTTCTATAAGGCTGTGTGGTGATGGGTATGTTCTATGTCTATTCTGTTCAATACGATAGCCAATAGATATATGTGGCTATTGAGCACTTGGCATGTAGCCAGCGTGACTAAGTAACCAGATTTTAAATTTTATTTAATTTTAAGAAATCTAAATTTAAATCTAAATAAATTGAAATTTCTTAAGACAAGGGCTAGGTTTTAACTTATTTAAACAATAACAATCAACAGCAATGACGACAAATGCCTCTGGAGTGCTTACCGTATGCCAAGCAAACTCGAAAGCGCTTTGCAGGTATTCACCAGCTTAGCCTTCATAAATACTTTGTAAGGTTAGGAATTCTATTATAATATTTGTTTATTTCTGACAAGGAAACTAAGGCAGATATATTTCCTACCTTTTGGAAACATATAGTGCAATACATGAAATAGACAAGCATATAATTGTATGGCAATGGTGGTGAGAGCTATAGAGACAACCAGAAGGCACTTGCAATAAACCAGGAAGGAAAAATAGAAATTCCCCCTGATAAAGGAAATGGAGAGGCTAAGATGGACAATGGAATATTCTAGGTATGAACTAGGACAGGGTGGTAAATGTGGCTGCATGAAATCTCCTTTATAAAATCCTAGTGTTCTTCATTTCTTCTTTTCTCTATCCTAGAATTATACAATGTTCAAGTTACTCCTTTAACCACCTGGCAAATATCCAAATTAAAAAACATACTTTAATCCTACCTTGGTTTAAAGCATGTGGAGCCACCAACAATATAGAAATATCGAAGTATCAAAACTGAAATGAGCTATTTTCCTTCCGGGCCCACTGCGTGCCATTGATCTGAGTCTCATCTGCTGAAAGCCATGGCCTGGCTGCCCTTCCCTTGGGATAGGTCAGTCTGCCTGAAGCTGAGCTCAGCCCATTTCCATGCATCATTAAGGCTAGATAATGATTAGCTAAGTTATTCCTTCTTTAAGCCTAATGAGCTGTGAGGTGATACGTTTGAAGTTCAGTCTAAAAGATATAAAAGTAGATAACGTTTTTATCCTGAAAATCTTACTCTAGAAACCATTCACTTAATCCAACATGGTTCCTCCCTTTTAGACTTAGATAAACATGGCCCACATAGTAACCCAAATTGTTTATAAACTATTATCAGCTTTGAGATGACAGCAAATACTTTTTCTTAATTTACGTTACATGTGTGCGTGCATGTGTGTGCATTTATTTTTGTGAAAACATGAGAATGTAAAATCCTGGAGGTTTTCCCAACTGGAGTGATAATAAATATCTTTCTGCTTTTTTAAAACTTTTTCTTTAAATTAGTTTCTTGTTTATTCCTTGCTGATATATCTAACATAGATTTTCTTCTATCTCACTTTATGCAATACAATGTGTTTCTGAAGTTACGTTTTCAACTTGTATTTGCAAAAGAAGTGAAGATACTTCATGTTTAAATGAATTGAATGTGCATGGTCATGTATGACTGTGTGTGTTTAAATCTGCATGACAGAGTTTGAAAGACAGTTGGAATTGCATTTTCTGATGTCTTATTTTGTGACAGAAACTCTATGTGTTTCTCATGGCAGGCTTAGCTGAGGAAACAAATGTGTCAGTGGCTTGACAAAATAGAAGCTGATTTCTTCCTCATGTAACTGTGTGGGAGTTTGTTCAGATAGGCAGAGCAACTCACCTCATCTAGGTCATGCTGGGACCAGTCTCCTTGTAGCTTGTGGCTCTGCCATCCCTCAGAAAAGAAAGAGAAAAGGAAGAGAAAAGAAGAGAAAAGGAAGCATGGAGGTTCTATACCAACTCTCTTAAGAATTCTGAACAAAAATTTTCCCACATTATTTCTGCACACATTCTATTGGAGAGAGCCTAGTCACATGATCTAACTGCAAAGGAGGCTGGAAAACACTAGTACAGATTTCTGTCCAGCAATGATCCCCATTTTGACGAAAGGAGAAAATTTATTTTGGTGAGCAGGTAACAGTTTCTGCTTCACTCCTGTTATGTAAAATATCGTATAGATCCAATTGACATATTTTCTATCTTTCTAATATAAAAAAACCATAACCTTCTGTTTTTCAAGTGTCACAACTTATGCCACCTTGTTGTCTCCTCCATTCCCCCGGCTTCTTTTGATTTCTTTATAATATACATATGTTTTCATTTATCTGCGCTTGAGATGCTTTGATTCATTCCAAGTCATCCCAGGCTCGAAACTCCACACACAGTTGCAGGTCAGTCTTTGAGATGTCGACCAAATCCTTCCCTTCTGTATTCGTCCATTTTCATGCTGCTGATAAAGACATGCCCAAGACTGAGTAATTTATAAAGAAAAAGAGGTTTAATGGACTCACGGTTCCATGTGACTGGCCTCACAATCATGGTGGAGGGTGAAAGGCACATCTTACACGGTGGCAGATAAGAGAGAATGACAGCCAAGAAAAAGGGGAAACCCCTTATAAAACCATCAGATCTCGTGAGACTTATTCACTACCACGTGAACATTATGGGGGGAACCGCCCCCCTGATTCCACTATCTCCCACTTGGTCCCTCCCACGATATGCGGGAATCATGGGAACTACAATTCAAGATGAGATTTGGGTGGGGATACAGCGAAACCATATCACCTTCCTAACTATTCTTGCTGTGGTCACCTTTCAGACCTTGACAACATTTTAACTGAACTTTCCTATCAGTTTTCAGTGAGACTTCCTGTCTCCTCTCTTTCTCTCCTCCAATCCATTCTATACACTGTTTCTAGTTAAAATCCATACAACACCTCACCCCAAGCAAAAGAATTCCCAGCTTGACATTTGTGATAATTTCACATTTATTTTAAAATTTAGACTTGTCTTACCCTGAGGGTAAAGACGCTTCTTACAATGTCAATAATCTACATTCCTTATATAGCCATAAATTTTATAGAATGCACTGTGGTTTGGTTCTCACAATCCAAATCCATTTTCCAAAAACATTTATTACATTTTTATCCCTGCTCTAGCAAATTACCATGGATTTAGTGACTTAAAACTATACAAATGTGGGCTGTATGCAGTGGCTCAGGCCTGTAATCCCAGCTCTTTGGGAGGCTGAGGCGGGTGGATCACCTGAGGTCAGGAGTTCGAGACCAGCCTGGCCAACATAGTGAAACCCCATCTCTACTAAAAATACAAAAAATTAACCAGGTGTGGTGGCACACGCCTATAGTCCCAGCTACTCGGGAGGCTGAAGCATGAGAATCGCTTGAACCAGGGAGGCCAAGGTTGTGGTGAGCTGAAATTACACCACTGCACTCTAGCCTGGGTGACAGAGTGAGGCTCTGTCTCAAAACAAACAAAACAAACAAACAAAACTATACAAATGTGTTGCCCTATCATTTTGGAGGTCAGGACTTCAAATAGATCTCAAGGGACGACAGTCAAGGTGTCAGCGTATCTGTGGTTCTTTCTGGAGGCTACTGGGGACCCTATAAATACAAGAGGCTACATTTTCCTGCCTTTCCAGCTCTAGAAGCTACTTACTTCCAGAGGCTATTCCTTGGTTCATGGCCCCTTTCTTCCTTCTTTAAAAGCCACCAGCTGCATCAATCTAACCTTGCTTGCATCTTTATGGGTGTTTCTCTGAGTTTCTCTTGTGATTACATCATTCTTACCCAGATAATCTGGGATAATCTCCCTATTTTGGAGTCAGATGAGTGGAAGCACTAATATTACCTGCATCCCTAACTCCCTTTAACCTAACACATTTATTAATTCTGTGGAATAACATGTGTATATCTTTGGGATTATTATTGGGATTATTATTCTGTCTACCACACCATGTTTTCCTCTCTCTTCATTACTGTTCATCTTTTCCCTCTTTCTTCCCTTACCCAACTTTATAAGGTTCTCTTTATGCCACTGTACTCTTTTGAAACCTTATCCATCCTCTGTATTCAAAGTCCATCTCATATACAGCTTCCTCTTCAGATTCTGCTCACAGGGAGAAAACATGTCCTTTCCCTGCATTTTGTTACTTTTTATACACATTGCTTGATTTACTTAGAATTTTAACTTAAAAAAACGTGAATTGCTTATTGAGTTATATTTGTGGTTCCATTGCAAGCTTCTTGAAGGGAAGGCACTGTACTTTTTATTCACTTTTTTACAGCCTTCGTGGCCTCTAAGAATGTCCTTTTACATCTTAAGCACAAGTTTAATTTTTGTTACATTTAATAGAATGTACTAATTTACCACTGGCAACCAAGGGGCACAGTAGCATAAATAATCCTTTAAGAGCAGATGACCGAAAACTAACTTACATGTGTTTTGTGAATGCTTTTTATGTGGCTTTTGCAAGAGATGTCTGGTTACATTTTCCTCCTCATACTGATTTTATTTCATATGGCTTCTCTCCTGTACAGTCTCATGAGTAAACGTGACCATATCATCTTTGACAGCATGCTTACCCACACTGATCACATTTATTGGCTTTATCCCCAAAATGGATTCCCCCGAAAAATGGGATTTAGACATTCGTCTGAAGATTTTCTCAGAACAGAAACTCTTACACATAGTTCCTCCCTGTGTGAGTTCTCTGATGAATGACAATGTTGATTTCCAAACTCATTTTTTTCTCTAAGTACCCGAAGTGTAAATATTCTTCCCATGACGACCCTTTGGTTGATCTTTTGGCAAAGTAGTTTTCTCAACCTTTCACCATGATCTGGATATTGTCTTACACTTTGATCAAATGTTGATCTTGGAGCTTACTTAAATCTCCTTTTTGATAGTCTTTAATTATTTTTCTTTGCTTTTGGCTTTTCTGTAAATACTGGGTTATCTGTGTCTTTCAGATTTTGAGATTATGTGTCATTTACTTCTTTTGCTGAAGTTTTCCTGAAACTCTTCTTAAACTTTGGTTTTTTAAAAAATCTCACATTGACATATTATCTCTTTATAGCATGTATTTTGTGAACCCAGGTTCTTCCTCTTGTTTCACTGGGATGCATCCATGGAATTCATAGTTCTAGGCAATGTGAGTCAGGCTATGTAATTGGTTTGCAAACATGAGCATGCGTTATGTGCATTAGAATCACCTGGACAACTTGTTAAAATAAATTTTGTAGCTTCCTCACAGAGTTCCTGCTGAGAATCTGCATTTCTATCAAGCTCTCAGGTGAGGTTGATGCTGCTGGCTGGGGAATAACTGCTTCTTAAATTATGGTAATACTCAACAGAAGCATAGATAATAGTCCCTAGAAAAAGGCAACCTAAATGAGAGTAAGAAAATGTATTCATTTGGTCACTAACTTATTCATTCATTTATTTAATAAATATTTATTGTACGCCTATATCAGATTCCTGTTTATTATTTTCTTTTTACATTTTCCAATTACTCAGAAGGAAATATGAAAGTGGCTCAAATTTTACATAAATTAAAATTTAACATAATTTCTGAAAATGCATTCATATATTAACATCCAGTTTATGATAGGTTTCTTACAAATTATAACTCAATTGAGTAATTATTTATTGAATGCCTACATTATACAAAGTATTGTACTAGCAAAAGAGAACAAAACAAGAATAAGATTTTTTCTCAAAAAAAAAATGAAATATATGAAAGCACATCTCCATTCTTCATGCTCCCATGCATGGTGTGTGGATTTGTAAATTTTACATATGACCTTATTACAATAAAATCTGATAATTAGTTTAAACTCGTTTGCTGATGTCATGCATTATGCTAGCCAAGTTTAATTTTGTTTTTCTTTTCATTTTAGCTTCTTTTGTTGGGTTGTTATTTGAGCTAAATTGGAGAGAAACATTGTTCAAAAATATAGTGTATAAAAATTCTATATTAAACCTAAATTTATTTGTATTTATTTTGATCGTATTTATTTCCACAGGTTTTTACTATTTTTAAAAATATAATAGTGTGTTAATATTGATTTTTTATGTTTAATTTATTTATATTAAGGTATCAATGTTTACCATTTTTAAGTATACAGTTCAGTGATAATAAAACTATATTTACATTCTTCTTTTTTCCTTTTCTCTGACTATCCTTCCTAGCTTTCAGTAACTTCCAGTCTATTCTCTGTCTTCACAAAATGGATCTTTTTAGCTTCCACATAAGGGTGAGAGCATGTTACATTTGTCTTTCTGTGCTTGGCTTATTTCATTCAACAAAATGGCCTCTAGTTCCATCCATGTTGCTGCAAATGACAGGATTTCATCTTTTTTATGGCTTAATAATGTGTATATATACCATATTTTCTTTATCCATTCATCCATTGATGGGCACTTAGGTTGACTCTATAGTTTCGTTATTGTAAATAGTCCTGGAATACACATGAAAGTGGACATATCTCCTCAATGTATTGATTTCCTTTCTTTTGGATATATACCTAATAGCAGAATTATGGGAGCATATGATAATTCTCTCTTTACTTTTTAGATGAAGCTTCAAACTGTTCTCCACAGTGGTTGTACTAATTTACATTCCCACTAACAGTATATGAAGGTTCCTCTTTCTCCACATCCTCACCAGTATCTGTTATTACATACCTCAAAAGCACAGGCAACCAAAGCAAAAATAGACCATTGGGATTACATCAAGCTAAAAAGCTTCTGCACAGCAAAAGAAACAATCAACAAAGTAAAGAGACAACCCATAGAATGGGAGAAAATATTTCCAAACTATCAGAATATATAAGGAGAGCAAATAAACTCAATAGCAAAAAAACAAATAACCTCATTAAAAATTGGCTAAACATCTGAATAGACACTTCCCAAAAGAAGATACACAAATGATCAACTGGTATGTGAAAAAAATGCTCAACATCACTAATCATCAGAAAAATGTGAGTAAAAAGCACAGTGCAATAATATCTTACTCCAGTTAAAATGGCTTGTATCAAAAAGGCTTTTACTTATTATTCAAAGGTTACAGTCAAATATAAAGAATCTTTGAAAAGAAGATAGATGACTCATAATCCAAAACCCCAAGCTCATTAGCAGCTGTGTGAGTGTGCATGTGTGTGCATGTGTGCTTGTGCATGTACGTGTTTGTGCCTGTTTTTGTGTGTGCACACAAGAATGTTAATTGCTGACTCTTTTCTTTATGCATATTTTTTCTTATAATCTTGAAGTATTCATAAGTTTGAATTTTGCTAACTTATTGTATTATAAACTATTTCTTTTCTCTATAGTCTTCATAATTATTTAAATAGCTCCATAAATTTTTATTTAGACAAAATACACTGAAATTCCCTTTATTTTTATCATATCAATACTTCTGTTTTTCTAATTTAGAAATTTTATTGAATAATATTCTTATGAAATAGTCCTAGCAGAGATATTTTATGGTCAAAGCTATGATTTTTTTATGAATTTGTATGAATCTTATTAATTTATAATGTAAACAACAGTGTATAAAGATAATGATATTAAAAGTTTATCAATACTAGAAATGATTTTTAGTCACCTGATAGATATTAAAAGGGTTTTTAATTTTAATTCACATGCATTTCATTACCAAGCAATTTAGTCAGTTTGTTATATTGATTTACACTTTTTATTTTTATAATTGGATACAGGTCATTTGAGTGAATAAAATATGCTTTATTTTTCTTTTTTAGTGGAAAAGACCAATTTTATAACTGTGGGCACTGAGCACAAAATATACTCTTATTGCAAGTTTATACAAACAGTAAATAGAAAGTGGACATTTAACTATATAAATAAATAAATTGAAACTATGTTTTTGAATGAAAATGAACATTTTCTAATTAATTTTTGAATTAAAAAAACAGCAACAATAGCCATAATTTTAACACTACAAAAAGATTTCACTTTATCAGCAATGTAAGAATTTTATAAAGTAAAACTGCATGTAAAATAGCATTACCACAAAATATTTTATTGTCTTTTAGAAAACTTGATAAATCTACAGAAAAAATTCTCAGAAAATAAATTTTTTTTCATCAAATTAATGCTGTGGACTGAATTGTGTCCCCACCAAGTTCATATGTTGAGGCCTTCCTCTCCAATGTGACTGTATTTGCAGATAGGGTTGCTAGGAGCTAATTAAGGATAATTGAGGTCGTAAGGGTGGGATCCTAATCTCATAGGATTGGTGGCCTTATAAGAAGAAGAAGAGAGAGAATGATATCTCTCTTTCTCCAGGTACACACATGCAAGAAAGACCATGTGAACACATAGCGATAAGGCAGTTGCTTACAAGCTTGGAAGAGATCCCTCACCAGAACCCAACCATAATGGTGCCCTGATTTTGGATTTCTAGGCTTCAGAACTGTGAGAAAATTAGTTCCTGTGGTTTAAGTCACCTTGTCTGTGGTATTTTGTTTTGGCAACCCAAGCAGGCTAAGAAAATTAATAATTATGCATGTATTTATGAACACATCTTTTCTTTTCCCTTAAAGAAAATATATTTATTTGAGACTAATGCAGAACTTTGTGTTGGAACAGCCAAAAAATAGGATTTCTAAGTCTGCCAGGATTTTCCCAATTGCATAATAGAAATAATATCTGTCCTATTTTTTTCTCCTTTTCCCACAAAAAGTCATTGTATTATTATATATGAAAGTGGTTTGTAAACAGAAACACATTGTGGAAATAAAAGAGAATACCAAATGATAAAGTTTGCGGGTGTTTACTGACCATCTACTACATCGCCTGAACTATATTCTTTCGGTCACAGTCAACATCATCAGAATCATTGGCTCCAATACAAGTTACAAGACAATTAGAAAAATAAACTAAATGAATTTTGGATACATCCATGAGCAGAAACAATACTGTCAGAAGTTCTGATCTGTCTCTTAAATTAATGAATCTGGTATTTTTAACATGACTTTGCTTCATAATATACTTATACAGGCTCCAGTACCCTCACCCCTCAGTGTAGGGGTAATATTTTCAAGAAGCACATTTTGGAAAATAATGACTCGTTTGTAACTTGTTTTATTTATAGGAAGAAAGAGGGAGGTGGATAGTTAATCTGAATCATCACTTTGCTTTATGCCTGATGTGGAACCATTAGAACCTTGAAAGGTACATGAATTTTTTGCCTTTCCAAACTGCTCAGTCTCTCAGTACATGCTGTCTATTTTGTTATATAAAACAACTTAGCAATGTATATAATTACTGGGCAAAGTTATTATTTAATATGTAGAAAAAATTGTCAGCTAACCTAAGGACAAAAAATATATAACTTCCAATCCCAGATTTACTACCTGGAATCACCATCAAAATTTATTTCACTGCATTAGCAAGACTTTGTACTCCTGGAAGTGAAAGGCTACAGTGAATATTTCTTCTGGCCAAGAGTCTTGTTCCCATTTTTCACTCCTGCTGGTTTTGTTCCTCTTACGTAACTGGGGAAGTTGGCTATGATAAACAGAGCCAGGTCACAATATCAGCATATAGTGGGCTCTTAAGACATATTTGTTAGACTGAATGTGTTTACTTGTTATCAAAGCCAGATGAAATCCTGGATTTAGTTATTAGCTAACACTGTAGCCTCATGTCAATTACTTTTATTCTCTGAATGAGAGTTTTATCACCAAGCATAATAATAGCTACCCAGGTTTGTTGTGAATATTGCATAAATATAATAAATATAAAGTAATATTTTTAAGATGGATGATCTGAGTCTGAAGCATAGTAATTATTCCCTCAATGTTACATATCCTATCCTACCCCCTCCTATTTTAAAAAGAGAATTAAATAATGTTCTATCGCACTTCAGGTAAATAATCTTATTTAAGAAGCTCTCAAGAGCCAAAGATAAATTTCCACAAAATTAAAAATGGGGGAGTTTTGTGATGTTTGCTATGGACTAAATATTTGTGCTATGGTTTAAATATTTATCCCCTCCAAAACTCATGTTGAAATGTAATTGCTATTGTGACAGTATTAATGGTAAGACCTTTGAAAGGTGTTAGGCCATGAGGGCTAAGCCCTCATGGGTGGATGAATGCCATTATAAAATGGTGAGTTTGTCCCCCTTTTTCCTCTTTGCCCTTCCACTACATGATGATGAAGCAGCAAGGCCTTTGCTAGTTGCTGGCACCTTGAACTTGAACTTCCTCGCCTCCACAATTGAGAGAAAATAAGTTTCTGTTCATTATTAATTACCTGGTGTCAGGTATATTATTAAAACAGCAAAACTGGACTAAGACAATCTGTGTCCCCCAAAATTCATAGTTTGAAATCCTAACCCACAATGTAATGGAATTAGGGGATGGGAGCTTTGAGGGGATTTGGTCATGAGAAAAGAACCCTCATAAATGGGATTAGTGCCTTTAGAAAAGAGACCCTAGAGA
The DNA here is from genome assembly GCF_028885625.2 of Pongo pygmaeus. Classification (NCBI taxonomy): domain Eukaryota; kingdom Metazoa; phylum Chordata; class Mammalia; order Primates; family Hominidae; genus Pongo; species Pongo pygmaeus. The sequence goes on from NC_072376.2 coordinate 18,038,164, forward strand.
GCTCCCATGCCGCTGTCCATGTGAGTACACATCAAAAAGACAGTCATCTAGGAACCAGGAAATGGGCTCTCACTAGACATCAAATCTGCCAGCATCTTGATCTTGGACTTTGCAGCCTCCAGAACTTTAAGAAATAAATTTCTGCTGTTTATAAGCCACTCAGTCTATGGCATTTGTTATAGCAGCCCAAATAGACTAAGACAATGTCTAACATCTATGGATAATTCAAAAAAGACAGAATTATTTTTATCTTTTTCCTATCTGGGTAACTGCTTTCTTTAAACCTTTTTACTTTCAGAAGTTTTCATGCTTTTCAAAGACATTTTTTTTTCCATAGAATATCTCACTTTTTCCTCATAGCAAACCCTGAAGGATACAGCAGTTACCAGTCTTGTTTTACCAAATTTTAAAACACAATCAAGATAACACTTACTGTATTTATACAGCTTTTGTCTCATTCCCCAAAACCTGTTCCTTCATGGTGTTTACCATCTTAATTAATTATAATTATCTAATTAATCAACATTACAGCCAAAAAGGTATCTTTTCCATCACACTCAATACTTCTGCCAGTGCCATTGCCACTACTTCTAAGATATATTCTGAATCCACCAGGATTTCACCATTGATTAGGGGGTTTCACCACCATAACCATTGCTATGATTGCATATGTTGTCTAGTATTGTTGTGAAGATAACATGAAAATGAAAAAAAAATTAAAAAGTTAAGAATGAACATGAATTACTCTTTATTATTGGAATTCTAGGAGCCCAGTAAAAAGTACCCCTTTTCTCTACTTGAATCCTTAATCACTAGAAGGAGATAGACATGGAATTAGGCAGATAGAGATAAAATATCACCTTTATCACTTCCCTGCATGCAGTTCAATGTTTGAATTTGCTTGTTAATAAAACTTATGACCCTTTTATGTATCAATGAATGATTTGATTTTGTGAAATCTCTTATTTTATCCATATACCTGGATGTTCCCCATCTTCCTATTAGATTATTCCTTAAGTCATGCACAACCAGTAAGAGTTATGACACTTTATGTTAGTTGCGGGGTTGGCAGCAAAATTAGCTGCCAAACCAAGGTGATGCCTACCAGGTACAGGCTTCCTTTGAGGCTTTGCCTTTTCCTAGACACAATCACGCAGCATAGCATCTTCTCCCTGCCAAAGAAGGCTGCCTCTTTCTCCTGACTGCTTTGTAGATGACTTAACATCAGGCCTGTTAGAGAGCTCTTCAGTTTTACACCTTTATAACCTCTTACACATAATGGCTAATCTCTGCCTCATTGGCTTCTGCAAAGTGAGGCTACAGTTTTCTACTTCAAGGTAGCTTTAGACAGTCCAAGACCAATACGGACTGCTCAATAAGGCAGAGCTGTCCACATTTGCTAAGGTCTTTGCAAGCCTTGTTTGCTAAGGATCAAGGGGTCTGCATTTTCTATGAGCTAAGCTGGCTAAAAATAGCCCTACCTATATCAATAAAGCCACTTGCCTATGAACAAAGCTGCCATAAACCATAATGATCCACCAAGGACAAAATTTCACTTAGGCCACACTCACTAAACCTTTAGGAATAAAGCTACCAGCCAATTTCTTTCTGTCTCTTTGGTAACCTACATTTCTTGAATTTTCTTAAGGTTCACAGACAATGTACCCAAATATTAGAGTTTGGGGGAGCTTAATCATAACATATTGGCCTTAGTTTAGAAAAAAATGAAATCCGGAAAACAAAGAAATGTATAGCAAGAGTATTTGCTTTATTGATATTAAGATAAATTAAGAACCTGGTTATAAATCTTTAGGCAAGTTGGCTAGCTTGTTAATACTTAACTCCTGAATTGAGCAGATATATCCACTTTGTCATAGAGGAGTACAAAATTTCTGCTTTCCTATCAACAAATAATACTATGATGATTCTGAACTTAATGAAAAACCAAGTCCTGAGCACTTAAATGATCTGAGAAACTAATGTGCATTAATTGCATATTAACATCAAAGAGCAAAAAGGATGCTCTGATAAATATGTAGCTGGTATAATTTTTTCAATCCACTTATTTTGATGATGATGATGATAATTAGACTATGCTGGTTACTTAAGAGAATACATAGAAGTATTGGGGGAACCAGCCCCCAACATTTCAATGTAGGTTCTTTCTATTTTCCCTAAGTGTCAACTGGTCTGAGAAATAAAGAGAAAGAGTACAAAGAGAGAAATTTTATAGCTGGGCCTCCAGGACTGTCATCATATATTGGTAAGACCGTGATGGCAACCCCGAGCTGCAAAACCAGCAAGTTTTTATTAGGGATTTTAAAAGGGGCGGGTGTGTGTGAACAGGGAGTAGGTCACTAGGATCACATGCTTCAAAGGGCAATAAAGATCACGAGGCGAAGGCAAAATTAGAATTACTGATGAGGGTCTATGTCCCACTGTGCACACATTGTCGTGATAAACATCTTAACAGGAATCAGGGTTCAAGAGCAGACAATGGGTCTGACTAGAATTTACCAGGTTGGAATTTCCCAATCCTAGTAAGCCTGAGGGTACTGCAGGAGACTAGGTGTATTTCAGTCCTTATCTCAACCACATAAGACAGACAATCCCAGAGCGGCCATCTATAGACCTACCCCCAGGAATGCATTACTTCCCCAGGGTTATTCCTTGCTGGGAAAATAATTCAGTGATATTTCTCCTACTCACACATCCATCTATAGGCTTTCTGCTAGAAGAAAAATATGGCTCTATTCTGCCCGACTCCACAGGCAGTCAGACCTTATGGTTATCTTCCCTTGTTCCCTGAAAATCACTGTTATTCTGTTCTTTTTCAGGGTGCACTGATTTCATATTGTGCAAACACACATGTTTTACAATCCATTTGTACAACAGTGGTCCTGAGGTGACGTACATTCTTAGCTTATGAAGATAACAGGATTAAGAGATTAAAGTAAAGACAGGCATAAGAAATTATAAGAGTATTGATTGGGGAAGTGATAAATGTCTATGAAATCTTCACAATTTATGTTCAGAGATTGCAGTAAAGACAGGCATAAGAAATTATAAAAGTATTACTTTTGGGAACTGATAAATGTCCATGAAATCTTCACAATTTATGGTCTGCCTCAGCTCCCTCCATTTGGGGTCCCTGACTTCCCACAACATAGAATCTTTTTTAGAAGCAGCTATTTATTTTTTAATACTTGGTGCTCTCCTTTGGACTAATATGTCTAAGTGTGTGGTAGTAGGGAGCATGGCTGCATATCAGAATTGGGGGAAGAGGAGGACTCTTTTCAGACTGTTACTCACTTAGAGGTTCTAATATCCACTTCCACTCTCTCCAGTTGAGAATCTGATTTTAAATGAACTATAGAGGTAGAATCGTAGAGATCAGTATATTACGTTCCTCGGGTCACTGGGTCTGAAAGATTTGAAGACCATTGTTTTGGAGTCATTTTAATTCCCTATTGCCATGCTCATTTGTGGTTCCACCAGGTCCTTCATTGACCTGGCATTGAAAACATTACCTCAGCATCTTGTAACTACCCTCTAGCTACCTAAGGCCTGTTGTCTTTTGTGAATCTTCTCTCCCATTATGCTCCTTTTCTTTCTCCATCCCACATGGAAATACTCTACTTAACCTATTAGAAAATGTGCCTGATATGTAAACCTTATCACAGAGCAAAGCTTTCAAGTCGGCCATTCTTTAATACATTCATTTAATCCTAAAATAGTTAAGGACCATCTCCATATGCCAGGCCCTGCAAGAAAGCTAAGATTACCGTGATGATGAAGACCCAGAAATAGCCATGAAAGAATGTAGGGTTTAGGCAGAGCTTATTTCCCAAAATGCCATTCTGAAAGCTTTACTACTCAGTGTGTAGGCCCCACGACATTGTTTTAGAAATGCTGAATCTTAGGCTCCACTTCAAACCTATTGAATCAGATTCTGAACTTAAACAAGAAACACAGGTATGTGGGTATACACATTAAACTTTGAGAATTATTGCCTTAACATGCTAATTCTATGATATGTTCCACTATTAAAAAATCTTCTTTGTTTCATTCAATTTCAAAAGTTCTGGGTTAAAGCCAGTTTTAAAAGCTTTCTGTATTGAATAGCTTTACAGAGGTTTTAATGTAATCATTTTTCATTTTAAGCTACAAGAAGCATACATGTTCGAAGAAGTGCTGTGTGTTTCCCAACACTTTGACCAGGAAACCCCCTTTAATCCAGAATACTTAACTAGGACTTCAGAGAATGCCTCTTGGAAAAATTGGAGTCACATAATTTTTTTCTGCTTTTTTCTTAATTTTCACATTTCTGGGAAAGTTTTCATTTTATTATTTTTATACTCTAACACACACCTTTATGTCCATTTTTTTCTAGTATTAGAAATGTTTCTGGCATTTAAACTTACCCTCTTCTGTCTCAGTCCATATAGCTTGAGTGGGATTGACCTGTCCCCAAGGCATGAGTGAGCTTGTGACTCAGGACTGTGCAATCAATCACTGTAGTTTTGGTTCAAGGACAGGCATATCAAGTGTATTGGGCCAGTTAAGTTCGCTGTAGGATTTTCTGGGGGAAAGTGGAGAAACAGAATACATTAGATGACTATTATCTTGAGGTCATAATAATATCATAAGCACTTGGATATAGCTAGGCCTGCAGATTGGGCTCTTGACTTCCATCCTTTTAAAAGTTATTTTGAGTTAGGCCTCTGTTGTTTTTAACAGTAAGAGCCATTTTTAATGCATATAGTTCATTTAATGTACTACTAAGACAAATATTGGACCTTTTTAAATGACTTGTACTGTAGATGGCAGGTAGATAAATCATGCAAGGCAGGCCACCTTGTTAGCCAATGTTCCTCTGATGTCCATTGTAGATGCTGGGGTTAGGGTCCACTCTGGGGACATGGATTTTCTACTTGTTGCTACTGGCAGTGGTCATTAGTGCTCTCATAAAAAGCATCTGGTGTCCCTAAAAACCTATCTAGAAGTAGTTGGCATAACTGGCTGCTTCTCAGATTCATCTGGGAATCTTGTTAAACATTTAGACACTGGGACCACAAGAGAGCTCTTGGGGTAGAAGCTAGGAAGCTGCGTCTGTAACAGCCTCTCATCTGGTGATTCCTAGCACAGTAAGTCTGGCATTTGTCCATGAACCATGCTAGAAAACCCCTTCACTTAGTGATCTTTGGCTCATCCCTGGCTTTGAGTGCTCTGTTGCTGAATCAGTTTTTCTCCAATGTAGCCACACATAGAGTCCTCCACCTACAGAGGAACAAATCTTCCAGAGACAATGAACAGCAAGACTTTATATTAAATCCCTCTGGGTATTTGTTTTTGTTTTTGTTTTTGTTTTTGTTTCTTGTTTGTTTTTGTTTTGTTTTCCTGTTTCAGAGGGATCAGCTACATTTACAATCTCAATATGTTTTGTCAGAATGTCAAACGTTTAAGTACGTCTTTATGCATTATCTCATCAATCCTCATGTAGAGTTGCCCAATATTATATGTAATGTTCAGTTAAATTTGGATTTCAGATAAACTGTGCATTTGTTTTAGTATATGTCCGAAATATTCCATGGGACATCCTCATATTATAAATGTGTTTGTCTCTTTTTGTCTGAAAATCAAATTTAACCAGATATAACACATTTGTATTTGTTAAATCTGGGAACTCTAATACCTCATAACAACCTATGAGGAAGATAGAGCAGGTGTTAGACTTTTCTAATTATACAGACAAGAAAACTGAAATTCTAAAAGTCTGTAAGTATTAGTGAGCTGTGGAACAGAAACCAGAGCTAGATTTTCTCACCTCTGATCCAGGACTCTTGTGTTTCACCCATCTGGCTTGAGCAATAGTTTAAAAGGATGATTGTGTGCTCCTAAGTACTTCACTTAGCTACACCATTTTAGCATATGTTAGGGGCACTGGGGTTATAAGGATGATTTAGTCTGTGTTCTGCCTTTGAGTTGATGATTAGATTATGACAAGTACTTTGAAAGAGGAAAACTATATTCTAATATATACACACATATATATTCTAATATATTTATAATATCAAAGCTAAATTTCAGTCTGGGCACAGTGGCTCATGCCTGTAATCACGGCACTTTGGGAGGCTGAGGCAGGTGGGTCACCTGAGGTCAGGAGTTTGAGATTAGCCTGGCCAACATGGTGAATCCCTGTCTCTACTAAAAATACAAAAATTAGCCAGGTGTGGTGGCACGTGCCTGTAATCCCAGCTACTCAGGAGGCCGAGGCAGGAGAATTGCTTGAATCTGGAAGGCGGAGGCAGTGGACTAAGATTGCGCCACTGCACTCCAGCTTAGGTGACAGAGTGAGATTCTGTCTCAAAATAAATAAATAAACCAATAAAACCTATATTTCTATAAACCAGTAGATTCCCAGAAAATTGGTGGAAAGTATATTTATTTAAATATTGGCTAAGTAGAAACCTTTATTGATTTGAAAACAGTCCAGTGAGCATAGCATAATCCATAAAATGAATAAGAGCTAAATATAAATCTTTAGTTGATTAGGAACTAGGAGTCTGTCTTCCTTGATTGAGTTGTAGAGCTGAGAATTAATATCATGGACTAGGGGTTCAAACCTTGCACATGAAAGTTAAATTACTTGGGCTCAAACCTGGTTTTATCTATCCTAATTCTGTTACCTTAGACAAATTGCTTAACTTCTGCTACTCAGTTTCTCACCTGTAAAATGGGACTAATTAGCATAACCATTTCATAGGGTTGTCAGGAAGACTAATTAATTTAATGCATATGGAGTGTTTTACAATGGTGTTTGGTAAGTGATAAACAATAAGCTTCTACTATTATTATTTTGTTCCTATAGCTGCTGCTTTACACATGTACTGCAGTTATTCCAGTTGTTCCCTTGCTCCAAATTGCCTCTCTTACTGATTCCATTAACTGCTACAATGAGTCATATAACTTCAAACAGACGTTTGCATCGAATTTTCCATTTATGAATAGACTGCAGAGGCTATACATGGTGGAGGCCTAGACTGGTGCATAAGATGTCAAATTCTACCCCAAATATTAAGAAGCAGCATAAGTACTCTGCTTGTGCTCACCAGCAATGTGGTTTCCTATGTCCATTTAGTCTTTCAAGCTAGAGATATTTCAGGCAAGGAATTGCTTTGAAAACATAAATTCATCATACATTGAAGCTTTGTGTCTTATCTTCATTTAGTTCGTCAGTGGAAGAATCCTGAAAATTTGAAACAATAAGATATACAGCCAACTTGGAGTCCATGAGTCTGAGCATTTCAGACTAAGGTTTCGGTCCTTTGAACACGTACTCCAAAAACAAGTCTGGCTATCAAACCAGCTTCTGTGATGTAGTGTATTCCCCACATCTGCCAAGAGTTTGAGCATGTGAAGGGTTCTGTGTCCTTTTTTCAGCTGATTGCTCTACCCCATTATTGCTGACTTTAAAATATTCAAAGTACTAATGTAATACATAGCACCTGCAAATACTGTAAAATATTAGCAGGATGGTAATGAAAATTGACTGCAAATGTAATGACAACAGGTGAAATTATTCATAGCCTGCTCATGGAGCAAACCTAAGATATAAACTCAATGGGCATAAATGGAATAAGTTCATGACAAATAGAAAAGTATCCCAAACTGCTAAAGTAATAAAAGCAAATATAATAAATCTTTCCTACAAATATAATAAGGTCCCTAACTGTAAATGTAATAAAACCTATCAACAGCTGCAGTATGTTTGGAACATATTATATAGCTTCACAAAGAATTATACCCCCTGCTGGTACAGCCTCAACAATGTCATGCTTTGTCTTTTTCCAGTGAGTCCAAATCTAGCACAATGCATGTTGCCCTGTGTATATTAAGTATGACAGAGCGTTACTATAACCAGGTTTGAACTGAAAATGAAATGCTCAATCCAGATGTGCTCTTTGGCCATTTTGCAAGCAGAGCCAAAGGCTGCAGATCTCCCACCAGGGGCTGAAATGCTGCCAGGAAAGCTAAGCATGGGAGGTGAGGAATTGATAAATTGCTGGATAACCTTTGTGTAGCTTGGATATGATATCTGCATCAGGAAAGTGAGCAGTACATATGACTAAGGGAATGCGGACAGAGGGATTGGAGAGGGAAAAGTGTGGGGTGAGGACCTTCTGTAAAGATCATGTATGTGCCAGGCACAGTGCCACGTATTTCATACCTTTCCATCCTTCCTCCCTTTTTTCTTTCTTTCTGCAATTCAGCAAATATCTCTTGAATGCTTGCCAGTTTATAGCTACTAATTATATTCTAGGAATAAAGGAGAAAATAATAAAGTAATCATTACGGGACCCATGAGACCCTTAAACCCTGTAGGAGAATCAGAAAGTAAGCAGGAAATTCAAATACAATGCAATTAAAGCCATTACTCGGCAAGAGCTGAGAGTCTGGGACAGAAATCTGAGGAATATCAACATTTAAGAGATGGGCAGAGTTATATCAAATATCTCTCTTCACATCTTCTCTCAGATTCAGCCAGTTCCCTTTTTTATGTTATGTATTAAATATAATACTAAGAACCGAGCAGAAATAGGTTACCAGGAACAGCAACGGGACATCATGGCTATAAACCCTAAATCTTGCTAATCTACAAACCCTATAGCTTCTTCTAACTAAATGTACATTTTCTTCTAAAGTATTTTATTACAGGTTTCTCAAATATATATATATAAAACAATCAACATGTGAGTTTATGACAACCATTGACACAATTCCACCACTCACACCCACCTTTTGTAGCATGCCATAAAATAACCAATATTAACACCTGGTTAGTATGGTACCAGGTCTTATTTCTTCATAGAAGCTTAAATACACACACATAAAGTATTTTTGCAGTTTTTCATATACATATTACTTTGCATCTTGCTTTACTCAATAATATGGTTTAGCTATTAGATCAATAAATACACAGCTAACACATTAATTTAGCTGCATACCAAAAGCTAGAATAAACATTAAAGGCTGCATACTATTACATGCACTGATTTTTCTCAATTAACCAACATTTGGGTTCCTTAGGTTTTTTTTTTCTTTATTCTTTATCGTTTGTTTACTTTTTTTGCAGGACCAAAAAAGCAAAAAACAAGAAACAAAAACACACAAACCAAACAACTAAAACAATAATAACAACAAATCTGCAGTAGGTATTTTTGTACATATTGCTTTAAAAGCGTGAGATTCAGGCCAGGCGTGGTGGCTTACTCCTGTAATCCCAGCACTTAAGGCTGGAGGTGGGTGCATCACGAGGTCAGGAGTTTGAAACTAGCCTGACCAACATGGTGAAACCCTGTGTCTACTAAAAATACAAAAATTAGCCTGGCATGGTGGAGCAATAGTGAAAAGTGAAAGTGAAAATTTAAAGACTATGGAACTTTTATTTTGCAGTAAGTAGTGGCAGATTACTTTTCAAAATTCAGGAGCAATTCACATTCTTATCAGAGATCATTATCTAGATACTAGCTCCAGGCTATATTTTATTTTATATCTTTTGTAAAGAGAGATAAAACATGCTTTACCATCGTCTTCCAACTTCCACCTGTCACTGAGGTTGCCATCTTTGTCTTTATTGGCTATTTGAATTTTTTATTCTACTTTTTATTCTATGAATTATCTGTTCATATAATTTTCTTAATTTATATATATATATTTTCATCATGGAACAGTCTTATGTATATTTGAAATAGTAATTATCTTACTATATGGGTTGCAAATATTTTATTTTGTTCTTTGACTTTGTTAATGGAATTCTTTTTATGTCTATTTTCATTTGTGACATCTGGGTTTCCTCTCACTTTGGTGGGCCTACTCTTTCCCAAAAGAGCTACACCAGAGCTCCTAAATTTTTCTAATGTATATATTTTTAAAAATTATTTTAAATATATGTGCAAAGTTATAAAATATACTTGCATATTACTATTTATTATTGGCATACTATTTTATATATATTTGTACAAATTATAATTATTTATACATGAGATAGTTAACCTATACATTAAAATTTTCTGGAAGAATTTTTTGTATGTGGTATGTGCTTTGTTTTCTTATAAGTTTCTAAACACTTATACTGGCTGTAAAAGGAAGTACCATTTTGCTAACTAATTAAATTATGACTTCTCCAATATTCAATCATATTTTATTTTGGATCAGTTTTGAAGTAATTATTCTAATCAATATGATTATACCTATGATTTTGCCATACCATTTCTATTACAATAGCTTTAATGTAAGTTTGGTATTTGCTAAGGCAAATTTCCCTCCAGTATTCCTTTTTTTTTTCTTTTGGCCACAATCAAATTTTATTTTTCCATGAACTTTCATATCAATATATCCAGTTTTAAAATAACTTTATATTCTAATTCGATTTATAACATACTTATCTTGTAAATATGGAAGGATTTACATTTTTGTAAATTATAATCTTATTAAAACACATGGTTGCTCCTCTATTTGTTCAGATTTTAGATTATATATTTCCATCAATGTTTGTTGTTTTCTTCATCAGATTTTTCTCCATTTTTTATTTTAACTGGACAACAGTGGAAATACTATTATACTGAAGTCTTTATCAGTCTCTAATTTTAATGGTTCATCTTTTCTTTGTGTGCGTATGTTTTTCTGTATGTATTGTTTTGTTTTAATTAAATTATTTTGATGATTCTAGTTATAAAAATATATCATCTGTTAAGAGAAAAATTTCTTGTCCAATGATCATGTAGATTTATATACATATTTCATTCTTGACTTATTGTATTAACTAGCATTTTCAAATCATATAAAATTGTTTTGCTCCTAATTTTAATGGAAATGATATCACATTTAATTCTTTAGAATGATTTTTCCTGTTTGTTTGAATAGTATTTTGTCCACTATATTCCTTAGAATTTTTTAATAAAAAAATGCCTGAATTGTACCAAATGTACTTTCAATACATTGCTATATTAATTTGTATTTTTCTTTTAAATATATTTATTTGATATATCATATGCAGTTATTATTTCAGTATTTGAATAATGTGGCTCGATTTCATTTATACTATACAGTCATTTTGTAATATGGGATTTAAATTCTAATTTTAAATTTAAAATTGTACATTATCATTACAATGTGATCAGCGCAGCTTTTTAAACCTTTTTTATCTTGATAAATTTGGATATTAAAGTTTCACTTGTTTCTAAAAATAAAATGGGGGCTTTCAATCTTTTGTGATCTATAAAATTCTTTCACAGCACTGGATTACCTGTTATTTAAAGATGATATAAAAATTATCTATAAAGATATCTAAGGTAATTTATTTTTAAATGTCAAAATATTTCATTCATACCACTAATTTTTTTGTAGTTTATGTCTGTTTAACTTCTCTACTTTTTTTAGGATCAATTTTGATAATTTATACATTGATAAGTAATCATTCCTTTTTTTTTCCAAATTTTCCAATTTGTTGCCCTAGTTTTGCACACAATATTTGCACATAAGTATTTTAAACCTAAAAATATAATGTCTCCTTTCTGATTTGTCATAATATGTAGTTTTGTTTTCTCTTCTGTTTCCTTAATTAAAATTTCATCAGTTTTGTGAGCCTTTTTAAAAAATCAAACCACAGGGTTTTAAAAAATCATATCTATAAATTATTTTTGTTTTCCATATTTTAATAACTCATGTTTTTGTAAGTTGCTCTCCTTTGATTTTCAAGAACTATAGACAATAGCTAAATTTTGCAAGGACTGTAAATTAGTAATGACCAAAATTTATTCACAAATATTGTAGCTTCTCCTAATTCAAATATATATTCCGGCAAATTTTAGTCTAGTTGCTATGATTATGTATTCATTCTTTTATATTTATTGTGCCTTTATTGTTACTTTTAGTTATTTTTCAATTATACATGTGTGTGAACCTCTGTTTTCATATATGGACAGTAATATATAAATTGGGTTGATTTTCCAGAGTCTAGACATTTATATCTTCCCTCTCTTCTTGCACTTACTTATTTGTGAATTAAAACTGCTCTCAATTAGCAGGAATAATACATAGTACATAAATAAACAATATTGTCTAAATCTTTCTTCTCTGTTTTGATTTATTTCCTTGAACTATATCACAGATATGGCTGTAACAGACAAATAGATCTTCAGGTGTTCCCCATAAACTCCACTTTCTATTTTTCACAGCCTTGTTCAGTTTCCTCCCTTTACATGTAGTGCTGACACTAGCCCAGTTGTACCATAGAAGTGATGTCTACTGTTTTTCGGATAAACATAGAAACTCTCCTGGTCTTAAAGCTTGAAACTTAAATTTGTCTCATCTGAGTTCCTTCCCCAGGAAACCGGCCTTCAGGCCCCCCAGGTGGTATTAGGGAACTGAAACTCACCAGATCGCTGCATCCAGACAATGAGATGCCCGGCCCCTCACTCATCATGACTACCTAATCAACCACTTCCTGTTGACCAGCTCCTCTTCCTTACCCCTCCCTAATTCCTGTTTTCCTACACATAGTTAATTTCTCCCCTGCTATATGAACCCCTAAACTTAGCCAGTTGATGAGACAGATTTGAGACTGATCTGTTCTCCTTAACCAAAGCACCTGAAGAAAGCTTTCTTCCCCAGCAATACTCATTGTCTCAGTGATTGGCTTTCTGTACAGTGAGCAGCAGGACCTGGACTGAAACCCTGGCATTTAGGCAGCAGTGGTGGCCCGTGACTTTAAACAGCAGAATATGGCAAAAGTGATGGAATGTATGTGATTATGTGTATATGATTATATTTACATAAAATTGTAGTGCCTGTCTTACCAGAGTCTCTCCCTGCTGGCTTTGAGGGAGCAAGTGGCTATGTTGGGAAGCCCTGTGTGGCAAGGGATAGTGGATGGTATCTGGGAAGTGAGGGTAGTCTCCAGCCGACAACCAACAAGAAACAAATGCCCCCAGTGTTACTACTGCAAAAAACTGAAGTCTACAAACAACTCAAATGAAGGTGGAAGTGAATCATTTCCATTCGAACCTGTGATATGACTTCATTCTTGGCTGACACCTTGATTGCAGCCTGTGCATCCCTTAGAGAATCTAGCTAAGTCATGCCCAGACTCCTGACCTACAAAACGTGATACAAGAAATATGTGTTGTTATAAGCTGCTAAGTATTTAGAAGTACTGTCATGTATCAATAAAAATACAGGAGTATTATCAGGTCATATGGTAGCATCTCTCCAATATAGTAAGACATTTTAAAACTTATCTCCAGAAAGATTGTCTGCATTAGGTAAAATAAAAATGTTGGAACTATCAAAATGTTAGAACTATCAAAATGTATCTATTTCAATCACATTTTTTCATGTGAAGTAATCATTTCAAATTTTAATTTTTAAAACGTATTTTTAAAATAAAATTTTACTTTAAAATTTAATTTGCATATATGTACATAAATATATATTTGCATCTATATATATATATATATATATGCAGTCTTTCCTTAGTATCTGTGGAGAATTGGTTCTAGAATTCCCTGCAGATACAAAAACATCCATGAATGTTTAAGTCCATTGTATTAAATGGTGTAGTATTGACATATAACCTATGTACATCCTTCTGTATACTTTAAATCATCTCCAGATTACTTATAATACCTAATATAATGTAAATGCTGTGTAAATCATTGTTATATTGTATTAAGGAAAAATAACAAGGAAAAAGTTTGTACATGATTAGTTCAGACATATCTATCCATTTAAAGAATTTTTTTGATATGCAATTGTTTGAATTCACCCACGCAGAAACCATGGATACAGAGGGTACAAGTATATATATTCAAACATATAGTTGCTCATTAATGAGGCTAAAAATTTGTCAAGGTTTTATTTGCTATTTGTTTTATCACTGTTGTGAACTGTCAGCTCCCTTCCTTTGCCTCCTGGCTAAGTTTGAGAATTAAATTAATAGAATTTTTAAAAGCAGTTCTGAAATATTTTGGAGTGCAAATGTTTGTCACAGTAGTCAAAAATTTTTCCTTCATTTTATTTAGGCAATTTCTATATTATGAAAATATCTTCTTTGCTTTCAATTGCCTCTCTGGATATCCCCACCAAATATGGAAATCAAATATTTAATGTAAAATGGCATTTTTTTGAGCACCCATTATATGCCAGACAGTTTGTGCATGACACATGGTCCTTGAGTGGTGACATGTTCATGAATCTCCAGCATTGTACACACTGACTAGGATATACTATTGTGTCCGGAATTTATTCCTTCTGGTGGGTTCTTGGTCTCGCTGACTTCAAGAATGAAGCCGTGGACCCTCGTGTTGAGTGTTACAGTTCTTAAAGATGGTGTGTCTGGAGTTTGTTTCTTCAGATATTCAGATGTGCCTGGACTTTCTTCCTTCCAGTGGGTTCATGATCTTGCTGACTTCAGGAGTGAAGCAGCAGACCTTCGCAGTGAGTGTTACAGCTCATAAAGGTAGTGTGGACCCAAAGAGTGAGCAACAGCAAGATTTATTGTGAAGAGCGAAAGAACAAAGCTTCCACAGCGTGGAAAGGGACCCAAGCAGGTTGGTGCTGCTGGCTTGGGTGGCCAGCTTTTATTCCCTTATTTGGGAATAATTTATTCCTGCCCATATCCTGCTGATTGGTCCATTTTACAGAGTGCTGATTGGTGCATTTATAATCCTTTAGCTAGACACAGAGTGCTGATTAGTGCATTTTTACAGAGTGCTGATTGGCACATTTACAATCCTTTAGCTAGACAGAAAATTTCTCCATGTCCCCACTCAATCCAGGAAGTCCAGCTGGCTTCACCTCTCACTATTTGCTCAATGAATCATTATTAAATGCAAAAAGCAATATCATCAATGTCTCTAATCATTATTAGATACAAAAAGCAATATTAGATACCAAAATCATATCTAACTGAGTGATTAATAAGTGTAGAAGAGAAGAACCAGCTTGAAAGTGAATGAAGAGAACTCACGTAGAAACTGCTAAGTTCATGGTCTACCAACATGTTCTTTGCTTGGAAGGTTTGCCTTACACCACATCGCCATGTATTGTTTTATATTAAAGTCTTAAAAGCACTTTCATTTGATCCTTTTCAAATCTCAGTGAACTTGGTATACAGGTATATTTATCTTGGTATACAGGTATAAACTCAAAAGTCAGAGAGTTAAAATAACTTGTTCTATGACATAGATGTATCATATGTCAGAATAGGAGCAAGAACCCAAACTTCTTGCTATGAATCCATTGCTCTTCCCATTATTCACAAGCGATCTGAAACTGCTTATTTTAATGTGTTTTCCTGTGGAATGAAGTCTCTTGTACTGGTGTGTTACTGGTTATCTATATTCCAAGTATCATGTTCTGTCTCCCCAGCATGATCATGAGTTTTATTAGGGTAGGCACTTGGTCTTATACCTTTGTTCTAGGTAATATGGAATTTTGTAGATCCTCAATAAATAGCTATTGAAGATTAGATTAAATGGCATTATATCTGTGATTCATTTGTCTACGTGCTCTCATCTTTGAACATCTCAACTCCCTCATTCACCTTCAGGCATAGGCATTACACAGCTAAATCTGGTGTTAGGCTATGCTAATGATGTGGAACATGAAAAGTACACTCTTTGCAGTCTCCAAATGACAGAACAGAAATGAATGGGTTATGGTTTGATTTATACAGTGACCTTGGCTAGACCACAACATGCTATCTTTCTAAGTACCTAGATTATAAAGCACAGGCGTGGAAAATTCAGAGACAGCCATACATCAGTGGGAACGACTATACTCCCCTACCGGACCAGTTATAGGAAAATATATCTGTCTATTATATTACCTTATAGAGTAACCATGATAACTTTATGGAAAGTTACATTTCTTATATGATCTTTGGTTAAATACCACATTTCAATGTCTTCATAGTCATTCTTACAACGTTGTAAAAATGAATCCTCATTTTTTTTTTTTGGACAATACGTCTTTGTGAAAGAAACTAGCATAGGGTTTTGGAGCCTTCCGAGTGCTGGGGAATAAACAAATATACTCCAGGGATCAAGGAAGATACCTTTACCTTTCATCATTTTCTACCCCAACTGTGTTTCAGCAACATAATACATTATAGTCTTTTAAACCTTATAACCAGCCTTTGCTAATTCTGCCTCTTTTCTTTGGGATATTTTCTCTAGGGTATTTCTTTCTTATACTTAAAGTCTCACCATAGGATTTTAATCCCGTTGTAAGGCTTTCCAGCCCTCCTCTCTCCTCCTAGTATGTTTTCTGTGTATATCTTTAGCATGTCTTGTGTTAAAATTATCTCTTCATGTCTCTGTTTTTTCCAGTAGATATGATTTTTTGGAGGCTGTGGTAGTACCATGTTCATCATTATATCCAAAGCAGTTAGTACATAACCTACCACAACTGCCAACAATTCCTGTATTTAAAGGGGATAGTTAATTATTTAATAAAAGCTTGCCATAGCAGTTGTGAAGACTAAATGAGAAAATGCAGATAAATAAATAAATGTTACTGTGATAAAGCTAAATGTACAACTAGCAGATGCAATAGAGAACATTTGGTGATTCCTTTAATATTGTAAAGAAGAGGGAGGAGTCAAGTTTAACTTCATACTTTCTGATCTGGATAAATAGCCATGTGTGATTCCACTGCCCAAGATGAGGCGCCTAGATGGAGCTATGCATGTGCCATGCTGCTGATGAGTGATGCCTGTGTGACATCTGAGAAAGTACCAGGTTTAGATGGAAATGTGTCATTATCAGAGTTCAGTAATGTGATTTGCATTCACTTCTCATTCTGCCTGAAAAGTCTTTCCTCCCACTCTTCATTTTGGTAATTGCTGCCTGTTTTCAAAATTCGATCTGGGTCCCCATCCTCTGGGGAGCCTTGCCTAACTTGCGAATTAGATGCAAGTTCTCTCTTGCGAACACATCTTACCTCTCTCTGGCATAAGACTCATCATATCACACTGTCTCAGAGGAGATTCTCAACACTTATTCATTTATTTTTCAATAAAGACGTATGGAATCAATAAAACTGATCTCTATAAAAAGAAAATAAATTGTTTAGTTCCACCACATCAAAAATTAGCCTTCACTGTAAAAATAGACAAGAAACAATATATGCCAACAACCCAGAAAGCGCGATCTTTATTAAGGCCAGATGAATTTTTTTTCTTTCTCAAATCAAGGCCTGCTACAGCAAACATTAGAGAAGATATCATTTTACTTTTAATTTGTATTCCCAATTTCAGAATTACAAGAGTTAAATCTTCTTCAGATGATGGTAAACTGAATTTGTTCTGCATTGTTTTTTCTAAAATAAGGATTCCTGCTTGGGGGTTTCATTCAGTTGGTTGGAAGGAAATCCAGGACTCCAAAATCATGTAAAGCTTCTAACATTAAGAAAAATGTTGACCCTCACTTGAGGAAGCAACCCTTGTAGAAAGAAAATGTCAAAAATAAATCTCTTTAAAGTGACACTCAGTAAAAGGTATTGCCCAGTCTGGACATGAAAATTTCACTGTCACTTTCTCAGGTCTACTGTCTGGTTTCAACATCTTTCAATAAGAGGCTAGGAGACTTTAGGAAGAAAACTAAACTACTTATGAGAATTGGACAGTCATTTAAACCATATACGTTTTACCATCCAGCTACATGAAGGTTTTTAGATGTACTAAGTGTAAGTAACACATTATAGGGATTTAAGGTAAACGCCCTTCTTTTTTTAAAAAAAAAAGGTCAGTAAATATTTCTGGGTAATTGACTGCTCTGTAATGCTTTAGATTTATTTTCTTTTATTTTAGTTTTATGTTTCCTACTGAGGGTGATTCTGACATTTACACTCCATACTTAGGTAGCAGTGATAAGAATCCTATAATACATATCATATAATTCAAATACATCACATATTGCAGAGCCTAGCCCAAAGTAGATATTCAACAAATATTCTTTCCTACACATTTCTAAGGCCCCTTTGATACAGAAGTGACTACTTTGTGAATGCGATAAAGTACTAATTTAGCTTTATTAAGCATGTTTTCACACCGTATTTTTTCTTCCGTTTTAGTACCACTATAGAGTGTAATTGAGAACATTTAAGCTGTAACCATCCTGGAGGTCTATATATCTGCCAGTTATCGATCCAGCCTTACAAAAAGGCGCAGAAAGAGAGCCTAAATTGTGCTGAGCAAGTGGATTTTTTTTTAAACACAATTGCATTTCTTTGACTAGGGCCTCTGGTACAGTAATTACTTTTCTTCAAAAGAACTTCTTAGCCCATCATAATGGCAACAGACCTAATAAAGCCAAATGCATCCCCGAAGTTATTGGAGCTGACCTTCTAGGCGATAGAAGCTACTTCCTTTAGTGTGAAAAGGAACACATCTCTGGCCTTTATTTCCTTTTTATAAAATACAAATGAAGTTGCATTTTGCTACCAAACCCTGCATGCTCTGTCTCCTCTGCATATTTTTAAGTGTACTTACAAGTTATTCAGTTTTCAAGTAAATTACCCATTGGATTTTAATTTGTCATCATTGTCATTTAGGGGACTAAAAATGTCTTAGACTACCTCACCAACTGGATAAGATTGCAGACAAGAGGTACGGGAATCTTTCCACCACATTACTAGCAGAGGCAGTGTTGCAACTAGGAACTCCAAAATGCCCATATCTCTGTGCAGGGCCGTGGGCTCCACTTGCTATGGAGGCTAATGCTAGGAAAGGAACTTGGCCTACTTGAGGTAAAAGTTTGAAGTGTTTTTCAGGCTTATCAAGGCCAAAACTAGAGTGAAGTCAAGTGAAGCAACTAAGTAAGTTTCAGTATTTAAAAAGGCTTTCCTCTCCGGGTCATAAAAGTGCCTCACTTAGCTTACCATTGTCCTCACCAACTTGTCAAGCTTTTTTGTGTGTGACTAAGGCAATCAACAGTTGGTCATTTCAATCGAAAGGTTATCATAATGATATGGACAGGAGACAGAGAAACACTGGGTAGAAGACGGCGTTCCCCAGCAAAAGTCCCACCCTCAAGCCTGGAGACCCATGGCCCCAAGTGGGAATAGGCATTTCTGTTTTTGCGCCCAAAAAGTTGCCTTTTGGCCGGCCATGCCCCCTTATCCTGTATCCATATAAACCCCGAATCCGAGGCTCCAGGAGCAGATGAGCAGACAAGGAGACAAAGAGACAAGCAGATGAAAGTCAGAATGGTGGTGCAGAGAAAGAGAAGAAGAGGAACATCTGAACACAGAGAGGAGTCTGGCTGGGGGTGGGTGGAGAGGAGTTTGGCCCGGGGAAGATAATCTTGCCATTCCATTCCCTTCCAGCTCCCCATCCATCCTACTAAGAGCCACCTCCACTGCTCAATAAAACCCCATATTCATTCTTTAAGTCTATGTGTGATCCAATTCTTCCAGGACACTGGACAAGAACTTGGGATACAGAAAGCTGTCACACTGCTCCTCTGCCCTTGCAGAAAGGCAGAGGGTCCACTGAGTTGGTTAACACTCAAGCCATCCATGGATGGCAAGACTAAAATGGCACACTGTGACACATGCCCACTTGGGCTCCTGCACCTGTCTGTGTGCTCCTCCCTCACAAGGTGTTGGAGCAGTGGCAGTGACCAAACACACAAGCCACACCCCTGTTGCACATCCTGTGAGGGGGGTCAGGGAACTCTCCCATTTCAGTAATGAATGCTAATATTCATTTAAGTGTTCACTATAAATCAATCTTTGTCATAAGAGTTTTACTTTTATGAGCTCATTTTAGCCTCCCTATAACCCTATGACATAAGTACTAATAGTGTCTCCATTTTAAAGATGAGAAAACTGAGGCACAGAGAAATAAAGTAACTTGTCAAAGATCTCACAAAGTTTAAGAAAGAGCTTAAATTGAAGAGCTGGGATTCAAAGGCATGTTGAACAACTCATTGCCATTTTAGAAGAAACTCCAAAGCATCTTTCCAGGCAAGCTGGAGGCACAGAGTGTCAGCCTGAGACCTGGGTTTGGTGCAATATCATCTCAGGGCTTGTCTTTGGCTCAGGATGTAACTAAGAGAAATTGGAAAGACTATTCTGAAGAAGGTAGAATTGAGACTTGATTAGAGTATTAGGGCTTTTATAACAAAATACCTCAGGTTTGGGGCTTACACAGCATAACTTTAATGTCTTACAGTTCTGGAGGCTAGAAGTTCAAGAGCATAGTCTCGTTAGGTTTGGTTTCACCTGAGGCCTCTCCCTTTAACTCATGGACAAGCACTTCTCATTGAAACCTTACAGGGTCTTTCCTCTGTGTGTGTGCACCTCTGGTGTCTCCTCTTCTTTTCATAAAGACACCAGTGGTATTGATTAAGAGCTTCACCCTTATTACTTTGCTTCACTCTAATTACCTCTTTAAGGCCCTATCTCCAAATACTGCCACATAGGAAATTAAGGCATCAACCTATGAATTTGAAGAAAGATACAATTCAATCCACAGCAGGTACATAGAAGCAAGATGATTTATAGTATCCAAAGGAGAAATGTCAGTCAGAATAGGCAAGGATCAGATGCAATAACAAACAATCTTCAAATCTTAATGAGTTAATACAATAACCATTTATTTCTTGTTCATATCATAGGCAAAGTCTGGCTTAGCAGTGACTCTGTTCATGGATTCTGGGAACCAGGATGTCAGAGACATATATATCTTGACACATGCTTCCATCAGTGTACAGAATGGTAAAAGGAAAATTGGACAATTGTACACTGGTTTAAAGCTTTCAGCTTCCTTTAATATTTCAATGGCCAAAATAAAAATCATAGCTATGTTTAAATTGAAAAGAGGTAAAAGTACAATCCTACTACTGTATGCCTTGAGGGATCACACAAATACTTTCCAGGCAGAGAAGCAAGTATCAGATCATCAGCAAAATATCTGTTATTGCTTTGGTGGACTGGGAGTGAAGGGACAGCTTTAGGGATGTAGGCTGTTTTAAACAGTTTTAATTTTTTTTTCCTTTGGTTTAATTTTGGTTTTGGTTTAGAGGAGCAGCTTAATTATTTTCTTTGCATACAAGATATTTCGCATTTCTGGCCATGCCCAGTAAAAGACATTAGCTTCTCCCTACCTCATAAATATAACTAAAAACACCCATACCACCACCAAATTATCAAAAACCACTGAGGGACTTGTGAGTTGGATGAACCTACAACTGGGATACAGTGTTGTAATTTAGTTATGTTTACTAAATGTTCACTAAAGAGACTTACTTCTCAATTCCAGACCCCACATCTGTTGGTCAAAGCAACACAAAATTAACTTACAAAGTTTGCTCATTTTTTCATCATGAGAAATAGGGATGGGGTGATGGAACTGTCATACTGTCCACCAAGAGTCAAACACTAGAATGTAAATAATTCTGTAAGAAACATAAAATCAGGGAAACCAATGGGAAGAAGAGAGAGAATACAGACCAAAGGAAAAAAAGTAGGGTCTGGTATTGTCCTGATATCTGCAGAATGTGCAGAAAGAATTTTGCTAAAATGCCTGTAGCATTTGAACTTAAGAAGTTAACCTAAATATTAATTGCAACAAATAATAAATACCACAATTTGCAGAAACCATGTGGAAATACTCAGCTGAGTGTGTTACGGTTTGCAAACATAAAGATAAAAACATATTGGTCTTGCTGACTAAGGCCAACACCACAATTACTGAAATACACTGATTTTAATACCTCATTTCACTGTAATTTTGCAGCAGTAAAATACATTTGTAATTATGTAGCTTCAAGCATTTCTTATGGAAAATTACTTTTCCTTAACATAATGACCTTTTAAGTTGTGGTATTGCTTCATTGTAATTCCAAAACTATTTATACCACTTACAGTTAGTGCCATATGATTTAGAGCTCCTATTTTATGGCCGCCTTCTTCATTACTATTTTGTTGTATAAATATTTCTTTTTTAATATTATTTTTAAAATGCTTGTATAAATATGGCAAAGGAGAAAGCAAAATTAATATTGTTTTTGTTTCTATATATTTTAAAAGGCAAAAAGAACAGAAATTCAGAAAATATTTCTTAAATACAGAATATTTAGGCAGTTTAAAAATTAATATGTTAAACACCAACACCCAACATCTTTTCTGTATAAAAACAATAATCAGATAAGAATTTTAATGAAAGAAAAAGTCTCATATATGATAGCAACAAAAAAGATGTACTCTCTAGAATAGATTTAGCAGGAAATATGCATAATTTATATGAAAATACATTTTTCTAAAATTCTATTGAGAGACATAAATGAAGTTTTAAGTAATTTAATACTCTTGTATTAGAACTCAATACTGTGTAAGTTTTAATTCTCATAAAATTCATCTATAAATTCTGTGCAATACCAATTAAAACAATAGATTTCATTGAAAATAAATAGGGAATGATATCCAAAAAATTATGAAAATAAAATTTTAAAAATAAGAACAATGTATCAGACTAGCTATGGAAGTTTGTCATAAAAATATAATATTTAATGTGGTTTTCTACTGGATGAGTGTATCAATCAGGATGGATTAGGATATGCTGTAATAACAAAGAGCCTCAACAACTTTGGAGCTACAACAAAGGTTTAGTTTTTTGCTCATTCTACAGTCTATTGAAGGTCACCTCTGAGCTCTGTCCATAAATCCTGAGTCTAAGGTTCAGGTTGATGAAACAATATCATCATGAGCACTGCAGATTACCATGGCAGATGAAAGAGTATGAAAGCATTTTGCATTAATAACGAAGTGTTCCAATACTTATCATTTCTGTTCACAACTCATTGCTCAGAAATGCTCCCATTTAATTACAAGGGGGTCTGGGAAATGGCATCTCACCAGGTGCCTGGAAGACAGAGAGCCAGAAATATTTGGTGGTCAACAGTAATGAATAACACAATCTGATATAAGCAGATCAAAAAAGCAGACAGTAGTATCCAAAGATAGGAAATATGAGAATGAAGATTCTTATAATGTCTGAAATACAATATTGAAATTTTGTGTTTGTGTGTGGAGGAGCAGGTTGTGAATGTTTTACAAAAAGCTAGTTATTTATTCAAGAAAGATTTACCTTTTTACCTTGCACCCACAATATGATTGGTGCTGTTATAGGTCCCAAGAATATGCCAGAGAACAAAACAAACCAAAATTCCTGTTCTTACTTGGCTTATTAAAGACACAAATCTGAAGAATACATGATCCTTGCCCTGTGGACTATAAGCTGTCCACAAAACTGTGGATGTTAGTGAGAACATATATAATCTTATTATATAAATTTTTAAATCACACGTGCATTACCCTTGCAAGTAGCCTGTTTGGGTACTTGTTTTAGTTATTCATTTCCCTTTAGGCCTTCATATTGTTGGGGCTTGGAATACATATGATACCCCAAAATATGACACTTGGCGATTGAGGAAGCCACAGAAGCAAGATGCTCACTCTGACCTTTTCCCACCTTTCTGCATGAAGTAGGGTCATAAAGACCTACCCTGTCTGAAAGTATGTCACAAGATCCTCATTCCAGAGCGGTCCTGCCCCATGTTTTGGGAGGAAAAACATGCCACGCAGAGAGGTCAAGAAGAATCTGAACAGACCTTTCTGAGTTTTCTCTGATTTATTACCATTAACTCAAACCCTTGTTGTCCAATCATATTTCTCCACAACTATCCTCTTCTTTCGTCAGACTTAGCATAAAAATACACAATTTTCCCTAGGTCTTCATTTCTGAAGATCTGAAGCCACGCAAAATTTTGATTAAATAAATTTGCTAAGTTTTTCTACTGTTAATCTGTGTTTTGTTACATGGGTGTCAGCCTTGGTCTTTGTGATAAGTGAAGAAAAGTCAGCTCTTTCCTCCCCTATAATGTCCAATTTTAGTTTATTCTCATTGAATTATTTCAAAACACTGAAATTTGTGCCTTTTTTGCTGGTTGACTTTTGCTTTTGCTTTTGAGACTACAGTCTGTATAAAAGTGTTTCTAATTAAATATTTTAATTTCAAAAAATGTTTTTTATCTTACATACAATTATGTATATTAATTGAAACAAACACTAAAGTCAACCAGAAGGAATAACATAATTCCTTGTAATCTACCACCTGTAGATATCGATCTTCAATATTTTGATGTGTTTTTATTCATGTTATTATATAATAACTAGATATTGAGACAGCCAAGTGTAAAGGGGTTTCTGGAAAATCTCCAACCAGCCTATGCACTGGGAGGAGTGTGTATGGGGTTGGAGCCATGGGAAATTCATGCCCTTTGGAGCGGGGAGGAGCCTGGCCTCTCTCTCCTGTCCTGGGATGTTACCTGGGATTTAATCTGTAGGTGGGAAGTGCACTAGCAAGACTCTGGCTTTGAGGAGGATCCTTGTTTCCTTTTTTTTTTTTTTTTTTTTAATTTTTTTTAATCTTTTTGCCTAATAAATTCCACTTTTTTCTCACCCTTCAAAGTGCCTGTGAGTCTAATCTCTCATGGCCATGTGACAAGAACCCAGCTTTTAGCTGAACTAAGGAGAACGTTCTACAACATTATTATTTTTTTAAGTTTGAAATAACCGAATAAATAAACCTATGACTGCCTTTGACCTTAACATCAAGTAATTTTTATAACCTGTTTGCATTTTTCCTATGTATTTTTCCATTAAGTTCTTTTATTGAATAGACTGGTGGGGTTTTTTTAAGCAGTTTTAGATTCCAAGTTAAATTGAGCAGAAAATGTGAACATTTTCTTGTACCTGAAACCCCAACATGCACAATTTCCTCTACTATCAACATCTCCCACCAGAGGGGTACATTTGTTACAACTGATGAACCTACACTGACCCATCATTACCACTTAAAAACCATAGTTTTCATTAGAGTTTGCTCTTAGTACTATATATATGATGGGTTTTGACAAATGTATAATGACATGCATCAACCATTATAATATCATGCAGCATAGCTTTTCTTCCCCCCAAATCCTTTGTGCTCCATTTGTTCATCTCTCTACCTACCAGCACCCCAGGCCTCGGCAGCCACTGAATTTTTTACTGTTTCCACAGTTTTGCAGATTTAATTTGGTGCCTTCTCTATTTATAAGAGTCTGTTGTGATATAGAGCAATCCTTCTCTTCCTGGTATAGAGAGGGAAACACATTTACAAATGGAGACTTCATTATAAATATAAATTACCCTTACAAAAGAGTAACTTACACTCTGTTTACAGAGCCTCGCCTGTGTATGCTATTTCACAAAATTATCACTTCAAATTAATCCTTCTGCCAGAGAGGCATATTTCGGGGTGACACATTCTAGTCTCCCACAGTATATTTATCTGGTCTCCTGTAATATATTTATGTATATTTCTGGACTTTCTGTTCTGTTACATTGGTCTATTTTTCAGTTCTTTCACCAATACCATGCTCTCTTCATTACCATAGTTTTATAGTAAGTCTAGAAAGCAATTAACTTGTGTATTTTAATCTCATGTGACGTTATGTGTCCCTCAAAAGTTCATGTATTGGAAACTTAATTGCCATTTTAACAGTATTAAGAGGTGTGGGCTTTATGAGGTAATTAGGCCATGGGGGTCCACCTCTTATAAATGGAATAATGCCTCTATTGCAGGAGTCGATTAGTTATCCTAGGAGTGCATTCCTGATAAAAACATGAGTTTGGCTCCATCTTCTTTTTCTGTCTCTCATGAGCTCACTTCTGCCTTTCATCTTCTGCCATAGAATGACCTTTGACAGATGCCAGAACCGTGGTGTTGAACTTCCTAGTCTCCAAAATCATGAGCCAAATAAACTTCTATTATTCGACAATTACTCAGTTTCTGGTATTCAGTTACAGCAACAGTAAATGGATGAGGATAGAAAATTGGTATCAAGTGTGAGGTTGTTGCTGTAACAGATACCTGAAAATATGGAAATGGCTTTGGAATTAGGTAAGAGGTAGAGGTTGGAAGAATTGGAAGGAGCGGGCTAGAAAAAGCCTGTATTGTCATAAATGACGCATTAGGGGAAAATCAGGTGAGTACTCTGAAGACAGGAAATTCTTAAACTTCTTAAAAGTTACTTAAATAGTCATGACCAGAATGCTACTAAAAGAATAGAGAGTAAAGGCCATTCTGATGAAGGCTCAAATGAAACAGGAACAATAAATTAGAATTGGATTAAAGACCATTCTTGTTATGAAGTAGCACAAAATAGCTCAATTTTTTTCATGCTGAAGAACTTTCTGGAATGCAAAACTTAAGAGGGATGAACAAGGATACTTGGAAGAAATATCTAAGCAGCAAAGCATTCAGGCTGCCATATGCTTACTTTTAACTATATACAACGAGATGCAAGAGGAAAGGACTGACTTAAAGATAGAAGTTATAATTAAAAGGAAAGCAGAGTGGAAAGACATTGAAAATTTGAAGTCTGGTCGTGTAAAAAGTGCAAAGGTGTGTTCAGGAGACAATACTAAGTGTGTGGCCAAGCAACCAATTGCTAAATATAATGTCATGGATAGAAATAAACCAGGTGCTATTTTTTCAAGACAATGAAACAAAGACCCTGAAGGCATTTCAGAGATATTCAAGTCTTCCCTTCTCATTAGAGACCAGAGCTCTAGGAGTACAGAATGTTCTGGGAAGAAAAGCCTAAAGTGCCTATCATGGACTCACTACCTAGGGCTGTCTACAGACTCTGCTCCCCACTTTCTGATATAGTGCTGCCTGGCCACCCCAGCCATGGCTTAAGCAGACCCAGGTGTGACTCAACCCACCACTCTGGGAGGTACAAGCTATAAATTTTGGCAGCGTCAACTTGATGCTAACTCTGCAGACTCACACAATGCAACTGTGGGGCCATAGCTTGCTCTACCTAGATTTCAAAGGATGATGTGGACAGCCTGGGGGTCAAGGCAGACTCTTGCCATGGGGCGAAGCCACCATAGAAAGCTCCAACTAGGGCAATGCTAAATAGAAATGTGAAGTTGGAGCTTCCACAGGGTTCCCACCAGGGAATGCCTGGTGGAGACATGGGAGAGAGACTGTCACTGAGACCACAGGGTATTAAAACTACCAGCATGCAATGCCATCATGGGAGACTTGAAGCATGAGCTGAGTTCAGCAAAGCCATGGGAGAGGGGCTCTTTCCTAGGGCTTTGGGAGCCCAAACATTGTCCCGAATTATCCAGGAAGTGGGACATAGAGTCAAGGAAGATTATTAGAGCATTAAAAATTTAATATTTGCCCTCTTGAGTTTTGGATTTACTTAGGACTAGTTACCCTAGTTACCTGTCCTTTTTTTTTTTCTTACCTATTCTCTCTTTTGGAATGGGAATGTCTGTCCTGTCTGTTCACCACTGTATTTTAAAATAGATAATTTGTTTTGATTTCACAGGCTCCCAGCTTGAGGGAATTTGCCACAGGATGAATCATGCCTTGAATCTCACCCACACCTCATTCAGTTGAGACCCTGAGCTTTGAACTTTTGAATTGATGCTGAATGAGTTGTGACTTTTGGGGCTATTGAAATGGAATAAATGTATTTTGTATTTAAAGAGGACATGAGTACTGGGGGTCAGGGGTGGAATACTATGGTTTGAATGTGTACTCTAAAAGTTCATATGTTGGAAACTTAATTGCTATTGTAAAAGCACTAAGAGATGGGGCATTTAAGAAGTGATTAGGCCATGATGTCCTTGCCCTTATGATGGGATTAACTACTATACATTAATGCAGAAGAGGGCTCCTGATAAAAGAATGAGTTTGTTCCCATTTTCTCTCTCTATCTCATGTGCTCACTTTTACCTTCTCCTCTTCTGCCACAGGATGATGCAAAACAAAACAGAAAAGGCCCTGGAAAGATGCTGGCACCTTGATATTGGACTTCTCAGCCTCCAGAACTGTGATAAATTATTTTTTTTATTCATAGATTACCCAGTCTGTGGTATTGTATTAGTCTGTTCTCACACTGCTAATAAAGATATACCCAAGACTGGGTAATTTATAAAGGAAAGGGGTTTAACTGACTCACAGTTCCACATGGCTGGGGAGGCCTCACAATCAAGATAGAAGGCAAATGAAGAGCAAAGTCATGTCTTACATGGCAGCAGGCAGGAGAACTTGTGCAGGGGAACTCCCATTTATAAAACCATCAGATCTCATGAGACTCATTCACTACCATGAGAACAGTATGAGGAAAACCGCCCCCATGATTCAATTATCTTCACCTGGCCCCACCATTGACACGTGGGGATTATTACAATTCAAGTTGAGATTTGGGTGGGGACACAGCCAAACCATATTATTCACCTCAGCCCCTCCCAAATCTCATGTCCTACATCTTAAAACACAATCATGCCCTTCCAGCAGTTCCTCCAAGTCTCAATTTATTCTAGCATTCACTCAAATGTCCAAGTCCAAAGTCTTATCTGAGACAAGGCAAGTCTCTTCTGCCTATGAGCCTGTAAAATCAAAAGCAAGTTGGTTACCTCCTAGATACAAGGGGGTACAGGCTTTGAGTAAATACACCCATTCCAAATGGGAGAAATAGGCCAAAATGAAAGGGCCACAGGCCCCATGAAAATCTGAAATCCAGCAGGGCAGTCAAATCTTAAAAGCTCCAAAATGATCTCCTTTGACTCCATGTCTCACATCCAAGTCAGGTTGATGCAAGAGGTGGGCTCCCATTGCCTTAGGGAGCTCTGCCCCTGTGGCTTTGCAGGGTACAGCTCCCTTATGGCTGTTTTCATGGGCTGGCATTGAGTGTCTGAGGCTTTTTTAGGTGCACAGTGCAAGCTGTTAGTGGATCTACCATTCTGGTGTCTGGAGGACGATGGCCGTCTTCTCACAGATCCAATAGGCAGCACCCCAGTGAGGACTCTCAGTAGGGGCTCCCACCCCACATTTTCCTTCCAAACTGCCCTAGTAGAGGTTCTCCATGAGGGCTCTGCCCCTGCAGCTCAGCTCTACCTGGACATCCAGGCTTATCTATACATCCTCTGAAATGTAGCAGAGATTCCCAAACCTCAATTCTTGACTTCTATGCACTTGCAGACCCAACACACATGGAAGCTGCCAAGGCATGGGGCTTGCACCCACCCTCTGAATCCATGGCCTGAACTGTACCTTGGTCCCTTTTAATCATGGCTGGTGTGGCTGGCACACAGGGCACCAAATCCTTAGCCTGCACACAGCAGGGCGGGGGATGGGGGGGCCGGGTTGTGGGGCCGGGACTGGCACACAAAACCATTTTTTCCTCCTAAGTCTCCAGTCATGTGATGAAAGGGACTGCTGTGAAGACCTCTGACATGCCCTGGAGACATATTTTCTCATTGTCTTGGCGATTAACATTTGGCTCCTTGTTACTTATGCAAATTTCTGCAGCTGGCTTTAATTTATCCTCAGAAAACGGGTTTTTCTTTTCTATCACATTACCAGGCTGCAAATTTTATAAACTTTTATGCTTTGCTTCCCTTTTAAACATAAGTTCCAATTCCAAATCATATCTTTGTGAATAGATAAAACCGTATGCTTTTAATAACACTCAAGTCACCTCTTGAATGCTTTACTGCTTAACAGTTTTTTTTTCTGCCAGACACCCTAAATCATCTCTCTCAAGTTCAAAGTTTCACAAATTTCTAGGGAAGGGAACAAATGATACCAGTCTCTTTGTTAAGACATAGCAAGAGTCACCTTTATTCCAGTTCCCAATAAGTTTCTCATCTCCATCTGAGAAAACGTCAACCTGGACTTCATTGTCCATATTACTATCAGCATTTTAGTAAAAGCCATTCAACAAGTTTCTAGGAAGTTCCAAACTTTTCCACATTCCTGTCCTCTTCTGAGCCCTCCAAACTGTTCCAACCTTTGCCTGTCACTCAATTCCAAAGTTGCTTCCACATTTTCAGGCATCTTTACAGCAGTACCCCATTTACTATATTAGTCTGTTCTCACACTGCTTATAAAGACAAACCCAAAACTGGGCAATTTTTAAAGGAAAGGGGTTTAATTGCTTCACAGTTTTAGATAGCTGGGGAGGCCTCACAATCATAGTGAAAGGTGAATGAGGAGCAAAGTCATGTCTTACATGATGGCAGGCAAGAGAGCTTGTGCAGGGGAATGCCCATTTATAAAACCATCAGATCTCATGAGACTTATTAACTACCATGAGAATGATATGGGGAAAAGTACCCACATGATTCAATCATCTCCACCTGGTCCCACTCTTGACATGTGGCAATTATTACAATTCAAGTTGAGATTTGGGTGGGGACACAGCCAAACCATATTGGGTATTTTGTTATAGCAGCAGAAAATGGACTAAGACACTTTGCATCCTGCAACATTGCTATAATCATTTATTAATTTCAGATGTCATAGCTGTTTTTTTTTAATTTGTGTTTTACTTTCTTGGTTTTCTCAAAATTACTAGATCTGATTATTGCTTTCATTTAAAATTTGATACTAGGGATGTTTTAAAAATCATATTAGATATTCTAATTTACTAATTTCTGTTTTCATCTTTAAAAACACATTTTTCTTCCATTCTGCTTCCTTATGTTTGTTTTGTTATTTTACCTAAACTTTGCTTTGAATAACTACTTCATATATTTCCATTTTTCTTTCTTTAATCACAAAAGCCTGTGTGCTACTAAATTTGACACTGAGTACATCTTTAGGCTCTAGCCTAAAAATAAAATTATAAGCTCCTCCAACTGTCTGAATGGATTGTCTATTGGAGAAGGGGACCCCAAAGTAACCTTGAAAATGGAGTACTCAGCCCTGACTCTGATGGGATAAGAGGTTAAAAATATCCCCTCCCTTGCTAACCACAATTCAGCTTTTTTCCCTAAGGGCTAAACAGAAACCAGTATGATCTAAAGTCTCCACCACTAATATCAACAACCACCTGACATTACCTCTTCTTTTTTGCCTGGTCACCTACCAGGTGACCATAGAGTGGTCCTGGCCAATCTAAGGAGAATGTGCAGTAAGGGTTTTTTTTGTCCTCCACTTCACTTTTTGATATCAGAGGGCCTAAAGCTTTACTGTCACTTTATGCTAACACTGCCATTTTTTTTGTACATTGGTTTTATTTTTTTCTCCTTCTTTTTTTTTTGAGATGGAGTCTTGCTCTGTTGCCCAGGCTGGAGTGCAGTGGCGTGATCTCAGCTCACTGCAAACTCTGCCTTTTGGGTTCATGCCGTTCTCCTGCCTCAGCCTCCTGAGTAGCTGGGACTACAGGTGCTCGCCACCACGCCCGGCTAAGTTTTTGTAGTTTTAGTAGAGATGGGGTTTCACCATGTTAGCCAGGATGATCTCGATCTCCTGATCTCATGATCCACCCTCCTCGGCCTCCCAAAGAGCTGGGATTACAGGTGTGAGCCACCGTGCCTGGCCTGTACATTTGTTTTATGAAGGGTCATGAAACTCAACTGTGCATGTGCATATTTGTCCTTTCATAAATATTCATGACTCCTCTTATAGCTTATTGAATATGTATATTTGGCAACCCCACATAAATTCCTGTTTCCTTTGCCCCTCCCTTGCTGGAAACTATACTTCTCAGCCTGTCAGAATAACCACCCTGCAGGCTGCAACACTTTATGCAAAATAAAACACTCATTTCCAAATTTATGAACCTCATCATTCTTCAGTTGACAATATGTATCTTATGCCTAGAGTATAATAGGTGACAGGTTATTAAGTCATGTGACTGAAGAATTTACTTGCTCTGAAACACTGGGCATGTAAAATGAGAACAATGATAGTATCTTCCATGCAAGATAGTCGTAATGATTAAATGAAATAATCAATGAAAAAGAATTCATAAGTATTTATTTTCCATAATTTTTATTTTAATTTTTAAATTATTTAATGTTTTTATTTTTTATAATTTTAATAAAACAAAAAAGTATTTTATTTTTACTAATATTTATATATATTTGGAGATATATTTTTGAATACATATTTATTTAGGTTCAAAATGTAAGAGGCCTCTGTTAAAATGTATTTATAAATTATTTTATTGAAATTATCTGTCTTTATTTTTCTTTTCTTTCTTTCTTTTTTTTGAGACAGAGTCTTTTTTTTTTTTTGGCTCTGTCGCCAGGCTGGAGCACAGTGGCTCCATCTCGGCCACTGCAACCTCCTTCTCCTGTGTTCAAGCAATTCTCCTACCTCAAGCTCCCAAGTAGCTGGGACTGCAGGCGGGCACCACCACGCCCAGCTAATTTTTGTATTTTTAGTAGAGATGGGGTTTCACCATACTGGTAAGAATGGTCTCGATCTCTTGACCTTGTGATCCACCCACCTCGGCCTCCACTTTTGGATTACACTTTGGGATTACAGGAATGAGCCACTGTGCCCGACCTATTTTTATTTTCTAATCTGACAGTAAGTGAGAGATTATACAGATAGCTTATATAAACTAAACTATCTTATAAGGTATGAATTTCTTCCAGTTCAATCATGCTATTTTCAACACTTTTTTTCATATTTATATGCTATGTAATTTATAAGACATATTTATGACTTACAGTTTCATTATGGAGTAGGGAACTCATTATTGTATGAAGCATAGCCAGGTCCATTTGTTTACATATTAACTATGTCTGCTTTCACATTGCAATGCCAAAGTTTGGTAGCTGAAAAAGACAACTGTCCACAAAACCTAAAATGTTCACTTTCTTTGCCTTCACAGGATATATGTTTGCCTATCCTGTATTTAAGCTTTTGGAGACATTAAATATTTAGCGTTTTCTGTGTGACATATTCTATTTTTTATCTTTCTTAACTAGGATAGCCTGCTTCATTTCTGGGGTAAAATTTGTAGGCTTAGATGAAGCCAGGAATGGTAAGAGACAAAGTAGAGGTTCACAGAAAGGCAGTTAGAATAAAAAGGCTACCATGTTCATAACCATTTCTCACAAAGTTCCAGGTAGCAATGGCCCCACTTACGCAATATGTGGTACTAATATATGTATCAGGAAAGGGGTAGCTGGTCTTTTTCATTCAGATAATCTTCTCAGGAATATAAGGCCTCTCAACATATTTTAGAAAGAGGTATTTATCCTGTTAGAGGGATTTCATAGTGTTGTTTTTAAAGACAAGTTGAGAGAAGGGGAACCATTGATAGAATTTTTAAAATTAATTTTAAGTTTCATAGAAATTTAAGGATAATTTTAAGTTATAAGCTACAATGCTATAAAAAATGACAAAAAATGATGAAAAGGCCAATCAAACTACTGTTTTGGGCTCCCCCACAAAAAAATCGAAGACTTTGTGAGATAGGTTCCCATTTTGGTGGTGTTTTTCTCTTTCTACCAAAACGCTGATTTTGAAATATCACCAGTGTTGTATCTCCATTTATTTAAAGAGGCTTTGAAAGATTTTTTTAAATGTCAAGAAAGAGTTGATTAGAAATAACTTTAATTTACAAAATAAATATATAGAACACAGCAATTCAAGATACTCTGGGACACGACATTCAATTAAAGAAACAAATAATCAAATAACCACAGAGTCAAGTAACATGAACTTAAAGAACGAAACATAATATTTACTAGAGAAAAAAATGCTTCTTGTAACCTAGTTGTTTAAAATCTGTATGCAAACTCCAAGCACTTATTATCTCAGATCATTTGGGCACCCAATCATATACTATCAGGGGAACCAGCCCCCAATATTTCAACGTAGGTCCTTTCTATTTTCCCTAAGTGTCGGCCAGTCTGAGAAATAAAAAGTGTACAAAGAGAGAAATTTTACAGCTGGGCCTCTGGGGGTGACATCACATATTGGCAGGTTCCATGATGCCCCTTGAGCCACAAAACCAGCAAGTTTTTATTAGGGATTTCAAAAGGGGAGGGAGGTACGAACAGGAAGTAAGTCACAAAGATTACATGCTACAAAGGGCAATAAAAGATCACAAGGGCAGAAGGGCAGAGCAAAATTACAAGGTCAGGGTGAAATTAGAATTACTGATGAGGTTCCCTGTCCCACTGGGCATGCATTGTCATTGATAAACATCTTAACAGGAAACAGGGTTCGAGAGCAGATAACCAGTCTGACTAGAATTCACCAGGCTGGTATTTCCTAATCCTAGCAAGCCTCAGGGCACTGCAGGAGACCAGGGTGTATTTCATCCCTTATCTTCAACCGCATAAGGCAAACACTCCCAGAGCGGCTGTCCATAGGCCTACCCCTGGGAATGCATTCCTTTCCCAGGGTTATTCCTTGCTGGGAAAAGAATTCAGTGATATTTCTCCTATTTGCTTTCTGCAATAAGAAAAACATGACTCTGTTCTGCCCGGCCCTGCAGGCAGTCAGACCTTATGCTTATCTCCCTTGTTCCCTGAAAATCGCTGTTATCCTGTCCCTTTTCAGAGTGCCCAGATTTCATATTGTTCAAACACATGTTTTACAATTTGTACAGATAATGCAATCATCACAGGGTCCTGAGGCAACATAGATCCTCAGTTTACGAAGATGACAGGATTAAGAGATTAAAGTAAAGACAGGCATAGGAAATTATAAGACTATTGATTGAGGAAGTGGTAAATGTCCATGAAATCTTCACAATTTATGTTCAGAGACTGCAGTAAAGACAGGCATAAGAAATTATAAAAGTATTAATTTGGGGAACAAATAAATGTCCACAAAATTTTCACAATTTATGTTCTTCCACCACGGCCTCAGCCGGTCCCTCCTTTCGGGGTCCCTGCCTTCCGGCAACAATATCCAGTCTTATTGCATTATTGATCTGTCATGGTCCATGCAGTCTAACTCCTGGATCATTAATTATTGATGAGTGAATATCTTGCTCTAAGAGCTAGATTCAAATTCCTTAAGACAAGAGATCAAGATTTGTATATGCACAAATTCTCTACTCATGAAATGTAATTGAACATGAAATAGAAACTAGGAAACCTGATATTTTTCTGGATACTTGTTATAGTCCTTTGTACTTGTTTAAGTCATATAACCTGTCTGTGCTGGTTTCCTTGTGCAACAGAGATATGTCAATGAGAAAGCAAGATTCCTTCCTTCATGGAGTTTACATTCCAGTGGAGAAGTTAGACAATATATGATTACGCAAATAGACAACACTTTCATAAGCAAGGGTAAAGAGCTATGGAAAACAAACAAAAACAATAGAAACAGAAGCAATAGTGTAATAACTGTAGTGATAATGGGTTAGAGAGGGCAACTCCAGAATGAGTGTTCAAAGGTTGATATCCAGTTAATGAAAAGACCCCAGCCTCAAGGAAAGGAGAGAAAAGCATATTTGAGACTCAATAAGAAATAAGTATGAAGGTCCTAATGCCGAAACCAGCTCTACCTGCTCCAGTACAGGCCCATATTTGTCTGTGGCCTGAGCTCAGTTAGCAAGGGCAGAGAGCGACTGTTGGACATGAAGATGGAGAGGTGCTCAGGAGGGCACTGGAAGGTTTTAAACCAGAAAGTAAAGTGGTCCTCCAGTTAGGAAGCCATTGTTAAGAGTCTTGGTTAGAAATAAAGGTGGCTTGAAAGACAGAGATTTTAGCCAGTTTTGGGCAAAGTATGTGGACGTAGGATATATTTTAAAAAAAGAGCTTCGTAAATCTTACCACAGTGTGAAAATTTAATGTATTATGATTATGGTTACTCACTAAATATTTTAAATAAATTCATCTTAGAAATTACTTTCAACTTTTTACTCTCTTTTTAATATTAACTCACCTCCAAACACATTTCTGTACTACTGTAGCTGTCTTTGTTTCCTTTGTCCTTTTTCAATACAACAAACTAGATTCTGATAAAATAATACCCATGTGCATAGTTGCTACTTGCTAAATATTTACTATATTAATGACTGCATAAATAAAATATGGCAGGCTTGTTACAGGGCTGATGGGTCAAGAAAATATTTGAATGAATGAAACATAGATTGGAAGGGTTTATTGCTACCAGTTAAAGTCAGTCAACAGCCTCTTCATTTCAGGATGAGAATTTTATAATGTCACTGACCCTGGGATATGTGTTTACATGAAACTTCTTGGCAGCATTAGTTTAGTCTGGTAGCATAAAATAATGTATATAAATGGGCCTTGGAAAGAACAAAGTTTTGTGTCAATAATTTTAAGGATTGCTCCCATTTATTTTTCTGACCCCTATGTGTGTCAGATCTCATGCTAGGCATTTTTACATATATTGTCTTGTTTAATTCTTACAAAAATCCTAAAGAATAAATGTTATCATTTTGTTTTAAAATTGAGGGAATTATTACTCAGAAACATTATTTAACATCTGGATGAAGATGTATCTTTCAAACTGCAGTCTCAATTATTCTATTGCATCAAGGATTTAGAATTGATTTAGAAATAAATATTAACTCACAAATATCTAGCAAATTATTAATTTCTTTGAAGAGTATCCTAGAAATTATGCTACATATGTTCCTAAAATAATCATAGAATTATAGATTGTAGAGATTTAGAGCTAGATCCGTAAGGAACCAGATGCTTCTTCATATGCAATTTCTTGCCTAACTTTCACATGCTCAAGGTCACAGAAAAGCAAAGCTGGGATTCAAATCCAATTTGGTGCTCTTCAGACCATAGCATACTGGCTTAGAGTCTGACATTTTGTTCATCTCTATGTTTATAAAAAGGCAAGATAAAAGACCCAGACAAATCTATGAAAGGGCTCATTTTGCCATTGGTGAAAAAAGAAATTGTGATTTTCTTGAAAGAAAAAGATGACATAATAAAAGTAACAAATAGCTTTAGTTTTAAAATATAGTATGCCCTAAAAAATGCCTGAAAATAATGAAACAAGAGTGCTTAACACCATCATAAGAGTGTACTGCTCCAATGTAGAGAAATAGGTGAAATGGAAGCTGTGAAATGTCAAAGGTAAACTTGGCCGATGTCAGCAGTGTGCGTTGCAGAAACCTCTGGAATGCATGACAGAGAAAGCAGGAGGATGTAGTAAACAACAAAAAGATCACTGCATTGAGCATTCCACAGATTTCTCAGCTGAAGAGGAATTTTCATCTCTCTGATGCTTTCAGCTCAACATGGGCCCCAAATGACAAATATGCAGTATGAGTCTCCTACCACCCCACCCCACACTGAGACCTCTGAGTGGAAAGAGACACCTACAGACATAAGCCTGGGGAAAGCAGATCTTTATGCTCAGGGACAATCTCTCTTGCATACATACTGGAAATGCTTTCACTGATCCTACCCATAACAACAAACTCAGAATGCCCTCCACCCACACCAAATTCTTCAAAAATGACTAATTTCTATGCCATGTAATTAAGACAATCGATTTCTCAGAAAAAAAAAAATGTGGTTGCGTTGAGCATCAATTAGAGTTTTCTTTAAATGAGGGTTTTTTCTTATCTCTGTTGGATTTGCAGAATCCTAGTTTTGTAAAGGGTTTCTTTCTTTCTTTATTTTTTTGAGACGGAGGCTCGCTCTGTCACCCAGGCTGGAGTGCAGTGGCGCGATCTTGGCTCACTGCAACCTCCACCTCCCGGGTTCATGCCATTCTCCTGCCTCAGCCTCCCAAGTAGCTGGGACTACAGGCGCCCGCCACCACACTCGGCTAACTTTTTGTATTTTCAGTAGAGATGGGGTTTCACCGTGTTAGCCAGGATGGTTTGGATCTCCTGACCTGATGATCTGCCCACCTCGGCCTCCCAAAGTACAGGGATTACAGGTGTGAGCCACTGCGCCTGGCCTGTAAAGGGTTTCAAGTGAATTCAGAGTAGATGTTCTGGATATTAATCATACCCATGATGATATACAAATATGAGAAACAAGGTCATTTAGACAGGCTATAATTTATTATGGTCCAAAATGTTAGGAGTAAGTTAGAACACTACGTTGAAATATGTTTTTGGGGTTTCCCGTGCAATCTGTCACATTGATGGTTAAAAGTGAACTACAGTGCCTAGGCTGAAAGTGGGATAGGGTGTTATTGGGAGTTGTACCTATTAATGTTTGAGAGATTTGATTTAAAAAATCACATCAGTTTACATGCTTATACCAACTTAGTTGCTTCCCCATTGTATTGTCATCCAGTCACAACTCAATGTTTACCTTGTCCCATTGACTTACAGGATGTGGACAGCCTTTAATTTCTTGTGGGGAAAAAAAATGTAAAGGTGTTTTTAAGTAAGGTAATGTGGCAGACAAAAAATTATAGAAATAAGAGCCAAAAGAAAATAAGAAAGATCCAACATCTTTTAAATGCTTTTAAAGGAAGAGATATCTGAATCACATTGAGGAGCTGCCCCCAAAGTGTTCTATGCTTCTAATCTATGGCAGGACAAATCCTATTATTTTCCTATGTAGCAGCCATCACATGGTAATTCAGTAATTTTTTATTTAATCTATTTCCTTGATATTATACTTTACAGAATATGCTTCGTCAGTGTTGTTTTCTACCTGAATCCATCATCTAGTAAAGCCCTTAGCAAATGGAAGCTATTTAGCTCATATCTGTTGAATGAATAAATGCATATCCCTGTACTTCACTCTCCCAATGGTATGTCCTAATATTGGGTTTGGATGGATAAACTCATATGTGTTTTCAATGATCCGGGCATTTTATGCAAGGTCCTCTAATCTGTGGAGAAGACAGATCAACAAATAATCTGTATGTTTTGGTGTGAATATCCCTCAATATCGACATGGTATTAACAGGTGGATTTTGAGAAATGATTAGGTCATAAGGACTCTGCCCTGATGAACAGATTAGTGCTTTATACAAGGGCTGCAGGAAACTAGTCTAGGCCTCTTTTCGGTCTTATGTTCTTTTACCTTGTGGAGACTCAGTGTCCTTTCCATCCAGAGGATGCAGTAACAAGGCTACATCTTGGGGACAGACAGCAACTCTCATCAGATAACAAATCTGCTGGCAACTTGATCTTTGGCTTTCCAACCTTAAGAAATACAAAAAATAAATTTTTATTATTCATAAATTACTCAGTCTGTGGTATTTTGTTGTAACAACACAAATGGAGGAAGACACTGTGGTTAACACTATAGCCACTAGAGAAAGACAAAGAGACTTCTGAGAACAGAGAAGGGTGCCTGGTTCAGCTTTGCAGATTGGCCTCTTTTGAGATTTCTTCCACCTTTCCTCCCACCTCCCATTATATTTCTTTGCTAACGCTTGGTATAAGTCTATATTAAATGCATTATTTCCTGGCCCACCTATGAGTCTTAAGTGTCTGTGCCCTTCCTCCACCTCCCTAAAAACCCAAGTCTCAGGTACAAACACTATTAGTTCTCCTTTTTGATAGAATTTCTCTTCCTTCTGTCCCATATCAAAGACTGCTCTCCCCTAGACTTCATTAGTACCTCAACCTAAACTACCTACTTGGCTAGTGCTTTAATGCATAATGCTCCATTCAATAAGTGCTTAGTGAAAATACATTGTTCAGAACGCTGACTTCTGAGCCTATAGCTGCTCAGATTTCTGGTTGATTGGAACATTCCTAAAAGCCAAATTCCCACATTCTAACTTTTGGAATTTTAAGCTCAACTGTATCAAAAAGTGATCATAGGCCTAACAATTTGGGGTCATAAAGATTTTTATATGATTTACATTAAACTTTACATAAATTCGATTGAATCCTTTGAATAATACTAGTATTTCTCTAAAAAAAGATGATTTGGAAAAACAAAATCTAAGTAAAGTTTGCCACATAAATCTCTTTAGCCCTGCAAAAGCAAAGCAAGTGCTTTGTCAGTATTTCCATAGAACTTGCAAATAGAACACCCTTCACTAAGAATAAAAAAGAAAAGCAGACAACTTGCATGAAATGAGCCTTCTGGTACTTTTTTTTAATCATAAAAATCTCTTAAACTCCTTTCATCTCACCTGTAAATTAGCTGTTATGATTATCCCGATTTTACAGATGAGTAAACTAAGTTTAACAGAATTTTGACAATTTTCCCATGGTCACATCTGCTGCTAAGCAGCAAAGCAGGAAATGTGACCGCAGTTCTGACTCTCCCCAAAGCTTTCCTCAGAGAAATAGAATCAAGCGGTAATGAACATTTGGGATTTAAATCCAGACTTGTAACCACCCAATGGATTTATTTTGCCTGCTGCCCAGATAGAAGCAATTTATCAAGACAGGGTAATTGCAATAGAGATAGAGTTTAATTTTTGCAGAGCCAATTGAATGGATGACCAGAGTTTTATTATTACTCAAATCAGTCTCCCCTAAAATTCAGAGCCTAGGTTTATTCAAGGATAGTTTGGTGGGCCAGAGAATGGTGCTAATGATTTGTGGGGCATACAATGATAGAGATATGGAAAATAGTCTGCTTCTAGGTGGGGCCACAGGACCAGCTGGCAAGTCTGGGTGGAGCTCTCCTCATCAGAAATGTGAAAACCTGAAAAGACATCTCAAAAGGCCAATCCTAGGTCTTACAATAGTGCTGTTTTATTCAGGGGGTTAAAGGCAAGACAGGGGTTGTTTAGATCAGATCGCTTTCACTGCCATAATTTTCTCACCGTTATAATTTTTGCAAAGGCGGTTTCAGTCTGGCTAGAGTTCCAGTCCAGTTTCTTCTGTATGACCCTGAGCATATTATGAAACTTCCTTGAGCACAATTTCATTATAAATCAAGTGTGAATAAAAATAATTAAAATAGTTGTTGAATATGTTTAATGGGCTTAATGGGAGAACCAATGGATTCTCCTTGCCCACTACCTAGCAGAGCCAATTATCAAGACAGGGGAATTGCAATAGAGGAAGAGTTTAATTCATGCAGAGCTGGCTGTATGGGAGACTAGAGTTTTATTGTTACTCAAATCAGTCTCCGTGAAAACTTGGAGACTAGAATTTTCAAGGATAATTTGGTGGGTAGGGGTTGAAAAGTGGAGAGTACTGATTGGTCATGTCTGAGATGAAATCATAGGGAGTCGAAGTTATCTTTTTGTAGAGTCAGTTCCTGGGTGGAGGCCACAAAACCAGATGAGCCAGTTTATACATCTGGGTGGTGCCAACTAATCCATCAAGTGCAGGGTCTGCGAAATATCTCAAGCGCTTAGGTTTTACAATAGTGATGTTATCCCTAGGAGCAATTTAGGGAGGGTGAGAATCTTGCAGCCTCCAGCTGCATGACTCCTAAACCATAATTTCTAAACTTGCGGTTAATTTTGTAGTCCTACAAAGGCAATCTAGTCCCCAGGAAGGAAGGGAGTTTGGGGAAAGGACTGTTATCATCTTTGTTTCAAAGTTAAACTATAAACTAAGTTCCTCCCAAAGTTTATTTGGTTTATGCCCAGGAATGAACAAGGACAGCTTGGAGATTAGAAAAAAGATGGAATCAGTTAGGTCAGATCTCTTTCAGTGTTATAATTTCCTCAGTTATAATTTTTGCAAAGGCAGTTTTAGAGATATGGGCATTCACAATTTTTTTTAACTAATTTGATGGAATTGTTTTCAAAAGGCTTTCTATAGTGTGCAAAAGTAATAAGA
This sequence comes from Pongo pygmaeus, assembly GCF_028885625.2. NCBI lineage: Eukaryota > Metazoa > Chordata > Mammalia > Primates > Hominidae > Pongo > Pongo pygmaeus. Next base: position 18,079,725 of record NC_072376.2, read on the forward strand.
ATAGTGCTTTGTCTCAGCAACTGCCTTGCATCATAATGTTAAACTCCCAGACCACAATCCCCACTTCCCATTTCTATGTTGAAGAAAGATATATTTTAAATTATCTGTGTTTCTCATACTCCTTGGTTTATGTATTTTAAAATCCATTGGAGAGTTCTGATTGCGAGTAGGTTATTTTGAGTGTCCTATGGAACCATCACTGTGGAGCTGCCATGGCTGACAGGGACGACCTGGTGACCCGTTCGATGGTGGGATTCTAAGGAGTGACAGCTTGAGATATAGCACATGTGCTTGGAGAGCTTTCCAGGGACAGCAGACTGCATTACTGGCCTTACTGTTTCACAATGCCAAGGCATTATGGGGACATGACTGTTAACAACAGAGCGTGCCATTGTTTTGCTGGTATTTTTTCTCAAGCCTTCCTGAGTGACAGTCCCTGGGGAGAGTGAATTATCATCCTTAACTTGTAACTTAACTGCTCCTGTTGTCATTCTGCATAATTGCTGTCACCCAGGTAAAACTAAGTTGTTTTTCTCCCTGGTAAATTCTCCCACACTCAGCGTGGAGCCCTTCAGGCAAGGCAGGCAGTAGGGAACCTGGGCAGATAATGTGGCTATTTAAAGGCATCCTGGAAAGGGGGAATCTTCAAAAGGCTTTTTCTCTAAAGACTAAGGCCATATACAGTGAAGATACTAGTTTAAATAACTGAAGTTGCAATTCACTTCACAATTACAAGCATAGGGATTATAATAGTATGAACTATATTGCAGTTGTGAAAATTAAATTAGTTGATACATGAAAAGTGCTTAGTTCGGTGTGTGGCACAAAAGATCTCAGCAATGGTTGGCTTTTCTTACTTTGTAATATTATGTTCTTATTCATTACAACCATCTTTCAAGGTAGTAATTATGATTCTCATTTTTTAGATGAGAAAACTGAACCTTTTTGGAGCTGGAATTTAGAAGTAAGTAGGTTTAAGTCTAATGCAGATGGGCTTAACTTCCAAAAAAATCTCTCTAGATTCAGCAAGTGACTAGATTCACCAAGGGAAAGGTCTCTAGATTTTCTTTTTTCTTCCGTTTTTTTTTTTTTTTTGCCAAGTAAGATGTGAGAAGAGCTTGTCACGGGGGAAATTATTATAGAATATAGGGTTTATCAAATAGCCCCTTTATTTGAATAAATTATTTTATTTTTTCAAAAACCATATTTTCATAAAACTAATATACTTAGCTAAATACAAGAACCAATTTTGAAAAACAACTGCTTCAATAAATTATTTGCTTTCATGAAGAGCTTGAGGCTGATAATAGATATTGATAATAATGCTTACCACAAGAGTAATAGTAAATACAACTACAATAATGGTGGTGATGTTGATAATAATAATAAAATAATAATGTATACCATTTATTGACCCTTTACTATAAGCCAAGCATTGTTCTAAGAACTTGACATCAATATCCCATTTAATTCTCATTAGGCAGGTGCTATTATTATCTTTTATTTATATATTATAAAATTGAAACTCAGAAAGATGAAGTAAAATACTGGAAGTCACAGTTGCTACATGGATGAGACAGGATTTGATTTCAGGCTATCAGGCATCAGAATTATGTTTTTTATACAGCTAGTAAATGACACATTAGGACTCGAACCCAACACTCCCCTTCTTTCATGTTCATTCTCTTTCCTTTTTGTTCAAATGGGTGCTGAGCATGGATGCCCTTTGACCAACATTTAGTTAGATTTTCTATAAAACTAGGTAGCACACACTCATAAGATTTGAGAAAGCAAAATTTACTTAGACTATAGTATGGTGCATACTGGCAATGCCCAAATAAATAAATTGACAATGCCCAAATAAATAAATCGAGTAAATATAATATAAAAATTGAGTTCACTGACTGCATAGATGATTCTTAATAAGGTCTGGAAGAGTGGGAGAGGTGGCACAGGAATATGGGTAGGGATGGAGGCTACAGCCTGGGAAGCAAAGGAAGGATCTTGGGAGACGTACGTTAAATGAGCACTTTCATAGGACTATGGTTTTCATTATATACAAACTACAGAAAGTAAAACTCAGCAAAATCTTTGCTAGTGCGTATAGGTCATGGGTTAAAAAGAGAGGATGAACCACTTCTTAAAGATGTATCTACTTTTTATCAACCATACTTTAGGTTCAGACTGACCTATGCTTAAACACTGATTACACTTTTGAGTAGGTGAAATCAGCTGAGTTTCAGTTTGATCATCTTTAAAAGAGAGATTTTGATACTTTTCCTGCAGACATTGTTCCTAGCACATGGTAAAAACCCTATAACCAAAACCTATTGTTACTATTATTATCTATTTTAATACAAATTTAAAGTATTATTCGTTTAATGACAAAAACACCAGTAGTTTTGATAAATGCATATTCTCATTAATTTTATTATTGATACTTCATAATCTATTCAATATCTCTTTCTCTAAGTACTAATAATTGTATTCACTTAAAGTTACCCACTTTTACCTCCATTTTCTTTATTTTTTTCTCTTTGTTTTCTCTTTTTTTTTTCCCCAGGATCTCTCTGCTTCCCTTTTTCAAACCAGGTTATCTCTTCAGTTAACACTTCATGACTTTTTCTCTTTAAGGTACTCAAAACAAGAAATTCCAATTTTCACAGCAGATGTAAGTATTTCGTTTCAAAAATAAGCAAACAAACACACACAACAATTTTAACTCCTTATTATGCTCACTGGGAGAAAGCAGGTATTGTAATCTGGACATTTTTTGATGCAATTCCTCACAAGCAATCTTAAAATGTACAAAGGTTTGGCTTCATATTGATGGGCTTTCAAAAATAATGTGTAGACCAGCCTGATCCTCCAGAGGTGCAGAGTTGCAAATTCCAGCTACATTATTTGAAGGGTTAAAGTCATTGTGAAGAGACTCAGAACAATACACCCCAGTGATCAGTTGGTGGTGACACTGCCGCTTTCTCATGGCCTGGACCTTAGGCACCAGGGTCAGACATTTTGCAATTGCCTTGACAGTTGTAGGGAGGAGTTATGATATTTAACCTAGGACACCAGCCAACAATTATTTATCTGTCAAAACTTTTCAAATACAATTCAGTGTTACTGGGTCCTGCTGAGCCTGAGACTGCCAACCTGTCTGAGTTCCATAAGAAAGATCTTCAGATAATTTCTGTAAAGGCAGACAAGGGCAGCCCCATCACCAAAACTCAGAGGTAAGAAGGGAATAAAGACAATTTTTAACCACTCTTCTCTTCCATTAAAAACAATCAAAATGTCTTTAACTTTTGAATGAATTTTGAGTCAGGAAAAGCTACGCCTCCCCTCTTAGAGTCTCTGGATTATAAAAGCTGGCTCTGCAGCACCTGGTTTTCCAGGAGTTAGAGAAGTGTCAAACTGGCTGAACTCAAACCTGCTTGTGCACCGCCTTTGAAATTTGGGCACACTAACCTCTTCCAGGCCACTTTCAGAGTTCATTTTCATGCTCTGATCCCCAAATCTGCTGGTTCTCTCTCAATCTCTGTACTCTTCAGTTAAAATGGCACAGTGGGATGACATTTGATTTGCAGAAGATAGAAGCATAATCATTGCCTTTGATTCAGTCCTATTAAAAATTTCCCTGAGAACAAGTTTACTTGGGGGAGGAAGGAGAAAGAAAAAGGAAATCTCTGTGTGTGTGTGTGTGTGTGTGTGTGTGTGTGTGCATGCGCATGTGTGGTGTGGAAGGTGGGGTATCCTTAGAGCTCTGCTGATAAAATCAGCAGAGATTTGAGAGTGCATTACAGTTTTATTTTTTGACCAAACCGTAGTGCTGGGGGATTTGACGGCTGGGAGAAAAGAGGACACATTTGTCAGAATTTTCACTTCAATATATGCCTGTGGAGTTGGTAAATAAAATACTTGAGTAGATATGAATTGCTCTGTTGTCCCGTGGCTTTAGGGCTAAGGGTTTACCTTATAGTTTTGCAAGTCCTCCTTTGGCTTATAACAGGTTTGTATTGAGTGAAGATATTTGAGAGTCCTTACCCTATAGAAAAGCAGCTGAAAAATCAATGTGCCTACTGAAAAGTGAACTCACAGGTTCAGAAGAAAAATGCTTTAAATATCAATAAATGTGTTTCAGAAAAATGTGGTGTTTCTGCCTATTGTGTGACTTGTGTGTAAATTCTAGAATATAGCATGTGCTTGATAAATGACTATTGGATGAATGCATGTGCTATTTATATAACACATATTTCATAACAGCTAACTAGCTAACTGTTCTGCTCTTATTGTAGGTAATGGGTCAGTAATAGGTCCATGTGATGTTGAAAAGAAAATAAATTAGAAAGAAGGCCAGTTCAACTTAGGTGCTCAATACATGATGGTTGGATACACTAAAAATTCACTACTGAAAAGATGGTCAGTCAAGTCATTTTATGCTGCCCATATTTTGTTTCAAGGTTATGAAACTCTAGGCATAAGCAGAACATAACTAAACATAAATTAGAAAAAAATCCTGAAATAGATTGCTATATTTTTTTTTTGTTAAAAGGAATGGCAATTTTTTAAAATTATACTTTAAGTTCTAGGGTACATGTGCACAACGTGCAGGTTTGTTACATATGTATACATGTGCCATGTTGGTGTGCTGCACCCATTAACTCATCATTTACATTAGGTATTTCTCCTAATGCTATCCCTCCCCACACCCCACGACAGGCCCCGGTGTGGTGTGTGATGTTCCCCATCCTGTGTCCAAGTGTTCTCATTGTTCAATTCCCACCTATGAGTGAGAAAATGCAGTGTGACTCCACCTCTGGGCAATTGTTTATATGCCGTTATATTAAACAATTATACATATAATTGTTTAACATTATAGAAACATTTATTATATAAGATTATATAAACTATTGTCATTCCTCTTAAAGAAAAAAATTCCCATAGCAATCTATTTCAGGATTTTTTGAAAAAAGTTGTTTAACCCTAAAACTTAAAGTATAATAAAAAAAAAAGCAAAAAGTTGTTTAAGTCTTAATTAAAACATTTTCCTTGATTTAGAAGGAAAGAGGAATTGATCCCATAGCTGCCCAGAGAGAAAGAACTCTTCATAGAGAAGGAGGTGACATTCTTTCTGTCCATTAATTACTGGTTTAATTCTTAGTAACAGACTAATCATTACTTCAGGCTTTCCGGCTGAGTTAAACCAACATGATGATGTGAGGACCATTAAGAGGTGGGCGGTTCACGAGGTCAGGAGTTCGAGACCAGCCTGGCCAATATGGTGAAACCCTGTCTCTACTAAAAAATACAAAAATTAGCTGGATGTGGTGATGAGCGCCTGTAGTCCCAGCTACTCAGGAGGCTGAGGCAGGAGAATCGCTGGAACCGAAGAGGTAAAGGCTGCAGTGAGCCAAGATGACTCCACTGCACTCCAGCCTGGGTGACAGACCGAGACTCCATCTCAAAAAAATAAAAATAAAAAAAACAGAAAATGTCTTGGTCATATATGTATGTATATATTTTTAAATCGCTTTATTAAGGCACAATTGGCATGTAAAAAGTTTTGCTTATTTGATGCATGCAACTCAATGAATTTAGGAATAGGTGATGAAACCATCACTACAAACAAAGCCATAGACATATCCCTCACCTCCCAAATTTTCTTCTGCCTTCTTTGTTATTGCCATCATCATCAGTATGTGTATGTGTGTGTGTGTTTGATAAGAACATATAAGATATGCTCTCAGAAAATTTTAAGAATACTATACACTATGTTAGCTCTTGGTACTATTCTGTATGGTAGATCTCCAGAGCTTACTTATCTTACAAAACTGAAATTTTGTACCCTTTGTAAATCAAATATATTGTTAATGTCAGGCCTCTGGGCCCAAGCCTGCACATATACATCCAGATGGCCTGAAGTAACTGAAGACTGACAAAAGAAGTGAAAATGGCCTGTTCCTTGCCTTAATTGATGACATTACCTTGTGAAATTCTTTCTCCTGGCTCATCTTGGCTCAAAAGCTCCCCCACTGAGCACCTTGTGACCCCCACCCCTGCCAGCCAGAGAACAACCCCCTTTGATTGTAATTTTCCACTGCCTACTCAAATCCTATAAAATGGCCCCACCCCTATCTCCCTTTGCTGACTCTCTTTTCGGACTCAGCCCGCCTGCACCCAGGTGATTAAAAAGCTTTATTGCTCACACAAAGCCTGTTTGGTGGTCTCTTCACACGGACGCACGTGAAATTTGGTGCCGTGACTCGGATCGGGGGACCTCCCTTGGAGATCAATGCCTTGTCCTCCTGCTCTTTGCTCCGTGAGAAAGATCCACCTATGACCTCGGGTCCTCAGACCAACCAGCCCAAGGAACATCTCACCAATTTTAAATCGGGTAAGCGGCCTCTTTTTACTCTCTTCTCCAACCTCTCTCACTATCCCTAAACCTCTTTCTCCTTTCAATCTTGGCTCCATCCTTCAATGTCTCCCTTCTCTTAATTTCAATTCCTTTCCTTTTCTGGTAGAGACAGAGGAGACGCGTTTTATCCGTGAACCCATTGATGTATTTAATGATATTTTTCTCTTTACTTTTACACAAAGGAAGCATAGGGTCAAATTTCCTACTCTGCTACAGACTAGGTAAGGATAATAATATTTATCTTATAGTGTGATGAAGAACAACTGAATTAGTAACGCAAAGTATTTATTGTAAAGTACAAACTTTGCCATTGAGTCTGAGCCCCTTGATACTACAGGAAGTGATGTAAACACTTGCAGGTTTTCAAGGCCTCTGGCCACACCTAGCATCCAGGAAGCATTCATCTCAATGGGATGAGATGGCCATGGGATCTTCTAGGCCTTGTAGGCCTTGTGATGTCTTCTCAAACACCTATTTACCTCCACCTTTGTAAATCCTTCCTTCCTCTTGCCAACTCAAATAGAACTGATTTCTTGATTCGTGGTGTCACCCTGGTATTCTGTATATACCAATATTTCTCAGCCTTGGTGCTTATTGACACATGGGACTGGATAATTCTTGGTTGTGGATGGCTATCGTCTTTACTGTAAGATATTTATCAGCACCTCTACCCCTATCCACCAGATGCCAGCAATTCCCTCCCAGCTGTGGCAACCAAAAATGTCTCCAGATATTGCCAAATATCTCTTAGTGGACAAAATTGCCCCAGTTGAGAAACACTGGTTGTATCATTTATAACGTTTTATTGTACCTATTTAATAAACATCCATATAGCACATATGTCAGACATTTTTCTAAAAGCATTGCATATGTTAATAGTAATCCTATGAGTTAGATGCTAGTATCACATCCAGTTTACAGTTGAGGAAACTGAAGAACTGGAAGCTCAGAGCTGAGAAAATTTGGGCACAAAGAAGCTAAATGACATCTCCAGGCTAATATATGGAGAGGGGATTTCTACTCCAGTGGTTTGTTTCCAGAGCCCATGCTGCCAACCACTATGCTATGCTTAATCTCCAGTAAATGAATTTGTTTCCACCCTGAATGCTCAAAGCCCAGGGCATGGGGGGAGTGGGGATGGGACTCAGAGTCTATAATTACCTGAAATAATCTAAAATTATTAATAAATTTAAATAATGTTACTAATAAAGCAGGAGCCATGGGTGAATGATATTATCAAAATAAATCTCACATGCAAGGAGATGGTAATTCCAAAGCATCAAGCACAGTGTAGAATTCCAGCTACATGAAGAAGTGCCTTTCTACATCCCTACCTCTTTAGCAAGATGTGTTTTATATCACATAGGGAAGGGAAGGTTTCAAGTCTTATGTATTAACTAATTTCTAGATGAGGAAACAGATTTAGGGAGATTAGATCACTTTCCAAGATCATAAGGCCAGGGAACAGTAGAAGCAGGTTCAGATTCAGTCTTTTAACATGCCGTCCAGTGCTCTTTACTGATTTCTATGGTTTTTTTCATTCTCTGGCAACTCTAATCTCACTATCAAAATAATCATTCTCATCATCTTTATGATCCATAATTATTCTTTTCTATAACTATTTTGGTTATTTATTAAAAACCCACAGTGTATGGCTTACTTTACCTTTTTTCATCCATCACAGAGAAATTAAAAGCTCAAAATGTTAAACACATCTACGAATGATTCTGTTATCATCTACGCCATTATTCAAATTATTCTCAGCTCTTACCAGATCACTAGGTTTTGTTTCTTTCACAGTCAAACTTCTTGATATTCTGCATAAATGATGTTTGATTTACTGACATGAGGAATAACCTATTCCTAACAATTACAATGTCAGATGCAGTGGTGGAACAATTATAGAATTATTAGAACATTCCAAATGTTCAAATTACACTCCCATGGTCCTTTATAGAATCATTCTTTGGTCTTCCAATGGTCACTATGACAGATGATAATTGTACAACTGCTGTTCTGACTCATGATTAGAGCAACCAGAAAGAATTTTAAATTATTCACAAATTTAAATATGTATAATGTTACTAATAAAACAGGGTCACAGCTGAATATCATCAAAATAAATCTTACATGAAAGTAGATATTTTTCACCTAAGTTTTATATGATTTGTGGAACATTTAGAAGGTTCTTTGCTTCCTCTAAATGTCTACTTACTCAAGGGTTATAATGTCTAAAGTCCTAGTATTAGTGAATGAAGCCTTTTACTTACAATGTTCTTTTAAAAGTCAATAGCCCTGGGAAGGAAGTGCTAATTAAAATTAATTCACACCCAGGTATTAACAGCAGGGCATAGTAATTTCTAGACACAGCTAAAAGACTTACTAACTTATCTTGCTACTTTGAACACATCACTTAACCTCTCTCAGCTTGTGTTTTTTCATCTGGAAAACAGAAATGATGAAATTGACCTGCAAATTCCTATTGTGAGCATTAAATAATTAACACAAATAAAAACACTTTTTAAAGAGTAATATTGCTAATTTTTTTTGCCCAGATTTTGTGTCATTCTTCTAACTAAAAGCACAAGACCTAAGACTGATAAATGCCCAGGATGAAGGCATTTAAAATAGAATACCTGAACTTCAAATTTTTAGCCATCAAAATCCCTGCATGAATTTTTTTTTTTTTTTTTAATGATGAGTGTTCAGGATTTGTGGACTATTTGAGAGAAAATCGAAGGCCAAACTGACTATAATGTTACTGCCAACAGATAACTCAAATGCTCAGCTGCCTTCCCGCAACTCTATACCAATTACCCATGATCCTTCCGCACTTCTGGCTCTCCCTTTTGCAAATGAGAAGACATTTTTCTTCTCCTGATTTGAATGTTTCAATTCAAAATGAAAGTTATATGACTATATCGCCTCAGGGAAATGCCATTGAAGACCATCTACTACATGAGTAAAACCAATGCTTACTATTAACCGGCCTAAGCAAAGAGATTGGCGTCTATGCATTTGGAAACCAATATATGAATGTTCTGGTATCTGCCAATCTAAATGCTAACAGTAGAAAAAAAAAAAAGGCTTATTGTATTCAGGATGGTCGCCTGAATGAACACCGTGGTTGTCAAGAGCCTGAGAAGTTTCTACCTGCTCTCTAGCTCTCTAAAATTCCACTATTAGGCAGTTGTTAGACTGACCAGGTATTCATAAAGTACAAATACTATCTTGTGAAGAGGATAGACCCAATAAAGGACTGCCCACCCAGACTAAGAACAGAAACAGTCAACTATTCATCACTTTCCTCTATCTAGATTCATAGTCATTTCCCACTATTGGGCATTCGCTCTGCCAGGCACTTTTACAAACTTTGCCTATTAAATTTCCCAGCAAATCGGTGACAAAATTAGGTATTCTCATTCTCTTTGTGTTACTGATAAAATTACTTAATCTATAGGAGCTAAGTATATGGGGGTCACATGTGGAGCTGAGACTCAAACTTTAACGTCCTTGCTTTATCCCTTGCACACACAACCATGGAATGAATGAAGCTTGACCTATTACATGGGAAAGTCCTAACAATATTTTAAAACCACAGTCCTCTGAACTGCTATGGTTTTTTATTTAAATCTCTTACTGCTTGTACTATCTTTTTTTTTTTTTTATATCCGAACTATTGATGAGCATCTGCCCTACTAGAATACTGTGTTGTGGCATTTCCTACAACTCCAAGCATTTTATCTTTTCATTATGTTCATTCATTCATTCATTCATCTCTTATTTTGGGGTCCATGAATACAGAAATAAATGCAATGAATTTAGCCTAGTGATTCTCACTTCAACTCTTGTCAAATGAATGAAATGCAGCCTTCCTTGACTATTTTAGTTACTTCCCTAAATCCCTGGAGATATAAAGTATCCTTTCATAGCTCTTCACTCACACGTGTTTTTTATTTTAGGATTTCTTTTCCACATCAAGTATGTATTTCCAACAAGTGATACCCAAGGTCTGGGAAATAGCTTCTCACTTGGTAGAACCTTTTGTCACCTATTTCAAAGACAAATCCATGTTTCACTTCCATCTCACTTTTGCTTTTACAGCCATAAACCTGTCTGTACTCATTATAGTTGTGATTGCTGACATGGATAATCAGCCCAATATGTAAAGAGGATTTTCAGAATTTTCACAAGGCTAGAGGAGTTCCCTGGGTGAAATTTGCCCAAGTTCACATAAAATTCCTGTGCTTGCATGTAATTAGTTTCAAGCTTTTACTTTCTAAGTTATTGACTCCTGGGAGCAGCACACCCACACCTTGCCTTTTTGTTTGTTGAGTTTATTTTTAATATTCTCTGGCATTGCTTTTTACAAAGTAATTTTTACCTTTATAATACTTTCTGATTTACAGGAAATTTGCAAAGATAATAAAGAGTGTTTCCACATACACATCGCCAATTTTTTCCATTGTCAACATCTTACATTTTCGTGGCACATTTGTCAAAACTAAAAAACTAAAAAACTAAAAAACTGGGCATTGGTACATTACTACTGCCAAAAATTCAGACACCATTTTTTTATCCCAGTATCCAATCCAGGCTACCACACTGCATTTAGTTGTCATATCTCTACAGTTCTGTGACAGTCTTTTCTTGTTTTTTTATGACTTTGACACTCTTAAAGATTATTGGCCAGCTATCTTGTATAATTGCCCTCAATCTGCGTTTTTTTAATGTTTTCTTCACAATTAGACTGGGGATAATGAGTTTGGGCAGAATATCACAGAAGTAAAAGTTGCTTCTTCTCGTATTATCTTATCAGAAGTACATGACATCCACATGACATGCTGGTGATGGCATCCATTATTAGTTGATTGACACAGTGTTTTTCAGGTTTCTCCATTGTACAGTTATTATTTTTTCTCTTTCCTTGTGCTATTCTTAGGAAACAATTACCAACTCTAGCATATTCTCAAGGGAGATGCAGGAAATCTAAACTCTTCCTTTCTGAGAATTGGAATTAAATTTATTCTGCAAGAATTGTTGAAGATTGCTTCATCACATTTATTCATTTATTCAACACTTTCTATCATTATGGAGTCATGAATTTATTTTATACTTTAGGACCTGATGCAACACTATGTTATTTATTGTGTTTAAATTGTTCCAGCTCTGACCATCAGGAGCTACTTTTGGTTCTACCACTGCTTTTTATTTTATGTGCTCACAGAAATAAATTTGCTAACCAATGTCTACTTTGAGAATTAATACAGTTCAACACTTGATTAAGCAGTTGTAAGACAACATGAAAAAGTATAAAAATTAAAAATCACAAAATTAAAAGGAAAAAGCACCATGAGGTCAAGGACTTTGGTTTAATGTTGGGTCTCCGGTACTTACCATGATTATAATTGTGGTCACTGACAGGGATAATAGGACTTTGTCTGGTTTACTGTTGGGTCTCTGGTACTTACAGAAGCGTCTAACACATGGTAAAGCCTCCATAACCATTTGTAAATTTATGTTTAGGAACATTATATCCTGTAAATTGCTTGATAAAATTATTTCTTACAACTATATTATCTTTAACTGTTCTTTCTCAGCTGACTTCTGTCACACAAATGCATGTGCACATGCATGTGTGCACACATAAGTAAATATATACCATAACGAGGCAGAGAGGCAGTGTTTACTTCTTACCAATCCTTTCTCTCTCTTCTCCATCATACTCTCACCCACTTCATAATTTTTAGTCTAGTCTTTTTCAGTCTTTTCTCATTCCACTCTGGCATGGGACTATTTATAAATTAAGGTCAGTGTCTTCTAGAAATACATCAATTTGATTGTGGGGAAAATATGATTCATATCCCAGTAGTCAGAAAGTGGCCTTTATTTGTTGTCAGAGTTGACAATAGAATATGCTTTTAAATATATAGGCATTCTCATAAAAAGATGTTCTGTTATTTATTCTGTTTCATTCATCATTTATCCAACAAACATATGTTGGGTGACTACCATGTGCTATGAATTATGAATTCATAGAAAAGGAAGTCCATCTTTCTCCCACAACAAATTTGTAGGAGTTGACCAAAAACAGTTGTTCCCAGATTAAGCTTATTGTGGTCACTAATTATACAAAAGTAAATTCCTTTAAAGGATGTTGAATGGCCTTCCAATAACAAAGATAGAAATTTGTTTTCCAAGAGACACTGCAGGATCCTGTTTCATTTGCATTTCTCCTCTCTGCAAGCCTCCAATGGACCTCATTCTCTTTAACCCTTGTTTTATTTTATCAATAACATTAGGAATCTATTTTGAACTGTTTCAGAAAAGCCGCTTCCAGCTAAAATAGTCTCTCTTCTAAGTAGAAGAACAATCACTTTGATTCAATAGACGTGGACTTGAATTCTGATCCCATTATTTTAGACAAATTGTCTCTGAGGCTTAGATTCTTGAAAGCAGCAATGACTTAATATAATGACGTCTTAAGTGTTTTTGAAATATAGAAACTTTCTAGTTAAAATATGCCTTTCAACAAGCGTTGTTTCCCTCCTTGTCTTTAGTCTTCTCAGAGTCTTCTCTGAGTTAATGTTCATGGTCTTAAATTCTGATCCCGTCCTTAGATAAATTCCTTGATTTCTCTAGGATTTAATTTCCTCGCCTGTAGAAATGGGACTGGTATGATTACCTTATTATTTTTTGGTGACCAAGTGAGGTAATGTATAGAAAATATATGATCCAATACATGCTTATATCATTTTATTGCACTTTGCTTTATTGTGCTTCACAGATATTGCAGTTTTTACAAATTGCAGGTTTGCGGCAACCCTCTGTTGAGCAATTCTATTGCATCATTTTTCCAACAGCATATGCTCGCTTCATGTCTTTACATCACATTTTGGTAATTTTCACAATGTTTCAGACTTTTTCATTATTAATTGTCTCTGTTATTGTGATCTGTGATCAGTGATCTTTGATGTTATAATTGTAATTGCTTGTAATTGCTTTGGGGCACCTCGAACCACACCCACATAAGACAGTGAACTTGACTGATAAATATTGTGTGTGTTGGCCAGGTGCGGTGGCTTACGCCTGTAATCCCAGCACTTTGGGAGGCCGAGGCGGGCAGATCACGAGGTCAGGAGATCGAGACTATCCTGGAGAACATGGTGAAACTTTGTCTCTACTAAAAATACAAAAATTAGCTGGGCGTGGTGGTACATGCCTGTAATCCCAGCTACTTGGGAGGCTGAGACAGGAGAATGGCCTGAACCAGGAATTCGAAGGTTGCAGTGAGCAGAGATTGCACCACAGCACTCCAGCCTGGCAACAGAGCAAGACTATGTCTGGAAAAAAAAAATACTGTGTAATTACATGTAGGTTAGACAATGACAAGACAGAGAAAACAATCATAAAACTCTAGAGTGAATATAACTAATATGTCTCATAAGTCTTTCTAATTTTTTTCTTTATTTTAAAGGAACTAAAATGAGAAATTGTATAGGATGAATTACAGGTTAAATTTATGAGAAAGATGGATAAATCATGTTATTTTATATTTTTAAGTTATAAACATTATGTTTCCCTGCTACTTTCAACCTTTTCAATGATTTGATTAACTGCCCATCCTGATGAGGTTTAATAAAAGGCAATCTACAATAGTGATAAAGTTTCAATATCTAATACAGGCAACTAGAATGGGGCATCATTAGTCAGTATTGTGTATACAGAAAATATGCAAAGATATTTTCTAAGCTAATTATAGAATAATAAGCACCTACAGTAATGGAGAGTCACATTGCTGGAGGTAGTTTGAAGTAGGTAACTCTTCATCCAAGTTATTGGAGCTGTTACTTCTGCTTTTGTTTGGAGATCAAACTTGTATTCTGAAGTCCTTGTGCTTTCATAAAATTTTGTTTGTCTGAAATCCTAAATTCAATAATTCTATCTTTTAAGTGTAAGACACCATAATGTTGTAGGCACAGTGTTAAAAATTTTACTTTTCTTTGCATAGATTTTTCTGGGTTAACATAAAAGTAGGGGTTGTGTGATTTCTCACACAACCTGTGGGTTCTTGAGGGAACCCAGAAGTAGATTGGAGAAAGGGTCTTTTTTCCCTCTCTAGTTCCAGTGTGTGAACCACACACAAACTGCCTAATTTAGACTACTGCTGAGAAAATACTGATTGTGGCCACAAATCATCCTTGTCAAGTTAAATATGGCACCCACAGAAATTCTCACACATTCTTGGCATTTGTTCTGTTGGTGCTGTGATGGGCGGATTAACAGCTCTGCTCTTTCAAAAAGAACATCATTCATGGGTCTGTCTCTCTGACCACTCCCGGTATGATTCATGTTGCTGTATAGGTATGGACTTTTTCACTGCCAAAATAAAAAAAAAGTTACGTTTTCCATGATGTAAATTGAACAGCCATACCTAAGATAGTTCAGCATGGTTACAGCTTGTAATGAAATAAATTATAGGTGCAACAAACAAAAAAAATGTACGGAAATTCAATTTAGATCTTGGAAAATGAAGAGAGAGAATAACAGGTTTGTAAGCTCTTTCTGATTAGCTTGTAACTTGCTGGTGTCTTTATTAGTAGTTCATTGGAGCCATGTGAGCTCCTGAATCATTGATCAGAGTCAAATCTAAACTCTCCTCTTCCACTCTCATAAAAATAATAGTTAACATATATTGAGACCATATTGTATACCAGAGGCAGTCCTACAGATTTCATGTTTCATGTTTTATTGAATTTTTTGAATGAAAGCTTTTTGAACATTAATGTGCATAACAATCTCCTAAAGAACTGTTAAAATGCAGATTCCTCACTAACATCCTTCCTCCCCAATTTCAGTTCTGATTCTGAGTTCTGGGACAAGACCCAATGATTTGCATTTCTAGCTAGCTCCTAGATGACATGGTGCTGATGCTACCAGTCCATTAGCTACCCATTGAGTAGTTTTGCTGATGACTCTCTGAGTCAGCTACTACCATCGTTAACCCCATTTTATTCATGAGAAAACCAATCCTCATGAAGAGATGATAAGAATTTTTCCAAGAGCAAGACATTGGAAAAGGTAGAGACAGGACTTGGATTTGGTAACAAAATCCACTATCTTAACTACTGCATATATTAAACATTAATCTTGGATTCTACTTTCTCTTCAATTTGATTTGTGAATTGAGTCCTTAATGTGCCTGGGTGAGCTTAACCTACAAACCAAGAGACTTCTATGGCTGGTAGAACTGGGGGAAATATTCTTACTGGTTTTTATTTCACCAAGAGGAGTACAGTGGCTGTGAAAATCGGAAGAGTGAAAGAAACCCTGGTAACATCTTCTGGTGATTTTAAAGTGGAGAGTTTCAGGCTCAGGCTGCCAGCATTTCTGGCAGTTGAGCAATTGGCAACATCCCAGGACCTCAGCAGGACTGGGAATTCTGAATGGACAATATTTCTTTGTTGAATTCCTCCAACTAAGATTAATCATGACTGGGCATTGTTTAGACATTGTCAGGGTGTATGCTTTCTAGTAATTGATTTATTTCCACATGGACACCTTGTTTTTAATGCAAATGGTTTTTCTTGATGGGTAGATTTTATTCCTCTGTGTGTGCCAGGGGGCAGTGTGGTTTAATCATAGTAATTATGTTTCTTGAGGCCATGTTACATTATTTTTACTTTCTGAAATCTGTGATTGTAGCCTACAGGAGGAGGAGATATGGTATGTTCTATGATTCTTAGTTAAGCTGAGCTTCTAAATCCAGCTCGTTTTGTTCTTGTTTTTGCTTTCCAAATATTGTATTTCTTCAGAGCAGGAACTCTGAGAACACCTGACTTTTGGAAGGCAGCTTTATTAACAAGAAGGTAACCTCATGGAATGGAGGTGAAATTGCATAAAGTTAGCAGCGAATGCCTATTTAAACATTAGAATCAAAGGGAGGCAAAGCAAAGCGAAATCCAGCATTAACATAAATGTGTTCCATTATCAGGGTGCTGAGCCAAGAAATGCCATAGGGTGGGTTAAGAGGGAACTTAGTGACCTTCCAGGACTTTGAAACAGCCACTCAGGAAAGTAGGTCTTGCCTATTTTAGACACTCTGAAAATCTAATCCTTGGAATGCAGGGACATTATGGGAATGAAGGCATTTGTCGTATATTCTGAGTTCCACATCCAGCTGATATGTTTATCATGATTGTAGTCGTGTTTCTATGAGTGCTCTCAGGTTCATACACAAGGTGGTCCATTTGTTATTGATATTTGACCACTGTAAGCTCCACAACTTATGGGCTGAAATTTATGTGAGCACAAATGACTTCTTTTACATTCAGTAACACAAGAGTGACACTTGAATGTACAGACTTCTAGAGTCAGAATACCTGAGTTTGAACACCATCTTTGCCTCTTACTAGTTGTGTGACCTTACGTAAGTAAGTTAACCTCTCTGGCTTTGGTACAGAGGGTTGATGAGAGGATTAAATGGATTAATGTATGTATGTAAAACATTTAGAAAGTGCCTGGCACCTAGCAAATACTGTGTTAAATATAAGTATTTACTATTGTAATTGGTGGTCATAAAGTCAACCTGAAGAGCAGGTTTAATGAGCCATCATGGTCTCTTTTCCTAGATCTTTACCCTAATATTGATTCTTGTAATCTTCTAATTCTGAGGTGAGAACCAAAATGAAAGGATCCTAAGGAAAGGCAGAGCTCTTCTAAGTACTCTATTCCAGGTCTCTTTTGCTCTGGACTCCATACTGGCTTCTTTTTGGAAAGGGGTCCCTTTGACAGGGAAATCAGTTCCTTGACTGTCTTTCTGAAGCAACTCTAAAAAGAGGCATTGCAAAGAGAAAAGGATTCAGAAGAATATATTCACTGAACAAAACATTTAAAAACTGCTTTATTGCACACATGAGAACAATAGACTCTGGGACTACTAGGGGAGGGAGGAAGGGGATATGGGTTGAAAAACTACTGGATACTCTCATGCGTGTTCGTGTGAAGAGACCACCAAACAGGCTTTGTGTGAGCAACATGGCTATTTATTTCACCTGGGTGCAGGCGGGCTGAGTCCGAAAAGAGAGTCAGCAAAGTGTGGTGGATTATCATTAATTCTTAAAGGTTTTGGGATAGGCGGTGAAGTTAAGAGCAATGTTTTGCAGGCAGGGGTGGATCTCACAAAGTACATTCTCAAGGGTGGGGAGAATTACAAAGAACCTTCTTAAGGGTGGGGGAGATTACAAAGTACCTTCTTAAGGGTGGGGGAGATTACAAAGTATATTGATCAGTTAGGGTGGGGCAGAAACAAATCACAATGGTGGAATGTCATTAGTTAAGGCTATTTTTACTTCTTTTGTGGATCTTCAGTTATTTCAGGCCATCTGGATGTATACGTGCAAGTCACAGGGGATGCGATGGCTTGGCTTGGGCTCAGAGGCCTGACAGATAACAATGCTGACTACCTGGGTGATGGGATCTGTACCCAAAGCCTCAGCATCACACAATTTACCCATGTAACAAACCTGTACATGTACCTCCATTATCTAAAATAAAGCCAAAATTTATAAAACAAAAAACAAACAAAAAAAACTTACTTATTCTTCTTTCTAAAGGTTTTCTCTCCTAGTGTCTAGCCCAATTTTTTCTTATAGGAATGAGTTTGTCTGTAGTTGATACCACTTCTTCATCTCCTTCTTGAATGATGGTGGGTAAGACATAGGGGAAATTCCATCTGAGGTCACCCTCATGTTAAACTATGGTAGCCAGAGCATGGCCCAGAGAATGTTATAACCTGCACTAAATGGCTATGTTGTCATGGCAGCTTCACTCTCATCGCTATGGCCACTCTGCTTTGGATTAAGCAGGGTAAATACCCCTTTGCCAGCCACATTCAGGTTCCAGGAATCTGCATTTTCTTCAGTGTTGAGAGAAGCTTGACTAAATTACAGGTTTAGGAGAATGAAAAAGGTATAGGACTCTGCTTGTCCTACACTTTTATACACATAACAGGAATATGCAAGGGTAGCATTAGGAAAGCAGTTGATTAACACTTCCTGTGTGTGATATGCAAGGTTAGCCATTTGGACACCCCCTAGAATACTTGAATATAACCAAACCAAGGACAGGATGCCATGGTTTCAAGACTATTCTAAAGGAAGCAGTATCTATGGCTAATTGATCAGTGCTACTGCACATGGTCATCCTACTCCCATCATATTCATGTGATTCAAGCTAACCATGTTTACCCATCCCAGTGAACAAATTTCTGCTGTAACCAGCCAGGGCACTCCCTTTTACTCAATCAGAACACTTACTTTTTAAGTAATCAAAAGATCTGAAAATACATTAGGTTGAAAATATTTTGGAAAGGTAAAAAACGTTTCTCAAATGCAACTTATTTATTAAATATATTCTCATCCATCAGAAGTCCTTCACAATCACAGTGTCCCTATTTTCCCCCGAAATTGTTAATGAAGGGGTGTGTGTGCCTGTATGTACATAAAATCAGACCAAGGAAGAAGGATGGCATGGTGTTTTATTCAACAGACAGTTTTAACAAACTCAAAGCACATTTCCATCCAACATGGGGTAGGTCCTGTCCTCTTTGTGACTGGCTGCTTGGTTTTGGACTAGACTCCCATAAGCTTTGGGTACAACTACGTCAAGAAGCCAAAAATGGAAATGATAGCATGCAGGGGATTAAAAAATGGTTTAAAGTAAATTTTCAAAGGCCCTACTATACGTATTTAATATTTAATCATGCTTGCTTCTTCCTCTTTCTCTAGTTCATAAATCTGTGGCTCAGAAGTTTGCACAGATTCTCAGAAATGATTTTTCTAAATACCATAGTATTTGTTCACAGTGACTGCCGAGTCAATGTCCAACTAAACACATTATCTCCCACTACATAGAAAATTAGATACTAATACATTTTCTGCCAAATAGGTTTTCTAACTGGAGCCACTGTATTTTCCAATGAAATGAATAGCTTTAAATGTCAATACGAATAAATTACTAATAATGAACTCTTCATTCATCTTTAATGCTTTGCCAAACTCCAGCTTGATTGAAAAGCTGATATTTAGTAGAAAGAAGAAAGGGTGTATCTTGAGGAAGAATCAAACTAACAAGGGTAATAGAGTAGAGCATTTCTGTGTCAAATTCCATCTGAACAATCCTGTTTTTTTAAAGGTCGGAAGCCCGTACATACTTGGAATTTTTGCTCTCTCTGCCTTTGATTTAAAGCGCAAAATCAAAAGCCTGTTCTATGAAAAGAAGTGCACTTGAGCAACTCAGGAATGTGCTGAAGCCTTTCTACAAATTAATCTCTTCTTTAGTGAAGTGAAACATCGGGACCATTCAGGGACAGTGGGAGGGTCTCAGGGGCTTGAATTTGAGCCAAGCTTAATGAGAAGGAGTTGGAGGCAAAATGGAATTGAACTGTACCTTGTTAACTGTTGAAAGCTGTGAATGAGGTGGACTTACTGGCCAAGAATTCTTTTCCTTTGTTGCAATTAACTACAGTATAGGGGATACTTGTGAGGTAGTTTTCACAATCTTTAAAGATCATTTTTTAAAAAAATTAGACATTTCTACAAATGATTTATAAATTTGCTACTGCTTTGAAGACATATAAATTCATGTTTCAGTGAAGTAAACATTTATTCATTTCACCATTTTTACTGGGAATCTCTATTGCTAGCCACTGTCTCAGGTGCCAGGGGAACAGTAGTGATAAACATAGTCCCTGGCTCCAGTGACTCAACTTCCAGCTGGAATCTCTCAGTCCTAGCAGGAAAGGCCAAAACCAAGAGGCCATGTATGCATCAGACCTCTCTCCCTGCAGTTCTCTGAGCAAACTATTCCTCTTAGGGGACCATGGCATATTTTTTCCAGGGAGACCTTTTTGTGCTGCAGATTGTGGTTTCTTCCATCAATTTCTTCTATAGAAAACTGCTAACTAAACCTGCTAAGCTGGAAGCCTGGTAACCTTGAGACTGAATGTTCAACTATGACCCCGG
Source organism: Pongo pygmaeus (assembly GCF_028885625.2). Lineage (NCBI taxonomy): Eukaryota > Metazoa > Chordata > Mammalia > Primates > Hominidae > Pongo > Pongo pygmaeus. Next base: position 18,100,167 of record NC_072376.2, read on the forward strand.
GAACATGGATTTGTGACAGATAAAAATCAACTGGAACAAGTTACTAAAACATTCTATGACTCAGTTTCATATTTTGTAAAATGGAGATGGGATCTGCTCTGCAGGGTTGCTGTGAAGTGTGTGCTGACCACAATTAACCACAATTTGCAACGTCTCAACATGTTTCTCAAATGTGACATACCTGATTAGCACTTTTTGCTCATTCAAAAATACACCAATTTTATTATACATATTGTCTCTTAAAAAACGAGCTGCTAAATTGTTTAATGGATAGAACAATTCTATGCCTAGAATGGCCATTGAATCAGGTGTGGAACCACAGGTGTCTTGTAAGTGGCTCTCCAGAGTGAAAGGTTCCAAAGCTAAGAGTAAAGTGGATAAGGTGTGCCCTGAAGTGTGGGAAGAAAAATTGAACTCTTTATTGGTTTTATCTCATCTGTTACTAGTCTCTGTTTTCACCTATTTCATAATGTGCATATTAGAATAGTAGATGTATTCATATACACAAATATGTAATTTATTAATAAGTACACATATTTTGGGAGCGCATGCTTAATTTTTAATTGACAGACCTTATAGCCAAAAGAGTTAAGAGACCACTATTTTAGAGGAAGAACAATTAAACTAGTCAGTCAAAAGTAATAAAGAAAGCAAAACCATGTAGGAAGGCAATATTCCAGTTTAATTCAAATTGTCTTTAAAGTGAATGGACAAAAACCCTCTAAATACAAAAAGTAACTTGTTTCTGTTTTTGTTCATTTTATTTATTTTGAGACAGGGTCTCACTTTCTCTCTCCCAGACTGGAGTGCAGTGGCGCGTCACACTCCCAAGCTCAAGCGATTCTCCTGCTTCAGCCTCCCAAGTAGCTGAGATTACGGGTGCGCACCACTACTGCCCGGCTAATTTTTGTATTTTTAATAGAGACGGGGTTTCACCATGTTGGCCAGGCTGGTGTCAAATCTCTGACCTCAAATGATCCACCTGCCTCAGCCTCCCAAACTCTTGGGATTACAGGAGTGAGCCACTGCACCCGGCCTTTTTTTCATTTTAATGCATACAATCTGAATCTTGAATTCAGTAGGGGTTCTTTGCTGGAAGCCTGTTTCTAGAACTAGCTTTCAAGATTCTTCTACAATATGGGAAAAGTTACAAAAATGAAACAACAATGACTTTGTAGGCTATTTGCAAGTTCAGGTCACTTTTCCCCTTTCTACCTTACTATGACCTCTGAGGAAGCTGGCCTCGGGGGCTGCATTATCTAAACTTCATTGGATTCAGAGGCCTGTTTGCATTTGGCCAATGAGAAGCCCTGGCTGAGAATGGAGAGTGGAAGAAGGGAGTGTAGAGCATTGATCACCTCCATTCCTGCTGGGCCAAAGTGGCAATTTGGTGATGGCTGGAGGGCCACAGACCCTGTCCAGCAAACTTTTCCAAAAGGCATTGCTCTGTCTGAGCTCCTGATGCTCATCCCTCCCTTTGATTCTTCAGGTTGAGATGGGTTAAGAGCAATCTGGCTCTTGCTGTATTATTTCTTGTTGGTTCCCTAACAACTGCCCATGAGTTGTAAATAGACCTATTATTAAACTCTTCCTCGTTGTCCCTTTTGGTTTACATCCACTTTCTGTTAGTATCCTGGCAGCATATCCAATTCAATTCAATCTGCATATGAAAATATATACGTGGATAGTACGTAGACTCCAATCTGGCTATTTCCAAAGTTCATCTGTTCTTATATTCAAAGAGGATTTTGTTTTGTATATAAAAGAAAGTCGATTAGGGAGACTTGATTCACACAATCACAAGGTGAAGTCCCATAATAGGCCATCTGCAAGCTGGGAAGAAAGAAGCCAGCAGTGGCTCAGTCCAATTCCAAAAGCCTCAAACCCAGAGATTTGATGCTCTTCTTGTTTAAAGCAGTTTTTTTTTTTAACAATATACATAAAAGTACTATTTTAATAGAAATATCATGACTTTAATTTTTCTTACATGATGCAAACATATCCCTAGAAAAGGAGGCAGGTACCTCCTCAGAAACTGGCCTTTTAGAACACATACCAAGCAAGTATAATACCATATCAATAGAAATACAAAATATAGTGATAATGTGCTTAATAGATAATGTGCTTAATAAAGTTTAATTGGAAACCAAGTGTCAGACTGTCCTGGAGGAATAAGTTAACCTTCTAGGGAATGAAAATATTTCACTACTGTATGACTAAGATATACAGAGATACAAATGTAAGAGGAAAATAAGTTTAAATTTTTGAAAGAACCCAATAGTGCTACCATTACTAACAATAATATCTAACATTTATTGAGTGCTTAAACTTTGTGCTTTACATGTGTTACCATGTTTAATTCTCATAATAACCCATAAAGCAGTTACTATCCCCATTTTGTTGACACAGAAACTGAAGAAAAGGAAAAGAAATTTATCCAAGATAGGAGTCTATAGAATCTGGCTCTCTCTATACATGATGATGATTTTACAAGGTCAGTAAAAGAAAACTAATGTTCACTTAAGAAAAAATAGTTTATGCATTAATATTTTTTTCTTTAATTCTGAGGAGTTCGTCTCAGCAATTACAACAGAATTATTCCAGAAAGGGAGAAAAAAGAGCTCTAGGAGTCCTGTAAGACATATTAAAGGGATACATTAGAAAGTGAAAGGTGGGGGGGGGTGGCTTTTCAATAGTTAGAATGCTTGTATGGAAGTCATTTTTGAAGCAAATAAAGGAATCTTTTAAAGTAGAGACCCAGTTGTCCAAGGTCTTTCCCAAGCTGGTCCGTATCAACCAATAGCCTGGAATACTTAATGGGCAGAGACAAATATTTCAACCTAAGTTTACAATTAGAAGTAAACTTGAAAATCTACTCCCTTTTAGAAATGGTGAAATCTCCTGGATGTTTAAAACATGTCACATTGGCTCTTATTTATCACATTCAACTGTCAGTTTTGCCTAGGAGAAAACAAATATAGTTGGCAAACTGTGGCCCTAACTGTTGTTGGGGTATGTGATTTATCCTGCATGGAACAAAGGGAAAGGGCCAGAGTGCTGAGTTCTGGTCTATTCTGATGCTGAGCAGTCCCCAGCCTTGCTCTCAAAATCTGGATGTCTTTTGGCCAGGCTATATTGTAGATCAAATACATTCCAGCAGAAGATCTCTTACTAACCTCCTAGGATTACCCTGCATTTCTAAGACTGAAGTTCAGGCTCTGGAGAATTAGCATTTCCCGTAGAATGAAGAGTGTAAGATGTATCAAAAGAGGAAAAAAAAAAAAAAAAAGCAACACAAGAATGCATGTCATGTGAGATCATTATTAAGAACCAGAAGGATTTCTGATGGAAAATTCCAAATTCTCTTTGAACAACTGCCTTGGGGAATGTCCTTTAGGAAACACTGGACTTACATATAATATGTCATTAACTGTGCTTATGATTTCCTTTCAGTGTTTATAGGTAGGAGTTAAGGCGTGGAATGTACAAATATAACACAAAAATTACAGTACAGTGATTGCTTCCTTTGCCAATTCACTCTCCAGAAAGTCATGAAATTCATTGCAGCGGCATCTCTGGTATGAACAGCATACCAGAAACTTAAGCTTTTACCTTTCTTTAACCTCACAAGCTAGGTCTGACCCAGAGTCTGTATTGTACACATATTGTGACAAGCACTTTGAGTGAATTTGGAAATGTGGGGCACTCCTATTGTAGACAAGTCTAAAATCTCTCTGTACCAGAGACATCTTCCTCAGCCTTACTTATGTATGATAGGAAGGAAGAGACATTGTCTCTGGAAAAAAATAATAATGTGGAGTTGGATCCCTGGGCTGTTCTCCACATTAGCCATTGCTGATTTGTTGCGTTTGGGGACTGTGGCTGTGGAGAAATTATGGGTTGAATTGGTGAAAGTCCAGCGCTAATGGGGCCAAAGTTCACTGGCCTGGTTTGTCTCTTGGTGGCTGTCATAACTGTGACCCCATCTGGCACAGTTATGCCCTTTGCCGCCTGGGTGATTTGGTTCTCAGCGCACACATGGGGCTGAGAGGGGCGAGCTTAGTGTTCTAATCTGATGACGAACTCTGGTGTCAGCCTAGCTGCCTTTACTCTGAGACCTTGAAAAACATGTTTAGGTTCTGTCTAGGCTTCAGATTCCTTTCCCAAAGGGCTTTGGAAAGCATTTGTCATGATTTCACTAACTAAATGCTTAGACCACTGACGGTAGGAAACACAGTTTACATTTCTTCTCTTTCCCATGCAGTGCCTTACTTACTGCCAAATATAAAGATAGAAGTAGAAAATTCTAAGGAAATTGATTCATACTGGGTCACCAGAATAGACTCAATGGTAAAAAATTTCCTTTATAATATATAGTAGTAATCATAATAGTAGTAATGTAATCATAGCAGTAGTAGTTGTAATAATAGTAATAGAGCAACTAACATTGGTCAATTGCATGACATCTTGTGAAAGGTTAGTATCTAATTTAATATTCATAACAATACTCTGAATCAGGTACTATTACTGTATCCAATTTATGGCTGAGGAAACTAAGAGAAAGAATGCTCAGGTTACTTGACTGAGATCAATAGCAAGTAAATGACAAAACCAGGAATTGCTGAAAGTTGGTTCCAAAGTTAATGTCATGTAGCCACTTTGTAAACTGAATACTTTTGGACACTGTATGTCTTATAAATACAAGCATCTCTTCCATCTATTTGGCTTCTGTAGAGTATTTGACATACAGAAATTTCTCATGTGTCAAAATGTTTGAAAAATCAGGGGATTAACTAATGGAAAAATAGAGAAAGGAGAAATACAGTATGATTCTACCTGACTACTTTTCTTATCATCGGGCTCCTACCATCAGAGAGTTTCAGATTTTAGAAAACATAACATTTTCCAGAACCTATTTCTTTGGTCTTCTTTATAAATAGAGTAAATTAGATTGCCCTGTGTTTATTTATTCTCACTGGGAAAACATCTCATTTTCTCCCATTCAGATTTTCAGGTTAAAACTGGTTTTCCTCTAAAGGCAGATTGGTAAATTAACAAAGGAACTGCAAGCAATCCTCAGACTAACTGCATAGTTGAGAAAAAGCATGAATACTTCTAGTTCCTTTCATTCCAGGAGGATCAATTTCACCTTTGGCTCTTCACACCTTAAGGGCATTATTGATCCAGCTTCCTGTTTCACCAGGTCTTCACTCAAAGCTGCCTAAAAAAAAACACATGAACAACAACAACAGCAACAAAACCCCTTTCCATCCATCTCTATAACTGGAAGACCAGGAGGCAATCCACTGAAAAATTTAGTAATGTTTGGACATGTTTCAAATCAGCAATACTGGTGCTATGAATTGCCACTCCCCCACCCCCAATTCATGTGTTGGAGCCCTAACCCCTAAAGTGATTGTATTTGGAGACTGAGTTTTTAGAAAGTAAAGTTAATTGCAGTCATAAGGGTAAGGTCCTAATCCGATGGGATTGGTAGCCTCATAAGAAGAGGACAATAGATCTTTTTCTCTCCCTAGGAACATGCACCATGAAAGGCCATGTGAGCACACAGCAAGATGAAATCTTCCATCTGCAAGCCAGGAAGAAAGCCTTCACTAGAACCTAACCATTATGGAACCCTAACCTTTGACTTCCAGCCTCCAGATTGCCAGAAAATGTCTGTTGTTTAATCCACACTGTTTATGGTATTTTATTACAGCGGCCCAAGTAGACTGAGACAACAGGAGAGCTACTTTGTTTCCTGTGTGTATGTGTTTTCAATTCAGCTTTTATTTGCTTTTCTTTCTCTTTCCCCTCTCCTTGCTCCCTTTCTCTTCCCACTTTCCTTTTTTTTTTTTTTTTTTGATTCTTAAAATTAGACTCAAAAACCTGTCCTTGAGACAGCCAAGTTGGCCTTTAAGGGCAGCGTTTACACGACTTCCAGTCTTTTCTTAATTGATTATCTCTGAAAAATGTAGTAGGCCACTTTTATTTTCCTATTTTCAGTCTTTCTTCCCACATACTGCAGCATCACACCTTCTATTACTCAATGCCTCTTGTCCTCCCTGCCCAACATGTTCAGAATCTGTGCTAAAGAAAGGGCTGTTCCTATGTGAGAGCATGCTATGTGCATAAGAGAATGGTACTTTCTCATTGCAGAGAAAAATAGATAAATAAATAAAACATTTTTCCTCTCTTGTGGACTGAAATGTGTTCTCCCAAAATTTACATATTGAAGCCCTGATCCCTAGTACCTCAGAATGTTACTGCATTTGTAGGTAGGACATTACAGAAGGTAATAAAGTTAAAATTAGGCCATAGTGTGAGTCTTAATGGTATCTCACTAGTGTCCTTAGAAGAGAAGATTAGGGTTTACAGAGAAATACTAAGGTTTCACAGGCACACACTAAGAAAAAAAGACCATATTAAGGGACAGTGAGAAGATGGTCATTTTCAAGTGAAGGAGAGAGGCCTGAAGAGAAACCAAACCAGCTGATACCTTGATCTTGGACTTCCAGCCTCCAAAATAAATTTGTACAGTTTAAGCCCATCTTGTCTGTGCTGTATTATTACAGCAGCATGAGCAAACTAGCACCTCCTTTTTAAGGCATTTGGAACATTGATGAGAGAGGGGTGTGATTTTTGAGGGCAGAAAATCTCAGCACGTTTGATATCACATCAGTAAACAATAATCTACGTTGGCTTTGATGAGCAAGTAGGATTTTTATTCTAGTTTGGCTTAGAATCATAAAATCATAATAACCTTAGATATTACCTATTTCAATCTCCTCATTTTATATGTAATGATACAGAGGTGCATATGGAAGAACTGACTTGTCCAAAGCTCCACATTAGTTTTTGACCAAGTCAGGACTACAGTTCAAATACTTCAACTTCCAGTGCTCTTTTTGGCTGCTGTATAAAATGTCATATCTCATTTTTATGTTTTTCCATCAATTCTGTTGTATTTACTAACCATCATAGTCTAAGCATTTACCTTTTCAAAATATTTTGTTTTCTCTCGAGTATTTATTTTGGAATACATATTTTTTCTACCTGAGTTTACTATCTTGTAGACTGAAACATTTTCAGGGAATACACCAACAAGTTTTTCCACTTCTTGGATTCTTTTCCTCAGTTTTTAAATTATGATGATTTTCACCTATGCTTCCCAGCTCCATTAAAAAGTTGGTTTTGCTGAAATAAACCTGCATATTTTTGTTTACTAAATATACTGAATTTGTAATTGTGGACCTTAATTTGATTATAACCACTGTCCTTGAATTTTCTTCACTCATTTATTACTAGATTTCCTCACCACTACCACCACCAACACCACCACCACACACATAAAAGAAAGTCCCTGGCTGTTTCCATTTTTAATTCTGCTTTCCTGAGCTACAAAAGAGCCTTTGTTATATCCTTACAGGGAATGTTGATGCCTTGTGAAGTCTAAGGATGGCTTTGTCAGATAGAGTCTTGGCACAGACTCAAATAAGTACTCAATCTTCATATGTTGATGCTATGTATAGACATGTGTGGTACTTTGTAGGCATTTTGAAGACCATCTCTGATCTTTTTTCAAATAAGATAGTTCAATTTTAACATCAGATTGAAGCTGTACAGAATCTCATTTTCAATGGTTGAAAGTGGGTTTTAATCAAAGGGTTATCATGATGATGAAAGGAAATGTTTCTAGGAGACGTAAAAGTTTACAAAGCAATTTTATATACAGGATTCCATATGCTCTTCACATTAAGCACGTGGAAGTTTACCGTATGAGTGTTATATTCATTTTTCAGGTGAGCAAATGGATAATAAGAAATCTTTAACAACTGACGCAAAGACAAACCACTATATTGAAACCCGTAATCTTTGTCTCCAATCCCTTCCATTTTACCCTCTTCTGTTTTTTTTTTTTTTTCCACATTGCATTTCTATATCAGTTAGTGTATTATTTTATTTGTGAAACATTTTACTGAATTTTTCTAGGACACAAAGATAGAAAAATAAGCTGGAACTAAATGAAATTAATGGTTAGTTCCAGTTAATATACTTAAAAAAAATCACCAGTTAATTAATTTAGTTCTGTCTTCAAACTAATTTATATATTTGAATATAGTTTCAGTTAGTTATGACCTAGAGTTTTTAATGCCTAATTCTGACCTACAGTGCTCTACTGGGTAAGAAATACAGCACCCACACCATATCTGAACCTTCCTTAGTGGTCATGAGGGTCCGTTTGACAATATAATCCAGCTTGGAAGCTTGGAAAAGGCCTGATATTACAGAGGTTAGTAGCTTCTCAGACCAGGCTTTGGAGCTTGTCTTTCACCAATAAGGCAACAATACCTAACCTCTAAGGCTCATTAAAAAAAAAAAAAAAAAAAATTCTGAAAAAGGAAATGACTAGAGTATCTCTATCATGTGTTTGTTAGAAACATCTAATAAAATAATACATGAACGTTGCTCAGCACTGTGTGATACCTTGCTCCTAGACGCTTACCTTTCTAAAATCAAAACGAACAAAAATCAAAGTTTCAAATGTTTTGTGCCTCCATTATGAAAACCAAATTCTGTGTGCGTGGCTTCATACTCAAAATCATTCACAATTTCAATTTGTCTTAGCACTTCAATTTCACCTCCCACCCTGACTGACAAGTTTCTTCCCAACCACTCTAAAGTAACCACCATCCTTTGTTACCTAATCTGCTCTACAGTTCCTGTTTCACTAAGCATTTGCATTTTCTTTATCCTGCTGCCATTTTTTGGAAGATCCTCTCCTCCTGCAAAAGTCCCTCAATTCTTAAATTGAAGTACAATGAGAATTTATTGCTTTGCTCTTCATTCCCAAACTGCTTCACCCCAATCTCATATCCATAGTAATTTTTGTACTTTATTATACTATATTGCTCACACATCTGACTCTTACACTGGACTTCAAGGTCCTCAGAGTAGGTATTCCACTTGATTTATTTTTGCATTCCCAGTGTCAGGTACAATACTAGTCGCAGAGTAGATATTCAATAACTGTTAGATTGAATTGAATTGATCAATTAACTCATTGGTTAATACAGAATGCCTACTATATTATGTTCTGGGACATGCATTGGACAGCAAAGCTTTGTGAAATGTTTAGTTTATTGAGTACAAACTTGAAAGGTAAAGCACTTATTGAGCTTTTGCTTAATTAACTGAAATGATCACTATGAAGTACTCTGTACAGTGCCTGGAATAGCACAGGTGTTAAAAACTTTAATCCTTTCACCCCACAGGAGGAAATGTGTTCAAATCTGAATCGACCAAAGGAGTGCTTTTGTTTTGTGAGAATTGCCCTAAAACTATTGAAAAACTGTTTGCATAAACCATTTAAATCATATTTGGATAAGCAAATTGTTCAACCAGTTTCACTCTGATGATTTGTATGTCCTCTGTAAATGTATGAAAATGGACCTTGAGTTAGAAAATTTTATGAGAATCTAGGCAATTCATATTCCAACTGGTCTTTAGTCAATTGATAATAATAAAATCAATTTTTATTTTGTTTTCAATTTGAGCTATTCCAACAAACTAATAAATATAGGAAGAGCAATTGATACAGAATAAACTCAAAATATGTTTATGTAAGTGAAACTTCTTATTTGCATGTTTTTTCTTTTCACTATTTGGGGAATACAATTTGAATCTTACTAAACAAAATGTATAAAATGAAATAGTTCCTTGGACCCTATTTGTTCATCACTCTTGAGTAACCAAAGATGCAATGAACTGGTTATGTATCTTTGTTATTCAGGGTTCTCTGAAGAAACAGAACAAACAAGAGATGTATTTGTTTATTTATTATAAGAAATTGGCTCATGCTATTATGGAGGCTAACACAGTCTCAACATCTGCACTGAGATCTTGAGTAGACAAGCTGCAGACCGAGGAGAGCTGATGGTATGAGTTCTTGTCAAGTCCAAAGGCCTGAGAACCAGGAGAGCCAATGATGTTAAATTTCAGTCTGAAAGCAGGCAGGCTCGAGATTGATCCAGGAAGAGTTGATGCTTTATTTGGAGTCCAAAGGCAGGGAAAAAGCTGATGTCTCAATTTGAAAGCAGGCAGGCAGGATGAATTCTCTCTTACATGGGAACAGTATGCCTTTTTGTTATATCCAGGCCTTCAGGCCTTCAGCTGATTGGGAGGGCATTACAGAGGGCAGATTACGTTAAGGAGGGCAAACTCCTTTACTCAATCTACCAATTTAAGTGTTAATGTCATCTCAAAACACCCTCGCAGGAAGACTCTGAATGTTTTACCAAATATCTGGGCATCCCATGGCCCAGTCAAGTTGACAAAATAAAATTAACCATCACAGACTCCTTTGTTGATCTTGCTCAGATAACTTCACCCAAATTGTTTTTATCCCTGTGTTCTTTGACCTGGGATTGAGAATAACACATCCAACCCCCTGCTTTGATGTTAGTGTGCAAGATGACGTCATTTTAGGGAATTCATCATATCTATTAATAAGATTGTTCAATAGAAAAGTAGTACGTTTTTCAATATCAGCTTACAAAGGTGAAAATAAAAAAAACATAAATTTTATCTCAATGACCCTGAAGCCAAGATGAATTTTTGTGTTTTATATGAATGAATAAAAATAATTTCCAGGCTGAGTGTAGTGCCTCACGCCTGTAATCCCAGCACTTTGGGAGGCTAAGGCAAGTGGATCACCTGAGGTCAGGAGTTTGAGACCAGCCTGGCCAACGTGGCAAAAACCCATCTCTACTAAAAATACAAAAAATTAGCCAGGTGTGTTAGCAAACACCTGAAATCCCAGCTACTTAGGTGGCTGAGGCAAAAGAATCACTTGAACCCAGGAGGCAGAGGTTGCAGTAAGCTGAGATCGTGCCACTGCACTCCAGCCTGGATGACAGAGACACTCTTTCTCAAAAATAAATAAATAAATAAATAAATAAATTCCACATATACCTTATATTTCTAAAATGAAAATATTAAGAGAAAATAAAAGAGATAAAAGACTGAGATCAGGATTTCTTAATCCTTTAATGTTTTCTGTTGTAGACATATCCATCAGACCTACCTTTTGCCACTCTCCATCGCTGCAAGATGCTCCTAAGAGAGAGAGAATCACAGAAGACTAGATAAAGCAATATTTTAGTGTTTGGTCTCTCCAAGCTTCAGTTTACATACTAAAAATGGAATAATATTAATCATTACCTTTCACCTGTTGTGAAAATTAAATCATATCATCAACATAACTAAATAAATACTCGGTAAGGATTAGATTTTAATATTAAAGCTAGTCTTTCGATGACAAACTTTGAATAAATCTCCTGTTAGTATTTAATCTTTGGTTTTATTGATACTAGTGACAATCCTATATTGCTTTCATGAAATACGTATGACTTGAATCTGTGATAAGGCATTTACAAAGAAGACTGGCAGAGAAATGGCCTTTGGATAGAATCTAGAGGCCTATGCACTTATTCATGCATCCACTTGTCCATCCTTCAGTTCATCCTAGATTTTCATTTATTTGCTCAATACATATTTGACTTGTAACTTTATCATGCCAAAAAGCTATGTTGGTTTTGGAAATGTGTCAGCCTGCCTGAGTTAAACTTTACTTTCCAGAATTTTCGTTCCTGTATGTTTTCTATCACACAGGATGGGAAACATATTCTGGTGTGGGCCACAAGACAGATTCTTGCATGATATCTGGGGGGTGCAAGTGAAAAAGCAGCCATGAAGTATCTCACATGCATTGTCTTTCATCTGCTGGTGCACCACATTGACGTAAGGCAACGTAGGGCCAGGCTTGCAACTATACCACCACTTTAGCCTAGATCCACATTAGCCCCTCTGCCTCCTAGACCAGGTGTATGTGTTTCTCTGTGTGACAAGAGCCTTGCTTCCGGAGGGCATCCATACAATAAAGGTAGGAGTCAAAAAGAACTGGTATGGGTTTTAGTCTGTTCTCATAGGCTCCAGCTGTTGCTTGTGGTTTCTAACTTAATCTTGTCCTCCCCAGCTTAATATCCATCTTCCTTTCCCGATTACATTCCCTGTAGACTTCAAGCTCTGGCGTCATCAGACATGTAAGCAATACCCTTACAGATACTGCTTAACTTGCCTCCACAAGTGAATATAGTCAAATCTGTGTCATAACTTCTTTCATACAAATATATATTCTAGAGGTCCTGCTTCTGATTAAACCCTGACTGATGTGCAAACCTAGTCGTGGGTCTGTTATCAATACTGTTGTTAAAGGTTGAATCATCTTTTGTAGGTAAAAAGAACATTAGAATTAATTTTATTTTATTATGTTATTTATTTATTTATTTTTGAGACAGAGTCTCACTCTGTTGCCCAGACTGGAGTGCAGTGGCACGATTTCCGCTCCCTGCAACCTCCACCTCCTGGGTTCAAGTAATTCTTGTGCCTCTGCCACCTAAGTAGCTGGGATTACAGGTGTGTGCCAATAGGTCCAACTAATTTTTGTATTGTTAGTAGAGATGGGGTTTCATCATGCTGGCCAGGCTATTCTCAAACTCCTGGTCTCAAGTGATCCGTCCACCTCAGCTTCCCAAAGTGCTGGGATTACAGGCGTGAGTGACCGCACCTGACCTAGAATTTATTTTAGATAAACTCACTTGAACATGACATTGTCATAATCAGAATGTATTTGTTGTGTGAATCAGAAATACTTTAATTGACCTAAGTAGTTTTAAAAAAATTTTTGAATTCCCTAGATACTTCAATTCTTAAAACTAATAATTTTTTGAACTAGCTTTAAAACATGTATTTCCAGATAGTTCTTCACTTTTTGACCAGCTTTAAACATTGTGAATATTTGCTTGAGTGGTTGCTGTTGCTACTGCTTCTTTTTCTTCTTCTTTTGTCTTTACCAACATTTAAATTATATCTTCTCTGTTGCTCATCTGCTTCGAAGTATACTTCATCCTCTTATTGCACTTACATCTGTTTGCTACATAACTGGTTTTGGGGTGTTAAAGCAAACTAAATATATGGCCTAACAAGGACTCTTTACTTCTACATTTGAGTCCTTGTGGACGAACCGTAACCTAGCTTAATAGTCAGAAAAGACTGAAAACCTAACTTAGGAGTATGTGCTTGTAACAATAGCTGAGTCTTAGCCCATCCCAGAGGCCATACTTCAACCACTCATAGACTGCTAAGTGTTCAAACTGTGTTCAAATAAGGCAAACACCAACGTGTAACCAATCCAGCTGTTTCTGTACCTCATTGCTGATTTCTTTATATCACTTCCCCTTTTGTGTCTATACATTTGTTCTGACCACGAGGTATCTCTGAAGTCTCTCTGAATCTGCTGATTCTGGGGGCTGCCTGATTCGCAAATCATTCATTACTCAATTAAACTCCTTTAAATTTAATTTGGCTGAAATTTTTCTTTTAACGGGGGAAATGGGATGCAAATGATAAATGGGAATGAATGTTAAATATTTTCTTCAGTTCACCACTTGCTTTAATGAGGAAATTTATATAAATATAAATTTTAATTTAGCTATTAAGGAGAAGGTAGAAGTTTTCCAGTTTCTTACAAACATGGCATTACAAAAAATCAGGGGAAGAACCCAAACTAACAAAGTAAGCTAATATTATACTCAAGAATGTATAAATGTTTAACTAAATGTGTAAGTTTCAACTATTTCTGTCTTTCTTTCATTCTTTTCCTTAATCTATTATTCATTCATTTCTTAATTCACTTAACTAACTAATAGAACTAGATATCCAATACTAGGTAGGAACAATATTAGGTGTTGGAAATAAAATCTTGCTGCACATAGCTAATGAGGAAAACAAGTAACAACAAGCAAAATACATTATTACACCATGCGTTAAGCATTATGCTAGAGAGAAGTACAGAGAACACAGACTGAGAGCAAGGTCATCTTCACCCAGAATGGGGCAACCTCAACTAACAGGGCTGTCAGGAGATGTTTGTGAAGGATAAAACCAGCACCGCATTTCGAAGCAAAAGAATGAATGAGTGAGTACAAATAGAAAGATGTTGCAAGGAGGCATACAGTGGCCTGTAGCCTTTTGAGAACTGCAAACAGATATCAGCGTGGCTGAATGTTGAAATATGTAGGTGGGGGAAAGAAAAGGTTTTGTGAGCATGGCATGGGTTCTGTCAACAAGTTTGGACTTTATCTCAAGGGCAAGTAGAGTCTAGAAAGATTTTTAAGTGCAAGAATAATAACATCACATTTAAGCTTGACATCTAAACATATATAACTAATAATCATCTCAAGTTCAACGTAGGTCAAAAGATATCCATCGTCTTCTCCTGAACTTCACTGTTCCCCCAGGCTTCTTCATTTCAATAAACAGCAGCGCCATTATCTATTGGAACGTCAAGCCAAAAACTTAAGCATCATTTCTACTTTTCTCTTTTACTCAAGCTTCAAATTCAATTCATTAAACAATTCATAGACACGAATTCTTAAACATATTCTGAATCCATTCACTCCTCTCCATGCTCACCCCTACAAGCTTAAACTGACATTTGTTTCATTGCCTCTGCAATAGCCTTCTACATAATTTGGAGGACCTATCTAGCATTTTTTTTTTTCACCATGTGTATTTTAATTCTCTGCATAAGATCGATGACTCTCTGACGCTGTATTTTTTCTGCTTATTTGCTTGTTTTTATACATCTCTTTCTAGAATGTAAATTCCCTGACACGAAACACTGGTCTTGTTCACCAACACATAGAACTCTATCTGACAATTAGAATGTACTTACAATATGTGCGCTACATTAGGGCACATTTAAAATGTAAGAATTATAAAAATATAAAAAATTAAATATAAAAATATAAGAATTATTATTCTGGAGACCATGTAAAATATAGTTTAGAGAGGGGCAAGCCTAGAGACAAGAGTGTTTAAAAGGTTTTGTTGTTGTTTTAATAAAAGTTCTTCTTTTGGCTGGGCGCGGTGGCTCACGCCTGTAATCCCAGCACTTTGGGAGGCCGAGGTGGGCGGATCATGAGGTCAGGAGATCGAGACCATCCTGGCTAACACGGTGAAACCCCATCTCTACTAAAAATACAAAAAATTAGCCAGGCGTGGTGGCGGGCGCCTGTAGTCCCAGCTACTCTTTACTCGGGAGGCTGAGGCAGGAGAATGGCGTGAACCCGGGAGGTGGAGCTTGCAGTGAGCCCAGATTGCACCGCTGAACACAGCCTGGGCAACAGAGCAAGACTCTGTCTCAAAAAAAGAGAAAAAAAAAAAAGTTCTTCTTTGGCCCACTGCATTAGTTTCACCTACAGCTTTGATAGGCAGTTCCTGCACCCTTGGCAGCAGGCTACTTCAAGTGCTTCACTTAATTTAGTTTTTCTGCCTCCAGGGATGTGTGTAGATTAGCCCAGAAGTTAAGTAGAGTTAATGCACCTGGGACCAGCCTTTCAGCTGATGATGGAAAGGAACAGGAGATAAAAACCTGCTCCCCATCCTTCAGAGGGACACCTTTGAGACACACTCTACGTAGTTCTGCAGAACTTCCCCAGCACCATGAGCTCCATTGCTCACAGTGGTAGTCAGCACAATAACATATCTGTGATTGACTTTTCTTCCGTCCTTGTCTCACTCTTCCATCTACCTTAGTCCTGCTCTCCAATCAACTGAGGTCACTTCACCAATCACAGGAAACTCAAACTGATACAAGCCTTTCAGACGCTTTATCTCTCTGTACAGAGAGATAAAGATTTTCAAGCTCTTTGGGTGGTGAAATTGACAGGAATGTCAGATTGCTGCAATGGTAAGAAGGCAAGAAACTGTATGAGGGAAGAGTCAAGAATGATTCTCAGGTGTATGTTAATATAATCCATATTAGCATGAAAAAGGAAAGGGAATACAATCAATAGCTCAATAGCTCAGTTTTCTTTTTTTTTTCTTTTTTAAAATTTATTATTATTATACTTTAGGTTTTAGGGTACATGTGCGCAATGTGCAGGTTAGTTACATATGTATACATGTGCCATGCTGGTGCGCTGCACCCATTAACTCGTCATCTAGCATTAGGTATATCTCCCAATGCTATCCCTCCCCCCTCCCCCCACCCCATAACAGTCCCCAGAGTATGATGTTCCCCTTCCTGTGTCCATGTGTTCTCATTGTTCAATTCCCACCTATGAGTGAGAATATGCGGTGTTTGGTTTTTTGTTCTTGCGATAGTTTACTGAGAATGATGATTTCCAATTTCATCCATGTGTGGAAGTCAGTGTGGCGATTCCTCAGGGATCTAGAACTAGAAATACCATTTGACCCAGCCATCCCATTACTGTGTATATACCCAAAGGACTATAAATCATGCTGCTATAAAGACACATGCACACGTATGTTTATTGCGGCATTATTCACAATAGCAAAGACTTGGAACCAACCCAAATGTCCAACAATGATAGACTGGATTAAGAAAATGTGGCACATATACACCATGGAATACTATGCAGCCATAAAAAAGGATGAGTTCATGTCCTTTGTAGGGACATGGATGAAATTGGAAATCAGTTTTCTTTTTTAAAAAACTTTTATTTTAAGTTCAGAAGTCCAAGTACAGGTTTGTTTCATAGGTAAATTTGTGTCATGGGGGTTTGTTGTACAGATTATTTCATCACTCAGGTATTAAGCCTAGTACCCATTAGTTATTTTTCCTGATCCTCTCCCTCCTCCCACTCTCCACCCTCTGAAAGGCCCCAGTGTGTTGTTCCCTTCTATGTGTCCATGTGTTCTCATCATTTAGCTCCCACTAATAAGTGAGACAAGCACATGCACAAGTCCAGAAAGCAGCCAAATGTGAAAGTATGAAGCTCAGAAAAAATTCTGGAATGCAAGTACAGATTCTTGGAGTCAGCATCAGCTTGGTGTGGAAAGTAGTTGAAGCAAAGGAGAAAATAAGTTACTAAAAGAGAAATTGGTAGGATGAGAAAATAAGAAGAAAAAAAATAGACCCTTGTGCTAATTACCCCTTGGAGTCCTGAAATGAAGACAACAAATGGCCACACCTGAATGGTTTCAGTTATTCAGTGGTACAGTGGTTTTACTACTTACTAACTGATGTTTTGCACTTTCATTAATCTATGGTCAAATATTTTGACAGCTTGTTTAAGCACACATAAGCATAGTTCCCATTGTAAAAGAGTTTTGAAACTTTAAGATACTAACATGCTTTGAGAATTTTCAAAAAAGGGAAATATAATATGTGGTATTTTCCAATATTTATTTGATGTGTTTTTTTTCTCAAAGAACCACAGGAAATATTTTTTGGCATGTATTTACTTAGCTGTACTTGAAGGTTCTTTCTAGTTAGGGTATCCAATAATTACATTATCTAAAAGTTGAACTTGTCTCTAGGAATAGTTTTTTTCTGACCCTAAAGACAATGAACTCTTCACATCTCAAGGGTCCTATAAACTGCAATAAATGTAGAAGCAGAAATTAATTTGCCAGAACAAATCATGGTATTAAAACATTCTCAGTGAAGCTTAAAGCATGATAGGGAACATGAGAAAATATTCAGAAATTCACAAATTTAAGAAATAAAATGTTTAAATAAACTATCAAAAAAATTAGCTGGGCATGGTGGCGGGCACCTGTAGTCCCAGCTACTCGGGAGGCTGAGGCAGGAGAATGGCATGAACCCGGGAGGCGGAACTTGCAGTGAGCTGAGATCACGCCACTGCACTCCAGTCTGGGCGACAGAGTGAGACTCCATCTCAAAATAAATAAATTAATTAATTAAATAAAAAAATAAACGATCATGTCTTGGATATTTCTGCCAGATGACATGACGAATGCATGACTGTGGTCTTATCTGGGCTCTCACAGGCTAAGCGCACCCATCCTTGCCTTCCCTAACCCCAGAGAGATTCAGCTACTGCAGGTTTCCAGGCCTGCAGACTCAGGCAAGTTTGATGCCTCAACCTGTCTCATCCAACAAGGTCTGAGGGTGAAGATCTTAGTCCTGCAGAAAATTTTCAAACCCCCTAGAAGATATAATTGACCAAGCTGTGGCCGGAGTCTCTTTGCCTGGCTCTGATTGCTCCCGCTGATTGTCCAATTCTCTGATTGACACTTCCATTTTTATCCAGATAAGAAGGCTTGCCTTGGATTCTAGTTTTTTGCTTGTGGCTCTGACAGCCTGAAAAGCTCTTTGCTGGGGTCAGAGATGGAGTGTATGTAATCTGTGAAAGCTGTCCTTATACTGTAGCTTCTGATTTGTTTTAAACCAGATGGATTCTACTGCAACCAAACTGTAGCATTCCACTGAGTATAAATATACCACTACCTCGAGGTGCCTACTGCTATGCTCATCTATTTTAATGGCTACCCTAATGAAAGCATAAAATAAGACTGATTGCCAATGCTGTCAAGGACATTGTGATGTGAAGGCTATTAGTAAGCAAGCAAAATAGCTCTATATACAGATAAACATACATATCATTATAGTGCATCCCCTTCATAGATGACTCACTTATCCAGATTTTCCTAATAGAAACAGAGGGAAAAGACAGAGGGTGAGAGAAAAAAAAAACAAAACCTTAAGAACATATTGCCCAAAACCTAAGAGTGAGAGAGGGCAATGACACATGATCCCTTTCTGATTCATTCAACAGACTTTCACTGAGAACTATACATCAGACACTTTTATATGCAGGAAACAAAATTACAAAAAGAGAAATAAAAATGCTCTCCCTTTATGCACTATTCAGCAAGTATATTCATACCACATCTGCTCTTAAAGTACATTCAGCTTATCTGGATAGACCCAATTAAGCACAGTCCATTTGTTTAAGTATCAGATTTGAAACTTGCTTTTCTATAGTAAATAAAAAGACTAAAACCAAGAACAATTTTTGTTAGACAAAGAATATGGCCATATAAATGTTTTATTTATGTCTGTTATATTCACTAAGAATTGAATAGAGCTTTAATGTGGAGATTTTAGAGACGAATGAAAATAAAAGGTTTAAATTTTTTTTTTGAGAAATGGGGTCTCACTATGTTGCCCAGGCTTGTTTTGAACTCCTGTGATTAAGAAATCCTTCCACCTTGACTTTCCAAAGTGCTGGGATTACCCCTGTGAGCCACTGTGCCCAGCCAAGAATTTTTTTTTTTAATGCTATGCTTTCTAAAGAATTAATTTGTTCACAAGCATGATTAATTATAATATAAATAACCAATAATAACTTTTATTTAATCGTCAATTTCAGTTCATGAGAAATTGAAAAAACAAGAAAATAGACAACTCATGTGGGTGCCGTAAAAATTCTAAGCAAAACCTGAGGAATCATATGTATTTTCCTCTCCTAGTATCTGGAAGGCTGTTTCCTTCTTTGAAAGTTTGTGATCTGTGAAGACTCTTAGCTGCTCTTAGAACAAACATTATTTATTGCTTGGGGGGAATATTCCCTCATAACTTGATCCTGCTAATGGTTATCTAACCTATTTGATATCTCTTTGGTATTTGTTAGTTTATGTCATCTTTTATGAAAATCTCATCTTATTTTGCTTTAACATCACCATTATTTCCCATTCTCCTTTTACTCATATTCTTTCTCAATCTATTTTTAATGTAACCATATCTTGAATATTTATATTACCCACACTCTTTAATTCAGTCCCTTTGTTATTCATTAATGAAACCTAGTTTCAAGATGCTTAACTGATATAAAAAGATATACATACAGATAGATAGATAGATAGATAGATAGAGAGATAGATAGATAGATAGTTTGTAGCTATGGAGTCCACTCCATCATTAATTAATTAATGTCTTAATCCAATTAAATTTTTAATGAAGTGGCCCTTTCCTATACGTGATCATCCCTGGTCCAACATGTGGCCTCATTATTCCACCATTTTGTCTGGAAAGATAATTAAGGTTAAAAGTATCTCAGCAGAACTGTAAACGTACTAGAAGTGAATGGATGACAGATAATAAAAACTTTTCTACTGAGCTTAAGAAAACGAAGGAAAAAAATAGATTAATTGGGGTAATACTGTGGCAGCAGTTCAGAGATTCCAAGCTTGGGAACAAATTAGAACCAGATATTTAAATGTCAGTTTCTGTCCCTTTGTATCAATCCAATCCTCAGTGGCAATGAGTGCCACAATAATGTTGCATAAAAATATTTTTTTTGAAGAGTGCATATGACAATAATTTATTTTTCTTGGTCATAGGTCTGCAAGTTAGCTCAGGAAGCTTGCTTCAGGCTGTGGCTTGGCTGGGCTTGGTTGGGCTTCCCTGGGCTTCTCTCTAGGCTGAGAATTGAATTCAGGTTCTTTCCCATTCTGCTTGGACCAAAGGATACCTGGAGCATGTACTTCTCATGATGAATCCCTAAATTACATGAGGCTGAGCAGAAATAAGGGGCATCTATTACAGCCTAAGCCTGCAAGTGCCATTCTGACCCTCCAATCTATATTCCATCGACCAAAGCAAGGCACATGGCCCAAAGTCTTGGGGGACAAGAAAATATAATCTCAAGTAGGAAGCACTACAAAATTATGTGGCAAAGGATTAGTTATAAATAATTAGTGAATAATGATCCAATTCACCATACCCCTCATTCTGCCTTTTCATCCTGAATTATATAGAATAATTAAGGGCATCACAAGCCACACAGTCTCTCAGGCTTAAAGACCCAGAATGCTTTTGACATATCCACATCCACAATTCCCTTTATCTAGTCACAGTTTTCTGAATTCTTTTCTCTTACTTCCATCCCTTCCTTTGTTTTTATTATCATTGCTTGACTGTAGGTTTTATTTCCTTTATATTATTATATAAGTTTATGTTATAATAATACAAATATGATTTATAAACATACATATAATTTAAATGTAAATGTTATTTATAAATTATTTATATGTGCTCTAAACTGGTTTCTCTGCCCCCAACTTCTCCCCACTGTTACCCACTGTTCATATTTTACTTTCTGAGGTACAATTATGGTATTTTATACTCTTCTGAAAGATCTCTAATTATTTATCATTTGCAGAGATTAAAATTCCTTTGCATGGAGTACAAGTCCTTTCATAATCTTCTCCCAACTTATTTTTTAAGTTTAATTTTCTTCAATCATTCAGCATGAGCTCACACTCCAAATATAAACAACTACTTCTTATTCCTGTATAATATGTGTATCTGTATATAGATTTTACCTTAGGACTTTCTTATAACTACCTCTTGAATTTCTGTCTCATTTCTTTTGACTCCACTTCACATTTCACGGTTCTGGGAAGTCTTAACTTAGTCATTCCTTCCCCTGTCCCACCACAATATTGTACGTGTCTCATGTATTGTTTGCAATATTATGTGAATGCCTAGTATTAAGCATTATATATACCATATTTTTATCCCTGCTTTGAAATATATGAGCTGGGCATTATTATCTCTATTTTACTGATTAAGAAATCAGGGTTAATAAAACTTAAGTAACTTAGTCAAGGCTGATGTACTTTGTAAGAGAAAAGGACAGTGTTCAAAGACAGGTGCTTTTGACCCCATGGAATGAGTTTTCAAATGCTATGTTATAATGCTTCACAATGTATAATTACAGATTTTTATGTCTATCTACTTTTCTACTTGTGTGAATTAATCAAAACAGAGACCTAGTTTTATTCATTTTTGCAATGTTACCAATCAGTATTCTTGTCTCCAGATATCTGTTAGATAAATTATAGAATGAATAAATAAAAAGTAAAGCGAAGTATAGAACAACTGATTTTCCATTGAAAGGTACCTAGGAGCATAGAAAAAGGAAAACATCAACAACAACAAAAGTGAAATATAAAGAAAAGACCTGGAATTCTGGAATTAGAAAGATTAGAATTGAGAGACAACTTAGATGGGGAGAAATTAGAGGCCTTTTCCTACTGGATACCAAGAGATACTGCCTTATAGATCCAAACATGCGCCCTCCAGAATTTCCAACAGGCTAAAGAAGACAATCTCAATGTATTATAGTGCATGCTTTGTTTCATTTTCTTCCTGCTATAAAAATGACTGTTCTGGTTTGAGAAAGTGTTTACTTTTGCTTTTTGAATAATTTTCTGGGGAAAACTTCTATGTTTATGGTGGGGGAGGTGATGGAAAACTTTAAAATTGGCCTTATGATGCAGAACATTTTTAAGCTGCTGTAAATAAATTATAAAGTGCTTTTCTTTTTCAGAAGTCAAATTCCTACTTCTCAGACTGTAATTGTTAACATAAACCCTTTAAGGCAGTTTGTCGTCATCTCCACCTGAATGTTCTATCTTGTTTTATCTGTGATTTTGCTCTTGCTTTATTACCTTAAAGAGCCCTTGGCTACTCTCTAATGAGAGAAAATCAGGTTTCTGTAGCCTAGGTCACCCTCTATTGCTTGAAGGTAGGAAGAAGAAAGTTCATTGGAAGGTAAAAAACAACAACAACAAAATCTAGCAGACCAAATCTCCTTTACATCCTATTGTAATTACCAAGAATTGCCTGTCTGACACTAAATTTTATTTTTGCTTGACCAAAATAAAAAAAAAAGAAGAAGAAGAAGAAATAACAACAGTATAATATTTCCCCTTGGGGAATTAGCCTTATCTTGGTATTCTCTCTCTCTCCTGTGATCTCTAAATGCTGACAAATCTGCTAAACAACAAGCCCTGGTGTTTCCTTCTGAACCCCCAAGTTCTTTCCTTACAGCAGTTGGCCTGGGGCAAGGTTTTTCAATCAGTGTCAGCTTCAAGCCAGCAGCTTGCATCCTACTGCAAAATTTATGGACCATGCTGATGAGAACAATGTGGCTCCCCGGGAAGATGACTGGGAATTGGCAGAGGAGTTTTGTAGGTCTGAGCTCTGCAGCTGGGCCATTGATTGTTCCTTCATCTGGTTGGACTTCAAAAGGTTGCATGCCTCGTTATCTGTTTTGCACTCCTAACCAAAAGCTACTTTGGGAACACAAGATTCTGCTTAAAATATGTTAGTGTTTTCCACAACCCATCTCCGCTTTACAGAGATCACTCCTTTTCCAAGCTTCAAGTTACTAGCGTGATAGGGGAGAGAAGAGAGTGAAGTATTTGACTGGTTAGGTACCTGATTTGTCTTGATGCAAATGACCAGGAGGTAAAAGAATGGGGTGTACTGAATGGTAGCAAAGCATCTGGCACACTGCCTGCCATACAGTATATGCCAAATGAGTACTTGGAGAGGAAATTGAGTGTAGACTCTGAAGTGTAGACTCTGGATTTAAATTCTGGCACTATTCCTTTTCAGCTGTGTGGACGTTAGCAGGTACTTAACCTGCTAGTGTCTCTGTTTTCTCCGCTAAAACAATATTAATGCTTCCTAGGAATGGTTTAAAAAGTGTGTGAGAAAATGCATGCACATTCTTATAAGTATACATAGCTAGTGCTAAATTTATGTATTTGCTAAAGAAGAACAACAAATAGAAAAAATTGATTCTAGCCACGTTGAAGGTCCATTTTCCCTCATTCTTCAAACAATAGTTGAGATATGGCTAGAAATACCCACACTTTTTTATAGCCATTGAATCCCTGAAAGAAGTTACCTAAGAGAAAAAAGATCTGTCTTATATACACATATATATATGGTGTTTCTGTGTGTCTTTTATATATATATATATCTCACATGTGTCATATACATATATCTCACGTATATATTATATTGTATATTTAGTATATGCTATGTTATATGTTTCTATATATAAACATTTCTTATATGTAATACATATAAATCTGATTTTTTATGTATAGATACATTACATTATATAATATTTTATGATATCTTATTTTTAAGCCTACTTTGGTACTTCTGCTAAGTGAAATTGGTATGTTTGTAGAAAGGAGAATAACTAATTTAAAATCTGAGTGTCTAGATTGTGGTTATATTTGTGTTAGCTGCCTGAGAACTGACGTTTTGATATAACCTGGTTTGAGAGTGTTCATTTAATTGGCTTTTCAGGAGACTATTTCATTTGGTTCAAATACTATTTTCTGAAAAATATATTCTGGCTTTCTGATTCAGCGTGAAGGTGGAAACCATCAGAGTTTAAACATAAGATAGGTGGGGATGATGTTGAAAGATTTTACTTTATAATTTGCTTGGCTCATATTATCAGTGTGAGTTTGCAATTCAGTTTTTGGTTAGTTGATTTAAATTCAGGTCTTCTCAGAAATGAACTGATGAAAAACCATGAGAGTTATTGATCATCTTCAGTGATATATGCAACAAAGCAGTCCAAGGAATCTTTAGATGTGTCCAGATGCAGTCAGTTCTGATTAGGTACAGGCTTTGTCCAAATTATCAATAAAAAATGTCATCTACATGTAGTAGAAATGGGAGAGGGGTTGGAATCAGATAGAGCTAGATTTGTTCTTGCTAAAAACTGAGTAACCCTCTGGCCCCAATTCATATGTTGAAATCCTAACCCCTGATGTGATGGTATTAGGAGGTGAAGCATTTGGGAGGTGATTGCTCACAAGTGCTCATATATGGGATTAGCGCCCTTGTAAAAGAGACCCCCAGAGCACTTCCTTGCCCTTTCTACCATGTAAGAACACAGCAGCAAAACATGACCTATGAACTAGGAAGGAAACCCTCAGCAAATATCAAATCTGCAACCTTTTTGATCTTGGACTTTCCAGCCTCTAGAACAGTAAGAAATAAATTTCTGTTGTTTAGAAGCTACCCAGTCTGTGGTATTTTTGTTATAGTGGCCAGAACGAACTATGACAATTCTTGACTTCACCATTTGCTGGCTGGTGACTCCAAAGTTTTAGATTTTTGTTTCCTTGTTTATACTTGGTGACCTTAGTATTATCTCTCTAAACTTCACTTTCTATATAGAGATAATTATACCTCCTTGCTGTTGTGTATTCAATGAAATACTGCTTGAGAAATTAGCCAAATAGTCAACTGAAAATTTTTTATAGTGATTTCATATTTTCAGTGATATAGATTCTATCACTAATAAAGTATCAATTAAAATTATCAAAACATAACCCAAGTTTGGATAAGGTAAAAATAGCATAGGTTTTGGAGGTAAGATTAAGTGAGCCTGAATTTTAGGCTTTATTTACTAGTCTGATAATCCACAGCAAGTTAATAGATATTAGATTCTTAGTTTCCTTATTGGTAAAATAGAATATACTGAGCCCGAAGATTTACTAAGCTATCTAGATAGTGTTCAATATATATTGCTTTTCTCATTTTTTATTAAATATGTTTGCTGTTTTTATTAAAATATGTTTGCTCTTTTACTTTTTTGCTAAAAACAAAATAAATGGAGCCCTAAGTAACTGATTAATGTGGCGACAGAGTTTGGTCTTTTTTGTGTCTTTTTCTTCTGCCTACAATATTTTTCTTCTCTTCCTTCTATATCTAGCAAACCTTTAGTTTTTATTGAAAGCCCTTCTCCTTCTGAAATATTACCCCCTCTCTCTTAATATTAAGATAATGAAGAACTAAGATTTTTAAGAATATATTTTCTCAGACATTATTTTACCTATACGCATGAGTTTTTGTGTTTAATCTTCACAGCACACTGTATTTTGAGTATCTCCATGAGATTGAAGAAGTAAATTGATGGATTTAAGATCACACCACTCATACATGATGAAGAAGTAGTGGATCTGGAATTCTAACCCACATTTATATATCCCTAAAGTCCCAATCAATTTGGATTTTTTTCTCCTGTCTTCCTCTGCTCCCAGAGGACTAGTACTCATCTTTCTTTTAACATTCATGCAATTTGGTGGGATCATTTTCACATACTGTCTTTTCTATTAAACTATGAACATCTCAGTGTCAGCAGCCATAGTTTGTTCATCATTGCACTCAGTCCTGCAGCACTCTCTGGCAGATATTAGATATTCAGTTAGTGCTTGGGTTAACATGTGCACCAAACATTGACATGCAGTTTCCAAATAATTAACTTATCATACAATAGTTATTAACAAAGTGATGCTTACCAGAGTGCAATCTTTCCTCTGTTATTCAGAAGATTCTATAGGGCAAAGAAGTGCTTTACGAGAAACACATAATTATGAATATTAATTATTGGCAAGCAGTAAGCATAAAAACATGTTTTATTTCAAGTAATACCTTTACTACTGTTGTCTGTAAATTTCTAAGTCATCCTGTGATAGTTGTATTTCTTGACAGCTGTCAGTATCTACAATTTTAGTCTGGACTATGCAGACTTGTACACATTATATATGTGTTTCCCTGGCACAGTATCTATAGTGAGATTAACAAAAAGATCATTTGTAGGATTTACATTAGATAACCTGAAGTTAAAAAGATTCTACATATTCTAGTATCCTGGTATTCACAGAAAATTAATTAAGTCAAATTAATAAGGGAGCCAGATATTTCTCATTAAAGTCAGCAATTTAAAACTTTAAAAATAACATAGTTTTCAACCATATATAGGAGAAACAAAATTTACTGACCTCATTTGATTGGTTATCTACTTTTGTAAGTCCCTGAAGTAGCAAACAATTACTCTTGTCAGTTTTTGTTACAGTCTTGGAAAGATCTAGGGCAACCCTTTCTCATTTTTTTTTTCTTTCTTCAACATGTTTAAATGCAGACAACAAGGACACTTCACAGGCTTATGCCAAAGACATCAATCGTTTTTTAATGAGGCCATCACCCTGAGTAGGTCATGGAATATTAAAAAAAAAATGAACATATTGCTGTCATTGGGGATTGTCACTGGGGCTGAAGGGTATCGATGAGGAAACACAATACCAGGACACAATACACTGAACTGCCTACTTTTCAAAAGGCAGTTAATTAGAAAATGCTATATGAACGACCCTTGCCCACGTCCTTGGTGCACTCAAGTTATGTCTGTGTGAGTAAGAGAACCATGCTCTGCTTTTCTCAATAGAGGACTAGTTGGCTGAGACACATGACCAGGCATTATCTACACAGTCAATTGGGAGAATTAAAAGGTCATTCATTCAGTAGGAAAGATTTCCCTTTTAGTGGCCCTGTCTAGCAGGGAGATTATCATCATGAATGAGCAAGAAGGAGAACAATAGTTTGTGAGGACCTAGATCCAATCAATGAGAATACTGAGGAAAAGAAATTGAAAGATAAGGTGTTACTATAATGACATTTAAGCTCTTCATCTTCAGCTTCTCATTTTCTCCTCTAGTCCCATCTTTCACTGCTCACTATTACACAGTTAGTGCAGAAGCAAGATAGAAATTGCTTATTTTCCTGTTTACACCTCCTCTATTTCATCTGCAGGCCATAGCACATGTCGTTTACTTAAACTGGGACATCCTCTTGCTTATCCTCCTGGAAAATGCCTATTTATTATTCAAGTCTGTTCATGCGCTACCACTTGTGTAAAGCTGTTCTGACTCTTTCAGCCAAGCAGTGCTGGCCCAATGTGGAGATCTGTGGCAAAAATGATTATGACTATCTACCAAATTTCCATAGCAAGGTGTTTTCTCTGGGAAGCAGCTTCTTAAGGAGGAACTGCAATTTTCAGATTCCCTGTAATCTAAGTGGAATCCTTTAATTAGCTTTTGCCATAGCCTGTGAGCAGAAATCATATGCATTACTTTTTGCTTAAGATGTTTAGGAAGTGGTTGTAACCTTTTCCCACATCTTCCATCTGAATACAGAGACTGAAAGAGTATAGGAGATGCCTGAGGAAGAAGATGAGTGAATAATACGTAGAGGAAAACCACCTTTCTGCTATCTGGGAACACCTGCATCCAAGCTATTAAAATATAGAATTCATTAGTTTTACCATCTAGGATTTCCCTTAATAATGTGATATACAAGACTTAGGTTAATACACATATGCCATAGAACCGGCATTTTAAAACTAATTAGTTACTTCATTGCACACCTTCTTTCTTAGTAGACTTAGGAAACATGTCTTGTTACTTTTGCAGCTCAACTGCCTAGCAAACTAGTCACACTGTATAGGGATGCAATAACATAGGATGAATTAATGATGATCTCGTAACTACTCTTTAATGAGAACCTTTACTGCACAGCAGCATATGACATTTATCTCCTTTAAATCTGCAACATCTGTGCAGTGAGCACTAAAATCTATGTTTTCCAGAAGGTCATAATCGTTTATTCATCTGAGTATACATTGATTCCTGATGCTGTACCATACAATTTCCAAGGACCAAAGACAAAGCCATGAAAAGAGAGGTGTTTTTTGTTGTTTCAAAGTCTATAGCCAATACAGTTCATTCATTTACAAATTTTGTCTTCAGTGTTTCTGGGGACACTTTTTAAATCATAGATCTCCACTGCTCTGTAAGTTCAGAGTCACATAGTCATACAACATATTCTCCAAAGCCAATGCTGTTTCTGAAGTAAAGAATTATCAGGTTTTCTTATGTTCTGTGAAAAACGTTGACAGTGAGGCCAGTCGATGGGGCTTTTTAGTTGTCATAATTTGTTTTCAAAATTATTTTTTTGTTCCAAAAATGTATGAAGTCATTGCTATATATTGATATAGTGAGAAGAGTTCCCAGTGTATTAGTCTTGGTGTTGAAATAACCAGTTTATTATGTAAATTTTAATTGCATTCTTTTCTTGTAAATAAATGTTTACAGGTGACCTTCATGTCTACAAAACTAACAAATGGTATAGTACCTAATTTCTTCCTTGCCCAGGTCTGTGCAAGCTCATAATGCTATTCCTGCACCCATGTAATAAACTTCTTTTTGCTTGGAGTCTGAAATTCAATTGCTTAACAGTTAAAATTCACAGCACAAGGTCAATCATTATGGATGATACTAGTTTGAAGCTAAGCTTTCTCCTTGTCTTTGTTTGGTATCAGCTGAATTTCTCTGTGACTGTAAATCTTATCAATACTCATCCAAAGAAACTAGCTTGAAGAATAATTGAGAGTGCATTTGGGCAATGACCACACAAAGCTTTTTGTACTTTGAGTAAATTTCAAAGAGTGAATAGCAAATACCTCATTTCAATAGGTAAGTGCAAGCATTTATATAGTAGGGTAGACTGCAGATATAGGCTCTTTCATCAAAAGCCAGGGAAGGTGGTTCCAGTAGCTGCAACTCCCCAGGAAAAGAAATATAACATAGTTGTTATGAGTACAGGCAGCTCAGTGGCTTCTGTCATTTGCAACTGATGAAATTCAAATTATAAAAATCATCATTACAAGACTTAAACATGATAATGGATGGGTAGTTCTTTTTTTAAAAAAAATTCTTTATTTTATTTTATTATTATTATACTTTAAGTTTCAGGGTACATGTTCACAATTTGCAGGTTTGTTACATATGTATACATGTGCCATGTTGGTGTGCTGCACCCACTAACTCGTCATTTAGCATTTTTTATGGCTCGTTGGTCTAGGGGTATGATTCTCGCTTAGGATGTGTAGTTCTTACCTACAGTGACTGGTGCATATTGAGTTCTCAGTAAATGTTAACTTTAAATATTATCCTATAATACATTGTAAAAATGTAACTTTCTAACATATTAGAAATATATCAGATGAGATTGAACAATATTTCAGGACTCCTGCTATTGAATACAAACATTCAAAATTTCCCAAGTCCTATAGGTGGAGTGTCCCTGATCTGAAATGCTTGGGACCAGATGTGTCTTCAGATTTCAGATGTTTTCAGATGTTGGAATATTCATACAGACATAATAAGATGTCTTAGGAATGAGCCCCAAGTGTAAACACGAAATTCATTTATGTTTCATATATGCCTCATCCACATAGCATAAAGGTAATTTCATACAATATTTTTAATAATATTGTGCATGAAACAAAGTTTTGACGGCATTTTCACTGTGACCCATTATATGAGGTCAGGTGTGAAATTTTCCATTTATGGGTTCATGTTAGTGTTAAAAAAAGTTTCAGATTTCGGATCATTACAGATTTCAAATTTTTGAATTTGGGATGCTCAATTTATATTATCAGGGTTCCTGAGTCTTACTTGATTCATATGCTACTACCATGAACAGAAGTTTCTCTGAGGAGCATTATGAAAGGGTAATGCCTGAGCATCTGCTGCATGGCAAAGCAGGGGAGATGAGCTTCTCTGCAGAGTCTGTAACAACGTCTTTGTTAATTATTTTCATCAATTTGGAAGAAAGATTTTTTGACATATTTAGTCTTCACTTTTTTTTTGCTCTAACAGCCTTATATATACCTTATTTCTTGAAAAGGAAAAAACAATTTCTGTTAGTCAAATTATTCACAGATCTTCTCAGTACTACCTATGACATCTTAAAAGTGTCTCAGTAAAGGTATTTTTATTTTTGACTCTAAGAAATAGCTTCCATTAACTCAAAATAATAATAATAAGAGAGAAAAAAGAAAGAAAAGAAGGAAAAGGAGGAGAAAGGAAGAGGAGAAAGAGAGGAAAAGGAAAACGCAATTACAGTAACAACAAAAAGGAGAGGAGAAGCGAGGAATATGTCAATGAAAGTATTTTTTTGGAGAGTCTAAGTAAAACCATCTTTGAATTACTTTTTCCATTGCCTGAAGCTTTTATTTGGTTAAAGTCAGATCATCATTTTTCTCAGGAAACAAGAGGCTACAATCTAAAAAAAAAAAATTTGATATAGGTAGAAAATGTTCAACTAAATTAAATTCTATGATAATTAACGAATCTTGTATATATTCAATATCCTATGAAATATAAACAAAAATGTACAATTCCTCAAATAAAATAGAGTGGATTTTGAGTTACATTTAGGTTCAAATCCTAGCACCTACTTATGACTTTCCCTTAGGAAAGTGATTTTAACTGATTCTTTTTCCACCTAATGGAAGTAAACTTGCCTATTTTATAGGTTCGTTTTAGAGAAAAACCAAACACTGCATAACAAATACTGAGCAGAAGGCCACACACACAGCAGATTTGCCAGATATTTTAGTTTTTTTTTCTGCCCACCTTCAAGAAACTTGACTTTTCATTGGGACAATGTGGCATGAACATATTATTTCCTTAACCATCTATCAGGCTGTCTGGGATTATGGAGCAATGTAAGCTACTCAAATAGGAAGTCACTCAGAGAACTCATGAGAAGGACAATGCTGGGGCCTTATGAAAAAGCAGGGATTGGGGTTGGTTGCTGAAAGGAAAAGTGGGAAAGGCTTTGCTAAAAGAGACACTGGTGTTTTAAGGAGTGGCAATGGAATTGGAGGTGACTGAGGAAAGTGGAAGAAGGAGCTAACATTTCTTAATTGCTATAGTTGAAGAGTTTCATATACAGATTCTTTGGCAGGATGCTTGACTCAGCTGGTGAAAAGAAGAATGTCCTCCCACAGAATACAGTAAAATCCCCATACAGGAACCAAGGAGAGGAGAAGGATTATGTGGACTTTTGTTGCTGGAGGAGCCTGCCTTCTTGAGGCCAGATCATCACACCCTATAATTGGGAGAATCTGGACATAGGACAAAGGGAGCTACATCTATATTCCTTTGAAGACAATGGTCAGGATTTATGACCATTTATTGTTTCCATTTTTTAGTCACGATGCTCATAGTATTTACCATTATTGGTAAATAATGGTAATTGGTAATGGTAAGTATTTACCATTAATCCTCCCCACACGCTACAGGGTAGGTATTTTTAATTAATTGGTAATTAAATATAGAAAATTGAGGATATAAAAGTTTAATAACTGAATAACTTGATCAAGTTTCCAAAGTTGTAATTGGCAAAGTCAATGACTTGAGATTTCCCCAACCCAGGATTATTAAAATTTCATTTTCTTGGGTGGATGGCAAGATGGCCAAACCAGAACAGCTCCAGTCTACAGCTCCCAGCAAGATCAATGCAGAAGGCAGGTGAGATCTGCATTTCCAACTGAGGTACCTGGCTCATCTCATTGGGACTGGTTAGACAGTGGGTGCAGCCCATGGAGGGCAAGCCAAAGCAGGGTGAGGCATTGCCTAACCCAGGAAGCACAAGGGGTCAGGGAACTCCCTCCTCTAGCCAAGGGAAGCTATGAGGGGCTGTGTCGTGAGGAATGATGCAGTCTGCCCCAAATACTATGCTTTTCCCAAGGTCTTCACAACCCACTGACCAGGAGATTCCCTTGGGTGCCTACCATGACTAGGGCCCTGGGTTTCAAGCACAAAACTGGATAGCCATTTGGGCAGACACTGAGCTAGCTGCAGGAGTTTAATTTCATAACCCAGTTGTGCCTGGAATGCCAGCAAGACAGAACCGCTCACTCCCCTGGAAAGGGGGCTGAGGCCAGGGAGCCAAGTGGTTTTCCTCAGTGGATCCCAGCCCCAGCAAGCTAATATCCACTGGCTTGAAATTCTCACTGCCAGCACAGCAGTCTGAAGTTGATCTGGGATGCTTGAGCTTGGTGGGGGGAGGCGCATCTGCCATTACTGAGGCTTAAGAAGGCAATTTTCCTCTCACAGTGTAAGCAAAGCCTCCAGGAAGTTTGAACTGGGTGAAGCCCACTGCAGCTCGGCAAAGCCGCTGAAGCCAGACTACTTCTCTAGACTCTTCCTCTCTGGGCAGGCCATCTCTGAAAGAATGGCAGAAGCCTCAGTCAGGGGCTGATAGATAAAACTGCCATCTCCCTGGAACAGAGCACCTTGGGGAAGGGGTAGCTGTGGGTGCAGCTTCAGCAGACTTAAAAGTTCCTGCTTGCCAGCTCTGAAGAGAGCAGTGGATCTCCCAGCACAGTGCTCAAGCTCTGCTAAGGGACAGATTGCCTCCTCAAGTGGGTCCCTGACCCCTGGCCTCCTGACTGGGAGGCACCTCCCACCAGGGGTTGACAGACACCTCATACGGGAGAGCTCTGGCTGGCCTCTGGCAGGTGCCCCTCTGGGATGAAGCTTCCAGAGGAAAAGAACAGGCAGCAATCTTTGCTGTTCTGCAGCCTCTGCTGGTGATACCTAGACAAACAGGGTCTAGAGTGGACCTCCAGCAAACTCTAGCAGACCTGCAGCAGAGGGGCCTGAAAGTTAGAAGGAAAACTAACGAACAAAAAGGAATAGCATCAACATCAACAAAAAGGATGTCCACTCAAAAACCCTATCAGAAGGTCACCAACATCAAAGATCAAAGGTAGATAAATCCATGAAGATGAGGAAAAACCAGCGCAAAAAGGCTGAAAATTCCAAAAGCCAGAACTCCTCTTCTCCTCCAAAGGATCACAACTCGTTGGCAGCAAGGGAACAAAACTGGATGGAGAATGAGTTTGATGAATTCACAGAAGTAGACTTCAGAAGTTGAGTAATAACAAACTCTTTCAAGCTAAAGGATCATGTTCTAACCCAATGCAAAGAAGCTAAGAACCTTAAAAAAAGGTTAGAGGAATTGCTAACTAGAATAACCAGTTTAGAGAAGAACATAAATGACCTAATGGAGCTTAAAAACACAGCACAAGAATTTCGTGAAGCATACATGAGTATCAATAGCTGAATCGATCAAGCAGAAGAAAGGATATCAGAGACTGAACATTAACTTAAAGGAATAAAGCGTGAAGAGAAGATTAGAGCAAAAAGAATGAAAATGAATGAACAAACCTCCAAGAAATATGGGACTATGTGAAAAGATCAAACCTATGTTTGATTGCTGTATCTGAAAGTGATGGGGAGAATTGAACCAAGTTGGAAAACACTCTTCAGGATATTATCCAGGAGAACTTTCAACTTCCCCAGCCTAGCAAAACAGGCCAACATTCAAATTCAGAAAATACAAAGAACACCACTAAGATACTCTTTGAGAAGAACAACTCCAAAACACATAATCACCAGATTCACCAAGGTTGAAATGAAGGAAAAAATGTTAAGGGCAGCCAGATAGAAAGGTCAAGTTACCCACAAAGGGAAGCCCATCAGAATAACAGTGGATCTCTCTGCAGAAACCCTACAAGCAAGAAGAGAGTAGAGGCCAATATTCAACATTCTTAAAGAAAAGAATTTTCAATCCAGAATTTTATATCCAGCCAAGTAAGCTTCATAAGTGAAAGAGAAATAAGATCCTTTACAGATAAGGAAATGCTGAGAGATTTTGTCACCACCAGGTCTGCTTTACAAGAGTTCCTGAAGGAAGCACTAAACATGGAAAGGAAAAACTGGTACCACCACTGCAAAAATATACCAAATTGTAAAGACCATTGACGCTGTGAAGAAACTGCATCAACTAACAAGCAAAATAACCAGCTAGCTTCATAATGACAGGATCAGATTAACACATAACAATATTAACCTTAAATGCAAATGGGCTAAATGCCCCAATTCAAAGACAGACTGGCAAATTGGATAAAGAGTCAAGACCCATCAGTGTGCTGTATTCAGGAGGCTGAACTCACGTCCAAAGACACACATAGGTTCAAAATAAAGGGATGGAGGAATATTTACCAAGCAAATGGAAAGCAAAAAAAAAAAAAAAAAAGCAGGGGTTGCAATCCTAGTCTCTGATAAAACAGACTTTAAACCAACAAAGATAAAAAAAGACAAAGAAGGGCATTACATAATCATAATGCAATGAGAAAAACTATTCTAAATATATAAGCACCCAATACAGGAGCACCCAGATTCATAAAGCAAGTTCTTAGAGACCTACAAAGAGACTTAGACTCCTACACAATAATAGTGAGAGACTTTAACACCCCACTGTCAATATTAGACAGATCAATGGGTCAGAAAATTAACAAGGATATTCAGGACTTGCACTCAGCTCTGTACCAGGTGGACCCTATAGACATCTACAGGACTCTCCACCCCAAATCAACAGAATATATATTCTTCTCAGCACCACATCACACTTATTCTAAAACTGACCACATTATTGGAAGTAAAACACTCCTCAGCAAATGTGAAAGAAAGGAAATCATAACAAACAGTCTCTCAGACCACAGTGCAATCAAATTAGAACTCGGGATTAAGAAAATCACTCAAAACCACACAACTATATGGAAACTGAACACCTGCTCCTGAATGATTACTGGGTAAATAATGAAATTAAGATGGAAATAAAGAAGTTCTTTGAAACCAATGAGAATAAAGAGACAATGTACCAGAATCTCTGTGACACAGCTGAAGCAGTGTTTAGAGGGAAATTTATAGCACTAAATGCCCAAAGGAGAAAGGAGGAAAGATGTAAAATTAGCACCCTAACAACACAGTTAAAAGAACTAGAGAAGCAAGAGCAAACAAATTCAAAAGCTAACAGAAGACAAGAAATAACTAAGATCAGAGCAGAACCGAAGGAGATAGAGACATGAAAAATCCTTAAAAAAAATCAGTGAATCCAGGAGCTGGTTTTTGAAAAGATTAACAAAACAGATAGACTGCTAGCCAGACTAACAGAGAAGAAAAGAGAGAAGAATCAAATAGATACAATAAAAAATGATAAAGGAGATATCACCACTGATCCACAAAAATACAAACTACTATAAGAAAATACTATAAACACCTCTACACAAATAAACTAGAAAATCTAGAAGAAATGGACTAATTCCTGCACACATGCACCCTCCCAAGACTAAGGAAGGAAGAAGTCAAATTTTTGAATAGACCAATAACGTGTTCAGAAATTGAGGCAGTAATTAATAGCCAACCAAAAAAAGCCCAGGACCAGACAGATTCACAGCCAAATTCTACCAGAGGTACAAAGAGGAGCTGGCACCATTCCTTCTGAAACTATTCCAAACAATAGAAAAAGAGGGATGCATCCCTTGCCAGGTCTCACAGACCCTGGCCGAGCAACAGATAAAAGGAGTACTCAGACACAGGTAGGCTGTGAAAGAGCAGCTAGGGGACTGCTGGCACGAGGGGCTGAAGAGAGTTAGCAGTCCCGATAAGCTGGAGCCGCTTGTATTTATTCAGTACTAGTATAATGTCAAAGGCCTGTAGCCAACACAATATGTGGGTAATTAACATGGTTGTCCTCTCTTGCAGGGAGCAGTCTTGCACGTGGATGATCAAAGGTCAGTCTCCAGATGACATAAGTAAATAAACTTATCTAGATAGATTTTTTTACACTCCCTTGTTACCTACTCCTTGCCCTTAGCCTCAGGGTAAGAGAATTAGCTGCCTTCAGCTTTAGTCTCTCCCAAAGCTTTTGCAAGACCTTCCGACCTTTCAAGAAGGTTGGTGTCTTTCCTTATAGCTTCTCCCACCACCCTGACTGATCTCTTACACCCACTAACTGATTTTACGAGGCCAGCATCATCCTTATTCCAAAATCTGGCAGAGACACAACAAAAGAAGAAAATTTCAGGCCAAGATCCCTGATGAACATCAATGCGAAAATACTCAATAAAATACCGGCAAGCCAAATCCAGCAGCACATCAAAAAGCTTATCCAACACAATCAAGTTGGCTTCATCTCTGGGATGCAAAGCTGGTTCAACATACGCAAATCAATAAACATAATCCATCACATAAACAGAACCAATGACAAAACCACATGATTATCTCAATAGATGCAGAAAAGGCCTTGGATAAAATTCAACACCCTTCATGCTAAAAACTCTCAATGAACTAAGTATTGATGAAATGTATCTCAAAATAATAAGAGCTATTCATGACAAACCCACAGCAAATATCATACTGAATGGGCAAAAGCTGGAAGCATTCCCTTTGAAAACTGGCACAAGACAAGGATGCCCTCTCTTACCACTCCTAATCAACATAGTGTTGGAAGTTCTGGTAAGGACAATCAGGCAAGAGAAAGAAATAAGGGGTATTCAAATAGGAAGAGAGGAAGTCAAATTGTCTCTGTTTGCAGATGACATAATTGTGTATTTAGAAAACCCCATCATCTCAGCCCAAAATCTCCTTAAGCTGATAAGTAACTTCAGCAAAGTCTCAGGATACAAAATCAATATACAAAAATCACAAGCATTCCTATATACCAATAATAGACAAACAGAGAGCCAAATTATGAGTGAATTCTCATTCACAATTGCTGCAAAGAGAATAAAATACCTAGGAATACAACTTACAAAGGATGTGAAGAATCCCTTCAAGGAGAACCACAAAGCACTGCTCAAGGCAATAAGAGAGAACACAAACAAATGGCAAAATATTTCATGCCCATGGATAGGAATAATCAATATCATGAAAATGGCCATACTGCCCAAGGTAATTTATAGATTCAATGCCATCCCCATCAAGCTACCAATGACTTTCTTCACAGAATTGGAAAAAATACTTTAAAGTTCATATGGAACGAAAAAGAGCCCACATTGTCAAGACCATCCTAAGCAAAAAGAACAAAGCTGGAGGCATCACACTACCTGACTTCAAACTATACTACAAGGCTACAGTAACCAAAACAACATGGTACTGGTACCAAAACAGAGATATAGACCAATGGAACAGAACAGAGGCCGCAGAAATAATGCCACACATCTTCAACCATCTGATCTTTGACAAACCTGACAAAAAGAAGCAATGGGGAAAGGATTCCCTATTTAATAAATGGTGCTGGGAAAACTGGCTAGCCATATGCAGAAAACTGAAACTGGACCCCTTTCTTACATCTTATACAAAAATTAACTCACGATGGATTAAAGACTTAAATGTAAGGCCTAAAATCATAAAAACCCTAGAAGAAAACCTAGGCAATACCATTCAAGACATAGGCATTGACAAAGACCTCATGACTAAAACAGTAAAATCAATAGCAACAAAAGGCAAAATTGACAAATGGGATCTAATTAAACTAACGAGCTTCTGCACAGCAAAAGAAACTGTCATTAGAATGAATAGGCAAGCTACGGAGTGGGAGAAAATTTTTGCAATCTATCCATCTGACAAAGGGCTAATATCCAGAATCTACAAGGAACATAAACAAATTTACAAGAAAATCAAACAACCACATCAAAAAGTGGGTGAAGGATATGAACAGACACTTCTCAAAAGAAGATATTTATGTGGCCAACAAACATATGAAAAAAAGCTCATCATCATTGGTCATTAGAGAAATACAAATCAAAACCACAATGAAATACCATCTCACACCAGTTAGAATGGTGATCATTAAAAAGTCAGGAAACAACAGATGCTGGAAAGGATGTTGAGAAATAGGAGCCCTTTTACACTGTTGGTGGGAGTGTAAATTAGTTCAACCATTGTGAAAGACAGTGTGGTGATTTCTCAGGGATCCAGAGCCAGAAATACCATTTGATCGAGCAATCCAATTACTGGGTATATACTCAAAGATTATAAATCATTCCACTATAAAGATACATGCACATATATGTTTATTGCAGCACTGTTCAAAATAGCAAAGACTTGGAACCAACCCAAATGCCCATCAATGATAGACTGGATAAAGAAAATGTGGCACAAACACACCACGGAATACTATGCAGCCATAAAAAAGGGTGAGTTTGTGTCCTTTTCAGGGACATGGATGAAGCTGGAAACCATCATTCTCAGCAAACTAACACAGGAACAGAAAGCCAAACACTGCATGTTCTCACTCTTAAGTGG
Source organism: Pongo pygmaeus (assembly GCF_028885625.2). Lineage (NCBI taxonomy): Eukaryota > Metazoa > Chordata > Mammalia > Primates > Hominidae > Pongo > Pongo pygmaeus. The sequence goes on from NC_072376.2 coordinate 18,138,675, forward strand.
GAGTTGAACAATGAGAACACATGGACACAGGGAGGGGAAGGAACATCACACACTGAGGTCTGTCAGGGAGTGGGCGGCTAGGGGAGGAATAGCATTAGGAGAAATACTTAATGTAGATGACGGGTTGATGGGTGCAGCAAACCGCATGTCACGTGTATACCTATGTAACAAACCTGCATATTCTGCACATGTATCCCAGAACTTAAAGTATAATACAAATTATTTTTAATTGTCATACAGTAAAATGAGTCTTTTTTATTTTGATAAATTAACTATAAATTTTAAAACATGTATAGATTTGTGTAACAGCTCTATAGTTAGTATTCGGAACAGTTCCATCACCTCCAAAAATTCACTTGTGCTATTCATTATGATCATCTTCTAAGCTCTGGTACAATATTACACAAATATACAATTGTTTGAGATTGACTAGCTTCTTTCATTAAGCATAATGCCTTTGAAGCTAATCCAAGTTATTGTATATATCAACAGTTTGTCCCTTTTTATTGCTGAATAATATTCTATAGCATCAAAATGCCTCCACATATTATTTATCTATTCACTCACTGAAGGCTGTGAATCTAGATTCATTTATATTTCCTATCACCAGGATAAGGAGAGTCTTCCATAGCCTTTAAGAAATTTGTGTATCTCACTAATAATTTAGAATGTTGATTTTTTTCTCTGTCCTACAGTTTTCTTTTCTAATATGCTATCTGTTCTTTATCTTTTTATGCAAATAAATAAGTAATGTGATATATTGGTTAGGGGTACAGCTTCTGGAGCCAGATTTCATAGGTTGAATTTCGACTCTACAACTTGCTCATTGTACAACATTTGCATGTTACTTAATTTTTATGGACTTCAGCTTTTCCATCTGTAAAATAAAGATAATAATTTCTACCTGTTAATTTTCTTAAGATTAAAAGAAGTAGTACATGCAAACTTTTTGAAAACTGCTAGACACATAGTTTTACTTAAAAATATTAAGTATCCCCATACTTCTATAATTGGACATAGTTAAAATAATATATCAACAAATTTCAAACCATAATTTTATATGTGTATACATATAGGTACTTAATAGGTTTTAGTTGAGTTTCCAGTGTTAAATTCTAACCATAAGGCCTAAAATTAGGTATGTGACAGGTATAATGCTTGCAGGGTAGACAGATCACGGGAAAATTCATCAACACCACCTGGAAAACTGCTGTGGGAACTAATGATAAGGAGTTTTAAATGTTATATTGGAATTATGTTAACTAACTACAGTTGAATTTTCAGCAGCAAAATATATGCGCTGATTTTTGTTGCGGTTTGACGAAAAGGACCCAACTGCAATTCCAGTTTATATATTCCCATGACCCTTCCTTTTTCAGAGGAGAAAAGAAAGAATGTGTGATTATAAAAGCAAAGAACCCTCCATTTTTCCTGCTCATTGTTAAAAAATACTGTTTTTATTTTTTATTTTTTGGACATTGATCTTTTAGAAATATTTATATTTGCTTTTTCTTCTTATTCAGAAGGGCAAGGGTAGGCTCAGGGTTTTGAGCAGAGATAATGTTAAGTGTTTGATATTTAACCAAAGCTTATACAAATCTATTTGGATCACTAATATGTTGTGATTACAGTGAAAATCTGTTAAGATACAGATTTTCCTTGAATGTCCAAGTGGCTCTGGCTTATAAATAAAGCCACAACATTTAATCTGGGCACTTTTGGAATAACATGGAAAATGACAAATTTACCCTCCTCCTGAAAACAAACAAAATTAAAACTCTCGTCTCTCATCTCCTCAAAGAAAAAAAACAAATACAGACAAATAAAATACACTGCCACACATATATAACACAAAAGTAATAATCCATGGTGACTCTTCTTCACAAAGACAAAAGTACCTATACTCCTTTATCCGTGTCCTCTTTTTTCTGGCATGATTTACTTAGGATTTGTCATATACTTTCACAAATTTTTCGGTTCTAATGGAATGCCATTTATCTAACTTCGACTATAGAACCCTTGACATAGTCTATATGCCTATCTGTGTAAGATATGACCATATTCTCCAACTTATATGACGCTTTTTGACATTTGACATTGTCATTTATCTCCTCTGACATTTTCTTTGACTTATACATTTCCTTTCTTTTTTTCTGCTATTTCTTCTGCAACCACTCTTAAGAAAACCAGATAAACATTGCAATTGGATTTGAATGTCTTCCACTAATATTTCTGTTTTTAATTTCTCCCTTTTCCCTATCCTATTCATTTGTACCAAATATATTTCTAAGTCACTTCTTTCTCATATCTCTGCTCAAAAGTCTATTCCTTCCCCATACCTGTTTGTATTAGTCTGTTCTCATGCTGCTGATATAGACAAACTGGAGACTGGGTAATTTATAAAGAAAAAGAGGTTTAATGGAATCACAGTTCCACGTGGCTAGGGAGGCCTCACAATCATGGTGGAAGGTGAAAGCCACATCTTACAGGGCAGCAGACGAGAGAGAATGAGAACCAAGTGAAAGGGGTTTCTCCTTATAAAATCATCAGATCTTGTGGAACTTATTCAGTACAAGGAGAACAGTATGGGGGAAACTGCCTTCATGATTCAATACTCTGTCACCAGGTCCCTCCCACAACACATGGGAATTATGGGAGCTACAATTCAAGTTGAGATTTGGATGGGGACACAGCCAAACCACATCACTGTTCCATGTATAGTCTGCCAACAACTTATATGATAGCAAGTCCTATCTATTTATTGTTTCAGTAAAACATTTGTAGTCATCCTTAATTCTTGCTTTGTCTTTATATCTACTTGCACACCAATCAATCAGATAATTTTTTTTTTCTCTTAATTGATAATATTGAGAAGGCAAACTATTCTGACTTCTCAACTGCTACCTCCCTGTGGATTAACCACAACACTTCATGTATGTATAACTGCATAGATTATTCCAAATTATCCTAAAACTGTGTGACTTAAAGCAATATTTTATTTTTCTGCATTACTCTTTGGGTTGAGGTGGCTAGCTGAATGGTTCTCACTAAGGCCTTTCAGGCAGTCAGTTGGTGCATGAGTTCAAATGTCCAAGATGGCTTACTCCCTTAGCTGGCAGTTGGTGCTGGCTATTGAAAAAAGCTCAGCTGGGCCTGTCCACTGGACTGTCTACATATGGACTTTCCATGAAGCTTGGTTTTCTAACAGCCTAGTTTCTAAGCTGGAGCTTCCCAAGAATGAGTTTCAAGAGTCTTAGTTCAAAGTTGCAGGACTTCCTATGAAGTCCTTCTTCAACTTCCATTTCATCATATAGTCAACCCCAGATTTAAAGGTAGAGGAATGAGACTCCACCTCTTAATAGTGAAGACCAGCATGTGCATGACACAGGGTAGGAAGTAATTGGTGATCACTTTGAGGACTCTTGGCCATAGCCTCTCACTTTTCTCTTTGTTTCTATCTTTGCCCTCTTTCACTCTATTATTGCTGAGTCCTCAAGAGTAGTCCTTTCTATACACCCCAGATTATGATAGTCCCTCGTTCAAAACCCTGCAGTGGCTCCTCATTTCATCTGAAGGCCAAAGTCCTTATAATGACCTAGGATACCATTCACACTTTGGCTCCCTGTTACCTCTCTAAACTTATTTTCTATGACCATTCTGCTTTAGCCACACTGGCTTCCTTATAGTTTTTCTTAAACAATTCAGATATTCTTCTGAACAAGGACATTTTCATTGACTATTTCCATTGTCTGAAATGTTCTTCATTCAGCTAACTACATGATTATATCCCTCATCTGTTGCAAGCCTTTGTTTAAATGTCATGTTCTCAAGGAGGTCTAACTTGAATATCCAATTTGGAATTGCAACTCCATCCTAGGACAGGGGTTCCCAGTTCAAGGTAGGTCGCTTCCTTAATTTCTTTTTTTTTTTTCTTTTTTTCATACAGAGTTTCACTGTTGCCCAGGCTGGAGTGCAGTGGCACAATCTCGGCTCACTGCAACCTCCCCCTCCTGAGTTCAAGTAATTCTCGTGCTTTAACAGGGACTTTGATGTGTTGCATGGTCTGGTGCATTTTTGCTCTTCTATAAGCCATTAGAGATGAGTTTTGGAGAACAATAATTTTGAATAACATTGAAAATCCAAGAATAATTTTGGCTTGGTTTTGAAGGACATCTCATTATTTGGCAGTGTATGTACCTGGGCTGTATTCTGAGTCACCTGTACCTGTACTAGGCTGCTCTCTCACTGAAGAGCTCTGCCAGCATTACCACATCTGAAGAGACTTAGCTCCCTTAACATGTTCTACGTTATTCAAGCACCTTATTTCCTCCATTCCTTGCCCCACTGTAAGAAATGTCCTCTGCCCTTTTCAGCATCTCATTTGTTTTCAAATGTCTTCTCAGCTTGTATCCTTGTTTCTGTCCCTGCTCTACATATTCATGTTACAATTTCCCATTGTTGATATAGTCAGTTTCATGGGAATATCTTTTAATACAATGGTCTGAAGCTCTTGCAAGAGGTCCTTTGGATCAAAACAGCTTTCAAAATAGTACCAAAATCTTATTTGTATTTCATACTCTTGTTCTACAAAAGGGCAGCGTTAAATTCAGATCTGTTGATAAATTAGGTTCTGCAGTGCATCACAGGATATCATATCCTGTGGTTTCCAAATAGGGTAAAAAAAATCACACTCACGTTTTCCAAATAGTGTGGACAAAATAAGAAAAATAAATACATTGAAAACTTGGGTTAAAAAGTAAAATTGCAAAGCCAGGTAAAAAAGATCTAGTGTGAAACTCTGAGAAACAGACTACTAAAATGTTTTCTTAGTCAAAGAAATTCCAGCCCTAATTATTAGCACCTAATCATGATACTTCAGTTGATGGGTGTGATTCCTGATTGGACCATTGTCAATGATATATGAGGTGTTAGACTGAGAACAAGGTTAAGACAAGGTGTCAACTGCCACATTTGGAATAGATTGAACTCTCCTTCCCAGCCCTATTGTTAACAGCCCCTTAACACCTTTTTTTATACTACCTAGGCCTGGGAGGAGTAATTTGGAGGCCAGGTAAGACAGTACAGCTGGAAGTACTTGTCTACTGTACACATAACCTTCTTCATACAAAGAGTTATACTGTACTCTAAAGAGACTTGAATTCTGCTGGATGAACCATTTTATCCACTTAACTACAGCCCCCCTCTCCTTTTGAAAACTACCCACCCACACAATAATTCAAGGAAACAATTGAATCAAATACATTGATTAAATAACTCTTTTACAGACATACTGAGAGATCCTATATCAACAAATTACTGAGATATTAAACACAAACAGGACCTAGGCTTTAAATTGCTTTACCAGAAAAGATAATGGAATTATACTAAATAAACCAATTTTAATTTAAAGGCCTTCTTGTAAAATCAACTATTCGTATTTGCAAGGTGACTTAAGTGGTACATGAGAGAGGCTGTAATCTAAAAAGAAGAAAAAAAATCTACTTCTTACACAAAGGGTGTATGTAACACCCCAGCTGCCCTGGTTCAAGGCTATGAAAGATGGAAAACATTAAGGGACTATAGAAAGAGCCTTGTTTCTGGAGGTGCTGAGAGCCAACAGACGGGAGTTCAATACTAGCCTTGACACCAGCCAAAAGTGCTCCTTCACTTCTGTAGGTGCCATTTTCTTTGACTATAAGATTAGGAAAAATCGAATCTCCCATGCAGATCTGAAAATCCTATGGCTTTAAGTAAATGTGTACTTTTAAGCCCATAGATGTGGTGGAAATGCCAGCTGCAGGCACGTGTCCTCTGAAGCATATCAGTCTGTGATGAGGGGCTCTCTTTTGAACTAAGTTGTCACTCTGATTTCTGACTGTCTCCCAGGCCCTGTCCCTGCAATCATTCAAAGAACAGGCTCCCTCAACTGTGCAATACAAACGAAAGAGAAGTGACAGGCACTCAGAGGTCTTGGCCACCAACATATGTTCTTGTGGGACAGTGCCACAAACCCTCAACACTTACAGCCACAAGGTCAACAAATCAAGTAAAAAGAGGTGGATGCATCTACGTAATCAAAGATATGACTGGCTAACACTTTTATAAGGGACCGTAAAGGGAAAGGAGAAATTTGGTGATCTAAAATTATCGCAGAATTGGCCGAGCATGGTGGCTCACATTTGTAATCCCAGCACTTTGGGAGGCTGAGGTGGGTGGATCACTTGAGGTCAGGAATTCAAGACCAGCCTGGCCAATATGGTGAAACTCTGTCTCTACTAAAAAATACAAAAATTAGCCAGGCATGGTGGTGCATGCCTGTAGTCCCAGCTACTCAGGAGGCTGAGGCAAGAGAATTGCTTGAACCCGGGAGGCAGAGGTTGCAGTGAGCTGAGATGGTGCCACTGCACTCCAGCCTAGGGGATAGAGTGATACTCTATCTCACAAAAATAAAAAAAAATAAAAAATAAAGGAATGTATGTTCTAGGGATACTTTTGGGTTCCACGATAGGACATTATCATTACAAGGTAAATAAAAAATAATTGGTATTTTTCCTTTGTGGTTCAATGTATTCATATTAATCACACGAATTCTTTAGAATGCATTTTGACATAATCTGACCCCACAGAAACCTTATTGTACGTTAGTCTTAGTTTAAATGTTTTCATGCAATATGTGACTGATATTTTTAATCAGAACCACATTCATTTGTGTACCCTAAATCCCCTAAAGCCCTCATTAAAAATGAAAAGTCTTCTGTCTAATAACTCCTGAGGTTGTTGAATTTCACAAGCTCACCATTACCTCTTCCTGAATTTTATTTTCCTGCTTGGTCAACAGGAACTGTTTGCTGCATTTGGATTTTTCAGGTCTCCAAATATGTCTAAGGTAAAAGTTGGCACTGAATTCTAAGCTAGATTTGCCACTTGAGATCCTGGGTGAGATGAAATAATCTGCTAAGATAATAATACTCTCATAATCTCCACTTATTAAACTGTCAAGTGTGGCAACAGTCTTTGTTAGCATTTGCTCTTTTTACTTCTTTTCTAGTAGTCAGCAGTGAAAGTTCCCTCCTACCCCCAACGCATACATATAAGTTTATCATTACTTCTATTTCTTATGGGAGGGATTTTTAAATTTTTTTGCTGAGATACTTATGACAGTTTTTAAGAAAAAAATATATATCAATATATGAGGCATTTGAAGTGTTTTTCTTTCTGTGTGCTGGTATAAATTAGTTAGTTGACTCCTTTTAATCTTCTGTATTTACCAAACAATTTTATGTTAATATACATTATTTACAAGGTTTTCTCTAGTTTCCCCAGAAGTCTTAAACATGTATTCATATTTATTGCTGAAAAATTATCTAAATAGCCATCAATGATATAGTTTTGGTAGTTGGCATAGGTCTTCACACAAAGTTGAAAGTTAGTGGCAGAGTTTGCAATTCAGAGGAGAAAGAACTGGCAACTAAAAGCAAAAATGAGGATGTTTTTAGATAGGCACGATCAGAAACATTCTTCCTTCTTCCTTTGCCTTCCAATTCATCTCAGGTTAATGACATTAATTCCACAGGAAAGCGTGTGTCTGCCATCTCAATAGTTAAAAGAATTAGCTTGACTTCCAAGGGTAGCTGCACAGGAGTACCAAGCAATAAAGAGCCTGGGAGCTGGGAATGAGAAACAATTAGAGAACACTTCATTAATGCTTAATGATGCGGAGCGGGCACACAGCAAAGCTGATTGTGTGCTCTGTCTTAGCCAATGATGCTCACACAATGCCAGGGTGGTGTTATAAATGCCTCTGCTCTATAGGCTATGGATCAAAGAAGGCAGAAGATGAAATTATCTGGGGAAACTTAGTATGACAGTTTGGAGAGAAACCAGAAAATGACCACTGTGGATTCTACTGCCAATCTCAGTGCAGGGTTAGGACATTTTATATACTTTTCATATTTGGTTCTCTAAGCCTAATTCCTAATAGGCATGGCTAAATCCCACTGAGGATTTCTGTTCCTAATAATGCATTAAGCATCTCAGTTGGAAGGTCCCATAAAGCATTTCCCCCTGCTTTTTTCTCTATCACACTGCGGCAAAAAAGGATTAAAAAAACACTGCACAGGTGCAACTTGCAGCTGTTGAGGGTAAACTCTGTTCTAGTATATTAATTTATATCCCACCAGGGGAATTGAAGAATAGTTTAGTTCCCATAAAAAGAAAAAAAAAATTGTCTTCATCAAAGAAGAAAGAAATTTCCCATCCAGATTACAAAATTATTCCTGGTCAAAAGGGGCCTTTATAAATGCAATTTCCTAACCCAATCAAAAGACCACAAAAATAAACAGGGAATTTCTCTGCTTTGGTTTAAAATTGTTTGTTTAAAATTACATGTGCATGTGTAGGTATATACACATATATACATATATTATAGACACTAGTGTATGGATACATATAAAACCCCAAGAAGCCCCATTTTAGTAAAAGTTTAAGTCATTAAGGATAATCAAGCCAGACCTATGCCATCATAGTCTTTCACTGTGCTTAATTCCTGCAGCAAAATAAAAATTAATGACAACATATACGTTTATATTACACAGTGATTTTTCAAAAAGTAAATCACATATTGTGTATCCCTACTATAAAAAAATGAGGCTTTATCTTCTTTACTTCCTATAACTTCATCTAAAGCTGTGTATGTTTACCACTAGTGTTCAAAACTATGACCCCTGAGGTATAAATTTTAAGCTATTAAATGAAGACCCACATAAGCTCATTCTGGTATAGTGGAAATACCAATAGACAAAAAAGAAAGAGAAAAAAAAAGAAAAGGAAGAAAGAAGGAAAGAAAGGGAAGGGGAAGGAAGGGAAAGAAGGAAGGAAGGAAAGGAGAGAGGAGGGAAAAAGAAGGCGAATGGGCAGAGAAAGAGGAAGAGGAAGAGGAGAGAGAGATGGGAAGAGAGGAGGGGAGGCAGAGGCCTGTTATATTGACCCTCCCACACTTACTGGCTCCAGGATGATTTTTAACTACTGGAAGTTTCATTTCCTTCCAAATGGACAATAGTTTCCAACTTGCTTACCTTCCAGAATCATCATAGAAATTCACTAAAATAATCATCAAAACCCTATTGTAATCTGTAAAGAATTATATGAGCCTATTGTGCTCTTTGTAACCCAGATCATCCTGTCCTTTGATATTTTCATAAAGTTATTTTGGCTCCTCTATCATGCCTCATGAAAATCCGTTGCTTCTACAAAATTTGTGTAGCTGCTACATATTTATGGTCACTTACATCTGTGTGTTCTTGTGGTTTACACTAAACTCTTGACCCAATTGGTGTCAATGATTCTTGTAGCCATTATCTTCTCTTTGACCTGACTCAGAGTGTAGATGAAATTCCTTATTATTCACGAAGTATTAGCCATGCAGGGCATGTTTGCCACAGAAACTGGCATTCAGCACCTATAATGCTTTGGCGTTTCCTGTCGGGGCGAATTCTCATGCCTCCTATTTCTTTATCCAGCTTCCACTAAGTTATCTCCCTGTATTTTCCTTTTCTCTCTTCCTGTCTCTCAGCCACCCCCAATTTAAAGTTTATTTTTTATATAACCACATATCTGTTACTGCTTTATATTCTCTTCTAAATAAGGATGTGTGAAAAGCTGAAGGGCATCTCAATTTTACCGCCCAAAATGGAAAATAGAAACAAACAAACAAACAAAAAAAAATGCTTTCTAGGAAAAGATCGTGGTCCTCCATTTTGGATAGAAAAACTGATTTAAAATGTTTCATACAATGTTTTAGTTGCTCATTCATAAATCTAGAAATCACAAGTGTATGGTGCTTATGTCCTCATATCCTCTTACAAACATGATCCTTTGTCCTGTGGAACTCAGAAACACCACTGAGGTTCTGGTTGATACACTGCTGCTTTCCAACCCTGGAAGATTGGGATTGGCACAGCAGATAATACCTCTTTGCCATGTACATCTTGTCTTAGAATGTAGGGACTAAGGCAAGAATGAGAAACATTGCATTAATTCTTTCGCTGAGTATATACCAGTGCGTTGGGCACTTTAATGACTGCTCAGAATACACACATGATGGCTTTTGTAAAGATGACACTCTAGTGAAAGAGGCACAGGTCAAGAAATAAGTGAAGGAAAGTTTAACCTCTTACTTGGTTGAAGTATAGTTGAGACTTTGTGAGGACACACAAGAAGGTCTCAGTGTACAGCTGAGCTTACGAAAGACTTCACAAGGAGGGAGCACTTTAGATCTGCCTTAAGAATAAACAGTTTAAAAGGTGGATAAGTAAAAGGCCAGAAAAGTCATTCTAGGAAGGAGGAACTATAGATAGACATCTATTATTATATTATATCCATAGATATAATAATATATAACATTATATTATTATATAACATAATATAATGTATATTATAATTATATATAATATACAATATATAATACATAGTAATATAATATTATCCATCTATAATATTACCTATCATGTCTTATCTATATATTACAAATATAATTGTAATATATAGACAGATATTTATATATCATATATATCTATCTATATATAGAGATAAATAAATACCTAATTTGATATTAGATATTTAGATAATTAGATATTTAGATAATATCTATATATGGAATATTACAATTATATTTAATATATAATCATAAGAGATAATTTTAGAAATAAATGCTATTACAACTAAAGTAAAAATTGTAATTTTCTATTAATATTTTACATTAAATTACATGATTATGTAATTCCATATACTTCTCTAGTATAGAGAGTTTTAAAGTATTGTTTACTAGTGTATCTTTAATGTCAATTGCAGTATTTGTCATGTAGAAGATACTAAATATCTGATTAATTGAATTAAAGGGTAAGTGAAAAATCTCCTTCCTCCCTGGGCCCCATTCACCCAGTTCTTATACCACTCTAATAGGAAACTATTATTTTGGGTTCTATGTACATTCTCACAGAGCTGTTATGCAGTAAAAAGCAATACATAATGCTTGTTTGTTCAATTTTTGACAACTTTGTTAAGGTATGATTGGCATACAATACATGATACATGTTTAACATGTACAATTTCATAATTTCTGACATAAATACGTCCATGAAACCCTCCCACAATCAAGAGAGTAAACATATCCATCAATCTCAAAAGCTTCCTTGCACCCCTTTGTCATCTCTCTCTCCTGCCCTCCCATGTCACTCCCACCTCCATCCCCAATCAACCACTGATTTGCTTTATGTCACTATAGATTAGTTTATATTTTCCAGAGTTTTGTATAAATGGAATAATATAATACACTGGTTTATTTTACTCAGCATAATTATTATGAGCGTCATTCTTGGTGTTGCATGTCCATTCCTTTTAATTGCTGAGTATATTCTATATTAATGGAGATCTATTTGAGGGTTTTACGCAATTGGATGAAATTGTCATTTTACATGTGTTAGGTTCTAAATGAGCTGAATCTGATTCTATCTTTAGGCTAACCTCCTACTACTCTTTGATCTTCTTTGTAGAAATATTAGAATTTTTTTGTTCCACAAACTGACTATGTTGGTTAAAGGGCTCTTATCTTTCCATATGCCAATCACTATGCTTAGAAAAAAACCTCCCTGTTTATGTGATACATGCCTATTTATCGTTGTGAGCTCAGCATTTGGGTACCTTTTAAAATATCTTCTCTATCTATGATTGAGATATTCTCTTCTTTTCTATGTTGCCTCAGGATTGTACTGTCATCTCCTTTAATTGATTACACTCTGTACTCATTATTTGTTGGCCCCATGTGCTTATTCCCTACTAGAATATGAGTTTTTTGAGACTCATACCATGCCATGGTTATTATTTTCTGTAAACATTTAGCACAGTGCAATAATTATAACTAATATAAATATAATTTTGTTGAACTTGCATTGAGATTATAATTTGGTTGGAATGAATGAAATAGAAATCTTGGAATTGCTTCTGTTCAAGCCCTGGAATTAAATAGAGGTGACAACAAAGATGACTTTTAGTGAATCATATCAGTGTAATTACTGAACAGACGGAGGCTCTCTTTGGTTATTCTCAGTTTAGGAGAGTGAAGGCAGAGGCTGGCCATGCATACATGGCAGACCCAAAATCCTCCACAGTCCTGAGAATCAATACTGGTGGATTGATGATACTCAGTTACTTATTTTTAATCATACATGAATAGTTTATTTTCTTTAGATGTTGTTAGCTCAAACAAGATTATTTGAGTGACTCTCATGAAATAAGTACAGTCATGCACCTCAAGACAACATTTTGGTCAAGAATGGACCACATATATGAAGGTGGTCCCATAAGATGATAATAGCATGTTTTATTGTATTTTTTCTATGTTTTGATACACAAATACTTACCATAGTCTTACAATTGTGTAGAGTATTCAATACAGTAACATGCTGTGAAAGTTCATAGCCTAGAAGCAATAGGCTATACCCTATAGTTTTGCTGTATAATAGGTGGGATATACTATCTACATTTGTGGAAATACACCGTATGATGTTCACACAAAGACAAAATTGCCTAGCGATGCATTTTGCGGAACACAACTTCATTAAGTGGTGCATGACTATACCACAGTTTTTTAAACAGGTATTTTACCACATACTTAATCAATTAACAGCACACGGATACAACAAAGTAGTAATTTTTAATTGTGGTGGTTCTGCCCTAATAAGAAGCATTTGATAGCCAGGGGTACTTATTTATTTATTTATTTAGGCCTGGTGATGACAACATTTACTTATTGTGGATAATGAATAGAGACAGTAAACATTCTACATTCTTGGGCCAGTCCTCTGCGAGGAAAAATGTTCCTGCTCCCAACCTTAATAATTGTGAAACACTGATGTCAAATAATAAGGGAATAATTATGAGGACATGTTTAGAAAAATAACTTGGTACTGATTTTTTTTCATTGCCAGGTTCTGCTTCCAATGTGTGTCCTCTTCTGGGCTCCGTGTAAATGCCCAATCCAAAGGCTAATGTCCTGGGCACTTTCTTGTACCAATAATGGTATCTGAAATGCAGAAAGTCTTCAAGGTCTCCACATGCAAATTCTTAAACCTCAGTTTTGATGGCATAATCTTCCTCAATAATAATACTTCCCTTCTTAATATATTTCTGTCTTTATTTGTAATTTCAGAAACATGTGAAGATGACAGAATTACCAAAGTCCTCTAATTCTGTGAAGATGCTGCCTGGGAATTTCTGTGCATTTCTTGCTTACAGGCTACTGCAATGAATAGGGTTTCATGGTGCTCCAGAGATTTTTTTCTCAGGAAAGAGAACTGCATTTTCTCTATTTAAAGATACTTTATACACACACACACCACACATACCACACCACACCACACCACACCACACACACACACACATTATTTATTTCAGGATTTTGTATTTACAAAACCTATAAATACAGGTTACAAAACCTGTAAATTCAGGATTTTGTATTTACAAAACACCAAAAGCAATGGCCACAAAAGCCAAAATTGACAAATGGGATCTAATTAAAATAAAGAGCTTCTGCACAGCAAAAGAAACTACCATCAGAGTGAACAGACAACCTACAAAATGGGAGAAAATTTTCGCAACCTACTCATCTGATAAAGGGCTAACATCCAGAATCTACAATGAACTCCAAGAAATTTACAAGAAAAAAACAAACAACCCCATCAAAAAGTGGGCGAAGGACATGAACAGACACTTCTCAAAAGAAGACATTTATGCAGCCAAAAAACACATGAAAAAATGCTCACCATCACTGGCCATCAGAGAAATGCAAATCAAAACCACAATGAGATACCATCTCACACCAGTTAGAATGGCAATCATTAAAAAGTCAGGAAACAACAGGTGCTGGAGAGGATGTGGAGAAATAGGAACACTTTTACACTGTTGGTGGGACTGTAAACTAGTTCAACCATTGTGGAAGTCAGTGTGGCGATTCCTCAGGGATCTAGAACTAGAAATACCATTCGACCCAGCCATCCCATTACTGGGTATATACCCAAAGGACTATAAATCATGCTGCTATAAAGACACATGCACACGTATGTTTATTGCGGCATTATTCACAATAGCAAAGACTTGGAACCAACCCAAATGTCCAACAATGATAGACTGGATTAAGAAAATGTGGCACATATACACCATGGAATACTATGCAGCCATAAAAAATGATGAGTTCATGTCCTTTGTAGGGACATGGATGAAATTGGAAATCATCATTCTCAGTAAACTATCGCAAGGACAAAAAACCAAACACCGCATATTCTCACTCATAGGTGGGAACTGAACAATGAGAACACATGGACACAGGAAGGGGAACATCACACTTCGTGGACTGTTGTGGGGTGGGGGGAGCGGGGAGGGATAGCATTGGGAGATATACCTAATGCTAGATGACGAGTTAGTGGGTGCAGCGCACCAGCATGGCACATGTATACATATGTAACTTACCTGCACATTGTGCACATGTACCATAAAACCTAAAGTATAATAATAATAATAATAATAATAATAATAATAAAAGAAGTTCAGCAGTGGGCCCATGCTTATGGTATTCACTGTGGTATTACCATGTTCCCCATCATCCTGAAGCAACTGTAATGACAGAATGGTGGAATGGTCTTTTGAAGTCACAATTGCAATGCCAACTAGGTGACAATACTTTGCAGGGCTGGGGACAAAGTTCTCCAGAAGGCTGTGTATGTTCTGAATCAGTGTTCAAAATATGGTACTGTTTCTCCCATAGCCAGGATTCATGGGTCCAGGAGTCAAGGGGTGGATGTGGAAGTGGCATCACTCACCGTCACCTCTAGTGACCCACTAGAAAGATTTTTGGTTCCTGTTCCCATGGCATTATGTTCTGCTGGCCTAGAGGTCTTAGTTCCAAACGAAGGAACACTGCCACCAGAACACACAACAATGATTCCATTCAACTGGAAGTTATGATTGCCACATGGACACTTTGGGCTTCTCCTGCCTCTAAGGCTGAGAGTTACAGTGTTGAATGGAGTGATTAACCCAGACTATCAAGATGAAATCAGACTATTACTTACAACGGAGGTAAGGATGAATATGTCTGCAGTACAGGAGATCCCTTAAGGCATCTCTTACTATTACCATGCCCTGTGATTAAGGTCAATGGGCAATTGCAACAGCTCAATCCAGGCAGGACTACAAATGGCCCAGGGCCTTCAAAAATAAAGGTTTGGGTCACTCCATCAGTTAAAAAACCATAACCAGCCCAGGTGCTTGCTGAAGGCAAAGGGATTACAGAATGGGTAGTACAAGAAGGTAGTTATCAACACCAGCTACGACCATGTGACCAGTTGCAAAAATGAGAACTGTAATTGTCATTAGTATTTCCTCCTTATCTTGTTAAGAATATGTTTGTGCATGTACACACTTGTAATAAGAAAATATCTTCATTTTCTTTTCCTTTTTCTTTGTCATGAGATATAAGATTTATTGACTTCATACCAGCATTTAAGTCTTGTTAACTTTATGTAATATCATTTAGGTTAAGAATTAGTGCAATTCTGGGTGTACAAAGGATAGCTATATTATGTTAGGCATAATTATGACCTTATTATTACCTGTTTTGGAGATTAAGTAGGATTTCAGGAATTGTGTATAAATGCCAAGTTGACAAGGGGTGGACTTGTGACGGTTAATATTAGATGTCAACTTAATTGGATTGAAGGATGCCTAGATAGCTGGTTTTGTTTCTGGGTGAATCTGTGAGGGTGTTGGCAGAGAAGATTGACATTTGAGTCAGTGGACCAGGAAAGGAAGACCCAACCTCAATGTAGGTGGGTACCATCCATTCTACTGCCAGCAAGGCTAGAACAAAGCAGGCAGAAGAAGGCCAGATAATCTGGCTTGCTGAGTCTTCTGGCTTTTATCTTTCTCCTGTGCTGGATGGTTCTGTCTGTTCCTCCTGCTCTTGGACATCAGACTCCAGATTCTTCAGCCTTGGGACTCTTGGACTTACATCCATGGTTTTTCAGGGGCTCTTGGGCCTTTGGCTGCAGACTGACAGCTGCACTGTTGGCTTCCTTGCTTTTGAGGCTTTTGGACTTGGACTGAGCCACTACTGGTTTCTTTCTCAGTTTGCAGATGGCCTATGGTGGAACTTTGCCTGTGATCACGTGAGCCTAATAAACTTCCTTTCATATATACATATATTCCATTAGTTCTGTCCCTTCAAAGAACTTTGACTAATACAGCATCCAAAAAAGGTCTAATATCCAGGATCTATAACTTAAACAAATTTACAAGCAAAAAGCAAACAATCTCCTTAAAAAGTGGTCAAAAGACATAAACAAACACTTTTCAAAAGAAGACATACATGTGGCCAGCAAGCATATGAAAAAAATGTTCATTATCACTAATCATTAGAGAAATGAAAATCAAAACTCCAGTGAGATACCATCTCACACCAGTCAGAATGGCTATTATTTATTTTGGCTATTAAAAGTCAAAAAAATAACAGATGCTGGTGATAGATGCAGGAGGCAGATAAGGGAGGATCCCGGAGAATATCTGACCCACCCCATGAGAGTTTACATCAGATGCTTTTGTGCAGATGAGGAAACCTGCCCAAGGCCTTGTCTGGGCATCCACAATGGACTGGGGCCCGCCTGCGCACTGCGAGAATGGAGTGGAATCACCGGGAATTCACGCCTTAGGCAGCGGGGACGAGCCTGGCCTCTTGAGCTTGTGTGTAGTTGTCTGGAATTCAATCTGTGAGGTGGGAGACTGTTGACGGGACCTTGTTTTTTCACTGAGAGCTTTCTTTTAATAAATTCCACTCTCCTTACCTTTTGATATGTCTGCGTGCCTCATTTTTCCTGGTCATGTGACAAGAATCTGGATTTTAGCTGAACTAAGGAGCAAAAAATCCTGTATCACTTACAAGGTTGTGGAGAATATGGAATGCTGATGCACCGCTGGTGGTAGTGTAAGTTAATTCAGCCATTGTGGAAAGCAGTGTGGCAATCCCTCAAATAACTTAAAACAGAATTACCATTCAACCCAGCAATCCATTTTTGGTTATATCCCCAAAGGAATAAAAATTGCTCTGCCCTAAAGATACAAGCACATTTATCTTTATTGCAGCACTATTCAAAATAGCAAAGACATGGAATTAACCTAAATGTCCATCAACAGTAGACTGGATAAAATTTGGTGCATATACACCAAGGAATACTATGCAGCCAAAGAAAAGAATAAGATCATGTCCTTTGCAGGAACATGGATGGAGCTGGAGACAATAATCCTAAGGAAACTAACACAGGAACAGAAAAACAAATACCACATGTTCTCACTTATAAGTGGAATCTAAACAACAAGAACACATGAAAACCAGGAGGGGAAAACAGACAATGGGGCCTACTTGAGAATGGAGAGTGCGAGGAGGGAGAGCATCAGAAAAAATACCTATAGGGTACTATGCTTATTACCAGGGTTATAAAATTATCTGTACACCAAACCTCTGAGACATGCAGTTTACCTATACAACAAACCTACATATGTACCCCTGAACCTAAAATAAAAGTTAACAAAAATCGATTCTCCTTGGCTGACACTGACTTTAATGAATGTTCTTTTTGTTATCTTGTAAAGGTTCTGAAATTAACTTTTTAAATTTCTGGATTATCTCTGGGGCAGGGACACCTCAAGGTCTTTCAGTTAAATTATTACAAGTACTTTCTCTTCTTTGTGACATAATCATCATTATCAGTTTCATCATCATCTTTGTTCTAGTACATACCCATTTCTTCAGAAGAATTTCCTATCCAGCCTCAACCTTGATATAGTGCTGCTACCACTAAGGATATACATATAAAGACAATCCCAGCAGTGCAGTGACAGCCAGATTGTACATCTTAGTTTGAAAATACTTTAATAGAGAGTTGTTCTCAACTGGGGCAAATTTGGTTCTCTAAAGAATACTTGGCAATGTCTGGAGATATTTTTGGATGTCTTATGATGGGAGGCGGGGGGCGGGTGCTACTGACATCTGGTGGGTAGAAACACCAGGGATGCCATTATAACCATCCCACAATGCACAGAAAAGCCCCCAAACTGAAGAATTATCCAGCTCAAAATGTCAAAATTGGTGAGCTAGGGAAACCCTGCTTTAGGATTTTCTTTCAAGATTGAAATGCTGTAGAAGCCAGAAACAACTACTTTTGCCCATAGTTCCACTTGTAAGTGACAGCAGGCGAAAACTATCCTGGATCTTGGGATACAGGGACATGGGAACTTGAGATTTGGGACTGGACAACAATCCCTTCAGTGGTCCTCTGTCACATAGAGTTTATAAGTCAAAGTCCTTACCTTGTGATTCTCAAGCATTAGCATACATCAGAATCGACTAGAGGGTTTGCTAAAACAAAGATTTCTGGACCTTATCTGTGGGGTTTCTATTTCGGAGGGACTGAGGGGTTGCCAAAAGTTTGCATTTCTTAAAAGTTATTTGGAGGTGCTGATGCTTCTGGCCTAGGGACCACAGTTGAAACACCACTGCCTTAGCCTGTTCCTCTGAGCCTGGTCTCAGTCTGTCCTTGGAACCTTTTTAACTGTCATCAAGCATCTGCAGCAAGGTCACATGAAATTCCTCCTTGATTTCTGTTTATATCTGCCATTGATTTGTTTATTTGTTTCCTTATTTTTACATTGGATCCATAATTCTTTTCCTTTTATTCAGAATGGCTTCTATTGTCAGTTTTCCACAATAACTCCTTCAAAGAAAATAGTGCCAGAAGAAACAAAATATGCAAATGAATAAGCAAGAAACAAAAAATTTCTGGTCTTTTCATTTAACTGTCTTATTACTGTTGATATAGTAACTGGTAGAATCTTTGTCTTCATTTAATTAGAGGCAAATTGACATCTAACTATACTATGAATTCTGATTTGTTGATTTTATATACGCCTTTCTTGCTTTATTTATTTATTTTTGCTCATTAATATTTTTTAAACCCTGATTTCTGCACCTTATTGTTTTTTACTTTTGTTGCATAAAATTTTTTATAAACAATTTTAAATCTTGAAAAACAAGGCAAGATATAAATAATGAATTACACATCCTTCAGGGCCTGTTAAAAATGCTACCACACATACAAGAAATTTCCTGCTCTCACAATCTTAAAATAATATTGTAATGATGTTCTGTTCTGAATTCCCTTAGAATATTATTCATGCCCCTCATGTCCTGACTTTTTATGTTTTGATGTTTTAAATAATGCAGTATTTGATAGCTTAGTAGAAAATATGCAATGTAAATAGAAGTCAAGACACATCGCAATAGAAAAGAAGTCCCTGAGTCCACCTTCTAATTTAAGTAATTTACTGTTACAAACATTGCTGAAGCCATCCTTGACATGTGTCCTTGTCTCATAAGCAGGAATTTCTGTAGGGCTGATTTAAAACTGTATAGTTGAATGGAATTTCCACATTGTAAGGTATTTGTACAATCATTTTTACATGACACTCTGAATTGTTTTCCAAAGTGAACGCACCACCTATACTTCTCTTAGCTTCAGGAGATAGTTATTATTTCTTTCAAGTTTTACCAACACTCTGATAGACTCATATTTCTTAAATTTTGCCAATACATCCAAAGGTGCAAAACAGTACTTCATCATGGTCTATCTTTGTTTGACTGAATCTTTTTTTTTTTTTTTTTTTTTTTTTTTTTTTTTTTTTACCTATTATGTTTCTTCCTGTGAAATACTTATTCTTGCCTTAAAAACTTTTCAGCTGGGTCATATGGCTTTTCCCCATTGAATTTTGTATGTACGTTTATTTGTTTGTTATGATAAACTCTGGAGAGAAATATGTACAGTTATATAAACCACAAATTTCTTCATGTCATCTTGATGAACAGAAGTTCTTAATTTTAATATAATTGAATTTACCAGTCTTTACTTTTATGCTGAATGGGTTTTGCTTGTTTTAGAAAATACCTGGTTATACAGATCTTCGATATTTTTGTATAGATCTACGGATTTAGCAAGTCTGCAGGCATTAGAATCTATCATGGAGATTCTAAAATGCATTAGAATAATGAAAGTCTGTGATGAAGCAAATAATGAGATCTCTACAATAAATATGGGTAAAGGAAGTGGCTCTTATCAGTAAAGTATGTTGAGGATTTCCCCTCTACAAGAATGAGAGATAATAAATTGGAATTTTTTTTTCTATATAGTTTATCAGGCAATCATCAAACATAAGATATGAGTACATGAGAAATGAGAAGGATTAGTGGTTGGGCTAATAAGAGTGCTGTGTTTGGAATGTTGCTTATAAAAATGAGCCTTGTAGAGAAAAGCTCAGTCAAGCAGACATTGAAAGGAAATATTAGGGGGAATTTAGTTTAAGTGGAAACACTGAAAAGAGATTTCGTTTCTTTAGCTCAAGACCTATTCAAATCCCTCTAAATTTCAGAGAATGAGTAAAACCCACACAACCTTTCCAAAGGATTGTGGTGTTCAGAAATACTTAACAATGATAGAGAAAAGAAAAGGGGCTGAAATTTGTCTTGCTTCCAAGAAAGGAGAAAACTTTGACTCCTACATCAGGGGCATTATCCTCTGCCACTTACATGAGTGAGTAGATGTCAGATGCTAAAGGGTAAACTATTAAAGAAAAGAAAAATACCATACTCGTTTAAGGATGAGAAACCTCAAGTTCAAAATGTGGTACCAGGGACCGAACTACAGGGTCTTCAATTACTTTTTGAATTTCTTGTCCTCTCTGGGCCTCAGTTACACTGTCTGTAAAATGGATGAACTGGGAGTGTACAGTTCCTTCTGGCTGTAACATGAAACTACTCTTAATAAAAATGCATCTCCCAGCCTGTAATGATCATTGTTTTGCTTTTGGCTTGACTAGCATCTACATTCTTTTCTTAAAATAATGATTTAGATTTAATTTGGGAATTGACTGCCCCATTCTGTGTTCATCATAACAGAAATAACTTAAGTGCAGACACTGATGTGTACACTGTATCCCAACATGTGGTATATGTCTGGCACATGATAGGTGCGTAATACAAATTTGCTAAATAGTCGTTGAACAATGTATTTCAGGTGGGGCTCCATTTTCCACTTCTGAGGAGAAGGCTGACCCAAGTCTGCCTGACAGAAAAAGTTTTATGTTTTGGTTTTGTTTTGTTTCTATCTTTTAAAGGGATGAGTATGTGAGCTAAGTAGGCCTGATGTGGTTCAAATGTAGGATTCTATTAGCACTATTAAGATAGAATACTCTATTTCTCCTAAATTTGGAGATAATTTCAAAGATTCACTATAAGAAACCTGAGAACTTTAGCCAACCCACAGGAAGAGAGAACTGAGAACAGGAGAGAGAAGGAAGAAAGAAGGGAGGGAGGCAGAGGAGAAAAAGAGAGAAGAAGGAGAAGGAAGAGGGAATTGATGATACAGAGCAATGCATGATGTTATAATTTGAACACCTAGATACTATTCCCAAAGCAAGAGGTATCTCATGGACTTTTCAGTTAAAAATGGCACTAAATTCTCTAGTCTGTTTAAAGCTTTTTGATTTTCTATAATTTGGATTTTTAAAAAAAATCTCAATTTCTTAGAAAACACTTGGGAACCAACATGAAAGTAAAATGCATTCATTTGAGAAAGGAAAATATTGCAAAATTTAACAGATAATAACTGGCATGAAGAAACTTTTTAATCAATGTTTCATTATAAAAACAATTAGACTTTGGATTTGGGGGTTAAATAAAACTGCATGCAAATCCCAATTCCATTACATACAGGCAGTGTACCCCAGTGCAGTGCCTAGCTGCACATAGAAGGTGCTTAATTAATTATGCAGAACGAATAAACCAATCAACAAATAAACTTGGCAAGGATATGTAACTCTCCTGCAGAACGGGTTATAAAAATGATAATAGTGCATTGTAACCTGAACGTTAAGCACCATGCAATTCCTGAGCACATATACAACAATAGCTTCCCTTCCCTATTTCATAGAGATGAAATTGAGTGAAAATTAACATATCTAGAGCAAACTCCAAATAGGAGAGAGAGAGAGAAAGAAAGAAAGCGAAGAGAAAGAAGAAAGGAAGGTAGGGAAGGAGGGAGGAGGAAGGAAGGAAGGAAGGAAGGAAGGAAGGAAGGAAGGAAGGAAGGAAGGAAGGAAGGAAGGAAGGAAGGAACTAAGAAAGCAAGCAAGCCCATTGCCTCCGAACATACTCGTAGCAATATAACTAAGCTCAGTGTTTGTGGAAAGGAGTTTGCATATAATCTTAATACTGTGTTCACCAATCTTCTAGAAATGCCATCTACCCTTCCCAGCAGTTCAGCCTGAGTCAGCATCAGTTTCTTTATGTAGGACTCAGAGCAAAAACAACATTATCACATAGAAGTAGGATTCAGATTATCAGCCATGGGAGAAGTTGGTTTGATATTTCATCTACAGACATCATCTGTATGCACTTCATCATCCTTTATGGGTGAGCAATGAGGCAGCATTTGCTGTGCTGCACAGAAAATTAAATAGTCCACAGACTTATAAGATCAAAAGCAAGGAGCTAAAGTGCAAACAGTTACTAGAGGTGTTAAATAAAGTGTCATGCTAATTAATATATACACATATTTGGGATACATTTACAGAAGAGTATTGCATGTAGGGTGTTGCTTTGTGTGTAGATTTTGGCAATAAGTTTGTTTTATCATTTTCTGCTTATAACCCATGTTTCTGAATTATTTTTAACAAAGCAATTGTAAAATTGCAAAGTGTAGATGTGTCAATGTGCTTTAAAAATAGCCTGTCTTGGAACTGAAAATACATGATTAAGAAAATAAAACCAGACTTGTAATAGAGTGAAGCTGATTTAGAAGATTTTAGCAAGCAGGCTGGGATAGACAAGCATCCTCCATGTTTCATTCTATAAATGACACAGAGAAGGAATGAGAAAATTCTTTCCTGAAGTGGCAGGCCAAATCTTCATTCATGCCTGTACTATCGGGAAATTTATCTAGGTACATAAATGCCTTGTGGGAAATTAGGAGTAGGCCAGGAGGCAATGCCAGACCCCAGCTTTAGTGCTTCTATCTATATAATTCTTCTTACAATACCAATAAGTGTCATTAAAACCCATCACAATTACCTTGCACTCTTTAAAATGACAAGTCTATGTTTTAGAGAACTATTTCTTCAAATATGGTCCAGGGACAGCCTCCCTCACAATCATTTAGAGTGCTACTTTAAATTGCAGTTTCTGAGTTCCACGCCAAGCCTGTGTCACCTCTGGTACTGCCCTGAGGACAGCTGCAGTGGAAAATTTGTAACTTTAAAACCATTGTCAGAGGAAATATGATGCAGTGCTGTGTAGTGATTAAGGAAAAATATTAAAACCAACTTTCCGGGGGTTTGAAGTCAGGTTAACGCTGTGAAACATCGAGCAAGTTACTTAACTTCATTACGCCTCAGCTCCTGGTCTTTAAAATAGGCACAGGTACAGATTATATAATAATACCGACATTACACATATATTATGAAAATTAAGTCAATAGTGTAAGCAGCTTAGAGAAGTGCTAAGAACTAAACACATATTAAAATTAATTTGGAATTTGCCACATAAGATAATTCTATTAATCCAAACAGTTTTCCCAATCTCTCCCATTGCCTCATAGTATTTTCTTCATTTTGATTATAAGCTTTCTGAGTTAAAGGACTATGTTGATTTGTTCACTCCCTTACACAGTTCCTGAGATATTACACTGTGAGTAATTTTTAAAGTTTGATTCATTTTAATACTGTCCTTTTCCCTTGTCAGAACCAAAGGCAAAGGAACAATGTTTAAAAGCTTTCCATCTCAAAAAAGTTAACCTTAGCATCTTAGATCAAAAAAAGGGTTGTGAACTCTTCAAACACAGAAAGGTTTTAGATTGTATTAGAACTATTTTTATGCAACATAAGCTTGTGTTTATTTATCTCATTGTTGCTTTTCTTTTTTAATTTTTTAACATAAAAATAGAAGGTCCCTCATAGTCTCATCTCTGCTTGCCTTCCCTCATCGGTTGCTATGGCCCTCCATTCTTGGGCTAAGCTCCAGGCACGCTGAAGTACTTCTATTTTCCACCGAGTGCCATGAGCTCTCTTAGCTGAGAGTCACTAAACTTACTGCAATTTCTACCTGAAAAACCATCCCCAGAATCTTCCCTGTCTCTGTTCTAAATGGCTTCTCAATGAGTCTGGGTTTCTGTCAACTCCATGGAGCATCTTGCTGACAGGAGCCTTGTCTCATTCATCCCTAAGTCATCAGTGCCTGGTAGAAGGAATCTTGCACATTTCTATCGAAGAAAGGAAGGAACAAGGGAAACTGCAGCCTATGATTCTTCCAATTTGTTTGCGTTCTCCAGTGAAGCATCTGCATGAGTATTAATCCAGATTGTTACCTACCAGACACATGACTCTGGATGTGCTACAGGCCAGACTGGACAGATGGAAAGGGACCAGGATGAAGACATTTAACCTGGGAGAGCATTCCAAGAAAGCCCTACAGAAGCTTCAAGGCTTCACCTAAGCTAGCCTCTGTAGTCACTCAACCACACTTCTATTGCACTGTCTCTGTTGCAGGCTAAGTTCAGGGCCAGCCCAGATTCAACAGAAGGGGACTACAAAGAGCATGCATAAATACAAGATTCTTGATTCATCAGTGAGGAGGGGGAAGATCTTTTGGAGGCAACACATCAGACTCTTGCTCATCTTTTTCTGCCCCTTCAGATATATCAAAGAGAAGAGGAAGTGTGTCATGTGAAGACTAAAGAAACTTTTAGATCTGCTACATCTGGGTTCACAGCCTGACTCCATCAATGACCAGCCACATTATATATTTTTTTTACCTGATACTATCTCTATAAGGGAACTGACAATACCTGCTGATATTGTAGGGTTATTGTGAGAATTAAAAATAAAATGGGAACAGCTTTTGCTATAAAGTAGACTGTGGGCAAATGGTGGTTATTGTTCACATTATTTTCAAAATCTAAGAAATAAAAACTTATTTAACATGAGAAAGAGATGAATCACAAGATTTCACCTATTTCCCCCTCTAAAAAAAATCTCTAAGTCAGCTCCACTATGACTGTCATTAAACAGCAAAAGAATATATATTTTCACCTCAGTTTCAATTTATTTTATATACAGGTAGCCCTTCAGTCTAAGATAAAATCAATAAAGTTTAAATGCTTTATTGATTTCAATCTACCAACAACAGTGAGTAGCCAGAAACTTGCAAATATTCTTTATCCAGATGAACTGTTAATAATACAGATTACCAAAAATATTTGGTCTTTAAATCATAAAATTACATGCCTTTTGCTAACTCATGAAAATACCTTGCCTGTCTAGAACTTCTGCACCCATCAGCTTTTACAATTTTTTTATGAGAAAATATTCATAATTCTTCTTCTCCCTTTATTTTTTCAGGAAATTTAGATCTGAGATTAAGTGACTTGACCAAGTTCATTCCACAAGTTAATGGTAGGGAGAGGATTAGACTATGTCACTAATTGAGTCTGTGACATTGTAGCTAGAGTACAAACTGCTATACTAGCTCCTTCCAGATGTTTCCAAAAGTAAACAAACAGTGCTTTGCAAGGCAACATTCTACTTTAGCCATCAGGTATTATATTTTGATTAGATAAGCAAGTAAAAGTCTTGGGAAAACAAAAGGTGAGAGCACATTCTGATAACATTTCTGAGTTAAATCACAATCACCGACCCCTGAAGAAGGTTTGTTTTGAGCCTTATGGCAGGATGAATTTCCGATAATTCAGTGTTCCTCAAAGCTAGCAAAAATGTTCATATGTCAACTAATGTAAATCTCCTGTTCTGGAGCAAAATCCACATACACTTCAATACAACAACCACAAAACTTTCTCTTTTTAAAATAGCTAGCAAAAAGTTTCTCTTGGTTCTGTTTATAACATAGATCATGACACATCTAGTCTTGTATCTAGAAAACACTTTCTTTGCCATCTTTCCCAGTTTTCTTCTTCTAAATATGGAGAAACAGAAATTTAAAGTCCTTGTCCAGTACTGTCTCCCAGCGTTAACTTTACCTCCAGTCACTACTTGATATGGTTTTGCTGTGTCCCTACCCAAATCTCATCTTGAATTGTAGCTCCCATAATTCCCACATGTTGTGGGAGGGACCTGGTGGGAGATAATTGAATCATGGGGGCAGTTTCCCTCATACTGCTCTCATGATAGTGAGTAAGTCTCAAGAGATCTGATGGTTTTATAAGGAGAAAGCCTTTGCACTTAGCTCTCATTCTCTCTCTCGTCTGCTGCCATGTAAGACGTGCCTTTTGCCTTCTGCCATGATTGTGAGGCCTCCCCAGTCATGTTGAACTTTAAGTCCATTAAACCCCTTTTTCTTTATAAATTACCCAGTCTTGGGTATGTCTTTATCAGCAGTATGAAAACAGACTAATAGACTACCACATATTTCCTAGCTGCACTATAGACTATCAGGCACTCCCTAAAACGTTTTCAATTTGTATTAATAATATCCGTCTAAATGTTATAGGATCAATATTAAATATCAAGAATGTCTGAGAGTTTTATAAAGACAGGAGCCATCTTTTCATCTTTAAGTCCCAGTTCCTCTCACGTTGTTTGCTAGATAGAAGACATTCCGAACATGCATGCTAATTGAAAGAATGGAGAATGCCTGAAGTTGTACCTCAACCTTACTACCAGCAGAAAAGACAAATAATTCTATCTGTACAGCTGAAATTTTTACATATGAAGGCATATCATAAGGAACTGACTTCTCAGGCAAAATATACCCTCTGACCAAATAGGTCATCATTATTAAGAAATCCCTCCTTTTGGGGGCACAGCTTTTAAAAGCAGCAGGGTGGTGGGGTTTCTTCCTCATCCTGCTTATGTGGTCAGAGATCTGTAAGAGGGCTAGAGTGTCTTCTATGTGGAAGGAAGTGCTGCATCTTCTCCCTGCCTTTTTCCTGAGTCATGCTCAGGGTTTAGTGATCTTTCAAGAGCATGCTCTCCCTTGGCTGGCTCCATTTTACTCCATTCTCTCTAGGACCGGTGGGTAAGATCTTATCACATTACAATGGCAAGTAAGATTGCAACTGGGGGTCAGAGAGGGGAATGAAAATAAAATGTAGGATCAGAAAGGAAAAAAAAACATCTTTAGTCATTATGACCTGAACCACTGAAAAAGTGAAAAACAGCTCTGTTAACAACAAGAGTGAAGTGTTCCCAGGAGAACATAAATAATGCTCACACAAGGCAAAGCCTATGACCACA
This sequence comes from Pongo pygmaeus, assembly GCF_028885625.2. NCBI lineage: Eukaryota > Metazoa > Chordata > Mammalia > Primates > Hominidae > Pongo > Pongo pygmaeus. Next base: position 18,166,071 of record NC_072376.2, read on the forward strand.
CTGACCATGTTTGGATGAGATATAGACAAGGCTCCTCATGACCACAAAATCGACAATGATTAATGTGAAATTCTGCAACTAAGCGTCCTCATCTCCTGATGTATGCTGTCTTTTTCGAGTGATGGTTTCCCCTGTATGTATATGGCAATTCAAACCCCACTTTATTTCTCCTGCCTCTTAGATAAAATTTGCTATGATTTCCAGTCATTAAATTCTCACTTTTTGATTAGCTCTTAACACAAACTGGTTCCACTTTCCTCAATCCTGCTTAGAAACCTCTAACCAAAGTCCAAATCCTATAAGAACTTCTCCCAATTCTCCCTTTCTACCTAGGTTCCCCTTGGGTGCATTCTTCCTTCCTGCAGCAGGCTGAATAACTTAAACCTTCTTAAACAGCAGTTCCAGTGACATTTAGAGGTGGGTTTCCACACTGTGTTCTCTATGTCACACCTCATTCTCCAATGGTGATAGCAGTTCCACATGATGGGATTCTGGGTCCTTGCCTAGCTATAAATCAAAATTATACATGCTTTTCTACAGGATTTTTGTGCTTCACAGTATATCTCCTATCTTACTTGGCTCAGGCTGCTATATAAAAAGAACATGGTAACCATCATTGTACTCTTTATCTACATAAATTCAATTGTTTTAATTTTTAACTTCCACAAATAAATGAGAACATGTGAAGTTTGTTTTTGTGGGCCTGGCTTATTTTACACATCATAATGTCCTATAGTTTTGTTCATGTGGCTTGGAAGGGTAGTTAGGGGTGGGGGGAAGTAGAGATGGTTAATAGACACAAAAATATAGTTAGAATGAATAAGATATAGTATTTGATAACATAACACTGTGACTACAGTCAACAATAATTTGTTGTACATTTTAAAATAACAGTATAATTGAATTGTTTGTGATGCAAAGAAAGGATAAATGCTTGAAGTGATGGATACCCCATTTACCTTGATGAGATTATTATGCTTTGCATGTCTGTATCAAAATATCTGATTTGCCCCATAAATATATATACCTTATGTATCTACAAAAACTAAAAAAAGTGCCATGGACTGCGTGGCTTATAGATAACAGAAATGTATTTCTCCCAGTTCTGGAGGCTGGAAGTTAGAGAACAGGATGCCAGCATGGTTGAGTTCTGGTGAGGACACTCCTCTAAGCATCAAACTGCCAAGTTCTCTTTGGATCCTGACATGGTAGAAGGAGAGCTGGCTAGCTTTCTAGTCACTTCTTAGAAGGACACTAATCCCATTCATGAGGGCTCCACCCTCATGAAATAATTATCTCACTAAAGTGCAACCTCCGAATACTATCACTTTGGGATTAAGGCTTCAACATAAGAATTTTGGGAGACACAAACTTTCAGTCCATTGCAGTCCCATTCGTTGAAAAGTTGATGGGAAAAAAGACGAAATTGGTGATATTCAGAATAAAACAGCATCCTGAACTGTAAGGATGAGTAGTTTCTTTCCATTTGTCCTGCTTTTCATTCTTCTGTCTTTGGTTGGGAGGACCAGATTAAGAACTTTAGAGGTGGAATACCCTAAACATATTCCTGTTTCCTATTATTTGTTGCTGCTCAGCTCATTCCACGATCACTTCCTTAGTCTGAGTATCAGTTAATCAGCCCACACCGCTGTATAAATTGAGAGGAATTTTGCTAATACTGTTGTGGTAAGGTCATATTCTCCAGACTGGGGGATAAAAATAGGACAGAGCAAAAGGCTCCACTTGATCTTGGGCCTAAGCTACGGCACCTTTTTAACTGTGAAGCACTGTGTGGACCTGAGGCATGTGTTTTTGTATGTGTAGAGGGAGAAGAGAGATTATTTGATACTTGATTAGCCACTAACAAAATGATTTGATTGTAAATAGAAGGGAAAGGGAGTGAACGTGAGATTCTGAATCTGTGATTCTGCAGCTACATGTTGGAAAACACACTTCAGAAGGCATTTTGTGTATCAGCAAAGGCAGACATTAACCAAATATTCAGAATAATATGTGATTAGTGCTTACGGGCACATAACAGAAACTAGAGCAAAGGGATTTAATTTAGGGCCTCCCAGGGACATGTCAGGTGAGATACAGAAAATAAGTAGAAGAAAAGGTAGAAGCTTTACCTATTTACTTTTTAAAAAAACTTTTGCCTCAGGAAAAGGCTGAGGGTGCACACAGCCTATGTGGTAGTCAACAAGCAAGGGAGGGCTTTGAGGGGAGGAACAGAGAGTAGCTTGCTCTGGTCAGAATGTTATGTCCCCACAAAATTCATATGTTGAAATTCTCACTCCCAGGGTCATAGTATTAGGAGGTGGGGCCTTTGGGAGATGATTATGTTGCTGGGGGGCACCTCATGAATGGAATTAGTGCCTTTATTAAAGAGGTACAAGAGACATCTCATACCTTCGACAATCTGAGGACAGTGCAAGAAGGTGCCATCAGTGATCCAAAAAGCAGACACCAAATCTGCCTGGATCTTGGACTTTTCAGCTTCCAGAACTATGAGAATAACCTACCCAGTGTATGATATTTAGTTATAGCAGCCTGCACACACGAAGGCAAAGCTCCATCACATAAACAACAAGGCATACTTCCTTAGGATAATGCTGAGCCGTGGTAAGGAACATAGATCCCCTTGGTGCAGTCCAAACAGGAAAACCTTTTGGGCAAGGGAAGAAGGCCTCTTACTCATCCTCATTTTACACTCTATCAAAAAAAAAAAAAAAAAAAAGGATTTTACACCGAGTCGCTCTCTCTCTCTCTCTCTCTCCCTATGATCGTCAGCTGTCACATGTCTACTCTTCTTACCTACAGTATTCTTCTTCTCTCCTCATCCCTGGGCTGGTTTCTGACTGCTTGATGCTGGTGTGCCCCCTGTATCGTAGGTTTGGAATCTCACCTGGTATTTTTCTTTGGTCTCACCTTGCTTGGCCATTCTGGAACCCTCCAAATGAGATTAGTGTCCTAAGCATCATAGTCATGCTCACTGATGCTCAGGATATGTGAGCAAGGCAGCATTCCACATGTGACTTGGGAGTTGGGAGAAATTACTCAAGTGCTCTGCACCCCTGTAAAATAGCTACAAAAATCATCCTTTCACGTAATGTTATTGTAAGGATGAACTGAATTTTTTTTTTGTAAAACAATAACAATAATAGCTAGCACATAGTGAGCACTCAGTAACTATTATCTTGAGTCATCTGTGAAACAAATCTATTGTTTTGTGCCTGCTCAACATCCATTACCGCTTTGGAGAATATTTTTCTCCACTTTAAATCCTTGGCCTGGTCCTACATCACAATTGCAGGTGAAGACAATTTCCCTAGATCTGGCCAGTTCAAATTATAATGATTCACTAATGAATGGACTTGACCAACTTGAAATTAATGAAACTCTACTCTTGGCTTTTTGCCAAAACTGCTAAGAAAAAGAATTCCCTTTGGGAGGCTGAGGTGGGCAGATCACCTGAGGTCAGGAGTTTGAGACCAGCCTGCCCAACATGGCGAAACGCCATCTCTACTAAAAACACAAAAAATTAACAGCGTGGTGGTGTGTGCCTGTAGTCCCAGTTACTTGGGAGGCTGAGGCAGGAGAATGCTTGAACCCGGGAGGTGTAGGTTGCAGTGAGCTGAGATTGCACCACTGCACTGCAGCCTGGGCAATAAGAGCGAAATTCCATCTCAACAAAAATTAAAAAGAAAAAAAAAAAAAGAAAGAAAGAAAGAAAAAGAAAAAGAATTCCCTGTTTACATTGGTGTTGCTAGATGGAGTGGAATATAAATTCACCAAGACAGGATTCCATTCCTGAGAATGAAACTATACAACAAAGCAGACCTGAAGGATGGAGACCAACAGATTCTGACTACCTGTGAGAACTTGCAAACACCTAAGTAGACACTTCATTTACATTATTTGTTAAGTTAGTGAAATCCCGTGTCTGAGTTTCTTGTCGGTTTAAGTGAGATGTCTTATGTCCAAAAGAGCTCTAGCCGTCTAACTTCAACCAAAAGCTTTTTGATTTGTGGGATGCTCAAGGAGAGATGGGTGTATGTACAGTGTTCCATAAATTGACCCGGGGGAACACTGCTGAGCTTAGTTATTATTGATGCATACATTTTATATTCCTTCACAAAGGAAATATCTTTCTGTTCTCACATCAGCTTTGGTCTGTGGCCCTACAACTCAGATTTCCAACTTACCAGAAACCTCTGCTTCTGTTATCCCTCATGTCCTGGGCCCTTTTGTTCTCTTGGGTTATGCTAACTTCTCTAAGTTAGTTTTTATGCTACCATTTCAGGCAAAGAAATCCTCACCATTTGTACCCATTTCCAGTTATATTTCTTTCTTGTTCCTTGCACTCTACTGCACTAATTTAATCTTTCTCAGATCAAAGGAGAAAAATATTTTATTCAAACTTCAACTAAGAAAACAGAAGGATAGTTTTGGCCACCAGAGAGGCTGAAAATGGACTGAAAAGGAAAACAGGAGCATTAGGCAATACGAAAAATACAATCAGAATCAGTAAGAAGAAACAACTGATATAAGTGAAATGAAGAACAAGATTGGAAAGGTATGTCAGTGCATTATGGAAAATTAAATAAGACATCCACCTTAGATTTCTGCTATAGCGAAAATAGAAGAAAATGCATTCATCAAAAAGGTAGACATACTTGAAGGTGGGCAAATGAATCCAGAAACTTGTAGCACTGAAATCAGAATCAGTCAAATTAGTAGTTGTATTTTTGTCCACTCTGTTCAGAGACTAGTGAGAAGAAAAGTCTTGCTTTATTTACATTACTTCTAAAAGGATACACAAGGGCTGAGTTTTCCTTCATTAGAGCTCTGGAATCATTCTGACCTCGATTTGATTCCCTGCTCTTTCACCTACTAACTGCATGACTTTGGAGAATGTATTAGACCTCCTTGGCAATCTACATGTATAATAGAAAAATGATGGTCATCATTGCCTGACTCTGAGGGATTTTATCAGAACTAAACATGACACTGAATACAAATATATTTTCCAAATAATGAAGTACCACAAAATAGTAATTATGGATTTTAGTATTATTATCATTACTGCTATTATTGGGTGGTACAACAATCAAAGCACAGAATCAAAAGATTTCAATGAATCTCTATCAGGCAGATTGTTTCATATCTCTCTGTATTAGTGGGCACATTCTTTTCAAAATGACAAAAACAATGCATCTGAAATTTGAATCATTTTTTTTTCCCAAGGGGAAGGTACTGAGTTTATGATGATTGATTGTGACCTTGAAAACATAATTATTTCAATGGTGCTGAAAATGCAATTTATTCTTTTCTGTATTTAGGACAGGAGGAGGAGTTTCACACTGACGTGCAGAAATAGTGAGAAGGCACCTGCAATTCAAAATAAATGTGAGACCATTGTAGATGCATAGAGCTAATTCTCTAACTGTGCCTTGCAAATAGGTCCAAATGTGCATCTTTAAAATACCCACATTTTTGATCATACAGGTTATTTATTATTGAATTTTGTCAACCAGTAAAGTAAGAGAAAAATCAAAGGGATCCCTATGCCTAAGTATTTCCACCTCAGTTTGATGTGACCCCACCAGAGATCTTCCACGTTACAGACTCCAAAAGACTGAGAGAAAAATAAAAATGTTCAGTCCTTACCATATAGTATAAGTACATGATTTCAGACATTTCAGGGTAGAAACTGTAAGTCCAATATTTACTGGATTTCCCTTCTCAAAGTTAACAGCAACTGTTTTGGGTCTGAGGTTTGTATTTGTAAATTTGAAACACTAGTACATTCTTTGCAGACTGATATTTGTAATGAGCTCTATGCATAATAGATGTTCAGTATGTGGTAATTATTATTAGTAGTACTTCCAAAACTGAGAACCAAAAAGACATTATCTAACATTGTATACCTCTGACCTTTACCTAAACTAGAATGTGATTTACTTTTGTAATCTTGCAATAAAGAGTAGTACTTCTTCTTGTTGTCTTAAGGTGCTATACAATCTGACTCTACCTAACATATCCAACTTCAGAGTCTCTGTGCATTTTCATCTAGTCCATTCACTTTGAAGCATGGGACTTCCTTTAACACAGACCCCTGAGCTCCTATCCATTCCATGCCCTGCACATTCCTGACTCAATGACCCTTTTTTGTAATTTCTCCAAATATTTTCCCTATTCAAATACTCTTCTCCATTATTTCCATCCATCCATATTTTACATATCTTTTGAACCACAGATTCAAATTTTCTGGCTTTAGCAAACGCTTTTTTTTTTTTTTGAGATGGAGTCTCTCTCTGTCACCCAGGCTGGAGTGCAGTGGCGTGATCTCGGCTCACTGCAGCCTCCGCCTCCTGGGTTCAAGCAATTGTCCTGCCTCAGTCTCCCATGTAGCTGGGATGACAGGTGCCCACCACCACGCCCAGCTAATTTTTTGTATTTTTAGTAGAAAGACGGTTTCACCATGTTGGCCAGGGTGGTCTTGAACTCCTGACCTCAGGTGATCCACCGCCTTGGCCTCCCAAAGTGCTAGGATTACAAGCGTAAGCCACTGTGCCCGGCCATCTTTATGTCTCCTTTAGGAACAGAAAATGGTGAAAGGAAAACAATCAACTTTTTAGAATGTAGAATAGGGGTCAGTGTGATAGATAGAATAATGACCTTCCAAAGATATTCATATCCTAATTGAAGGACCCTGTGAATCTTTATATTACATGGCAAAGGGGAATTAAGGTTTCAAATAAAATAAAGTCATTAATAAACTGACTTTGGGATGGGAGATTATCCAGTCAGGCCCAATATAATATCACAAGAGTTATTAAATAGAAGGGGGCAAGAGATACTCTCAAAAGGATGATCATGAGCGTCCTTAAAAATGGAAGAAGAGGCCAGAAGAATCAGTGTCAGGGTGATGAGTCATGAGAAATGATTGACCATTGCTGGTTTCAAAGATGGAAAGGGGCCATGAACCCAGGAATACACGTGACTTTTAGAAACTGGAAAAGACAAGGAAATAGATTCTCCTCTAAACTCTCCAGTAAGGGATGCAGCCCTTATACCACCTTGACTTTAACCCAGTAAGATCTGTTTGTGACTTCTGACCTCAAGAGCTGTAAGACCTAAATCTATGTTGTTTTAAGCCATCAAGACTGTGGTAATTTGTTATAGAAGCAACAGCCGACTTACACAGCAATTTTTTTCTGTAAAGGGCAGTTAAAAATATTTGACACTTTGCAGGCCACCCTGTCTTTTGTCACAACTACTCAGCACGCTATTGTAGTGTGAAAGCAGTCACAGACAATACACAAATAAATGCATATGGTTGTCTTCCAATAAAACATTATTTGTGGCAGGCTGGATTTTGCTTGTGGGCCGTAGTTTTCAGAGCACCATTGAGGTTTTACCGTGACCTAAATTCCAGAACCTTGAATCTATGAACTAGCTATTTAATGTTTTTGAGCCTTGGTTTCCTTACATGAACAATGGAATCGCTTATTTGTGTCAGAGATAGTTAGCTATGTCCAATTTAGCTATGTCCAAAAATTCATGCTCCCCTTTCCATAATGAAAGCTGTGCCTGAGAAGTGGCTACTCTGCCAAAACTATCTTTCCTGAATTTTTTGTAGTTTATTACAAGTACAACCTTCTAGCCATGGGGATGTGAGCCCAGGTAATGGGTATCCTTCCCATGTTTCTCCATATCAACTCTCCTCCAGGGGTTTTTCTCCACTGGTTGTAATGGAGGTTACCTAAAAAATGACCTTGAATGTTACATTTTAAAGATGGAACGCCTATGTTCTTTGGTCCCTCAGTGACTGCATGGAAGACAGGTGCCCTGCCTAACTATTTACTTATCCAATAACACAATGTGAGCAAGACATAAACTTTCAATCCTTTTGAGTCATTACATCCTCTCAAGTCTATTTGATGATTAGTGCACTCTAAATAATACTCTATATTTAGAGTTATAGTAAAGATTAGATAAAACATCATGTAAAATGCCATACATGACACATGGGATAGTACTAAAAATATTAATTATACAGTTCCTTATTTTTTGTCATCCAACACTCTATTCTGCACTTTACAATATTAGTTTACTCTGGGATGCTAATCTTATATCCATAATTTCACAAGGAACATTGTCCTTAATTTTTGAGTCAGCATGATATAATGTTTAAAAAAGAAAGGCTTTGAAATTTGTTACATTGAGTTTTACTCCTGCATCTCCCCATCCCCCCAAATCCTTACACTTTAATTTAATTTCTGTTAACCTTTATCTTATCATGTGTAAAATGATATTCAATAAATGACAGATGGGTATTATGTTAGCTCTTCTATGGGCATTAACATCTGTCAAGGATTTAGTAGAAGCCAGTAAATACTTATTGAGTCATTCATTTATTTATCAATAATTCAACATCATGAAAGTTTTATACAGTATCTGAAAAACACTATCATATTTGTTTAATTCTTTTGTGATATATTGTGGCAGTGCAACAGAAATGTCAGTTTTAAAAACAGCCAAGCACGAAATCAATGGAGAAAAATGATAACTTTGAGGTAGAAAACTTAGGTAGAGCGCTTCATGGTCCCATACATACTAGCCATAAGACCACATTTTTGATAGTTATTCTTATATAGTCTCCTAACTTCAATTTTCACATTCTTAACGTAGAGAAGTCTGATAGTTGTAGAGAAAATTAAAGCAAATGTACAAAAAATTCTAACATAGAATCTGGTACATGGTAGGTGTTCAATAAATGATTGTTGCTATTATTGTTATTATTAAGATTGAGTTACATATGCTTGAAAATAATCATTTTTAAGATTGGTCCTCATTATCACTATTCACAAAATTATATTGTATGGCTGATATTTTCTAAATGCTGAATTCAAAGTCCTTGTTCTTGGAGTTGAAGCAATCCCATTGCAACATGCTAAACTTTGCAAGAGAGTAACAGGCTTGACTTGTACATATTGGCTAAGTCCTTAAGATGATAAATGATTTTCATTAAAATTCACCCCACTGTATGTAAACCCAAATACTGTACATAGTTAAATATTCTGATAAATCAAAAGAGTCTATGTGAAAGCTGAATACAAAACAGAGGTCATTTGAAAAGTGAGACTGGTTAATCAATTCATTTGCATATATATTTAAACATTCTATTTAGTTAACCATCAAGCAATCAAGGAAATGTAAATCACTGTTTCATGTTAGTTTTATATTATCAGACACTACACAGCCCTGGCACTATGAAAGCCATAGATCATTACCAACAATATTTATTGAACCATCACAGTCTGCATAGGAAAATAAAGAACCTGCCATGCCAATAATGTCAAGAGTCTCAAGAAAGTTCTTTCCTTCTTTCTGGATAGATCAAGGCCTCATTTTTAACCTCCTCTCCTGCAGAGACACCAGACAAATCCTTAGTCCTAGTTTTTCATTCTTTCCACACTACAGGTCTCAGTGTCCATTTGCTTTTATGATATCTGTATCTAGAGTATCTAGCATCATTCTGATCTGTGTTTTATTTCCAAGGCTGTCATTCCTCCATTTTCTGAGTTCCAATTTTATCTTTTTCTTCATAACAATTGGCCATCACCTTAGCAGTTCCTATCTTCCAAACATCAGTCAAACTGCTTCTTTATTGCCTCTGTCAACTTTCCTGGAAAGTCTTTAATATTTTAACAACAATACTTCCAAAGTGGTCATTGCTAATCTTTACCTATGACATCCTATTTTCAGGAAATGTGTATATGAGTAGCAAATTCAAAAGCCTCTAGGACCAGAGTGAAGCCAGTTAGGGATCCTCTATTAACTCCCCTAAATCCTCTATTAGCTCTCCTAAAATCATTTCGTATATGAATATATTCTTATTATATCTACATATTTGATTGTTAGTTTCACTAGTTAAGCATTCACAGGTTGGAAATTATTTCCTCTCAGAATTTTTAAAGCACTGCATTTTGCATATTATACTTGGGAATACTATTCATTTGCACAAATATATACAGTCTGTTCTATTTTTCTAGAAAACATATTTTTCTAATCTTTATCCCTTGCCAATTAAATTATCTGTTTTTATTAACTTACATTTACATGTCTCAGGATGTCAATTATTACAAACAATTGTCATAAAGAAAAATAGTGGTTTTCTGTCCCAAATTTTTCACTCCTAATTCTTTTTCCCCCAAATAAAATACTTTTAGTAAATTTACCTGTTCTTTTTGAGATTCACATGTATATTTATTAAGAAGATTCTTATATTACCATTTTAATTATTCTGTTTTCCATTAATATTCTATTCTGAAAGTGGAGTGTTCAGCTTTTCTACTCTTTCCCAAGATCTACACTCACATCTTCCATATGTATTTTAAGCAATGGTTTTCAAATAGCATGTATCAGAATCAGCTGGAAGGCCTAATGAAGCATAGATCGTGGGCCTCATTCTTGGAGTTTCTGATTCAGTCCTTCTGCAGTGGGTCCCAATGGTTTGATTTCAAATCAAAGCAATGTTGTGATCACAACTTCTCACATGGTCCCAACACTAATACTCTGGGACACATTATGAACCACTGAATTTTTGTAGAATTATTATTTATAAATGATGCTATTTGCTGTTATTTTAATGACCCAAATATTATTCAGACTTGTGCCACACAGTGTACTATAATTATATTTCTATTTTTCTGCAATATTTTCTTATTCTTGTAGTTAATATGTTTTTCTATATTTTTATTTCCAAACTCTCCAATAAAACTAACATTAATCAGTGTTCAAAGATATTCAATAATATAGCAATTTATTAAATATATTTATATTTGCCTTATTCCAGCTGCTGGCTCTTTAGACCTTTATCACAACTTTTTGTTCAAAACACCCATGTTTTGAACAATTTTCCTTGCCTCTCTCATGGATCAGATCTTCTGTTTCCTGGGTTGTATTATTTGCTGTTTCAGTTTTTGCTTTCATTTTTCCACAGAAAATCCTTTATTAATTCCCCTAAAATTAGTTCATATTTGAATATATTCTTATTATTTCTACATAAATGATTGCTAGTTTCACTAGTTATAAATTCATAGGTTGGAAATTATTTCCTCTCAGAATTTTTGAAGCACTACTTCATTTTCTTCAGCAACAGTGTTGCTGTTGAGAAATCTGATACCATTTTTATTATGGAAACTTTGTATATGGTGTGGTGGTGATGTGTGTGTGTGTGTGTGTGTGTAAATTGAGGGTGTTATATCACTGAAAAGTTCTGGCATTGTAAACCCAGGAAAAGTATGGCAGAGACTTATAGAGTTGTCAGAAAAAAATAACATAAAATAGCAGAACCTCTAAGTTGCATAAAAAGAAAATATATTTCCTGAGAGATGTACCATTTCTCTAGCAGAAGAGTATTGCTGGCTCTGCTTGTGTGTGTGCATGCGTGTGTGTGTGTGTGTGCTGTACGCCTTCCAATTCTCCAGATTCATGTCCCTTCAAGAAGTATGTCTCTGATCCCCTGTAACCCCAGTGAAGCTGTTCATGACAAAATGCTGTTACTACTTCTAGAATGGGTGAATGATTCATGCTGGCTGATGAAGCAGTGTTCCTACGTACCAAATTTAGGAATGTGTACATGACCCCACATGACCAATTTGTTGGTGTGTAGAGATTAGAAGAAAGTCTTCTTTCTAAAGGGTTTGAAAGAAAGGGAGATTATGAAGTTCCTGCTGCTGTTGGTCAATACGCTTACTACGGAGTCTTTCTGAGAAGAAAGCAAAATAGAGACAACTAAAGACAAAAATTCAGTTCTGATAACATATTTGAGTCACGGAATCCATTCCTGCCACTTCCTGATATATGACAACAAACTTCCCTTTTATTTAAATATGCAGATCATTTTCTGACAAGTTGGAATAGATAAAGCCTGGAAGAACGTGCTTTGCATCCACTCCGTGGGTGAGTCATTTACGCCATTAAACAGAATATTTGATATGCTTGAATTCTATACTTGCAAACAGCAAAATTGTAAAGGGATCAAAGTGGCTCTTAGTAGCATGTTCCAAATGTTTATTTATAATTAACAAAACTTTTCTAATACCAGTATAAAGTCAAAGCTGAACTGATAAGTGATATGGTGTATGTGTGTGGTAAACTACGAAGGTTTTTAACAATTATTATTACTCTTGTAGTTGTTACTATAGTTTTTATTAATATTACTATAATTGTAATGCCGCTGATTTATTAGTTTTCATGCATTCCATTGGTTAGAGCTTATGAGATATTGATCAGTGTATCTACTGTCACGGTGCTTTATTGTACCATCATTTATTAATATGAATAACACCATCATATAAAGCAAATTGTATAACAGACCATTATATTTCTGGAAAGTTTTATCATAACTATTCGCAATGCCACATGCACCCTATCGTTGCTATTATTCTGTTGAACATTTAATGCCTCTACTTTGTATGCCTTGCCTCTTATCCCCTTCAATCATAATCTCACTTTAATTGCCTCTTCTCTAGCAAATACAAACATTATCTTCCTTACTCCCGGAATTAATAACTTCTCTGATGGCTTATCATCTTTTTTGTTCTCCAGTGCACCTTTTCCAATTAAAATGGAAATTAAATGGAACTGAATACGACAACCAAAATCATACATGTAGCATATGGTGAATTTGGATTTCATTGAATGCTAAATAGATTTATATGTGAACCTTTTTCTTACTTATTGTTTCCCACATATATAGAATTGTGGGAAATATATATATTATATATGCTATATTTATAAATATATGTGTGTGTGTGTGTATAATGCCCACGAATATAGTATTGTGGAATATATATATATACATATATAATATATATAAATATTTATATGGGAAACAATAACTAACATTGATAGATAGATAATATCTATCTACCTGTCTACCTGTGTGGGCATATAAGCAGGTAGGTAGATAGAGAGATACTGGAAGGCTTATTATTTACTAACATTTTCTTTTCTCAATCCTAAATTTTCTATTCCATTTTAGCTGGCAATTTAATTTTTCTCTTGTTTACTTATATTTGTTTTTATGTGATGCAATCTTTCTTGTTTCAAGAGAATTCTTAGTTTTACCACTTTTATGTTTATTTAGCTTCACTTATGACAACTCAAAGGCTGCTGAAGTATGGTTCATTTGATCTGCCAATGTCCTTCTCATTGCTCCAACCATTCTCCTTCTATGCACAGGATCTTATTGCCTAATCTTTTGATATTCCCGTCTGCAGGATCAGTGAGGCTTTGACCCCTGAGCCAATCTTGACCAAGGAAAGATGAAGATAAACTACTTTAATATAGGTTTATATTCTTCCAGGCTGAATAGGGTCCTAACAGTAGGTCATGCTACTGTATCTGGGAGGTCGTTGACATCCCCTGAAGGTCCTCCCCATTTCCCTTACTTTCACCTTGGTTAGAGGGCATATGACCCCAGAGTTGACTTTGGGACATTGCATTGCCTCCAGTGGCCAACTTTATAGCCTAGAACTTTAACATTTTCTTTTTTACATTTCAAAATAACTTTTGCTCTAACCCATTCACCTTTATATATCTATTATTACTTTTTATTTATTTTTATTTGAAAAAAGTAATTTATGGACATTATTAATAAAATGAAAATATAGACATGGAAAAAGAATACATTAAAATCACCAGTAGTTCCAGTATATGAGAGAAACATTATTTAACATTTGGGGTAAATTCTCTCTCTTTTAAAAAATCTTTATGTCCCTAAAATTTGTGGCACACAATTTAAAAAGAATAATAATTTAAAAATTAAGTTTATATAGCATATAATTTTCAGTTAATGGCTTTTGTCTTTTTATAATATATTGTGAATATTATCTTGAATCAAAGAATAATCTCTGTATTAGTCAGCTTCGGTTGCCATAACAAAATACTACAGACTGAATGGCTTAACCACCAGAAATGTATTTTCTCACAGTTCTGAGTAATATCGGGGTTGGTTTCTAGTGAGACCTCTCTTCCTGGTCTGCTCATGGCATCCTTCTCACTATCCTCCTATGGCCTTTCTCTGTTGTTAAGAGGAGAGAGGGAGAGCTCTGGTGATGCTCCCTCTATTGCAGGGATACTACCATTGCTACTGAATTAGGGCCCCAACCTTATGATCTCATTTAACTTAATTACATTCCTAAAGATTCTATCTTGGCTGGGTGCGGTGGCTCACACCTGTAATCCCAGCACTTTCGGAGGCCAAGACGGGTGGATCACCTGAGGTCAGGAGTTCGAGACCAGCCTGGCCAACATGATGAAACCCCCATCTCTACTAAAAATACAAAAATTAGCTAGGCGTGGTGGTGGGCACCTGTAGTCCCAGCTACTCGGGATGCTGAGGCGGGAGGATCGCTTGAACCTGGAACGCAGAGGTTGTGGTGAGCTGAGATCACACCATTGCACTCCAGCCTGGGTGACAGAGTGAGACTCCATCTCTAAAAATAAAGGATTCTATCTCAACATTTACTTACATTGCAGGCTAGGGCTTCAACATAAGAATATTACAAAAGGACACCACTTAGTTTATAACTATTACTTAAATGGAATTTTTAATAGTTGCAAAATTTTAAATTATATGGATATAGCATAATATTCTTGATAGATTACATTTTTTATACTTGGGCCAAGTCCAATTCTTTTTTTTTAATATAAATAATGCCGTAATTAACATTCTTTCTCATATATAACATTTTACATTGTTTCTCATTTATTTCCTTTGGATAAAATATTCCTAGAAATAAAATTAATTGGTCAAATTAGTTTTAAGATTCATACTATCAAACACTTTTCAAACAGATCATGCCAATTTATTCTCATAATAGTCGTGATCAGCATGTCTTTCTCTTCTACTTACTTATATTTTTAACATTCTCTTTAAATAGCTTTCATTTTGATGCAACAAAAACATTTTCTTATATCAAACTTTTATTTTTAATTATTTTATTTGCTTAATAATGAAGCTCATCATATTTCAACTTTTCTCTCTCTCTCAAGTGGCTGAAGTTATCTCCTTAAAATCTGCTCTTATGGGAAAGGATTGGTTACTCATAACTGTACTTCCCTTATAGCAATCACTTACCTTGCTGGCCCACTAGGAATCCCTAATCCCATGCTTCATCGCCTGGGTAATCTTCGCTACTTTGTTCCTGTCAGCCTCTGTTGGATCACTTGACTGGTTCTTCTCTTTATGTCTTTGCTTAAAGAGACATAGTCAGTTATGGCCACCTCTAATTTATTCACCTAATTAGTAATGCTACGAATCTTGGAAAAACTAAGCTCAACATCACCTACTATGGAAGCCTTCCCTGACTTTCTTATTCTTATTAAGTAGTCAATTTCCCCAGTCCCCAATGCATATGTCTACACAAAGAGGATGCACAATACATAGTAAATTATATTATCATTATTGCTATCATCCTCATTTGGCATGCATCGTAGAATTTCTCTTACTGTAATTTAATCATTATTTTTTCTCCTGTGTCTCATCCATTATTAGACTGACTACCTGGTCCTTGAAGACAAGGCTCATATTTTGTTTAGCATTCACATTAGAGGGCACGACAATAAATTTGTTAAATCAGTTAAACATGAACAGTGTATTAATATGTTAAATCAGTTAATACATGAACAGTGTATTAATTGATTTGTTAAGTCAATTAATACATGAGCACAGGATTATCTTGATTTAAAGTCATACTATTAAGATTAACTGTACCCCTGTCTCTATTTTACCATATCTGACCAAATTTGAGGACAAATTCGACACTGAATCCACTTGCTTAGAAAATTGATTTATGTTAAATCTTTTTCCTGTAAGCCAGGGACCACTTTATATTTCCATAATTTTAAAATAAAATTTAAATAGACTTTTCAAAAAAATTAGAATCGTTTTGGATTTATAGGAAAGTTGCAAAGTACAAAAAGTTTTCATATATCATCACCAAATTTCCTCTGTGTTTAGTATTTTATATAATGATAGCACATTTGTCACAATTAAAGAACTAACATTGGTACATTGCTATTAACTACACATTTTTAGGATTTTTTTCTTACTGCCTTTTGTTTTTTTAAGAATCTCTTTCAGGATGCCACGTTACATTTAGTTGTCATGTTTCCTTCTCTTATCTGAGATTTCTGAGACTTCATTTAATTTTGATGATGTTGACAGTTTTAAGGAGTACTGATTGGGTATTCCATAGAATGTCCTCAATTTGGATTTGTGTGATATTATTCTTATGCTTAGAATGGATGTCTTAGTCCATTAGTGTTGTTATAGCAAAATATCCTAAACTGGGTAGCTTATAAACACAGAAACTCATTTTTCACGGTTCTGGAGGCCACAGAGATTAAAGCTTTGGAAGTTTTGGTGTCTGGTTCACAGGCAGCTATGTTTTTGCTGTGTCCTCACATAGCAGAAGGGACAAGGAGTCTTTCCCTGCTCCAGCACTGCAATCAATAATTTCTCCAAGAATTCCTGGTTTATTTTCTTGAAGAATGACATAAGGAACCAAGATTTGGGTACTAGGTTTTCTCTCACATTAAACTGGTTTCCTAGGTTGGATAGCCAGTCACATCATTACCACAGCAAAGGTCTTTACACTGCACACATTTCTTACTCCTGCTTATAATCCCCTCTGTGCTGTGGCCTTCAGATGGAATTTAATGGTACTAATGCAGCCAAAATCACAATGAGCTATAACCTCTGGGCCTTATGTCTTGGTCTATACTACTGCCCGTGCTGAGCCAAGCCTGCAAAGCTAGGCTGACTTCCACTTCCTGTCCAGATTTTGGTGAGTTTCATTTAGTTTATTCTCACTGTGTTTCTCTTCCCTATCAGCTCAAATTGTGATAGAGTCCCAACAGCTTCATCTTAGAGGCCTCTTCTATAGTAATGGGTAGTAATGTCATTCTTTTGGGGCCTGACTACAAGGTGGAGATTTTTGGAAGCTATACATAAATGTTCCCTCTCCAATTACCATTGCTAAAAGCATTCCCACTAATTAATTAAATCAAATTTATAGGAATTATATCTACAAAATATCTGTAGATAATAGAGTTTTCTAAAAGCAGGTATGCAATATTTGAAGCAACAAACTGAAATAATAGGTCAATTGGTAGTGCTCTTAAAATTTTTGAATTACTTTTTTGTTATAATTTCACATGTGCTATGGACAATAGATAAAATTAAATAGCATCTAATATGAGTGATAGTGTCCAATAGAAATTTAAGATTTATGCAAGCTTTCAATTATTCCCAACATGTATTTCAGAATTTCTGTGACGTATGAGTTAAAAGTCATGTCCCAGTATTTTTGTGGATGGCTATCAGAACTAGAAAACCAGAGCCCAGTTGCCCATCTTAGTTCAAATAATGAGAAAGTCAATTATATCCAATCCTTTACCAATCAACTATTTGCCTGGAATTCTCCATACCTCCAGGAGGGATCTACATTTATGGTTGCATTGAAATAATTTCAAATCCTTCAAAATTCCTGACTTCCTCCTTCAAAATCTTATAGACTATAATTTTATTTCAAATTTTTATATTTTCTTATCTAAAAGAGGCATATTGATTTTGCCTAAATCAGTCAACTTCAGTAAAAAGAATGGTGACTATACACATGTTACCTATATGGTAATTGCTCACCAAAGACTATACTCGAGTTAAGTGCTCACTGCTGAAATTGAATTAAAAGATTCAAAACTGCATGATGTACATCTAGTTCCTTATTGAAAAGAATGAATTTATTTCAAATACTTGTCATAATTAGATTCGAAGAAAGATGATTTTTATTTGTCAGGGTGGGTATCCATAGTTTCCTTTTCCTCCTAAGCAATTGCAATGATGAATTTTTGTTACATTTCAAAAGACATTTTTCACATAGTGGAATGCCCCGTAGGAAGAATATGCAGAAGGAACAGAAAATATGACTATGAAATGGAGGTTTCTACTCTTATTATATAAGGTTTCTACTCTTATTATATATATATATGTATATATATGTGTATATATGTATATATATATGTATATGTGTGTATATGTATATATGTGTACATGTATATATACACACATACACACCCTATTAGTTCTGCTGTCTAGAGAACCCTGACTAATACAAGGTGTTAGTCCCATGAGTTCAGGAGCCAGACTAAAATCCATGATTCCAATCCAGGTCCCTCCACCTACCAGCTCTATGACCTTGAGCAAGTTACTTAACCCTTCATCTGGCAAATGCAGCCAATGCAAATGCTAGTAGCTTTCTGGAATTGTGGTGGCCTTTACAGGAGCCTACAAGTAAACCACTTAGCATAGTGCCTGATATATGGGAAGTGTTTTATAATTATTAGATGCTAGTATTTACTCTTAAGTGAGTTTAGATGAGAACTGTAATAACTTTATGCATCAACTCGACTATGGTCCAGGGTGCCCAGATATTTGCTTGAACATTGTTTTGCATGTTTCTGCAAAGCTATTTTTGTATGACATTAACATTTGAATTGGTAGACTAAGTAAAGCAGATTGCTGACCCTGGTGTAAGTGGGCTTTATCTAATCCATTGAAGTCCTACATAGAACAAAATGTTGACACTCCTGCCAGAACGAGATGGTTTTTCCTGTCTCACTGCCTTCTCGAGCCTACTGACTCAACCTGCTGAGATCTGGAGACTCGTCAATCTTCACAAGGACATGAGCTCATTCTCTCTCTCTCTCTCTCTGTGTGTGTGTATATACATATGAACAGACAGATACACACATGCATATGTGTGTGTGTATACATATATATATATATAGATAGATAGATAGATAGATAGATAGATACACCCATACAGATAGATAGATATGGCTCTGATTAATATAAAGGTAAAATTGAGAAAAAACAAGGTAAGATCTTAAAAAGCCCAAGTGTGCTAACTTCTAATTTATATGATGCTCTCTTCAGTTGTCATTCTTGCACCCTATGTTGACCTGTCAGTGTCACACAGTCATTAAAGTGCAGCAGTGTTGGTGTAAATTTATAATTGGCGTAATCCTTATTGCTGACATGTCAATATTTAACTTGCATTAACCTTTCCTTCGAGGCTGACAAATTGTGCATCTGTGGCTTGTTCAGTCTAATTTTTCATGTCATTGCCTTGCGAAGCATACAGATTTATAATGTCACCATGTGATGGATGCAGGTCCCTCCTTTGCCTTGGAGAAGGGTTTCATCCCACTTAGATTATGCATTGGTTTATTTATTTATTTCCTATTCCACTTACCACCTATTTCTAAAGGTCTCCAGTGAATTTATCTCCCAGAGGCTCATGTTTTGAGGATGAATGGAAGGGTAACCCTGTCAGGAACCATTAACACGCGGCTGCTGAGGAGCCTCCACATTGTTCTGGCCTGTCTCACACAAAACATCATTTGCCTGTTGTCACTAAGAATTTGTGGACAGAAAATGAAGACTGGTGAAGGAAAACTAGGTCAGAATAGTGTGTGGGAAGCAAAGTGACATTCTTGTCAATTTTGCCTAATCTCTAAGAACAGAGCTTACAGTTATAATTTCCTTCGACATGGACAGCTGAGACTTGAACTCCATTATTTTGTTGTTTTTGTTGTTTTAATTTATAATTGCTCCATTCCCCTCTTCCCCACAAACTTTGGAAACTCAAAAGTGAGCAAGTGTCCAAAAGTTCTCAGTTGAAACTTAGACCAGAATGCTAGGGGTCTACTTTCTGGGGAGAAAGTAGGCTTAGCAGGGCTGAGCGTCCCATAGGTGTTCACAGTTGGTTTCCAAAATGGGTTTATGTAAAGAATCAAGGGTGACCTGCTGGCAATTACCTCCAAGTTTCACAACACTGTACAAATCCTCATGTCAAGCCACTTTCATCACACTTCAAAAACTGCTTTAGTATAGTGAACTTATCCAAACTCCCTGCAGCAAATCCTATCAATTTATTTAAAGTGATCTAAGATAAAGAATGAGAATCACCCAGTCCACATATTCAGGGGAAGGATGGGTATTTTAATTTACATTTATAGAAGGTTTAGGGAAAATCCAGAGGCACTGAGACTGAAATTTTCATCTCACTTTGGCAGAGTATTATTTCCACATGTGCTGTTAAAATGTAGCAATCATTGGTTTATTTCATGGATCCTAGATTAAACTCTAGCATATTTTAAAGTCTTAAATGATTTAAGGGAATTAAAAATGGTTAATGTTTGTGATTCAAGAACACTGTATCTCATTCATCACTTATATTTGGTTGTCCTGGTCATAAGAAAACCAAAGCAAAACTGATGTTATATTTCAGTTACTGCTTAAAATGTTTTTTTTCTGCTTCACAATTTTCAACTAATGTATATTACATAAACAAAGCTAACAAATTCCAAGACACAAAATAAAAAGTAGTCTCTTATCAATTCATGCCAATGATAGATTATATTGACAATCATTTTTACAGTCAGGTTTTAGCTTATCATAATGAATTTTGATACGTTTTTTGACCAGAGATAAAATTAGGGCCAGATTGTAAGTTTTTCCCCAATCATAAAATCTGTTCTTTAAACACTAACCCTAGTTTCTATAGTAGCTCAGTATATACAATAAGTAGAAACAAACATTTTAGCTGAAGCAGAGACTGCGTTTTAAAGCCCAGATCACAAATAACCCCTGTATCTAGCCAATTTCCTCCAGAAAGCCTCTGTATTGTTCAGTTTGAAAACTCGAGATTCCATTCAATTTTTGGTTTACAAGTGAGAAAACTACAGCTGGAGAGTATCAGCAAAATGACCCAATATCATACTTTAACCAGCAGGGCTAGAACTTGCGATCAAATCTCCTAATTCTTAAGTCCAATATCCTTTTCATTAGAAGTGATCAGGAGACCTCCTCTATGCTGTCACAAGTTCATTTATATTCAGTCCAATATTTAGTGTGTATCTATCATGTGCCAGACACTGTTCTATGGGCTGTGGGTACAAACAGTTTTCAATAAAAATAATTCCTAGCTTTAAAAAGGTAGAGAGAGTCAACAAACAATAAACATATTATTCTACAACAATGTCAGTTCTGTTAAAAAAAAAAAAAGTAAGGTAAGTATAAAGGGTTAACAGGGCATAGAATTTTCAATAAGGTTACCAGAGAAGGACCTTCGGAAACAGTAGTATTTGAACATGATATCAGAAGAAGATAAGGAAATGAATTGTGGGGAGATTATTTAAGACATAATGAACAGCAGATACAAGTGCTCTGCATTAGATGTGTGCTTGGCACACTTAAGGGTAGCCAGAAGGCCAGAGGTTCTGGAACACAGTGAGTTGGGGGTAGGGAGAAGACCAGGCTGGAGAGGTAGCTCTGGAGGCCAGGGAGATTATTTCTAACATATTTGAGTCTGTTGGGAAGCAATTTCATGGTTTGAAGTGAGTGACTGATATCCTGGACATTCATTTTGAAAATTATTCTTCCTACTCTATGCAGGATGAACTAGACAAAGGCAATACCAGAAGCATGCATGTGTACTAACAAAGAATAATGCCAATCCTTTAGGTCAGTTTAATGTCTCCTCTCTAAAGTCCTCTGCACTGTTAATTTAGTTTTCACAATTTTTCTGAGATATAGGTAAGCCACAGGGCATTAATTTCATTTAACAGATTGAGAGCTAAGTTTGTAAAGCAGAAGATCAAGCACATACTCATATTTCAAGGCCAGTACTTTACTACACAATAATGATTATTTTTCACCGATGGATCGGTGGGGTGGGAGTAGGCGGGGGAGAGGGATAAGAGTCTACTTAGAGTGGAAGGGGAAGAGCAGAAACTTTTTTTAATTTAAACAACGCTTATTCAATATGTGTTCTATGCATGGTACCCCATTATGCTCTGGAAATATAAAGGTGAACAAGTCCATTTCTATATTGAAAAAGTCTATTCTAAAATGTAACAATAACTATTAGGTTTTTAGCCTTAACGTATGCTAAGCAATTTGGGAGTGCTATATGCTTTAATTCTCCTACTAATTATATGTTTTGGGTGCAATTATAGTCATTGTAATTGGAGAATTGGTTCCAGGAACCCTCACGGATACCAAAATCTGCAGATGCTCAAGTCCCTTATATAAAATGATGTAGTGTTTGCATATAACCTATGCACAGCTGCCACATACTTTAAATCATGCCTAAAATACTAGTAATACCTAATACAATGTAAATGTTACACCATAGTTGTTATACTCTACTATTTAGAGAATAATGGCTAGAAAAAATATTGTATATGTTCAGTACAGACATAATTTCTAACCTGATATATATATTTTTAATTTAAAAACCAATTTTAAATTTTAAATTAAGAGGTTACATGGGCTTGTTTGTTACATGGGTATTATATGTGTAATAGTGGGGATTGGGCATCTAGTGTACACATCACCCAAATATTGAACATTATACACAATAGGTAATTTTTATCCATCACTCCTCTTCCACCTTCCTTCCTTTTGAAATACCCCCAAAAATTTGATCTGTGTTTGATTAAACCCACAGATGGGGAACCCACAAACATGAGGGTCAACTGTATAATTAACATTTCACAGATGATGAAATTAAAGAACAGAAATATTAAACAATTTATGCACGGTCACTCAGTGTGTAAATTGTGAGTGTTAGGATTGAAGCTCAAGTTCACCCCCAGAGTCTGTTCTCTTAACTCAATGCTATTTTGACTCTTTTAATATTCTACATGTTTTAATGTCTTTTGCATTTCTACCTCATTCTTTATACCTCTTTTCTTGCTTTTTGCTCAATTTGGCCTGTGAATTTCTTGCTTGGGGATGGGAATTTCAATGGGCTTGAGCTGATTTAGGCATATAGGGTACAGGGCACTGCACTATACTGAATCATCATCAAAAACAACCTATTGTTTTTCACACACACACACACACAGAGCCAACGACACTGACCCTATCCAGCACATTAGCTATTCCTCCATTTAATGGGAAGTCCCTTTCTTACAATTTTCTGTTTTTGCTTTTCCAAAACTCTTAGAAAACCTGAAAGCAATGTCACCTTCTCAGTTCTCTAGTTTTCCCATGTGCATACAGAATCAATTATGCATTAGCAGGACAAAATGCATTTTCAAATTTAAGTCAATGCCCCATGACTCTAAGTATGTCTCTTCCCTGCTAACATGGATATAAGGACTGCATCCTTCAGAATTTTATATAGCTTATTTTGGAACAAATGTTTAAGAGTATGGACCCTGAACCTGAGTTTAAATACCAGCTACACTGCTGACTAGTTGTGTCTATTGTGAATAAATTATGTCACATTTTTTGGGCTTCACTTTTCTCATTGGTAAATAGGGATAATAATAATGCCTACCTCACAAAGTCATTTTGAGAAATTAATGAAGAAATAAAGTAAACTAATGTGTTGTATAAGTGATTCCAGTATTTGAACTCAGACATCAAAGGTCCTTTTAAAAAATCAAGAGGTGTTTTGGTCATGAAAGATATTTTACTACTGAAAGTAATGATTTTTGTGTACTTCACAGGTCATAAAAACCCTTTTCTGTAAAGGGCCAGAGAGTAACTATTTTAGGTCTTTCAGGGCATATTTAATTCTACTGTTGTAGCATGAACACAGCCACAGGCAATAAGTAAATAATATGGCTGTATTCTAATAAAACTTTATTTACAAAAACAAGTGGGTCATGGTTTTGCCAACCGCTGGTAATTAAATCTAGTAGCTGTTCTGCCAGGGGCAAGCATCACGTATTTCACTTCATTTAACTTTTAAAACAATGTAATGAAGAAGGTGTTCTTATCATCTTCATATTTATATTTAAGAAAAAAAAAACTCACCTTCAGAAAAACAAAGTGATCTTAGCTGAAGTTTTAATATGTTACTACAAAGCCCAAGCTTAAATTATTCAGTTATCTCTTCAGATGGTAAAATATTGTAACTTGGTAACTTATATAGAGTTAACTGATAACTTTAGACCTAAGGAAACAGAGTTAGCCAAAGGAAGGGGGCAATGAAACGGAGCATTTATGTAGAGAATGTCCTGTAGGCTGGAATTCCATGTGGTTAGTGTTATTATTGCTATTATTATTTGTGCAGTTGTTTATGTATTTTACTAAAATGAATTGATTAGCCTTACAATCAGTAAGCATAAAATCTTGATTAAAAATGAGCTTTTTCCAAATTTTTCTCCATCTATAAAATGGGCCAATATAAAGTAGATAAGTAGACTTCTTTGTGTCAGATGTAGGTCTAAGAGCTGAGAATAAAGTAGATTCTGAATAAGGTAGAATAGTTTGCTGTACTAAAAATGTTTCTATTCTAATGAAAAGAAAAGGGCAATAAAATTTACAAAAAATAATGTACACATTGTCTTGTGGTGTTACATCCTATGAAGGAAAATAAAGCAGAGTCAGAGTGATGAGAGGAAGGAGAAATGACTGCTATTTTACATAGAATGATCAAGGAATTCTTATCTAAAAGGTGATACTATGGGGAAATCTGGAAGAAATGAGGTAGGAAAATCATACAGATATCTTTGTTAAGGGTATTCTAGGCAGAAAAAACAGCAAAGACATTCTGCATTGGAGGTGTGGTACGAGAGTTCTCAGAACAGCAAGGCAGCCAAATAATTCAGAACAGTGAACTGAGAGAGGATCCTAAGACAGTCAAAGACAGCAGAATCAGGGCAGAGCATTTGAGTATGCTGTCAGCAACAAGTGATATGTTCTGATTTATGTTAAAGAGAAGGAAAGAAAGCATAGTATCTGTAATATGTTCTTTAAAAGATACTTCCTTGAAAGAAAGATAAAAATAAAAAAGAAAGAAAGAAAGAAAGAAGGAAGGAAGGAAGAAAGGAAGAAAGAAAAGAAAGAAAGAAAAAGAGAAAGATGGAGAGAGGAAAGTGGGAAAAAAAGAAGGAAGGAAGGCAGGAAGGAAGGCTGGCCAAGGAAAAAAGGGAGAGAACAAATGAAAGAAACATAATGTGTAGAGAATAGATATGGTAGTGGGGAAAAAGTAGAAGCAGGATAAAGAGAAATAATTAGAAGAATGTAGGTTCTGTTTATGGAAGGATCAGTGAAGAAGGGAGCGTGAGTAGGGGAATTTTAATTTTGAGATACATGTTAAATATCCAAATAGGCATATAGAATATGCAGTTGGCCATGCATCTGGAACTGAGGATTTGGGGAGATGTGAGTATCTTTGCCATTTATAGCCATTAAATATGATGACATTACCAAAATGCGTAAATGCTAATGCAACAAGAAGTCCAAAGATTAAGCCTGGGGTGGAGTGTTGCTCATATTTGGTGATCAGTCTCCAGTTCCTTGGAGAAGAAACCAGCTGAGGAACCCTGAAAAATACAGGATTCAAATTATGACAGTGTAATTCCCTAAAAACCAAAGATATAAAAAATTTCAAAGAGGATAGCATATTTAAATATTCACAATATCACTAAGCCAAGTGAAATTGAAACTAAGAAATGACTATTAATTTGAGAAAATGGAGGTCAATGATAATTGGCAAAAGCAATTATTGTGGATATGGCAGGAGGAAAGCCTCCCTGGGTTTAAGAAAACATGAGAGAGGAAGCCAAGGCAGGAAATAAAAACTACAGTTTTCTGTGAGGCATGCAAATATGAACATAAGGTACTTGCTTTAAGGAGACTGGGAGTCAGGGAAGTATTTTTAAAAAGGAGATATTACAGATGCTATATGTAGACATGAGGGAGAAGGTAGATAGGGAGATGGTATGATGTAGGAAGGGAGGGGTCCTTTCAGGAGTGGTTCCTTGAGTAGAGAAACTGGGAAGAAATGCAATGCAAGGATGAGTGAGTTGTCCTTAGTAGCACAGTGAGTTGGTCCATTGTAATAAGAAGGAAGTCAGAGGAATGGGCCAGGCTGGTAGGTGTAATCATGGAAGTCTGTGCAAGTTCTCTTTACATTCCTCCTGTGTTCTCTAGGATCGGCAATCGAAACTGAGAAGGAGAGAGCATGTTTTGGAAGGTTAAGGAGATTGAAGATTTCAAATAATCTTGATACATAGGAAAATGAAAGACATGGAAATTAATTCATACTAAAGAGTGATGTTCCTCATGTAATTATGGTATAGAATTAGATATATTAGTATATATATGTATATATACTTCCCAATCACATACAGCTGCTCCTATGAAGGTATTGACTGGGAAGGGAAGTTGAATTTTACCTAGGGTTAGGGACTCACTAGGCTGGTGAAGGAAAGAGGAGAAAGGTGGTTAAAGATTTATGCAAGTGATTGCTTTTAATGTTGAATTATGAGGCCAGGTAAGGTAGCAGTAAAGGAGTCAAAGGATATAGAGGATCATGAGAATATAGTTTGGGAATCTCAAATGGGTGTATAAATTTGTGGGAAAAAATGAGGTAGAGGGAGAAAAATGACAATATAAGAGGCAATAGTTAAAGAATGAAATCATTATAAAATCAAGGATGGAGAAGGGGAAATTATCGGCAATAAAATAATCTAGATGATGACTGTGATAATGGGTAGCCATTACCTTTATACTTCTGAATTCATTTCAAATTTCACAGTCTCAATAGAATTTCAGACCTTACAAAACTGGTTGGGCAGCCTTTTCTTTTGACAGAGTATTTTCTAAGAATTCTTCAAATTTCAGCATAAAAATGATTACATTTCCTGTTAATCAAGAGCTTCAGGGTTCAATAGGGCAGCCACTGGCAACATGTGGCTGTCTAAATTTAAATTTTAATTAATTAAAATGAAATAAAATTTAAAATTCACTTTCTTAGTCTCACTAATCACATTTGAAGTACTTCAGAGCCACATGTGGCTGGTCACTGCTTGTACTGGACAGTGCAAATCTAAAACTTTTCCATCATCATCAAATGTTCTGTGGAATAATGCCATTCTGGAGTTTTGCCTCTAACTATTTGACTGTCCAAAATTTCTGGCACAGAATGGAAATTAAATTTTGTTTTGTAACCACCTGGTCAGTTTTGCTAGAGATAGGAATCATCTGACAACTACTACGGCACACAACCGCCCAAATACCATATGTTTTATGGCATCTAGGAAATAGACAGAGCATTGCCATGGTAACTGTATCACATAATATGAGCTAATGAGAAGCAATTCACAAGTAAAAGGCTACACAAAAGATGTGTTTGATTAAAGCAGCCATTTCCTATATGTTATCCTTTGTCAAATATTCTAGTTATTTTGGGGTGTAGAAAGAGTTTGTGATGCAAGCCGTTAACCTTTATGATGGTAGTGTACCTTTAACCCTCAAATGAAGACCATGATGTGGCTCAAAATGGGGAGTAATATGCAGACAGGGAAAACCGATGATTCTTTTGAAACCATGAAGCTAGCAATTTACTTCCAGGCTTACTCTTTTTTTTTTTTTTTTTGGAAGAAAACAGATGAACAAATAAGTAATCAGTTTCTCATAAGTGAAGGTGAGGTCAGCTAAACATCTGCTTTATTCTAGCCACATGGCATAATTTTCAGAGGAAATTGCTATGCTTATAACTAGAATGTTTGAAAGGCTTATTTTCCAGTTAAGTGGACGTTGTGTTCATTTGATGGAATTTTGTTTCCTATGGCATATAAGTATACATACAAACATACACTACTCCACAAGGAAAGTGAAGGGCAGATCAAGGGAGAAAAAATAATATTTTGAACCTTAATCTGGGCCAGATCTGTGTGAGACAGTTAAATTATATCAGGTCACTGAATGGTCATGCTAATTCTTTGGTGTCTATTTTATTTTCATCTCAGTTTTGTAGATGAATGTACTTAGAAATATTAACATCAAGTAACCTGTCTCAGAATTGATAATAGTTGGAGGTTGATGTCTTCCTGACTCCAAGAAACTGTGATTATCTATAACAGAAATGCATATTGCTCATTGCATTTCCTGAATAAGTCAGTGAACACTGTGCAGGTTGCTTCACTCAGCCAGTTAGATAGAGAACCAACCATGTTAAATGTAATGGGGATGGACATATAGAGAGAATTTCCAGTCAGGGAAGAAGCAAAGCAACCTTGAATAGCTACTCTGAGTCATATATCAAATTATGTACTTGCAAAATTTTTTGAGCTCCCATTGAATTTGGTGAGGTTGATATTTTCAGCCAATATTTTGATAAATAAGATATTCACCTGTCAGACAAGTTTGGGTGAAATACACACAGTTACCCCAAGTGAATACCTGCTACTTTATATAAAATGACTCTAGAAGATACATCACCTCTATCAATGTCAACTTTTATAACTGCTAAAAATTCTTTATGATAACTGTTACGTGTTTTTTGGAAGAGTTTTTTTCCTTTTATCAGCTAAAAGTTTGCTGACTTTGTTTTTCTTTTTGAGTAAACAATTTTTAGATTTATTGACTGTGCCTATTTTTCTTTTCTCTATTTTATCCATTTTTAGTCTAAACTTTATTATTTTCTTTCTTCTAGTTACTTTGTATTTAATTTGCACTCACATTCTAGTGTCTTGAGGTAGAAGTTTAGGTTATTGGTCTGAGATCTCTCTTCTTCATTTTAATGTAGGCCTTTACAGCTATACATTTCCCTCTAGGAACTATTTTAGTTGCACTCTACACATTTTGGTATATGGTGTTTTCTTTTCTTCATTATTTTCTCATTCCCTTTGTGATTTTTTTTTGATCACTGATTACTCAGGAGTATGTCATTTTATCATATATTTGTGAATTTACACATTTTCTTTCTGTCATTAATTTCTAATTTTATTCCACTGTGATCAGAACAGATATAAACTATTCCAAAAAACAGATGAGGCTTAAATATGCTCCAACTCATTTTATAAAGCCAGCCTGACAATAATACAAAAAATATACAAAGATAGATATTACAAGAAAATACATCAACAACCAATATTTTAAAGAATACAAATGCAAATATCCTTCATAAAATACTAGTACACCAAATACAGCAACATATAAAAAGCATAATATACTATGACAAAATAAGAATTGTAGCAAGAATTCAAAGTTGAACATAAAAAAGTATAATACACTATGACTAAGTAAGAATTACAGCAAGAATTTAAAGCTGAAAAAGTCAAGCAGTGTAATACACTATGTTAACAGAAAAAAAGACAAAGACAAAACAATTATCTAAATAGATGCAGAAACATCATTTTGCAAAATCTAAAATATTCTCAAAATAAAAACACTCAACAAATTATGGATACAAAGGAAGGTCCTTGACCTGATGAATGTTGTCTGTAAAAATTTCACAGCTGACATTGTACTTAGTGATGGAAGTCTAAGTTCTTTATTCTAAGATCAGGAACAAGACAAAGATGTCTGTGGAGGCCACTTTAATTCAAAAATGTACTGGAGGTGCTAGCCAGGGCACTTAGCCAAGAAACAGAAATAAAAGTCATTCAGATTAAAAAGGAAAAATGTAAAACTGTCTATTTGTATATGAAATGAGCTTGTATGTAGGAAATCCTAAGACATCATCCTCTCCATATCCACACCTAAAACACTATTAGAACTAATAAACAAGTTCAGCAAGTTTGTAGGATGCAAGTTCAATATAAAACATCATGTGTTTCTATACACTAAAAATGAATAATTAGAATATGAAATAAAGAAATGAGTTTAGTTTACAATAACATAAAACAATAAAATATTTAGGAATATTTACAAACAATGTAAGACTCATACACTAAAACTTGCAAAATATTACAAAATATTGGTGAAAGAAATTAAAGAAGACCCACATACGTGAAAATACATTTCATGTTCATGGATTAGAAGACATAATATTATTAATATGGCAATACTCCACTAATTCAGATATCTCTAAAGTAAAAGCGATCCAAATCAAAATCTCAGCTGCTTCTTTGCAGAAATTGACAGGTTGATCCCCAAATTCATACAGAAATGTAAGGAACCCAGAATAGCCATAACAATGTCCAAAAAAGAACTAAGTTAGAAGAATAATTATCCCCAATTTCAAATCTTACTAAAAGCTATAGAAATAAAAACCACGGGCACGGCATAGGCTAGATATAAATCTATAAAACAGAATTGAGAGCCCCTTATAATTATGGTCAATTGATTTCTGGCAAAGGTGCAAAGACCATTTAATGGAGAAAGAATAGTGTTGTTTTTTCTTTATTTTGATTTCTTTTTTCCATCAAATAGTGCTGGGACTCCTGGCTGAAAAGAAAAAGAGAGAGAGAAAGAAAAGGAAAGAAGAAAAAAAGAAAGAAGTGAAATGTCTACCTCATACTAATTGCAAAATGAACTTGAAATGGATTATTAAACTACATATAAAGCTAAAACTATAAAACTCTTAAAAGAAAACATAGGAGCAAATATTTTGACATTAAATTTGTCATTGTTTTCTTAGACAGGACACCAAAAGCACAAGAAAAAAAGAAAATTAAGTAAAATGGACTTCATCAAAACTAAGAATTTTAGGGTTCAAAGGACATCTCCAAAAAGTTAAAATACAATCCACAGAATAGTAGAAACTACTTGCAAGTCATTTATCTGATAATTGTCTGGTATCCTGAATATATAAAGAACTGCTACAACTTCCAAATGAAAAATAAACCAATTAAAAATGGGCAAAGCATTTGAAGATACACTTATCCAAAAAAATGTAAACATGAGCACATTAAAAGTCCTTCAATATCATTAGTCATTAGGAATATTCAAATTGAAACCACAGGGAGATATCACTTCCCACTCACAGCATACCTATTAGAAACCTCATACATTCTTGGTGGGGATGTAAAATGATGTAAGTTTCTTTGATAAAAAGTTTCACATTTCTTCTAAAAGTTACAATTAGAGTTACAAGGAGATTCAGATATTTCAGTACTAGCTATATAGTGAAGAAAATTGAAGACATATGTCCACTAAATAACTTGTACATGAATGTTCACAGCAACATTATTCACAATGGCCAAAAAGTGAAAAAAAAAAACCTCAAATGCCTATCAACTGATTAATAGATAAGCAAAATGTTTCATATCCATGCAATGGAATATTATTTGGCCATAAAAAGCAATGAAGTACTAACACATGCTACAACAGGTATAAACATTGAAATATTATAGTAAGTGAAAGAAGTCAGATAGAAAAGACCACTTTACTGTATGAACCCAATTATATTCAATATCCAGACTAGATAAATTTAAAATACCACTACTTAGAATAGTACCATAAAACCTAAAGTATAATAATAATTAAAAAAAAAAAAGAACTCTTAAAAAAAAAAAAAAAAAAAAAAAAGAATAGTTGTTACCAAAGGCTGTGGCAAAGGAGGAATGAGAACTGACTACTAAAAGATACACGGTTTCTTTTTGGAGTAATGAAAATATTCCAAAATTAGATTGTGAAGAAGGTTATACAACTCTCTGATATATTAATTACCACTGAACTAATATATTAAAAATGTAAATATTATTTTATGTGAACTACATTTTAACGCATCTACTTGATTCAGCCCATACTTTTTACTCAAGGGAGAATTTCTAGGCAGATCTCCTCTAGATCCTTCTGTAAGAATCCTTCAGAATACTCAATTGTGTAACCTTCCTTTAACACTCAGCAGTGATATTCTCATCTTTGTAAGACCTCCATTTAGATTTTTATTGCACTTATCAAGGTGTAAATCCATTAATTGTATATATGTTCTTTGACCTTCCCGCAGACCAGGGATATCATATCTCATATATTGTTTCTACTCCAGGATCCAGATTTTGTGTGTTGAATGAATGAATGAAGCTAAGAACTACAGGAAGGCACAGATGAAACCCAAGAAGAACTACTTAACAGGACAAATAATGAGAAACTTCTAATACTCGTAATATATGTAGACATAAAGGGAAACATGATAAATCCTAGTGAGGTTGACTACTGAATGTTCCAATGAAGAATAATAAATAAAATCCAAATGTAAAAGACCTTGAGGGAAAAAAATCTGAGGAAAAGATAAGGAAATCACAGAAAGGGAAATATTTTGGGCTTTTGCATCTGAAAAACTGCAGCTTCACTAGGGCATAGTAATGCCCCATCAGGACAATTTATTCTGTTACCAGAAGAGCTTGGTATCTTCTGCTCAGTGTGACCTACTGAAATTGCAGGATTTCAGTAGCTGCTCATTGAGAGCGATCCATCATTTTCAACCCAGCTGCTCCACCCTTACTAGTAAAGTGAGTAACAAACTGTAAAAGAAACAAATGGCTCACTTATGCAATGAGATACTTTTTCCCAAATATTCTCTGAGACTACATTTTTTTTCTTTTTCTTTCTTTTTTTTTTTGGTGAATCAACCTGGCCCTTATATCACTCATTGGAAATGAGATGTAAATATGTCAACAAGTATTTCCAGGATTTCTGGAAGTAGTCAACATGATGCCGGAGAAATGGCTTGCTTTTTTAGTTCCAAAGTTATGCAAAAGAGCTGATAAGCTTAATTTCATAAAAACAAAGAGAAGAAGGAAAGATAATTGTCCAAAACTCATTTTTTGTTATAATAGTTAAGGGAAGTCAATGTGTATAAATAGTTCCACCATTAAGCTCTATTCCATAGTATGCTGCAGATTATACAGTCTTAGTGACAGCTGGTGAGACGAAATTGAGAAATCATGTATGCCATCAGAACTTTATTTTAAATCCAAATAACATGTTTCTAAACATTTAAAACTCACAGGATGGTAGAGTACCTGAGGAAAACTTTGCTAAGTCTTAAAGTCATTGTCCAAAATTTCCTTTAAGACATAGGGTGGGGCTTTGGATCCTGAAGGTGGAAAACATTCCAGCACTTTCATGGTCTCATAGTAACCTGGCTTTGAGCTGGAAAAGCCTAAGATTTCATCAGATGCTTTGCATGAAGAAAATAAGAAACCGCCAGCCTCTCACCTGCCCTTTATCATGCTCAAAGATGACTATATCCCCCCATGCCCTAAGCTACTTTACAAAAGCCCCTCTTTCACTATTTCAAGGGGTGCTAAGGAGTCATCTAACCTAGATATACGCAATAAGGTGATGCATTTTCTGTAGATAAATACAAATAACAATTAAACTAAAAATTAATCTGCCTTATATTATTGCTCTGAGCCAGCAATTCTAAACAATACCAGTAATAAACTATTATTTCCTGCTAGGACAGACCTCTCCCACTCCGTACACCCCACCACATACCACTATTGAAGAGTGCATAGAACTTTCTCAGAAAAAAATACATGATTCCATCAAGGGAAGGATTGTATCTAATCTGTTCAAAGATAGCTGTTTGCTTCCCAGGATGTTGCACAATAGCTGCCACATAGTAGGTGTCCAAAAATATTTATTAAATTAAATGTTTACCTTACATGTGAGCACATTGTAAATACAGGGAACATAATATAAGAAAGAATTAAGGTTAAATGGCATAATATGTTCAGAGAACTATACAAATTTATAATTCCTGATGCATAAAATACAAAGAGGAGCCAAGGCATGAGATGATTATGAATGATGAGCAGTATGAATTGGGGTTGCCAAAACAGAAACATAAAAAGGCAGTAAAGAGTGAAAAAAATAAAGTGTCTCCAATTCAGAGGAGACATATTTATTCAATTATGCAAACATAATTTTTTTTTTTTTTTTTTTTTTTTTTTTTTTTTTTTCTTTTATTGTAATTATTATTATTATTATTATTATTATACTTTAGGTTTTATGGTACATGTGCCCAATGTGCAGTAAGTTACATATGTATACATGTGCCATGCTGGTGCACTGCACCCACCAACTCGTCATCTAGCATTAGGTATATCTCCCAATGTTATCCCTCCCCCCTCCCCCCAACCCACAACAGTCCCCGAAGTGTGATGTTCCCCTTCCTGTGTCCATGTGTTCTCATTGTTCAATTCCCACCTATGAGTGAGAATATGCGGTGTTTGGTTTTTTGTTCTTGCGATAGTTTACTGAGAATGATGATTTCCAATTTCATCCATGTCCCTACAAAGGACATGAACTCATCATTTCTTATGGCTGCATAGTATTCCATGGTGTAGATGTGCCACATTTTCTTAATCCAGTCTATCATTGTTGGACATTTGGGTTGGTTCCAAGTCTTTGCTATTGTGAATAAAGCCGCAATAAACATACGTGTGCATGTGTCTTTATAGCAGCATGATTTATAGTCCTTTGGGTATATACCCAGTAATGGGATGGCTGGGTCGAATGGAATTTCTAGTTCTAGATCCCTGAGGAATCGCCACACTGACTTCCACAATGGTTGAACTAGTTTACAGTCCCACCAACAGTGTAAAAGTGTTCCTATTTCTCCACATCCTCTCCAGCACCTGTTGTTTCCTGACTTTTTAATGATCGCCATTCTAAATGGTGTGAGATGGTATCTCATTGTGGTTTTGATTTGCATTTCTCTGATGGCCAGTGATGGTGAGCATTTTTTCATGTGTCTTTTGGCTGCATAAATGTCTTCTTTTGAGAAGTGTCTGTTCATGTCCTTCGCCCACTTTTTGATGGGGTTGTTTGTTTTTTTCTTGTAAATTTGTTGGAGTTCATTGTAGATTCTGGATATTAGCCCTTTGTCAGATGAGTAGGTTGCGAAAATTTTCTCCCATTTTGTAGGTTGCCTGTTCACTCTGATGGTAGTTTCCTTTGCTGTGCAGAAGCTCTTTAGTTTAATTAGATCCCATTTGTCAATTTTGGCTTTTGTTGCCATTGCTTTTGGTGTTTTAGACATGAAGTCCTTGCCCATGCCTATGTCCTGAATGGTATTGCCTAGGTTTTCTTCTAGGGTTTTTATGGTTTTAGGTCTAACATTTAAGTCTTTAATCCATCTTGAATTGATTTTTGTATAAGGTGTAAGGAAGGGATCCAGTTTCAGCTTTCTACATATGGCTAGCCAGTTTTCCCAGCACCATTTATTAAATAGGGAATCCTTTCCCCATTTCTTGTTTTTCTCAGGTTTGTCAAAGATCAGATGGTTGTAGATATGTGGCATTATTTCTGACGGCTCTGTTCTGTTCCATTGATCTATATCTCTGTTTTGGTACCAGTACCATGCTGTTTTGGTTACTGTAGCCTTGTAGTATAGTTTGAAGTCAGGTAGCGTGATGCCTCCAGCTTTGTTCTTTTGGCTTAGGATTGACTTGGCGATGCGGGCTCTTTTTTGGTTCCATATGAACTTTAAAGTAGTTTTTTCCAATTCTGTGAAGAAAGTCATTGGTAGCTTGATGGGGATGGCATTGAATCTGTAAATTACCTTGGGAAGGATGGCCATTTTCATGATATTGATTCTTCCTACCCATGAGCATGGAATGTTCTTCCATTTGTTTGTATCCTCTTTTATTTCCTTGAGCAGTGGTTTGTAGTTCTCCTTGAAGAGGTCTTTCACATCCCTTGTAAGTTGGATTCCTAGGTATTTTATTCTCTTTGAAGCAATTGTGAATGGGAGTTCACTCATGATTTGGCTCTCTGTTTGTCTGTTATTGATGTATAAGAATGCTTGTGATTTTTGCACATTGATTTTGTATCCTGAGACTTTGCTGAAGTTGCTTATCAGCTTAAGGAGATTTTGGGCTGAGACAATGGGGTTTTCTAGATATACTATCATGTCATCTGCAAACAGGGACAATTTGACTTCCTCTTTTCCTAATTGAATACCCTTGATTTCCTTCTCCTGCCTAATTGCCCTGGCCAGAACTTCCAACACTATGTTGAATAGAAGTGGCGAGAGAGGGCATCCCTGTCTTGTGCCAGTTTTCAAAGGGAATGCTTTCAGTTTTGCAAACATAATTTGAGCACTTTCTTTGCAATAGACATCTTTTTCTAGGCCCAGGAGAAGTAAGATTTATAGGATATTGTTTCACAATATCCTAATTCACAATCTAGAAGGATAAGTAGAAGGCATTAATAGCAAAAATATAAAGAGCGTCTTTTGAGTGCCTTTTATATACTACATGATTTCCAAATGTTAGAAAGTATCCCAATCAGGCAAGTGTTATCATTGTTAGCCTTTTATAAATGAGATCAGAGAGACTCAAGTTCACACAGTTTTAGATGGGACAGCTGGGTTGTCGGGTCATTCCTCTCTGTGTCCACTGGCAAATAGAAAAAGAACCAAAAGTAGGTCCATCTCACCACTGCACTCCAGCCAGGTGACAAAGTGAGACCCTATCTCTAAAAAAAATTAGATAAATAAATAAAACGAATTCCCAGAGATTCAAGTAGATTCATTCCTTTATCAAACAAACTGCCTTTTAAAAACAAACAAAAAAAATGCCTTAAAAGCAATTAATTTATCCAAGTCTCCAGTACTTAATATATAAACTACACATATATGTGTATGTACAGTATATGCACATAAATGAGTATATATTATATGCATATATGCGTGTTTATATAATACATATATAATACACATTCACATACACACATGTAGATGACAGCCTGTTTAGTTTCTGCAATTTCCCAATGAAATATAAACTGAACAGAATAACAAGACAAAAGGTTATATATATTAGCTTATGTCAACTATTCAAAAATGCCATATATTTAAGAGGGTTTCTTAGTGTTTACATGCAATTCAAAGTTAGTGTAAATGCTCAGAGAAACTTAAGCACTCATTCGTCTTTTCAAGAGGGTTATATGGAACACATTAGTGAATTATGTTCAAATATTCAAAATTCGGTAGTGTTTGAGTTACAGTGAGGAGGATTTGAGGATATTTGAGTATACTCCCAAGGTACTTTCTTTGTTCTCACTGGTATTTGATGTTTTGTTCTCAGGGGCGTCACAGAAAGAAAGAGCTGTCTTAAAAGGCTCAACAGAAGCAGGCCTGTTTTACGTTAAAGGGCCAAGTCAGCTTTGCACTTGAATTGCTGTCTGTGTTCTATCCTGGGGCCTTGGGGAAGAGATGTATTTCAGGGCACTCTTATGGTCTCTGTGCAGGGGTCACAGGCAACTTTTCAAATCAGAAATGCAGGGCTTCAGCCATCTCAAAATAAGTTTGACCAATCTTTACATATTAGTAGATAAAACAGATTATACTTCTAATAGACGATTAAAGGGTTATTATATCATTTAGTAAATTTGAACCCAATAATTTTGGAAACTGACTCAATTCTCTCTCCTTCTACCCTATATTGGAGCTCAGACATCACTAAGAAAAACTGGATACCAAAAATAATTATTTATTTTCTACTGATGTGTTCTTCTGCTCTATAAGCCCAGTTTTAAACGGAATATATGCTCCCTGATTTAAATAATGTCCAAGAGTATATGTCCATTCATGATAAACAACATACTAGCAAAGCTTTAAACTATTAGATAAGTCATATTTATTATTTTAGAGAATGTCAACAAAACATACAGACACATATTTTCATCTTGAACAGTAAGACACTGCAACTTGGACAATGTCTAGTTTCTCAGGGTTATAAGTGAGTGCCCCATATTTCCTAAGCATGACCAGACTTTGGGATCCTCAGTGCTTATCCATAAAAGCCCCTTTTGAGATAACAGTAACAAAACCATCATCTATGTATAATATGTATCACACTCATACATACATTCTCACATATCTTAATTATGCCTCTGTTGT
Source organism: Pongo pygmaeus (assembly GCF_028885625.2). Lineage (NCBI taxonomy): Eukaryota > Metazoa > Chordata > Mammalia > Primates > Hominidae > Pongo > Pongo pygmaeus. The sequence continues at coordinate 18,203,765 of NC_072376.2, forward strand.
TGCTGCTGTTGCTTTGATCAAAATTGAGTCTAAACTAGTTTGGATAACCACATGATAACCACATGCACACACTCACACACACACACACACACATATAAACACAGTCACTTAAAAGTTACAAAATTAAAAATAAGAAAAAGAAAGTTGAAATTATTAGCTCAATAAGCCAACTCTGAGGAAGGTGGAAGTTTCATTCATGGGTAGAGTTTTATGGTGTTTTTCTCATTCTGTTCACTCAGATTTTTATCCTGTAAGATGGGCTTCACCATGGACATGAATATTCCTGATCAAGGACATCTTCTGGCATCATATATCCTCAGCTGTGTCACACAAAGAAAAGAACTTTCTGTTTAACATTTCTACTTTGAAAAATTGCAGAGTAGGTTTTTGATTGGTTCATTATGAGTCATGTGCCCTTCTCTTGACCAATCACTGAAACTAGGTTAGTAAGAACTTACAACAGGATGCCAAGTTTTAGAAAAGGAGGGGAGGGTGAGTTTTCCAAAAGAGAAGAGGTAAGTGAAGACATGACCAATGGCATAAAAGTTCCTCACCAGTAACTATCTTAGTTTGGGGATTCTAGTCCAGGAAATGAATTTCACAGAATAGCTGTTTTGGCCTGTTTGTTTCCTCCAGGAATAATTTAAAAATTGAATCAACTGGTCTTGCAATTTCCTCTTTCCTCTTTAAATGTGAGGCAGGTGGCAGGTACTTTCCAAGGAGGGAAGATTGTACAGCTCTTATTCACAGTTGCATGGGGGATCAGGTTCAAAAGCCTTAAGTGGGGCCTAGAACTGAAACTACCTTCAGGCATAAAAACCACATTTCTGCACAGAATTGCCATTCTTATAATGTGGTAATGACTCATAAAACAAAGCAAAACAAACACAAATACTGGTACCTGTGAAGGCATCAGGTCAACTAAGTCTGATGATTATCCAAAGCAAACCAAACTAAATAGATCTGGCTCAAAGATTTTCAGCATAAGACCTGATGAAGGAAAGTAAGTAGGAATAAGGCTACTGAGTAATTCCAGAGACAGCAACAAGTCAGTTGCTTCTAATTCATAATTTATATCCAATCTCATTGATAGTGGATGCCTAGGGGTAAAAAGGCAATTTGTGTTCTAAGTGGCTAAAGTAATGGTATAACCTACAGAGAATAGGAGGATGACTACTGACTTATCAGAATACACATATAATCAATATTTGCAAATTTGAAAAATACATATAAGTCAGTTGAGGGAAAGACAGAGATTTTTTGTGGAAGTTCAGATTCTCCATAACTCAACCCCAGGCTGTAGATGCTCAACTTGTTTTCTCTAGTTCCTCAATTGTTTTATCTCTGTGTCCTAAGATGTATATTTGTCACCTTGGGTCATTCTAAAATGTTCCACTTGCTTCTATAACTTTCCAGTGACACGAGAAGAGAAAACCTCTTTCCTCTGAGTAACATCAGCTTTAGTTTTATCTACTTGTTACAGTGTTTCATGATATTCCCTACTTTAACAATTTGTCCTTGAGTGGTCAATAACTTAGCACCCAGTTCTTACAGGGACTATTTTTCTCATAAAATACCTGAGACCCCCTTTTCTACATCAATTGCCAGTCCTGGCACCTGTAAGCACAGGCTAAAATCTTCTGTGACCTGGTGGGGCTTTGCTTGCTTTTATTATTTCCTTAGGTAGCAGAGACTAACTGGTTGTATTGCAAAATCTTTACCTTTTGTTCCTGGGCACACAGTTAGTCTGCTTCTTCCAGTCTCCCTTGCAGTAAAGTTTAGGCACTGGGCAAGTTCTGGCCCATAAAATGTGAGTTGGAATATTGTGACCCACTCCAGAACTGTCCTTCTAAAACCTTCCATAAACCTATGCAAGAGCCTCTCCTTCCTAAGCCAATAACTGAATGGAAAGTCCACTGAGGGTCTGCTCAGAGGGAGGTAAAGCCACACCTGGAATAAGTACTGGTCTTAAAGTGACCAAAAAGATGTCTACCTGGCTAGAAGCATCCACCTGATACTGTGAAGAGAGAATAAAATGACCTTATTTTGTTTTCTTAAGTTATGAATGTTTGGAACTTCATCTGTTACAGAAGCAACTGTTTTTTTCACTAGCAAATTTTTCCTCTGTCTTTAGTCAACATCACCTAGAAAGAGTTGTTCTTTCTCTCCGGTGCTTGATAAATTATCGATTACCTCTTCAGCTCTTCAAATTCTCATTAGTCCAATGTCAGGACTCACACTGGTCAGAACATGGTACCTTCTGAAGGATAGAGAACTTCATTCTTTAATACATGTCATGGAACTTATAAAGCAAAGCACACAGCATACAATATAAATGTGTTTATTGATCCAGAAATCCACAAGAGAAGTGGAGGGGGCTTTCCTTCTTCTCCAGCCAAGAGAAGTCCATGGATGAAGTAAATAAAAACATGTGACACATCTGCATGTTATCTGAATATCTGAATACCATTCAAGAATCATATTAGTATTTGTAGATGTGTTTTAGATACCATAATTAATTAGAGCCAGAAGGAAACCCATTTTAAAATGTCACTTCATCTTGTTTCATTTAATGTCACTATATTTTATTTTATTACATGTATGCATCAATAGTTCCTTGATAAGTAAAGTTTTATAATATGGATGTGCTAGTTCGTTTGATTATTCACCTAGTGTAGGACATTTGGATAGTTGCAAAATGTTTACTGTTACAAGTTAAGCTCCTACGAACAGACATATAAACATTTTACATGGAGATATGTTTTTATTTATCTTGGATAACTGTCAATGAGTACAATTACAGGGTCATATGAGTTGCCATCACCAAAATCAAGGTAATGAATATATTCATAACCTCCAAAAGTTTCCCTTTGTTGCTTTCTGTATGTGTGTGTTTACAGTAAGAACAAATCACATGAAATCTACCCACTTAACACATTTTTAGATGTACAATACTGTATTGTTAACAATACACACTATGTGGTATTATAGACCCCTGAAACTTACTCATTTTGTATAACTGTAATTTTTTACCCATTGAAGGACAACGTTCCATATTCCTCTCCCTTCAGCCCCTGGTAACCACCATTCTGTTTTCTACTTTTATACATTTCACTATTTTAGATAACTTATATGAGAGAAATCAGGCAGTATTTATCCTTCTGTGACAGAAGTATTTAATTTAGCATAATGTATTACAAGACCACTCATGTTGTTTTTAAGGCTGAGTGATATCTCATTGTGTGTATATACCATTTTTTCTCTATCGTTTCATCTGTTGATTGACACTTGGGCTGTATTTGTAAATGAGTTATTGTGAGTAATGCTGCAATGACATGAAAATGTAGAGGTCTTCAAGGTTCTGATTTTAATTATTTTTCATATACACCCCAAAGTGGAAGTCTGGATCTGACAGTAGTTCTATTTTTATTATTTTGAGGAACATCTATAATGTTTTCCATGGCAGCTGCACCATTTTTTATTTCCACTAATGGTGTGCAAGTGTTCCAACTTCTGCACAATCTGTCAACACTTATTATCATTGTTTTCATTTTGATAGCAGCCATTCTAACAGGTATAAGTTGATATCACATTGTAGTTTTGAGTTGCATTTCTTTAATGATTAGCACTTTTGAACATATTTTATGACATAGCTCTTAGCCGTTTTATGTATTTTTTAAGAAACATCTATTCAAGTTCTTTGTCTTTTTAAAAATCAGGTTATTTGGGGTTTTTTGATATTGAGTTGTAAAATAAGGAATTCTAACCAAACAAATCAGGCGGGAAAAAATAAACACAACGCATCCAAATTAGAGAGAAAGAAGAAAAATTATCTGTTTGCAGATGATATGATCTTATATACAGAAAACCCTTAAAATTCTACCAAAAATGTGTTAGAGCTATTAAACACTTTCAGTAAAGTTGCAGGATACAAAAGCAACACACAAAAAATCAGTTGCATTTATATACACCAACAATAATCTATAAGAAAAGGAAATTAAGAAACAATCCATTCACAATAGCATCAGAAAGAATAAAATACTTAGAAATAAATCTAACCAAAGAGACGAAAGATATACACTGAAAATTATAAAAGACTGATTAAAAAATAGAGCAGACAGAAAATAATGGAAAAACTTCATGTGTTTGTTTACAGGAATAATTAATATTGTTAAAATGTTCATACTACCCAAAGTCATCTACAGAGTCAATGCAATCACTATCCAAATCTCAAAGGTATGTTTTATAGGAATAGAAAAACAATTCTAAAATTCATATGGAACCACAAATGACCTCAAATAGCCTAAGCAATTTTGAGCAGGAAGAAAAAAGCTGGGAACATCATACTTCCTGATTTTAAAATATATTATGAGTCTATAATCATTAAAAACAATATGGTATTGGCATATAAAAGGCATATGAACACACGCTCCAGAATAGAAAGCCCATAAATAAACCCATACATATATGGTCAACCGATTTTAAACAAGACTGCCAAGAATACACAATAGAGAAAATATAGTCCCTTCAACAAATGATGTTGGAGAAGCTGGATACCCACATCGAAAAGAATGAAATTGAACCCTCTTTTTACAGTACACCATGCACAAAAATCAACTGAAAATTTGTTACACTTAAATATAAGATACGAAGCTGTAAGTCTCTGAGAAGGCAAAGTGGGGAAAGTTTTTAGCTTTTTTTTTTTTGCCAATGACCCCTTGAATATGACATCAAAAGCACATGCAACAAAAGGAAAAATAGAGAACCGGGACTACATAAAACCAGAAACCTGCGCCACAAAATAAACAATCAACAGAGTGAAAAGACAACCTATGGAAAGGGAGAAATATTTGTACGTCATTGTATTAGTTCTCTTCCACATTAATATAAAGAAATTCCTGAGACTGGGTAATTTGTAAAGAAAAGAGACTTAATTGGCTCACGGTTGTGCAGGTTGTACAGGAAGCATGGTGCTGGCATCTGCTCAGTTTCTGAGGAGGCCTTAGGAATCTTATAATCCTGGTGGAAGGCAGAGGGGAAGCAGGTACCCCGCCTGGCAAAAAGAGGAGCAAGAGAGTGAAGGGGGAGGCGCTACACACTTTAAAATGACTACATCTCAGGAGAAGTCACTCACTATCGCGAGGACAGTAACAAGAGGGATGGTGCCAAATCATTTATGAGAAAGCACCTCACGATCCAATCACCTCCCACCAGGCCCCGCCTCCAACACTGGAGATTACATTTCAAAATAAGATTTGGGTAGGGACACAGATCCAAATTATATTAGTCATATATATTATGAGGAGTTGTTTCCAAAATAAATAAGGGAGCTAGTTTTACTGATTAGATGAACAACACTCTTAGACCTGCCTCCTCTTTTTCTTTAATAGACTATTTTTTAGAGCAGTTTTGGGTTCACAGTAAAATTCAGCAGAAGACACAGATAGCTCCTATTTCTGGCTCCCATATATGCATAACATCCTCCAATATCCCTTACTAGTATGCAACATGTAATATAGTGGATCAACATATTTTTACAAATTATTTAAAAATAATATTTTTAAAGTCTAAAGTTTACATTAAGCTTCACTCTTGGCATTGTACATTCTGTGGATTTTTACAAATGTATGATTTGGACACAGCTACCATTACCATGTAATACAGAATAGTTTCGCTGCTTTAAAAATCCTCTGTGCTATACCAATTCATCCCTCCTTCCCTCCTAACCGCTGTCAACTACTGATTCTCTCCTAACCTCTCCTAACCTCTGCATAGTTTTGCCTTTCCCAGAATATCATATCGTTGGAATCATACAGTATGCAGTCTTTCAGTTTGGCTTTTTTCACTTAGTAAAGATATTTAAGTTTCCTCTATTTCTTTTTATAGCATAATAGCTCATTTCTTTTTAGTTCTGAATAATATTTCACTGTCTGTATGTACCACAGTTTATTTATCCATTTAGTAACTGCAGGACATCTTTGTTGCTTCCACATTCTGGCAATTATGAATAAGGCTGATATATACCTTCATTTTCAGGTTTTTATGTATTCAACTCATTTGGATAAATACCAAGGAGCACAGCCTCTTCATTTTCATTACTGAGCAATCTCAAATACATCTCTGTTTTTAGTGGTGATTGTAGCTGGGCAGGTGTTTTTGTTTTTGTTTTCTTTTAACCAGCTGACAATGAGAAAGTGAGGCTTCAAAGAATTTCCAGTTAGCACTTTTCTTCTCCTTCAAGAGCAGCATCTCCCAAAGGAGGGTCACGAGGGGATGAAAGAAGTCAGATATGCTGCCTCAAGTCTGGCACACTTATTCCTATACATAGGATCATAAAAGCAAAACTTTTTGGTCAGGATTCTGTATAACCTCATAAAGATATTCCTTCATCAGAGTCTGACTTCTAACCACCTCTTAAATTCTCCATTTTCCTTGATCTCTTCTTCTCCTTGGTCCCTGAGCTGAGGCTCTGGATTTTTGTTGTTGTTGTTGTTTGATTAGTTGATTTGGTTCTAAAATCTTCATCCTCTAGTACAAATCAGATATTGACTCACTTAAGAGTTCTGTTGCTGAGGAATGTATATAGTAGGAGATTTGGTTCAGGATTATGGAAGATTAAAAGAGGCCAAGAGCTGGTCTCAGTCATGGGTTACATCTTATTCTTTCTTTCTTCTTTATACAGATAACAGCAACATGAACAGATAACTTGAAGAGGAGGTTTACTATTTTCCCAATGATTGCTAATGCTTTACCATAATATTGAGAGTAGAGCGGTCTCCTTTCCAAGCATGAATTGCATTATGAAGGTAGTTTCAAACCTCTTCTTTATTCTTGGAATGATTTTTTCCTCTTCTTCACTGCAGCATGTGATAGGAAAGTCTATCCCATCACAATTTATACAAAAATGCTTAGAATACGCTGCTATTTTATATTTGACATCACAATTGGTATTGAAATTTGTGATGGTTAATACTGAGTGTCAACTTGATTGGATTGAAGGATGCAAAGTATTGATCCTGGTGTGTCTGTGAGGGTGTTGCCAAAGGAGATTAACATTTGAGTCATAGGCTGGGAAAGGCAGACCCACCGTAAGTCTGGGTGGGCACCATCTAATCAGCTGCCAGCATGGCTAGAATATAAAGCAGGAAGAAAATCGTGGAAAGACTAGACTGGCCTAGCTCCCCAGCATACATCTTTCTCCCTTGCTGGATGCTTCCTGCCCTCAAGCAACAGACTCCCAGTTCTTCAGTTTTGGGACTCAGACTGGCTCTTCTTTCTCCTCAGCTTGCAGACGGCCTATTGAGGGACATTGTAATTGTGTGAGTTAATACTTAACAAGCTCCCCTTTTTATATATATATATACACACACATACACACACACTCACACACACATATATGTGTGTGTATATATACATATATACATACATATATAATATATAAATACATATATAATATATAAATACATATATATTATATATTATATGTACACATATATATGCACATATATAAATATATATACACACACATACATATATGTGTATGCACCTTTAGTTCCAGTGTATATTCATATATACACACACATATATATGTGTGTATATATATATTTATATATGTGCATATATATGTGTACATATATAATATATGTATTTATATATTATATATATTATATATGTATTTATATATTATATATATGTATGTTTGTGTATATATGTATATGTGTGTGTGTGTGTGTGTATATATATATATAAAAAAAATTAGTTCCATCCCTCTAAAGAACCCTGACTGATACCAATTTCATTTAGTCTGAAAGTGTTGCTCTCATATAACATAAGGCAATTCAGCTACCTCAGGTATTAAAACAGTCAGTTCTTATTCATGAAAAACAGCATCCTGAAAAGAAATTATGCAGAAAGAGGGATGACAAGTTCCATGTTCCCATCCTTTCCTCTACTGGGACCCTCACCAAATATGTCCCCTTTGACAATGAGCGGCTTTAGTGCTGTGCTCTTTCGTATTTATCTGCCTTTGCTGGAGCTGCTTTCTCTACTGGGAAAACCATCTCCAGCCCTCCCATTCTCTGCCTAACTGTTAATACCTTGTCATTGTTTATGGATCAGCATTTGAACAATGTCCTGTGAGTCGAGTTTCCTGGTGATCTCCATATTCCCCTTACCTTCCTGGAATTCACTTCTGTACCCCAGGCCACAACTCCAGGGGTAAACAGTCACATAAAATCCTCCAACTGGAGTCTCTGGGAGATGGCCTGCTCTCTACTTTGTATCTCTTAAGAGCCTTTGTATCTCTCTTCACACCTATTTCACTGTGAAGATCTGAAGGCCACGGTCTATAACAAGAAATGAAGTGTTCAGCAGTTTGTGGTAAAACAAACAAAAAAATGTGAAAAACTGTGATTTTAAAAATAAAGTCCTACATAGGAAAGGGAAAAGATGTAATGACAAACATGCCAAAAATGATTGCAACAAAAGCAAAAATTAACATATGGGATCTAATTAATCTTAAGAGCTTCTGCACAGCAAAATAAACTATCAACAGCATAAACAGACAACCTACAAAATGAGAGAAAATTTTTACAAACTATGCATCTAGCAAAGGTCTAATATCCATATCTGTAAGGAACTTAAACAGATTTATAAGAAAAAATAACAAACAACCCCATTAAAAAGTGGGCAAAGGACATGAACAGACAGTTTTCAAATGAAGACATACATGCGGCCAACAAGCATATGAAAAAAAGCTCAATATCACTGATCATTGGAGAAATGCAAATCAAAACCACAATAAAATATTATCTCACACCAGTCAGAATAGCTATTACTAAGAAGTCAAAAAATACCATGCTGGCGAAGTTGCGGAGAGAAGGGAATGCTTACACACTGTAAGAGTGTAAATTAGTTCAATCATTGTGAAAAGCAGTGTGCCAATTCCTCAAAAACCTCAAAACAGAAGTACCATTTGACCCAGCAATCCTATTACTTGATATATACCCAAAGGAGTATAAATCATTCTACCATAAAGACACATGCACATGAGCATTCATTGCAGCTCAATTCACAATAGCAAAGACATGGAATCAACCTAAATGTCCATCAATGACATATTGGATAAACAGAATATGGTACATATACACCATGGATATTATTCAGCCATAAAGAAGAATAAGACCACGTCTCTTTGGGAACACAGATGGAGTTAAAAGCCATTATCTTTAGTAAACTAATGCAGGTACGGAAAACCAAATACTGTGTGTTCTCACTTATAAGCAGGAGCTAAATGATGAGAACACATGGACACAAACATGGGAATGATAGGCACTGGGGCCTACTTGTGGGTGGGGGTTAAGGGGAGGGAGAGGATGAGAAAAAATACCTACTGAATACTAGGCTTAGTACCTGGATAAGGAAATAATATGCACAACAAATCCCCGTGACATTAGTTTACTTATATAACAAACCTGCACATGTACCCCTGCTAAAAACAAGAACAAAAGGTAACATTAATGACAAAATAAATACTCAAAATACGAAGTTAAGATTTAAAAAGAGCAGGCTACAAAGCTGTAGCTATGGGGTGATAAAAATTATGTACCTGTGTAGGTATACAGATGTAAGTATAGGTACTAATGTATGTACTAATACGCACACACACACACACATTCATTCACATTTTCCCACACTGTGACTAAAAGCACATGTTTGAGAACACCCTTTGTCAATAATCATAATACATCTATTTTTCATCTTTGTCAACTAGATAGGCAAAATATGTTATTTTAATGTAGATTTCAACTATGAATAAATATTATTTTGCAAAAATAAAATAAGATAAATACATCAATTTAAGAATCTGACTTTATTCTGAAAGTATGTTTTATATATTCAGTGTTAATTTTTTCCATAGTTTATAAAAATGCATTTGTAATTAGTTATCTTAATGTCTGGCAAAATCAAAAGCTGGCAACCAAATTTGAGTTTTCAAGTAAAATCAATATACTGCTCTATAAAATCCACAAATCTGCTATAGCACCTGTCCACGTTTATTACAAATGCTTCTTTATATCCATGGGTAATTTTGTAGATGCTAGATTTGGGAACAGTAGAGATGGTGCCTTATTCATCTGGAAACCAGGAACTGATACAACAGATGCTTAATGAATATTCTCTGCAGAATGGTTGGAGTTTGGAAAGATAACAAAAAGGTAAGTAAAGTGGTAGAAATGTTTACTTTAGTCTTCTCTTCTTCTGGGCACAATTTACAGAAATATAGAAGGGTCCTCTCTTCAAACAATGTGGTACTTGAACAACTCAGTATTTGTAAGAAGTATTTTCAGTCTCTCTGATATGCCTGTTTCTATCTATCCATATAAGTATAGGTATATGAAAAAGAAAGAGTCTATTCTATAAACTAAACCTGATTATGATTATACATGTGATCATGAAAGAGTATCCTGTGTGCCTAGAAATATGCAAATAATGTAATAATAATGCTAGCATTCATTCATATGATATTTATGAAATTCCCCAAGAGTTTCACAGCCTCATCTGATTTTCAGAAAACTCAGCGAATTGTGAAATTTACTTCCAGGTGGAAGAATCAGAGAGCTTCATTTACTAAGTAAGGGAGTGAAAACTTAGAGCAATACTTCCTATCCTCGAACCTGGTGAAGTGATTTTTTTGTTTGTTGTTTTGGCTTGCTTTGGCTTTTTATCCCTGGTAGCAGTTGTGTACCAAGCAGAGATGGAATGAGAGAAAAGCAGTCTTCCTGCCTCCTATCCTTCTATCCTCAACTACTCACAGCTTCATTCCACTGTATGGAGAGGAAGATTTTATCACTGATATTATTTACATTTGTCAATGTAGGTGATAATAAAAATAAAATCGACATTAGTGAGTTTTGTTACATTGTTGTTGCTTTAAAATTCTCTATGTACAAAGCATCACCCCTCCTTTTCCTGTGCTCTGGGGGGCTCTCCTTGCCTCATCATTGGTGCACCAATTTGTGTTAGGCAAAGCCAACAGTTAAGGCAAGCAACTCCCAAATTGCAAATGATTTCTTGCACAATAACTGTTTTTGGTGACATTACAGTGTCATATAGATCATCAAGGCCTCTGTTTCATGTAGTATTTCAGGAACCCAAGTTTATTCTGTGGCTCTGCACCTTTAGCTCCTATTCTCTCTATTCAGCCTATGGATAATGAAAGACAAGGCATGAAGGATTGTTCAGAAGACCTTGCGGGTCAGGATTGTGACTGGCTTCTATCACTTTTGTGCAGGAAAATGGGCATACATCACTGCAAAGGAGGCTTGGAAATAAGGAAATTATCTGTATACTGGGGGTGTGGGGAGCATTTTGGTGAGCACATTGCAATGTTGTATTCCATCCTATTTCCATACTTTGTTCACTCTTGGATGAGGCTGATGAATAGACAGTTAACTGGTCATGGTGGATGCCTGTTAATCATGCATTTGGTGTAAAAATTTGGAAGTCATTATTGAAATAGAAGCACTGCTTTTTTGGCAATCAAACTTTTCCAGTGCTAACTCACTTGAATTCTCATAATCGTAAAAATTTATTTTTTGAGCATTTTAAGTGTGCAAATAATTTTTACACCAATTTTCTTATTCTAGCTTAGCCATTACTTTGTGGATTGTCAAGATCTATTTCTCTCCTCCATTTTATAAGCATAACACTCAGGAGGTTAATGGTGTATACACCTCATCTAGTAAGTAAAAAGTGCCCTGTAAACAGTGTTGTCTAAGAAAAAGTGTGTTAGGCACCCTTAGTTGTGCAACCACTAATCATTCACCAAGTTTCTTTATGGAAATTGTTCTCATTTCATTCAGGTTTGCGGCAGGTGGTAGTTATATGACACAACTCAGGGCAGGGATGCCTAAAGTAGAAGTCTCTTCTAAAAAAGGACAGGTGGAGCTGATTCTGCTTTCTTTTCTTCCTCTATGAAGAAAAACTGCCCAGGTCTGCAGATCTGTTTTATTGAAGTGATCATGCATGCATATATATACACACACACATACACTATATATGTGTCTGTGTGTATGAATATATATATGTGTGTGTGTGTGTAAACACTGTGATATATGTGTGTGTATGTATACACAAACACTGCTATAACAAATTGTGACAAATTCAGAGGCTTAAAACAAAACGCCTTTACTATCTTATAGTTCTGGAGGTCAGAAGTCTAAAATTGGGTGTCTTTAGTGCCGTGTCCTTTCTTAAAGTTTCAGGAAATAATCCGTTTCCTTGCCTTCTTCAGCTTCCAGAGGGTGCTGCATTCCTTGGCCCAATGCTTCTTTCTTTCATTATTCCAAACTGTTTCCATCATCTCTCCTCCTACTAACCACATTCTTCTTATAAGTTCCCTTTGATTATATTGGGACAATCCATAGAATCCAGTGTGATTCCCTGATCTCAGTATATCTAACTTAATCATATCTGCAAAGTCACTGTAAGGTAACATACTCACAGGTTTTGGGGGTCAGGACATGGACATATTTGAGGGGCCATTATTTAATCTACTACAGCTACTCCCTCCTCCAAAAAAAAAAAGGCATATTTTAAGGTCAATTAGATTAAGCATTGGAGTTAACCCAGAGAGGGCTTATTGGAATATGAGGCCAATGACCAGTACTCTGTGGGCCAGGGCTGATACCGATAGACACTGGAAGAAAGACCACCTGTACTCCTCTCAAAGAAGCCAGAGCTGTGGACCACCTGTTTACTGTCCTCTGGTATCTTGCCCCTCCTGCTCTCAAAGTGATGGATTTTGTTATCTTCTCCCTTAAGAGGAGCTTGAAGCACTCCACACACATTTGGCTTATTAATCTTCATAACATCTCTGAATACCCCTGTGAAGTTATCAAAGGGCAAAGGAAAGGGTAGTAATAATTATCCTCATTTAATAGATGGGGAGATTGTGACAGAGAAGCGGTTCAATTACAGTCTCTAATGAGTTGTAGGGAAAGGCAGGAAAAGGAGCGAGATGGCTGCCAAACCCATCCCTTCAACCACTATTTTGCTTTTACAACTTCCTTACTAAAAGTTTCTGAAAAACATGGTATGGGCTTTCTGAAGAGTGGGCTAGCAGCAACAGAGGTGTAAGTTACATTTATATATGCATCTCTGCTTGTATCACTGCCTATGATGGACAGCTTGCAAACTATCATCCTTAGGTGAGGCCAAAATAAGCCACTCTCAGAGAAAGCTAAAACTGAAACGTAAGGAGAGTTGTTAGGACTTAATTTCTTCACATGGAAATTATTTGCTAATAACATATTTTTTCGGTGGGTACGATGTACCTCTTTTCAATCTGAAATTTAATATGGGCTGAGTCCAAGGAAGTCTACTGTATTCAACCACATCTTTTGTACTTTCTAGAAAATATATCTTCAGCTATTTTGGCCCCTAAATTAGTCATAAAACCATTTACTAAAGCAAATTAATGGAGATTATTTTCTCTGTGTTGGGAAAAGCAAGAGGACTCAGGTTAAAGATGTTTGCCCACCCATATTTCTAAAACAGACAATGAATGATACTGGTCAAAGACACTATATCACTCTCTTTCTTCCTTTCCAACCCTTCCATTGTTCTTTCAGATAATACCAATTTTTAAATTTGAGTCAGACAGAGAAGTTCACTACACTGAGAGCAAACCCCTGAGAGATTATGTAATGTGATGCAGTAGAGAGCTGGAGTCAGGTAGGCATCTGTCTTTGTTGAATTCTGTCTTGATTTCCCTTGGTGACTACAGGTGAACCTTTTGAAATATGGCCTCTGCCATCCCTCCCAGTCTCATGTCTCTAGCAAAACTATAACACGTGTGATTTTCCAAGCATAACATGCATTTTCTCATTTTATCTCTTCTCTTTGAGATTCACTTTTCCCTGTATACATTTGCTTTTTATACTTAATTATTCTCCTGACTCCTATTGATTCTTCAGGTCCCAGTGAGGTAAGAGATCAACAGGACTTTTTTTTCTGAGCACAAGTTACAACTCTGCTGATCAAAACAGGATGTAGTAAAGAAACCAGCTAAAACCAGCCAGGACGAGAAATTAGAGTGTGTTTGCATAAGACACTCCTACCAGCACCATGACATTTTACAAATGCAATGGCAATGTCCCAGAACCTTATAGAGTACTGGGAACTCCCCCATTTTTTTCCAGAAAGTTCATGAATAACCTGCTCCTTATATAGCATATAATTAAGAGTGGGTATAAATACAGCTAGCCAGCAATCCTTGAGTGCTACCCTGTGCTACTGTGCCTATGGGATAGCCCTGCTATCCCACAGACATATGGAGCAACCATTTTGCTGTACACTATTGCTTTAATAAAGTTCCTTTCTTTCACTATTGGCTCACTCTCGAGCTGTTTCCTGAGCAAAGCCAAGAACCCTCTTGGGCTGAACCCCAGTTTGGGGTTTGCCTACATCATCTGTTTACATATCATTCCTTTCTAGAAGTCTCCTCTTTCTCCCTAAGGCTAGATTAGATATCCCCACAATATGCTCCATGATACCCAACAGGTGTTCCCAAAATATTTATTAAATGAATACTAAGTTCAATGTTCCAATATTTTCTAAAGTTATACTTTAGAAAAGTGTAACTTTAAGAAATACTTTTTAAGAGAATCATTAAATCAAAGAAAAGCTCAAAAGCAAAGGCAATCCTTACACAATTACCAGACATTCATAATCATTTATCCTGGAATATCATTTATAGAAAATGTTCTTACAGAAATAATAGAAATCTAGAAAACAAAGCATTGGCAAGAAGATATTTATGGCAGCATTATTTGTACCATAAAACATTGGAAACAATACCGATTTTCTTTCTTGTTTTCTTTTTCTCTTTTTTTCTTTTTTTTTTGAGATGGAGTCTCGCTCTATCGCCCAGGCTGGAGTGCAGTGGCACGATCTCAGCCCACAGCAACCTCCGCCTCCCAGGTTCAAGCAATTCTCCTGCCTCAAGTAGCTGGGGTTACAGATGCCCACCACCACGTCCAGCTAATTTTTTTGCATGTTTAGTGAGACGGGATTTCACCATGTTGGCCAAGCTGGTCTCAAACTCTTGGCCTCAAGTGATCCTCCTGCCTGCACCTTCCAAAGTTCTGGAATTACAGGCATGAGCCACTGCACCTGGCCCAAATTTTCAAATACAGAATTTAGGATATGTTGCGGTTAGATTTTATTCATTCATTATTTTTTTTTACATGAAGAGTCTATAATACCAAGCAGATAATAGTAGAACAATGTTCAACATAGGATGCAGGTTAAAAGTGACATACAACACCTAATAAAAATTTAAATTTATATTAATAAAAAATAACCACAAACTTGGAATAAAAAGAAATGGGGAGGAAAAAATAGAGACATCAAAGTGTTTTGGGCATCAGAGCTATGAATTATTATATTTCATTCTATATTCCTTATTATATACTCTAAAATTATGATAAGCATACCTTAAAAATTAACTTTATTAAAATCTTACTACTTTATAAAGACAACACCTATATTCTCAAGTTCCACAAAATATGTAAAAAATAAAGTGAAAAATATACATACCCACAACAAATGAACAATAACACCAAACTGTATTTTAAAAGGCATAAATGAATTCATATCTAATGAAAATTAATGACTTCTTTTTCTGGCAGGCCTTATCTATATCTTATGCAGTTCAACTGGCAGTAGATACAGAAGTAACATGCTTGAGGAAAATTTCTTCATGTGTTGTTTTCTTCCTGCCCAGCATTGCTTCCGTGTATTTTGGAGATTACATCCTGATTTTTCTTTGGAGACCACCCATGCTGTATTTGCAGTCTCTAGGTTTTAAGTGGGGTGGGCACAGGATTCAGGTGGGCCAGTCATTTCATTCCATTCTGATCAAAAGGAATTGATCCAGAGATGGCTTAGGAGCCAAGCTAGGTCAAGGTCAGTAATTCTTATGGTTTTGCTGAAAAATATAGAAACGGATTCAGATTTTCCTAGGGACAACCAGTAAGGCCTGTGAGTTCCTGAATTCATTTATATCTGAAATAACTTGAGACACTACATTTTCTGGTTTTGTTTAAGCTATTTTGAGTTAAAATTTGAAAGAAAACCTTCTCTGTTTCTACTCTGTAACTACTTTGAATACTTCAAGTCTGACATCAGATTGCAGGTGTTTTCCCCAAACCAATCAATTCTCAGCAGACACCCACTAGGTATCCTACAACTTAACTCAGTACTGACCCTAACTACTTGGAGTTAATGCAGACCCCACAGGTTAAGGGCTCAGTCCCACAAGACTGCCTGCCTCTTTCTGATGCCATTCATTCACAAGTAGTGTGGGTCCTCGGGTTACCTACAACTCCTATCTGACGTGCCCAGAAATGGCAGGTTTCCACAAACCTCTGCTCAGTTTCTGTAATGTGGTAAAACAACACACAGAACTCAGGGAAAAATGTGGTTCTTATTATTACCAGTGTATTGCAAAGGATATATTAAATAATACAAATGAACAGCCAGATGAAGAAGCCAGATGGAGAGATATATAGGACGAGGTCTGGAAGGATCCCAAGTACAGGAGCTTCTGTTCTTGGAGTTTTGCTGTGTATCACACTTCTGGCATGTGGATGCATTCTTGTTCATGAACCCCAAAACTTCTGGAACCTCCTTTTCGGTTTTATGAAACTTTCTCACCCTCTAATCACATAGTTGCTTTTTTTCTGGCAACCATCCCCTGTAATGTGGTTATCTAGGGGCTTTCCAAAAGTCACCTCATGAACATAAACTCAGGTGTGGTTAAAATGGGTTTTTTAAAACTTTTATTTTAAGTTCAGGGGTACATGCATAGGTTTGTTACATAGGTAAACTTGTGTCATGAGAGTTGGTTGTACAGATTATTTCAACACCTAGGTATTAAGCCTAGGACCCATTAGTTTTTTTCCTGATCCTCTCCCTCCTCTCACCCTTCACCCTCTGATAGGCCCCAGTGTGTGTTGTTCCCCTCTTTGTGTCCATGTATTCTCATTGTTTAGCTCTCATTTATAGTGAAAATATGCAGTATTCGGTTTTCTGATCCTGTGTTAGTTTGCTAAGGATACTGGCCTTCAGCTGGAATATGACTTCACTCCTTTTTATGGCTGCATAGTATTCTATGGTGTATGTGCACCATATTTGCTTTATCCAGCCCATCATTGATGGGCATTTAGGTTGATTCCATGACTTTACTATTGTGAATAGTGCTGCAATGATCATTTGCATTCATATGTCTTTATAATAGAACAATTTATATTCCTCTGGGTATATACCCAGTAATGGGATTGCTGGGTCAAATTGTATTTCCGTCTTGAGGAATTGCCACATTGTCTTCCACATTGGTTGAACTAATTTACACTCCCATCAGCAATGTATAAGCATTCTTTTTTCTCCACAAACTCACCAGCATCTGTTGTTTTTTGACTTTTTAATAATAGCCATTCTTGACCGGTGTGACATGGTATCTCCTTGTGGTTTTGATTTGCATTTCTCTAATGACTAGAGATGTTGAATATTTTTCCGTATGTTTATTGGCCATATGTATGTCTTCTTTTGCATCTCTGTCAGGTTGATACCAGGATGATGCTGGCTTCACAGAATGAGTTAGGGAAGAGTTCCTCTTTCTCAATTTTTTTAAAAATTGTTTCAGCAGGAATGGTACCAGCTCTTCTTATACATCTGATAGATTTCAGCTATGAATGGATCTGGTCCTGGGCTTTTTTGGTTTCTGGGCTATTTATTAATATTACTGACTCAATTTCAGAGCTCTTCATTGTTTTTTTTCAGGGCTTCAGTTTCTTCCCGGTTCAGTCTTGGGAGGGAGTATGTATCCAGGAATTTATCTATTACTTCTACATTTTCTAGTTTATGTGTATAGATATATATATTCATAATATTCAATATATACATATTCATAATATTATCTGAGGGTTTTTTGTATTTCTGTGTGGTTCAGTGGTAATATTTCCCTTGTCATTTTTGATTATGTTTATCTGAATCTTTTCTCTTTTCTTCTGTATTGGTCTAGCTACTGGTCTATATGTTTTATTATTTTTTTCCATAATCCAGCTCTTGGATGCATTGAACTTTTTTTTTTTTTTTTTTTCTGAGATGGAGTCTTGCTCTGTCACCCAGGCTGGAATACAATGGCACGATCTCGGCTCACTTCAACCTCTGCCTCCCAGGTTCAAGCAATTCTCCTGCCTCAGACTCCTGAGTAGCTGGGATTACAGGTACCTGCCACCATGCCCAGCTAAATTTTGTATTTTTAGTAGAGATGGGGTTTCACCATGTTTGTCAGGCTGGTCTCGAAATCCTGACCTCGTGATCAGCCCACCTCAGCCTCCCAAAGTGCTGGGATTACAGGCTTGAGCCACCGTGCCCAGCCCACATTGATCTTTTGAATAGGATTTTTTGTGTCTCAATCTCTTTCAGTTCAGCTATGATTTTGGTTATTTCTTGTCTCCTGCCAGCTTTGGGATCTGTTTGCTCTTGGGTCTCTAGTTCTTTTAGTTGTAATATTAGGCTGTTAACTTGATACCTTTTTGACATGGGCATTTAGTGCTATACATTTCTCTCTTAACCCTGCCTTACGCTGTGTCCCAGAGATGCTAGTATCTGTGGTTGCATCTTTATTCTCATTAGTTTCAAAGAAGTTCTTGATTTCTGCCCTGATTTCATTATTTACCAAAAGTCATTTAAGAGCAGGCTATTCAATGTCCATGTAGGTTGGTGCAAAAGTAATTGCGGTTTTTGCCATTAAAATAAATGGTAAATGGCCAGGCATGGTGGCTTATGCCTGTAATCCCAGCACTTTGGGAGGCCGAGGTAGGTGGATCACCTGAGGTCAGGAGTTCAAGACCAGCTTGGCCAATATGGTGAAACCCCATCTCAACTAAAAATACAAAAAATTTGTCAGGCATGGTGGTGGGTGCCTGTAATCCCAACTACTCAGTAGGCTGAGGCAGGAAAATCACTTGAACTGAGGAGGCAGAGGTTGCAGTGAGCCGAGATCATGCCATTGCATTCCAGCCTGGGCAACAAGAGAAAAACTCAGTCTCAAAAAAAAAAAAAAAAAAGGTAAAAACCTCAATTACTTTTGCACCAAGTATGTTTTTTAGTGAATTTTTTAGTCTTGATTTCTAATTTCTGATTTCTATTTTTAGTCTGATTGAGCTGTGGTTGAAGAGATTGTTTGTTATGATTTCAGCTCTCTTGCATTTGCTGAGGAGTGTGTTTTCTTCTGATTATGTAATTGATTTTAGAATATGTGCCATGTGGGGATGAGAAGAATGTATATACTGTTGTTTTTGGGTGGACAATTCTATAGATATCTATCAGGTCCATTTGATCTAATGCTGATTTCAGGTCCTGAATATCTTTATTTATTTTCTGTCTTAATAATCTGTCTAATATTGTTAGTGGGGTTACAGTTTCCCACTATTATTGTGTGGGAGTCTAAGTCTCTTTGGAGTTCTCTAAAAACTTATTTTATGCATCTGGGTGATTCTGTATTGGGTGCTTATATATGTGACAGTTAGATCTTCTTGTTAAATTGAACTCTTTAACATTATGTAATGCTCTTCTTTGTCTTTTTTATTATCTTTGTTGGTTTAAAGTCTGTTCTCACAGAAAGTAGGTTTGCAATTCCTGCTTTTTTGTTGTTTTTTTGCTTTGTAGATTTTTCTCCATCCCTTTATTGTGAGCCTACAGGTGTCATTGCATTCAAGATGGATCTCTTGAAGACAGTATACAAATGGGTCTTGGTTCCTTATCCAGCTTGCCACTCTGTGTTTTTTAATTGTGACATTTAGCCCATTTATAATTCAGCTTAGTATTGATATGTGTGAATTTAATCCTGTAATCATGGTGTTACCTGGTTATTTTGCAGATTTGTTTATGTGGTTGCTTTATAGCATCATTGGTCTGTGTACTTCGGTGTGTTTTTGTAGTGGTTAGTTACAGTCTTTCCTTTCCATATTAGTGCTTCCTTCAAGAGCTCCTGTAAGGCACGTCTAGTTGTGACAAATCCTCTCAGCATTTGCTTGTCTGAAAAGAATATTATTTTTCCTTCACTTATGAAGCTTAGTTTGGCCAGACATAAAATTTTGAGTTGAAATTAATTTTCTTTAAGAATGTTAAATATTGGCCCCCAATTTCTTTTGACTTGTAGTGATTCAGTTGAGAGGTCAGCTGTTCGTCTGATGGGCTTCCCTTTCTAGGTAACCTGACCTTTCTGTCTAGCTGCCTTTAATATCTTTTCTTTGATTTTGACCTTGGAGAATCTGATCATTATGTGTCTTGGGGATGATCTTTTGCGAAATGCCTTACTGGGGTTCTCTGCATTTCTTGAATTTGAATGTTGGCCGCTCTAGCTAGGTTGGGAACTTTCTCATGAATAATATCCTGAAATATGTTTTCCAAGTTGGCTGTATTCTCCCCATCCCTTTCAGAGACACCAATGAGTCATAGATTTGTTCACTTTACAAAATTCCATATTTCTTTGAGGTTTTGTTCTTCCTTTTCATTCTTTTTTCTCTATTTTTGTCTGGCTTTCTTATGCAGAAAGCCACTCTTCAAGCTCTGAGATTACTTTTTTTACTTGGTCTATTCCATTATTAATACTTGTGATTGTATTACGAAATCTTGTAGTGTGTCTTTCATCTCTATCAGGTTGCTTACATTCTTCTGTATACTCACAATTTTTTCTGTCAGCTCCTGCATTTTTTATCATGATTTTTAATTCCTTGCATTGAGTTTTAATGTACTAAGCTCAGTTATCTTTGCTCCTATCTGTATTCTGAATTCTATTCCTGTCATTTCAGCCATGTCAGCCCAGTTCAGAATCCTTGCTGGAGAGGTGATGCAGGCATTTGACGAAAAGAAGGCACTCTGGCTTTTTAAGTTTTCAGCATTCTTGTGCTGAGGCTTTCTCATCTGTGGGCATATCTACCTTCAATCCTGGCTTATCTGCCTTCAATCTTTAAGGTTGCTGACCTTTGGGTGGTTTTTTTTGTTTGTTTAGTTTTATCCTATTTGATGACATTGAGAGTTTGATTGTGATATAACGTGCATTCAGCTGACAGGCTTTGTTTCTGAGAGATTTTAGGAGGCCAACACTCCACTCCCAACTCCCAGACTCTGTTCTGTAACTCTGTAGGATTTGTATTGGGCCCTGACTTTGTTCTCTGGCTCCTCGAGATTTGGAATCCACTGCACTGGGGGTGCCAAAGTTGGCAGCTGTGACAGAGTGCTAACAGGTGCTGGTAGGCACCTTGCTGCAGGCATTCGCCACAGTGGCAGTGGCCATGAAGCTGGAGAGGGGCAGGGCACTCCTGCTGGAGACTGTGTGCATGGTCCTGTTGGCATGGGGTTGGGGTGATGATACGCACATGTCTGGGTGCCTTCTCTCTGCCCCTAGAGGCTTGTTATAAATAACAAAAGGTGCTCCTATTGCCTCTATCTCTTCGAAGCTATTTCAGGAGCCACAAACAAAAACCAAGAGTTATACAAGAGATTTTTCTATTGCTTTTATCACTTAGGAAGTTACAAGTATTTTAGGAGCTGTGTGCCAAGAACAGTAGACAAAGATCAAAATATATAGTTCTCATTCTATCACAATAAGTTTTTATCATGTGCAAGATTAAAAATCTTAATTCTTTACTATTATTCAAGTGCTTCACAGATTTGTTCCTTTTTTTTCTACACATAAACATAACCGTCTATAGAAATGTCCAAGAAAAATTAAAGTATACATGTTTCAATTGAACAAACGTCTAAAGATCTAGCCCACTCTGTTAAAGTCATCTGTCCTGTGTTGCCATATCAATAAGGTCCCTAATCATATTCAACTTTTCCACCGTCACTTGCAGCTCACAGGTTAAAATACACAAAAACACCTTAGATTTTGACTTTGTTTAAGTACGATATTTGATTACCTTTATGTGAAATATTTTTCTTTTTTGATCATTTATATTTTATTCTATTAGTAGTTTTCTAAGCATTCTCCTAAAAGAGTGTTGGTTTCTTATACTTAATTACCACATTATATGCATGTATTTTATGAAATTTGTATTGAAATATTTATTTTAAATGGATTCTTTCTTTGGTATATCTTAGGGCCCTCCAATGAGTCATTGCTCTATTCTGTATTGTCTTAAAATATTTTAATTGACCAATAATTTTTATTGCCTTAAATGAAGACTACAAGAGAAAAATTCTTTATGAAATAAATATTTTCTGCATTTACTTATAGAATTATACAGACACTATCAGAGCTGAAGATCTGAAAATCTTTATGCATAAGTTAAAGTATTTGATTCTAGGCTTATAGATGATGAAAAGAGAATAAACACACACATTCTTTCAGCCAGAAGTAAGAAGCTGCTAACAATTTAATCTGGGTCTTTCCTCTATGTTCTTTCCTTGAGACTATTCAATTAGTTCCTTCAGTAATAAATTACCACTCGGTGAAACACCAAATGTCAGCTATTTTTTTTCCTAAAGAATTATAAAAACAAAGCAAAACAAAAAAACCTCTTTTCCCCTAGGATATTGGTTGGAAGGTACTATGGATGCAGCATCTGGGGTGAACAAGGGTAATGGAGTTTATAATAATTAATTTGCAGCAGCTATTCTCTAGTGATCAAAGATTGAATCATATGCAAGTGTGGTTTTAATTTCCTCTTTTAAATGAAGAACAAGAAAAACTATAAATCACATGTCCAATTCTGCCATAAATCTCATTTGTTTCATTGCTTGCTGACAGTCTAAAATACATATTTTATTCCTCTCATTCCTTGTCCATATCAGGTTCATTACATTTTATTTTTTCCAGTAATAAGTGAGTACGGGACATGCAAACTCTGAAGTCATTAGCAGTGATTTCTCTGCTGCCCCCTTCCCCCACAAGATTGACAGCAACAGGCAATCAGACACGCTACTAATATTGGCTTGTCTACACATTGCTTTTCAGTTTACATTCTGGAGGATACAAGATACATGCACCACGAAATGTGAGAGGAACCTCAAAGTGATTTGTGGGTCCAGTAGAAAAAAATAGTCTCCAACAACCTCTCCTCTTAGCAGATAGATTTTCTTCAATTTTAAAACCCCACAACTATCCATATAAATTCTTTTCACCAATGCTTCGGAAAGCCTTATATTCATCTATATAATTTACTGACAAACAGCTAAAAATACATGGCGATATCCTAAACTTTTAGTTTACTTTTTTTCTAGAAGCCAAGATTTTCTATTAGGTTTCAGATGCTTCAGATACCAAAGGAAAGTATTTTGAGCCAAATTTGTGAGATATTTTCTTTGCTCTCTCAATCCTGCACTTCCTTTTTAAATTTTGCAAACTTACATATAATTTTTCTTCTTAATTTATACTTTCAAACGTTTGATATATTTTTGTGGATACATAGCTTTTGCTATAGAAATGGCTTTGCTTGATGTAATAATATAATAGTAGATAAGGCAGTTGATTTTTTTCTTCTTTTCCAAAATAATGATTTTGCCCCACTTACATATTGATATGCTGAATTAGAAGTACAATCTTCCAAAAATAATGAAAATGTTATGTAAGATGTCTTTAGTCATTTTTAGGCTATTTTACCAGAGAAAAGTATGAGAATTTTGATAGTAATGTGGTACAAATTTGTATTTGTTGACTACAAATCTGAAACTAAGGTTATGAGTCGTCTTGAACCTGTGAGGATATATATTTTGGTATTATATCCCCAAAAGTCATAGCTCATCAATTTGTAGGCGGGAAAACAACTTTTGAAGAGGAGTCATGGATTACAATTCTATCTCAGTATCTTTGCTGTGTTTTACTGGGTAAATCATCTGGTTTATTAGCTTCTTTGGCTTTCCCTCAGGGAAAATGGTCCTTTCTCCACACTTACTCTCAAGGAAAGTATTGAAGATCACTGGCATTTGGTAAGATAACAGTTAATTTGGAAGGATACCAAACCAAGAGTAGAATTGCCTCAGCTAAATATTTAAATATATTTCCTTATTAGGAATGAGTGCCTTAATAATAGTCATATTTTTGGGCCTCTATTTTCTACATTATACAATGACGGATATAAAGTAGAACTCTAAGTTTCTTCGAAATTGTAATAAACTATGATAAGAGCTTTTTTTTCCCTCTCTAATTCTATGAGTAGCTAGCTAAGGAAATTTTGAATGTATGTATAAGGTACAACATAAAGTTTATAATATTCTGTAACAAAATACATGCCAGACAATGTTCTTGGCAACACACACATACTTAAATAGCTCATGTAACTCTATAATTCCCTTCCTTGTTAGGTAACATTATGTTCTGCATTTTACAGATGAGGAGACTTGAATCACACAAAAGAACTTGGCCAAAGTCTCACAGCTAATTAGTGTCAGTGTAAAACTTAAAGCAAACAGGCAGGTTGGCTCCATAGCTTTTGCTCTTAAACTCTGAGCTATAATGTTAGTTTTTCCCGTTAGAATGGATAGTCCAAGATCTTTATAAAGGTGGTAAGTTATTGCATTGTTTGGAGATATCTAATTGACTACCTCTGGCTATAAACACGACTTCTATAACGATATCTTGCCTTCAAAGAATACTTCCAGAAGTCCCTTCTGATCATCGTATCTTCTTCATGGATAAATGACTTGCTTCTAATGAAAGATCTACAGGCTAGTAGGCAGTTATATGTAAGTTTATGTTTGTTGTAGATAATTCATTTTAGTCATGAGAAATGGCCTGTAATATTTCCTGTACTCTAATTTCCTGAACAATATGTGCTTTCTTTTCATGTGTCTCCTTTAGAAGGCCTTCCTGGGGTCCCCTTTGATATTTTAATTCTTGTGAATTTTGCAATGATTTTGTGATATTAGAGACTTGAGACAGAGAAGAGAATCTGAGTTAGTGTCCTATTTACCTCAAAGGAGGAAACAATGACTTGAACAATAATAATAATGAGAATGAAAAAGAATGAGGAAGATTTTTCTTTCCATAGAACAATACGGAGTTAAAGTATTTATTTTAATCTTGGAAAGTCTGTTCTAGCAGCAGTATAGTGCATTGTAGAGCAAGAATACTGGAGTTAGGAGGAACAAGTCAGAGAATGGGGCAGTAACCCATGTGACATAAAATAGTGGGCTGTATTAATGCAACGGCTACGGAAATGGGAAAAATTACTGAACTTGAGACGTATTAAAGATGAACTTGTGGCCAGGCGCGGTGGCTCATGCCTGTAATCCCAGCACTTTGGGAGGTTGAAGAGGGTGGATCATGAGGTCAGGAGTTCAAGAACAGCTTGGCCAAGATGGTGAAACCCTGTCTCTAGTAAAAATACAAAAAAAATCCCAGCTACTCGGCAATCCCAGCTACTGGGCAGGCTGAGGCAGAAGAATCACTTGAACCAGGGAGGCGGAGGTTGCAGTGTGCCGAGATCGCGTCACTGCACTCCAGCCCAGGTGACAGAGAAGTACTCCATAAAAACAAAAAACAAAACAAAAAACAAAACTGAACTTGCTAGAACTTTGAAATTGGCTGTGATTTGGGGGATGAGGGGAAGAACACTGTCTACATTTCTAACTTCAGGATTAGGTAGATGGTGGGCAAATTACTTAACTTTTGTGAGCCTCAGTATCTTCAGATATGAAGTGGAGATGAACACTTTGTGAGCATACTGGACATTGCAGTGAAATCATATAGAGTACCCAGCATAGAGGCAGAAGTATGTGAACACTATTTGAAAAGAAATATTTATTACGTAGGAGACACTGAGAATTAATTATTATTTTAGCCTAGATTAGTAAGAACTGTGAGAAGACTTCACAAAGTAGGTGACAAATAGCCCCATATGAACAAAAGCACAAGGGCATGAACGTGCTTGACAAAATCCTATTTTCTGGAATCTAAAAAGCCAGAATATTGATAGTCAGCAGTAATTTTAATTTATGGCTCTTTCTTGAGAGAAATAGACAAATGATAATTCAACATATTTCTCATAATAAATATAAATTTGGGAAACTTTACAAAATACCCTCAATGGCCCATCTGCTTAGTAGAATAATTTATTCTATATCTTCCCTTCCTATTACCACTGAAAAGATGTCATGATCCCAGAATCTTCCCTCAAAAGTACAGTCAAAACAGGGAATCAGCATTTGGTGACTTGATGGAGAAGTGACGTATACATTTTGACACATTTGATTCTAACTGAATTTAACAACATAGTACTCAGTGAGTGCAGCAAAATCAAGTTTAGCGTTTTGTAATTTTGCAGGGAATTTTTTCCCCAAATATTTTCGATCTATAGTTGGTTGAATCCATGGATGCAGAATTCACAGACATGGAGGGCTAACTGTATTTGTCAAATAAGTGAATGAAAAAATGATCAGTGAAATGTCAGTTCAGGGACATGTGAGATTTGTATTCCCAATGTTTATAAAGCTGGAATTTGGAAAGGAGGGAAAGTCTGTAATTAGATGCATCCTATGTAAGCTTAATTGATGTCAAAAGTGGGATTGGAGATAGTCATCAGACATGTAGGATTATACTCATCTGTTGAGAAAAAAAAGGGATCCAGGATAACAGAGTCTCACTGTCCCTGATCTTCTGAAGATAAACTGTCACATAACTCTTTGAAGATGATATCTTTTTTCACAGTTAATGATCAAATGTCATACTACTTCAGGAATTCTGGAGACCAAATGATCAGTATGTGTGTGTGCATGAAATTAATTAAAAATTAAAAAAAAAAACTTCTCTTAAATTTCTGTTGTTTTTTTGTAAACATATAATGGAGGTACCATATATATATATTTTATATATATATAATAAATATATATTTTATATATAATATATATATTTTATATGTAATATATTTTTATATATATTATATATATTTTATATGTAATATATTTTTATATATATTATATATATTTTATATGTAATATATATTTTATATATAATATATATTTTATATATTATATATATTTTATATATATTATATATTTTATATATTATATATATTTTATATATATTATATATTTTATATATTATATATATTATATATATTATATATTTTATATATTATATATTATATATACATATAATAAATATATTATATATAATATATAACATATAATATATATTATGTATATATTATATATAATATATATTATATATGTTATATATAGAGAGAGAATATATATATACTTTATATATAGGTGTATATATATATATACTTTATATATGTGTGTGTGTGTATATATATATAGAGAGAGAGATATCCCACTATATATATATATAAAGTGCCTCTCTGATAACCAATTACCAGGGATGTATTAATAATATAATTATATGAAATACATTAATTGTATTGTATATTTTTTATTATAATCCTGAAAATTTCTAAACTATACACCACCTACTTCATTAATCACTATATACCTAGCACATATTGAGGACCTGACACATAGCAGGGATGCAATCAATAAGTAATTTTTTTTAAAAAATTAACTTTTATTTTAAGTTCAGGGGTACAACTGCAGGTTTGTTACATAAGTAAACTTGTGTCGTGGGGGTTTGTTGTACAGATTATTTCGTTACTCAGGTATTAAGCCTAGTATCCATTAGTTACTTTTCCTGGTCCTCTTCCACCTCCCACTGTTCACCCTCTGATAGGCCCCAGTGTCTGTTTTTCCCCTCTGTGTGTCCATATATTATCAGCATTTAGCTCCCACTTATAAGAGAACATGCGGTATTTGGTTTTCCACAACAGACAAATTAAAGAAGAAAACAAAATGGGGTGTTTGAACTTGATGATAATTCCTGGGTTATTGTGTCTGTATTTATAGAGAAGTGTAGAGACATTTCATAAATTTCTTTATTTATAAAATTTATATTTTTCATAAATATTAATGTACTATTTGTGAATTGTATTAATATGATTTTTTAAATTTTTGTGGGTACATAGTAAGCATATATATGTATGGGGAACATGAGATGTTTTGATACAAGCATGCAATGTGAAATAAGGACATGTCAGAGAATGGAGTATCCATCACCTCAAGCATTTATCCTTGAGTTACAAACAATCCAATTACACTCTTTGAGTTATTTGAAGATACTCAATTATGTTATTATTGACTATAGTCACCCTGTTGTGCTATCAAATAGTAGGTCCTATTCATTCTTTGTAACTATTTTTTTGTGTACCCATTAATCACCTTCATCTCTTCCCACCCTCCCATTACCCTTCCCAGTCTCTGGTAACCAACCTTCTATTCTCTATGTCCATAAGTTCAGTTGTTTTAATTTTTAGATCCCACAAATAAGTGAGAATATGTGATGCTTGTATTTTTGTGCCTGGCTTATTTCACTTAACATAATAATTTCCAGTGCCATCTATGTTGTTGCAATTGACAGGATCTCATTCTTTTTTATGGCTGAATAGTACTCCATTGTATATATGTACCACATTTTCTTTATCCATTCATCTGTTGAACACTTAGCATAGTTTATAAAGGATTCTCCCAAATACATACACAGACTTTTCATTCCATGGCTTCCAAATTTGACTAAAAGGGTGAAGTGACCATAAGTTTTTGAGACTTCCAGAAAATCTAACATGAATATTCAAGTCAGTGGAAATACTTGGATGGTTCACATCATCAGGGTCTTAGACAAAACCTACATGTCAGCATAGTTTCCAGACCACTATTTATGGAATTATTTCTTCATTCAATTACTTAATAAATATTTATTCAGCAACAACTAAGTGTCATGCGTTATTCCAAGAACTGAGGATTTAACAATTAATCAATATTATAAAATAAAATAAACTGAAGTCTCAAATCTCATGGACTTATGTTTTAGTGGGGATGAGAAGTACTGACAATAAATGAATTAACTAGTTACCTTGTTGATATGTTTTGACTGTGTGCCCACCCAAAATCTCATCTTGAATTGTAATCCCTAAAATCCCCATAATACCCCTGCGTGAAGGGCGGAATCAGATGGAGGTAATTGGATCACGGGAGCAGTTTTCCCTATGCTGTTCTCATGATAGTGGGTGAGTTCTCAAGAAATCTCATGGCTTTGTAAGCGGCTGGCATTTCCCCTGCTTGCACTTCCTCTTACTGCGCCTTGTGAAGAAGGTGTTTTGCTTCCACTTCCCCTTCTACCATAATTGTAAGTTTCCTGAGGCCTCCCTAGCCATGCTAATCTGTTAGTCTATTAAACCTCTTTCCTTTGCAAATTACCTTGTCTCGGGCAGTTCTTTATAGCAGTATGAAAACAGAATAATATACTTGTAATATAATATTGGGTAGTATTAAATGCTAAGAAGGAAACTAGGCAGAGCAAGAGAACGAGAGTGATGTTTCCTGATCAAAGAAATTTTCCTGTTTGGGGTAGAAACCTGGAGATAGTGTTGTATCATGTAAGATTATCATCACTAATATTTCTGTCATTTCAAAACCATGAGATTTGCATCTCCTCATCATTGACATGTTTGCCCTAATGACACAATGAAATCTTCATGATCTTTTTATTGTCCTGTTGGCCCTGACCCTTCAAATTTCAGCACTCTATAACTTCCCACAATTTAATGTTATTGATAAAAACATCCCTTTCTATTGTCTCTTATGATTTGATTATTTTATTTTTCTTTCATAGTACGTTTTGTTTTCAGTCTGGGGTGAGTTCTGCTAACTATGGCCAAATTGCCTTTAAAAAAAAAAAAAAGAGTCTTAGTGGGACAACCATAGCCATTTCTTTATGTATAATCATCAGTGGCTATTTTGTGCTCCAGTGGCAGAGTTGGGTTGCTCCAGTAGAAACCACATAGTCCTCAAAGCCTGAAATAGACATCATCTAGCCCTTCACGCATGCACCCACCCACCCACCCACACACACACACAAACATACAATGCTAACTTATGGCTGAAGTTACCATCTATTGGAATTAAAAAATCATAAAAATGGAAAATAAATTACCCAAGTTTTCATACAGTCTTTTCTACTACTCTCTCTGCACTTTTCTTATGCCATAATCTTTGGTTAAACTTTTATCCTTTCTACTACTTCAACCTTCTAAAATAAGAAATGCTATTAGATTTGCAACAGATTTTTTTAGCTGCTTATTGATATACCATCCATTCCCTTTTAACCAGTATCCTAGTTGTATCTGGGGGTATCCAGATACCAGCTAAACAATTGCTATTGCAATCTGTCTTCTAGTTAAAAGTGGCCCTGTAACTCAATTTTGCCTATGGTATGAAGGGGCATCTCACTGAAGTTTTTGAGAGACGATTTTGATTCCCTGACATAAAGGAAGATGCAGTAGCTGTCGCATCTTTCCAATTTCTTCCTGTTCTGGGTGAGAACATGATGCATGGATCTGAGCACTATCTGAGGCCTGAAGACAAAAGCAAGCCAACAAAACCATAGGAAAGACAAAAGTATAGGAAAGCAGACAAATTAGAAAGAGTCTGGGACCTTAATTTCACTGAATACCTGAAGCAATGCCAGAAATCATCTATCTCCAGACGCCTTGCTACTTGAGAAGAATATAACCCCATTTGTTTAAGCTACTATAACTGGGACTTTTCTATTACTAAAAACCAAGGAAATTCCCAGAAGATACAGGAAAAGGAAAGATAGCTGAAAAAATTCAGTCTTAAATGTGGAATTCTGTATGACAAATCTTGGTCATGTCAAGCACAATGTAGCTCATTTTGTGTGACCTAAGCTAACACCAAGTCTGTTAAAACAGGAAGAACAATTACAAGAGCATTGTTATTTTCCAAGAAGGGTAGCTGTTTAATCAAAATGCCTATGAAATATACAAACACACATATGATATTCTTAAAATACTTAAAATTATAAATTAAAA
Source organism: Pongo pygmaeus (assembly GCF_028885625.2). NCBI lineage: Eukaryota > Metazoa > Chordata > Mammalia > Primates > Hominidae > Pongo > Pongo pygmaeus. Next base: position 18,234,724 of record NC_072376.2, read on the forward strand.
AAACCTAAAAGCTAGGATTCTATGTGAGTTAGTTCATTATAAGATGTTTCACCATTGCTTTGGTTGTATTAGAAATTTTGATTACATAGTCTTTCTCTTTTATAATAACTGAGATGTTGGCCAAATAAAATAAAGTGTGCTTAGCCTATCTAATGTAAACATTATATGTAACTTTGTTCTTCAGACAGAAATCAGATAGTTTAAAACTGTGACAGCAATTTAAATGTTCATAAGTGTACATTCAGAAAGTTTCTTGTAAAAACAAGTTTCCAGTGTCAGCTTATTGATGACATTAGCCTCTTTCTCTTGGGGAAAGCCAATAAAAAAAAATAAATAAAACTATATCTAACAACAAAAACATAGTTGATATTTTTTCATTTAGATTCAGCTAAGTGAAAAAAGTATTATATTTTTTATTGTCAGGCAAGTGAAAGTGGAAAGATCATGTAGCATAATCTATAAATGTTTCAACATATCTTGGAAAAATGTTATATGTCTTCTCTATGGTAGGAGAGATGACCTGGCCAGGCGTGGTGGCTCATGCCTGTAATTCCAGCATTTTGGGAGTCTGAGGTGGGCGGATCACCTGAGGTCAGGAGTTTGAGACCAGCCTGGCCAACATGGCAAAATCCCGTCTCTACTAAAAATACAAAAGTTAGCCGGGTGTGGTGTTGGGCGCCTATAATCCCAGCTACTTGGGAGGCTAAGGCTGGAGAGTCACTTGAACCCAGGAGGCAAAGGTTGCAGTGAGCCGAGATCGTGCCTTTGCACTCCCGCCTGGGTGACAAGCATGAAACTCCATCTCAAAATAAGAAAAAAAAAAAGTGATGACTTACAGCTAACAAGAAACATTCATCAGCAGGATCGCATGTGTGAATCAATGTATGGTTTTTGGTAATACTTTAATTGAGGACATAAAATTAATTTTATTATAGAAATGCTTTATTATTTCACCTACTTGTTACCATTTTGTTTATTGAATTAATCAACACAATGAAACATGCAATATACGAAAAATCTATCTAAATAACAACATTACTCTGAGAAGAGAGTTTAAGATTGTGGGAAGTGTGTTGATTTGAAGGCAGACATTCCTAAGTCTGAAGCCCAGCTTGGCTCTTCATTTCATGTGTGACCTCAGGAAACAACCTAGCTTTTGTCACTTCACTTCTCATCTTGTCGCTTGGCCCCATGTTGTAAATTTGTTGTAAGGATAAGGTAAGATAGTGTATACATAATGCCTAACATTGTTCCTAGGCCAGAGAGACCTCCATGGAGCTGTTTTGTATTCTTCTTAAAGACTTAACAGCTCATTACCTGGGTCGAAAGAGAAGCCACCATTCACAAAGTACAGATTGAACATTCTGAGTGGGTGGAGAACAGAGCTTGTGGGGCAGAGAAAGGAGGAATGAAAAACGTTATATGTGAGCTTAGTGTTGAAGAAATAATTTTATCTGAAAATGGAGAGAGGGTTGGCTGTGTCTTCTGTTTTCTCTTTAGGAAGCAATCTCTTTCTGCTTCTCATACGGCAGAGATGTATGTCTTTTCCAGTATCAAGTTCACATAAGCTTTGTTAATGTACTGCATGATTTGAGGTCTTCACTATTATCCCTCATTATTTGCTGTCTTGCTCAATTTAACCTCATCCATCTGAAAGCTGGGAAATTGTGTTTAGATTCTTTTTCATTGTTGTTTGGGTTAAGTAGGCTTGAACGCAGGGAATCCGTAATGACCCATTTTCATTATGTGAGGAAATTATATAATGTAGTATACCAGCTTTGCATTTAACCTTAAATTTTTACTCCATTATTTAGTCATTAACCTTATGTTTTATATGACCCCAATTCTTAGGATGATCAGTAAAGGCTCGCTTCTGTATTATTGTGGGGTAAATTGAATTAAATTCAACAAAATTTCCCAAGTCCCAAGCCTTTATATCTTTATCTTTCTATCCCCAATTCCTACCATGGTATCTGGCCCGAATTAGGAGCTCAATAAATATTTTTAAATGAATAAATGTTAGGTGATATGAAGGATGTCAACATGAATAAGATTTTGTCTTGATACTCAACAATTTTGAAAAATGATTATGAGGGCTAATTAAAACATATCAGAATAATTTCAATGCCTGATTATATGTTAAAAGTTACAAAGTAGTATGTGAATTATGAGATTAGAAGGGTACATGACAACTGGTTAGGAAAGAAGAACTGGAAGACTTAAAGCAGAAGGCAACATTGGAAAATAATATCAAAATGTGATTGAGAAAGGGATACTCTGATGTCCACACATATAATTCAGATACATTGCAATGTTTTCCTTCAAGGAGGGGACCATGTCTATTATATCTGCATCCTTGCCACATTATACAGATATTGAATAATCCCAGAGGCACGCAGTAAATAGTAAATAGATTGTGTAGTTTTGTAGGTAACATAGAATGGCTTGATTGATAAAATTGATCAGCTACCATGAAAAAGTTGGGACTACCTAATTAAGCTAATTTGTTGTTGTTTGTTGTATGTTTGATAGTTAGAAGAAATCTGCACAGAGGAGAATTTTGCCAAGTATTACTTAATATTCTAATATAAATTATCGAACAATTTTATAAAAGTTCAAAGAATCCTAACAACCAGCATAAAGTAAGGTGTTTGAGTTAGACAATATGGTTTCAAATTCAGACCCATTAGTTTATAGCCACGTAAGTTGATGTAGGTTATTTGACCTCTTTTAGCATCCACTTCAGCATTATTAAAGTAGTAATAATAACCTCTACTTCAATACCTGTATGAAAATTAAATAAGATTAAAATTCACAAACTACTTAGCAAATTTCAGAGCCTTAGTGTTTAATAAAAATAAGCTTCTTTTATATCAGCTAAAATGATTTGGTTTCCAACAATAGACATTTTAACCCAAATTAACTTAAAGAATAAAAAAGAATATTTATCACATGTAACAAAAAGCCAAAGGAACACATTTTACCTTGAGTCCCTCAGGGGCTTAATAATGCCATTAGGGAACCAGATTCCTTCTTTCTTTCTGCACTGAAAATTCTTAGTGAATTGGTCCTGTGTGGTGGCATGTTAACGCTGCTTACCCTCATGGCCCAATTTGGCTGTATCAGTTCCAGACATCACATCTAACACAGTAACCTCCAAAAACAGAAGGTGACTGTTTTTCCTTGTCTCTCATAATTTTGATAAATAAACATTTTAAAATAAGCATAATAGTTGTGTTTTATGTTTCTTTAGCCAAAACAAGACATATACATGTCTTTAGGTCACTAGCAAGAGCATGAGAGTATTTTTATTACGATGGACAGGTCGTTTGGGGTGCACTGCATTTTGAAGAGTATAAATTTAAAGTATAAATTTCTAGTTTGAATTTTTTGTTTTATTTTAAATACTTCTTGGTATCCTCTCTTGAATAAATAAAAAATAAGTAAATAAAAAGGGGAAATTTTCCTAATGAAATTATTCTTTTTTTGGGGGGTGGGGAGGGGTGGACAGAGTCTCTTTCTGTCACCAGGCTGGAGTGCAGTGGCACTATCTCGTCTCACTGCAACCTCTGCCTCTCAGATTCAAGCAATTCTCCTGCCTCAGCCTCCCGAGTAGCTGGGACTACAGGTGCCTGCCACCACGCCAGGCTAATTTTTGTATTTTTAGTAGAGACGGGGTTTCACCATATTGGCCAGGCTGGTCTGGAGCTCCTGACCTTGTGATACGCCCGCCTCGGCCTCCCAAAGTGCTGGGATTACAGGCGTGAGCCAAATTATTCTTGAACACATAGGAGGCCTAATTAAGTATCTGTTTCTATCCAATGAAAGTACAATCAGTCAAGTCGACTTACTCAATGGAAAAAATGAATAGTTCCCTTACCTTTGTAATCTTTAGGTAAGGAGTAAAAGATAAAAATATCAAATTGAATCTTACAAGCAAGTATCAACAAATGATAGTTGATGAACTATCTCTTTTTTTCAAATCTATTTTCCAAAAACCCATGGTCTTCTCTATGGCATATGAATTTTCTATAGGTTCTCCAACATATATGTATTTGACGTTTATGAAGTAGTGTTCAGTTCTGTGAAATTGCATTTAACTGCAGATGAAATATGCATTTTTGGATTGACCCCCAAAGAGACGTGACATAACTAGTCAGTTCTAACAGTGACTTAGAGGCAGAGACTCATGTGCCAAACATTTATTCACATTGTATGTGCCCTTTCAGTCTTTTATTAATCTGTAACATTATAAGAAAACTTTACCACAAGAAAATACAAAGAAAACCATAATTTTGTAGCAGCATTATTATCTTAAACTACAATTTACAATAAATATATGAAGAATTTGACATGAGGAAAAAGCAGTATACAATAAGCAGGAATGCTTCTACTTAAATCTTAACACATTGGCCTATTTTTGCCAGATGTTTTTATTTTAGCATTTTTTGTTCAATATAAATGACAATATTTTTTCCAACTGTAAAAAGAATGAATAATTTATGAAAAAATAGCTTGTGAAACATTACATTTGGCATTTCTGTTTAGTGCCAAGATTTAGCAGTGCAGTGGGAAAGTTACAAATTATTAATGTGTTCATTTCATTAAATGACCATAGAGTTTTCCTTTCCTTTTATAGATAAATTTTCCCCATTTCCAATTTTATCTTTACTTTTTTTCCATGCATTGTGTCTCTATAAACTACAAAATCCGCCCAAAACAGCTAGTGATTTAGTATCGCCCAAATGTTTAAAATATTGTAGGAAAAAGTTAAGTAGCAAAACTAAACAATTAAATTACTAGAATCGTGAACATGACACTTACTGGTAGGCTTTTGTATTTCCTGGTTAGTAGCATAGGTTTGGGGTTATAAATTAATATTACAGCTCTCTCCAGCACAGGATATGCTATGACATTTTGAGATCACAGAAGAAATGCTAGTTTAGAGATATTTGAATGGAATTGCAGTTAAAATAATCAGGTGATGTTGTAAGAAAAAATAAATCTCAAGATGATGTTATTATGGGCCTATGCCATAGTGCACATGAAGATTATTAACCACCCATCAAACTTTCATGTTACTACATCAAGAGAATCAAGAGAATAATAATTATCTAGGATTTTATATTTGATTAGAAATATTTTTGACATTTAAGAATTAATATTAAGGCACATTTTCAATACTATGTTTAGTCAACTCAGTCCAGGGTTATAGAGATTATTCATAATTTGCTTATTGTAGGTAAGTAGGAGATGACTACGATTTTGTAGGGAGACAGAAGATGGCAGTAAGATGTAACAATTGAAGGCTAATTAATTTTTCAAAAATAAATCTCATAGGATGTCATTATCATGATGCCTTCAAACATTCTTGTCCGTGCTGCATTGTTCACAAATTGGGTTGGCTGACTCATAATAATTAAACACCTAAGAGAAAGAACCATATAAAGCAAACCCTTAGTAAATTCATTTCAAAGGGGACATTCCTTTTAATTGACCAAAATCATTCTATCTTTCATCCAAGGAATTCTCATCCAAGCTTGTAGCTCAGGGAAATCTGGATTACTAATTGGAATGTTGCCTGGAGAGCGCAGAAACAAAGCAAAGACAAGTGGTGGGTTTGGCCAAGATGAGAAGGCACCACTCTAAGACAACTGAAAGTTGTGTTTTTTCTCTGGACACTTTGCATGCACTTTTTCACTGTGTGGCTCCATACTTTTTCATGCACAGTCTTTCTCCAACATAAATCATCAGTTTGCCACTTCCAAATTTAAGTCACAGTTTAGTATACCACTCTTAAATTAACTTTCATTTTGCTGTCAGTGGTGTGTTTGGATGTTCCCAACAGTTTTCAGTCACACATTTACAGTCTCAGGTTACTATTGGATTTGTCTGATCATATTTAAAATCTCAAAAAATCACAATTATTTATTTTTATTTATTTATTCATACATCATTCTTGCCAGTAAGATCATCTTTTTTTTTTTTCCTGGAAATCACCGACTTACTCCTTTTCCTTACTGTGTGTCTCAGTTTTCTATATCTAGTTTCTAATAATCATGCTATTGATGTCATTTAAGATCTACTGTCTAATTACTAGTAACTTAAATATCACAACATCTCTGGTACTGATAGACCTAGGATCTGAAATTATGTTTATATGATCCAAAGTTTATGACTTATTAAAAAGGAAGTAAAAAATATTGTTAAAATTACAATTACATTAAAAAATATGGAGTAGTACATATACCAAGGGTCAAATGAATCTTTATTTCGTAAAATAAAACCACCAAATAACGGTTATTTTATTTTATGAAGGAAAGATTCATTAACCTTGATGGTGGAGGCTTGGGGGGAGGAAGAGCATCAGGAAAAATATCTAACAGATGATGGGCTTAACACCTAGGTGATGGGATGATCTGTGCAGCAAACCACCATCTCACTTGTTTACCTATATAAAAACCTGCACATCCTGCACATGTACCCCAAAACTTAAATGTTGAGGAGGAAAAAAGAAATATCAAAAAATAAAATAAAATGACCAAATTATTAATTCACAATGAAAGGTCACTGGTTGATTTGTTCAGCTTTCAGCTGAAATCCCCAAATGCAAAGTAACTTTAAAGAACAGTGTACCCTACTGGGAATTCACAGAAAGCAACAACACTATAATCACAACAACAAATATAAATTGGACCTTCATTGGCTCTCAATGATCTTTTCATCCATCTCTTACTAAATCCATTTTTATTTTATATCAATTCTATTTAAAACCTCCCACTTCTCTTTGAGCTCCTGGTTCTTTACTCTGCTCCTCTCGTGGTTAACAGATGATCTTGCTTTCATTTATTGTTCATACAAGAACAAATGAACAGTAAAGAAACACCTAACTACTCACATTACACTTGGAATTTCTATAACAAATGAATTCTATCTCAGAGTTCTGAAATAATTTAAAATTAATCTCACTGAACCAATGAAAGTACACTATTTATAAAATATGAAAAAGAGAAACAGTACAAAAAGCTAAAGGGAAAAGAATAAAATAATAATTTTTTTTTTTTTGTTCAAAGAGAAATTGCAGGTAGTTTGCACAATATAAGATGAGAATTCCATGCCCAAATTTGGGCAAAAATGATAATAGATATTTTAAATGCTGTCTTATATTTGAATTTAAAAAAATTATGTATAAAAGTAAAATACTTGTGATTGCATTTGATGGCACTGGATGCCATTATCCTTAGCAAACTAACACGGGAACAGAAAAACAAATACCGCATGTTTTCACTTACAAGTGGGAGCTAAATCAAGAGAACACATGGACACGTAGAAGGGAACAACACACACTGGGGCCTATCAGGAGGTAGAGGGTGGGAGGAGGGAGAGTATCAGGAAAAATAACTAATGGATATTAGGCTTAATACATAGGTGATGAAATAATCTGTACAACAAACCTCCATGACAAAAGTTTACTTAGATAACAAACCTGCATTTGTACCCCTGAACTTAAAAGTTTAAAAAAATCAAAAAATTAAAATTAAAAAATGTAAAACACAGCAAATTTGAAAAGTATACTAAAATGGGAAGCAATAAATAAATAAATAAATAAATAAAACAAGGAAACCTCCACCTTGCAATGATAGATTTATTCAGATTTGTTATGAATTGTTTGTCCACTTCTCTCCTTTGTCATCATTACTTATGTGGAGTAGATTTTTTTCAAACCACTGACTTTAGGCTTCATATAGACTTCTTTTGGCCGAAGAAATATGATTGGTTTGAGTGTGATGCTCAAGCCTATGCTTTTAGGAGCAGTGCAAGTTTTTGTTTTGTCAATCTTCTTGCATTGTCGGAATGCATGTTGGAATGAATCATTGGAAACACGTTGCCCTCTTGTGTTCTTGTCCTCCACCAAAGGACTTGAAGAAACTCTTCTTGTCCTTGTAACTCAAGAAGAAAGTGTTCTTTCAAAGGACATCTAAACTCAATCTGCACACTCAAGCCAAGCTCACAGAAGACCAGCCAAGACCAGCGAAATCATGGAGGCTTTGGAATGCTTTGAGGTACAAAACTCAAGCTTTACTTAATGTGAGTGACTATTTGTTGTAAGCTAATGAAATTTTGCATTTGTTTTCATGTACATAATCTAGTAAATGCTGACAAACATGTGCAACATCCCAATATCTCTTTACCCCTTCACTGAGTGAGATGGGTAGAAAAGAATTGTCAAATATTTTAATGTGTTATTATGTATACCTTTATTCATAGTTAGATGAATTGAGGTGATATTTAAATGTAATTTTCTGGCATAACATTTTTATTTAATATTGCCTATGATAATATTATTTTATAAAGTGCATTTGTAGTGGGTGCATACTATTCCATAAGACGAACTTTCAACTTTATTTAATGGAAATAAGCTTAAAAGCCTACATTGTTAGACCATTACATTGTTTTCAAATATATTTTACACTGGAATGAACCTCTTTGACCTCATTCTTGTTTATATTACAGACAAGATATGAGTTTCCAAAAATAGACTTAATTTATCAAAATAAACATATTTTAAGATGGCTGATGCACATAGGTTTTGTCATCTAGAAACTTTGGAGTAACTTACCCTTCTATACCCAACTTACGAAGCTTCATATTTTATTGTATTCTCATTACCATCAAATATTAAAATTTCTAAACATTTCCTAATTGCATAGGCAGAAATGACATCTTGTTTTAATTAGGGTTTAAATGCCATTTAACTATTTAACTATAAGCATTAGATGACAATTGCTAATCAAGAGTCAGGCAATGATTACAGTGCATAAGGTATGCAACATTAATTTATTTCATGCTAACATTGTTTCCTTTTGAGAGGAGCATCATAGAGATGGTATGGAATAGATGTCTGGAGACATAATATAGTATTAGTATTTGACTTGTTGCAATGATTTAAGGGTCCTATAGGTATTTAGTAGGTAGAGGCCAGAAATGCCACATTGTTTTGCAGTGCATTGGATGGTCCTTCATAAAAGTGTCTTGTCTCAAATGCTAAACACAATTTCCTTGAGAATCATTAGACTATAAGATGTAATATTGGGTCAATGGCAACCTAAGTGATCTCTGCAAGATCGATGATAATGCTTTTCTCTTGGCCCTCTCTCTTTTTCTCTTTTTTCCTCTCATTCTCCAGACACAGACACACATACAAACACACACACATAAACACATGCAAATACTAAATATTTAATTATAAATTCATGTAATGAATTGAATGAGTATAGCAGTACCACGTAGTTCAAATTCATCAGCAGCAAATAGAAAAGTATCACCAATGTCCTGGCTGAAAAAACAGATTCCAAGAATGTAAAGTATCAGAATGAAGGATCAAATCCTATTTTATTTTCGACATTTACAGCACTCCTTCTTCTCTTATAGAACTGAATCCATTTTAACTTGTATTGACATCGTTTGAATTAATTTTTTCACTTAGACTCTATGTGCCTTGAGAGTATACCATTACTAGTCAACTCTGGAACGTGGTATATTTCAATTACTCTGTATCTATTTAACAACATAAAGAATAAGTGAATTAATATCATCAATTTGCATCTATTCTGTATATAATCCCACTCACCAAGAAAACTGATGTTGGTAAAACGTACCATTAAAAGTTTGGACAGGAAAAAAAGAAACCACCCAAGTATTTTTAACAGGAAGGAATCTAAAGCAGGAATAGTCACTTGAAAACCCATGGAAAGTGCTATGGGAGCAATAGTCAGTGAGAAATTATTAACTTCAGGAAAATTAGGACACAAGGAAATTGAGTGCAATTGTTGCCAATAATCTCAGTTGCTGTCAACAATGAAGCAGGTGATTTGAAGAAGTTTACTCAGAACCTGTTGAAAACCATACCTCTGCCCTCTGCCCCCATTTCTCCTAGCTTCTACTATAGGAGAATGGCAATGACTACTCCTTTCTAGCCATGTTCTAAATCTCATATGAGTACCTCTTACAGTCAGACCCTGAGCTTTGCCCAGTGAGCCAGAAAAATCGGGAAATTACAACTTCCAAGGTACAAGCCACTGTGATATAATGAGAATATAGCAGGGGTGAGGATGGGAGTGAGATGCCAGTAGTCAATCTACCACACTAGACAGCATTTCCAAATTCTGGATATTTTCATTTTTCATTTTGCTTCTTGAAACATAGTAGAACTGTACTATCTGTTCCATGTTTTTTTCTCTTTCTGAATTACATTCATGTTTCAAAAGCAGGGCTATAAAATATGTGTTCAGGATAGCATGGAGTTTTAGGAATATAGCTATGAGGAAGTATGACTCAGATGTGGAAGACATGGCAGAGCCTAGCTCCAAAGACCTCTAATTTCAGCAGCATCAAGCATATGACAGCCTCTGTAAAACACTGTGGAATGGTAGGTGGCTAGAAATGGGACAAAGCCCAACGAACAAACATGAATTTGGAAGTGGATTTCAAGGGCAAGAATGAATTAGTTGGAGTTGGGCAGAAGTCAAAAAGATTCATGAAGATGATGTTAAGGTGATAATTGCAAAAATGAGAAGCGGAGGGCTTAAATTTGTGTGCTGTTGGCAGGAAAAAAGGAATTTCAAGGTAAAGAGACATCATCAGGAAAATGAAGGATATCTACTGCGAAACTCAGAGATAATTTTGTTGGATACAATAATACAACTACAGCTGTCCTTGGTGATGAGTCACTCCTCTTATGACATTGACATTCCGTGATTATAAGGGTTTGGTGTAAGACTTATAACAATCTCCCTTTCGTTTTTCAGTAATTTAGTGTTTTTTAATTTAAATTGTCTTTAACCCACTTCTTGTTGACATGCCTCACTCCTTTCCTTACAATGATTCCTAATTTAAGTCTTTAACATTAACATTCAGTGCATGTTAAACAGAATTTGTCATAAATTTTAAAAATCTTCATATTACATCCTTAAGGACTCCATGAGTCATGATGTAGTTTATGATTGTAAGGATCGGTGGGATGTCAATTTGTTCATAAAAGTGACTTTTTTTTAGACCAATGGTTGGTGAACATTTTCTGTAAAGAGCCAAAAAGTAAATATTTTAGGTTTATTGAGTAAATAAAAAGGTAAATATTTTAGAGTATTTGCAAATTATCTTGCAAATATTCTACTATGTGAAAGTAGCTGCAGGCAATATGTAAATGTGTTTGTGGATATTTTTCAATAAAATACTTTTAATCGACAGTGAAATTTGAAATTTGATTTTCACATGATGTTCTTGTGTCAACAAATATTATTCTTATTTTGATTTATTTCAGATATTTAGAGAAAGTAAAATTTATTCTTAGCCCTCACGCCATACAAAAATCAGACTGTAGGCTGGATTTGTCCAGTAAGCTATAATTTGCAAACTATGCTTTAAGTATATACTTCCCACCAGCCACATGTGGTTACTGATCACATAGAATGTAGCTGGTATGACTGAATAACATATTTATTTGTTTAACTTTAAATGTCAAGAAAGATGGTTTAGTTATTGTAAAATTTTAAGTATGTTTGGAAGAAGTTGAGTATGTAAATCTACGTTCTAACTACAAATTTCATGAAATATAAGTAGCAATTAAGTATTTCTAATTAGCGTTTAACATTAAAATTGAAATATACTTAAAGTATATAAAATATATACCAGGTTTTGAAGACTTGGTATAAAAAATGTAAAATATGTTATCAATAATCTTTCATAATGAATACATGTTGAAGTGATTAAAAAACCAAATATATTGGTCTAAATAAGATATATCATTAAAGGTAATCGTATCTGTTTATTTTCTTATTATAATGTGGCTACTAGAAAATGTACAATTGCATGTGTGGTTCACTTTTATTTTTCTATTGACAGCGCTACCCTAGACACATAGCTCGGCTGCATTTCCAGGCCTCTCACAATTTGGCAGGACTACGTGACTGAATTCAGGTCAAAGGAATGCTGGCAGTAGTGAAATAGGGCACTTCTAAGTAAGGCCCATCAATGTTACCAGGTTTTTTCTTTTCACCTGCATGCCAACTAAATGCAGATCACTCAGAAGAAAACTAGGAGACCTTAGAACATGCTGGCATAGAAAGATGGAAGGACCCCACATCCTGAGAGACTGCTCAGAGTCCAAATGGCCTAGAGAACCACCCAACCCCATAAACCTATTTTCAGCTATAAGGTAAACAGTAAATAAACTTTTATGATGTAAGCCACTGAAATGTGTATATTGTTTTTATATTAGATATTCCATCCTAATTCAATGAGCCTAAAGATATAATCCATGTAACCAGGAAAGAGCACAGGGAGTAAATTCATGCTTTGAACAACTGGATATTTGGACAAAATATCTAAAACAACCATTTTCAGATTTGGAAATTTGGAAGCATAGGACTATGATCTCAGAGAGGGGAAACAGCAAATTAAACCCTGTGTTTCTATATTTGCATGAGCTTCCTCCCTGGATGAAGTTTTCAGACTTCAAAGTAGAGAGAGAGAGACAAACAGAGCCAGGTGGTGTTTCTGAGTAAAGGAAACAGAAATCAGAATTTGGGAAGCCAAGGAAACCGGAATTTGTAGGACAGAGTACTGAAGAAGAGAGTGATATGAAAAGATGCAGACAGAGAGAGAGATCTCCAAAGAGCTATGAAAGGTCCTCCTCAACAATTAGGCCAATATTGACCAGTGCATGTATGAAAGGAAACTATCTGAGACAAGGGAGAGTACCACTTAAAAAGAGCAAACAGAATGAATTCTGGTATTCACAATGAGAGTCAGGAAGAGCTGTCTCCATCAGCTGACATAGAAAGATGTAGTAATAATAAGATATTAGGTAGGGTATTGCCTTAGTCAGGCAAAACTAACTTAACTCTAGAATAAATGTCCAGGACCCAGTCTGAAAGCTTTGAAAAAAATTAAGCTACTTATAAGAAACTGAACTGCACACTAAAACAAAATAAAACACTGCTTAAAGGGAATGCAGAAATATCTCACAACCAACAACTTAAAAGTTTGTATTACAATATCGAATAAAAATTATCAGACATGTAAAGAAGTAGAAAAAGATTACCTAGAAGCAGAAAAGAAATAATCAAAAGAAGTTTAGAACAAAGAATGTTTCCAACGTTAAAGAGGAAGACTCTTTAATGTGATAAATGGGTCACTTCGTTTAGAGGAGCTAACAATTCTAAATGTGCTTGCTTCAAACAACAAGATAGACCTTGAAGGAAAAAAAAGGGGCAATACATAGAATCTACAAGTATAATAACTGACAGAACAATTAGATAGAAAATCCACGAAGACATCAAAGACTTGAACAAAACTATTAAATAATTAGATCTAATTAACATTTAAAATACACTCCACTCAATGAGAATAGAATATGTATTCTTCTGAAGTGAACATAAAACATTCAATGAGATAGATCAAATTAAGGCCATAAAACAAGTTTGAATATATTTAAAGGAATTAATCATGTAAGCTATGTTCCTGAAGAAAATGGAATCATTAGAAATCAAAACAAGAAAGATATCTGGAAAATTATCCAATATTTGTACTTTAACAAAACAACATATTGCTAGCATGTGAGTTAAAGAAAAAGTCCCAAAGTTAATTAGAAAAAAAGTAAAATTTGAGCTAAATGTAATTTAAAACATACATATGTGTGTGTTTGTCTAATAACATTAAAATACTAAGTAAAGGGACATTTCCTTCATTAAAAGTTAATATTAAAAAAATCTCAAATTTGTAATCTAACTTTTTATATTAAGAAAGTAAACAAATAAGAGTAAATCAAAACAAGTAAGGAAGGAAGGAAACAAATAATTAAGGAAGGAAACAAGTAAGGAAGGAAAAAATAGAGATAAGAATACAAATAAAAATATACAAAATAGAAAAGCAATACAGAAAATCAGTGATCACAAGTAATGGTCCTTTGTAAGGGCTAATACTATAAACCTTCTAAGGTTTTCTAAGAAATTTTCTAAGAAGAAAACATTTGTGAACTTGAGTTGGGTAAAATTTCTTAAATAAGTGACAAGAGCACTGAAAACTTTTAAAAATATTTGTTACATTGGACTTCATCAAAATTAATAGCATGTTGCTCCTTGAAAGACATTGACAAAAAAAATGGGAAGCCACAGACTAAGAGAAAGTATTTTTAAAGTATATGTCTGATTAAACACGTATCTATTATAAATGAAGAACTCTTACGACTTAATAAAAATGACAACCCAACAAAAAATGACCAAAGGTTTTGAATATATGCTGCGCCAAATAAGATATAGTATCTGCTATATCTTTAGAGGATAGTTAGTCTTTAGTATTAGCCATTATACAATTTTAATACTAAAGATTAACTGTATCAACTAAAGTTGAAGCTGTGAAGCAATTTATTCAGCCACTTTAAAAGTCAAGCAAAAATTGTTTTCATTTATGTGAGTTTCTAGTAATGTCAAAATAATAGGGGCAGAAATTATATTGTAAATTAGTGTTAGTCATAAAACAGAATTAAGGGGAGACTATAGGCTTCAGAGTGGCACAGGATAACTTTTTTCATTGATAAAATTGTTTTCTACCATGATCATAGTGGTGGTTACTCTATGGAATGTCTCTGTCAAAATTCAAAATATGGTGAATTTTATTGCATCCAAATAATAACATAAAACTGGTTTACCATTCAAATAGTAACCAAGCTCAACCCTGCTTAGCTTCCAAGATCAGACAAGATTGGACATGTTCAGGCATGGGCAAAGACTTCATGACTAAAACATCAAAAGCAATGGCAACAAAAGCCAGAATAGACAAATGAGATCTAAGTAAACTAAAGAGCTTCTGCACAGCAAAAGAAACTATCATTAGAGTGAACAGGCAACCTACAGAATGGGAGAAAATTTTTGCAATCTATCCATCTGGAAAAGGGCTAATATCCAGAATCTGCAAGGAACTTAAACAAATGTACAATAAAAAAACAAACAACTCCATTGAAAAGTGAGCAAAGGATATGAACAGACTCTTCTCAAAAGAAGACATTTATGTGGCCAACAGACATATGAAAAAAAGCTCATCATCACTGGTCATTAGAGAAATGCAAATCAAAACCACAATGAGATGCCATCTCATGCCAGTTAGGAAGGCAATCACTAAAGAGTCGGGAAACAACAGATGCTGGGAAGTATGTGGAGAAATAGGAATGCTTTTACACTGTTGGTGGGAGTGTAAATGAGTTCAACCACTGTGGAAGACAGTGTGGCAATTCCTGAAGGAACTAGAACCAGAAATACCATTTGACCCAGCAATCCCATTACTGGGTATATACCCAAAGGATTATAAATCATTCTGCTATAAAGACACATGCACATGTATGTTTATTGCAGCACTGTACACAATAGAAAAGACTTGGAACCAACCCAAATGCCCATCAATTACAGACTGGATAAAGAAAATGTGGCACATATACACCATGGAATACTAGGCAGCCATAAAAAAGGATGAGTTCACATCCTTTGCAGGGATATGGATAGAGCTGGAAGCCATTATCCTCAGCAAACTAACACAGGAACAGAAAACCAAACACTGCATGTTCTCACTTGAAAGTGGGCGTTGAACAATGAGAACACATTAACACAGGGGAAAGGGAACATCACACACTGGGGCCTGTCAAGGGGTGGGGGGCTAGGGGAGGGATACCTAATGTAGATGATGGGTTGATGGGTGCAGCAAACCGCCATGGCACCTGCATACCTATGTAACAAATCTGCATGTTCTGCACATGCATTCCCGAACTTACTGTACAATAAAAAAAAGAATAAATAAATAAATATTTGTTGAATGAAAAAAAAAATTTTTAGTTTGAAGTAATTAGGTAGATGGATAACTAAATATATAGAAAGTTGAATTTAAAGGTGAGTTTTAGGGGGAATCAAATTGTTTTTACCCAATTGCAATATCATGTCACCAAGGCAAGATTTCTTGAGTGCAGTGCCTCTATAAAGAGATTAAGACTGATTCATTACAAGATGTCAAGTCTATGTAAATGAATGCTGGTATAACATTTGCAAAGCATATTTGCATGAAAAGCTCCAATTTGTTCCTGATATTTTATATAGATTGTTCTTTCTTTTCAAAAAGTTTTTTGAAGGATAGGGCACAGATAAAACCTCTGTTAGAGTTGTGGAAAAGCATGGTAAATGGTTCAATATCACTGAGACATTTCCTACTGTTGTTTTAGCAAAATAAGAAATAAAGATACATAAGAAGATAAAATGTGATAATAGAATCATAAATGGAACATTTTTTTAAAGTCAAAAAAACTAGTTTCAAAAATATTTCATTGATTTGATTTCATTATCTTATAAAATATACCTTTTCACTGCTTTCCATTTTAATAATATTTAGTATTTAATAATTTCTTTCTGCACAAAGTATCTTTTTTTTTTTTTTTTGCATGGTATCTATGTTTTGTAAGGAACAAAAAGTATCTTTCACTGGTGTTCATTCTCATGTTACTTGAGAGAAAACAATGGAATTTAAGATTACTTAAATGGTAAAACGCTGCCAAAATCGATCAGTTGGACTGCACTGTTGAAGATCTGGCTGGTGGAGAGGGTCTCTAATCATGTCCTCTCAGTGTTTTGGCTAAACATTGTACTAACAAGACCCAGTCAGCTGTCTTAAAAGCATTCACTCAATAAAAATTCTGCTATTAATAAAGTTGTTGCCTCATTATATATCTCTCTTGATGGATGATAAAACAACTCTTCTTATTAAGGGAAAGCATCTTTAAAAAGTTTGTTCAGAGTCAGCCATTTTTTAAAAGTTTGACACAGGTTGTATTACAAAGTCTTCTCTACACTCATATAGTAAAAGAGTACTTATTAATCTTTAACTTGGAGACTAGAAAAGCTACAGGCTTTGACCAAAATCTAAGAGTTACATCACAGAAAGATTTTACATCCTCTGGCTCTTAATTTTGTTGCTTTTTCCATTGTGCCATGCTGTATCTTTCTATAATTGATGGATAATACAATTATTTTATAATGACTCAAATTCCATAGTGAAAAGGTAATAGGCATAAAAAATATGGAGAAAGTAGTCAACTTTGATTATTTTTCAGATTCTATTCCTTGCAGTAATTCTAGGAGTAATAAATGAGTAGCCATTGTTTACGTCAATATTCTACGTATCTATTTATTTACTCCCATGAGAACTTTGTGGCGTCTCTCTTTTCCTCTTTCATTTATATTGCCTAAATATCCTGTCTTCTGATCTCAATCACAATTTGGAAAGATCTTTATCTAAAAACAAAGAAAGTATGAGTTACAAAACTGATCTGGTTTGCCATCTTTCCTATAAACAAACATCCCAATTTTTCTCCATAACACAAAGCTCCTTTTCCCTTTATGCCAATTACTCACTAGATAGCAGGGACAATGGTTTCATTTGTGACTTTCACCTTTCTCTTGAAGCAGAACTCCTTTCCTTGGATACCCTCTGTCTTCTAGCAAATGGGCTTGGGGAAATGGTAACTCTTTATCTAGTTTCAGAAATGGGTGTATGAGCTGACTTCAAGCTAATCAGGTTACCCTCTTCTAGTCTCCTAGTCTCAGTTATTGATCCAGAGAAGACCACATGGCAAAAGTTAATCTAGTCTAAGACAATTATGGCTCTTTTTCTGGCATAAGTAGAAAACTGCTTCCCCTCTTTTGGAGTTGTTAAGAAAATAGGATGTAGGCTCCACATTGCTGTCACTCTCATGTTATCTTGAGAAGAAAGCTGCCTGAAAATAGAGACACTCTCAGGAAATGAGGACCAAGTGATAGAAAAATGAGTGAGCACTGATGATGTTGTCTGAGTTACTAAATTCAGCTGTCTCACAAGCCAGAACCAATTTATGTCTTTGCAATTATAGATTCCAACAAACTCCCCTATTGTTTAAACAAAAATGAATTGGGTTTTTACCTTTTACATCAGAAAACGTCTGCAATAATACATTAATCAAACCTCTTCCTCTTTGTGTTTTTTCCTACTCACAAAACATAAATAGCCTTATTCCCTGGCACTGATTCCGAAAAACATGTATGATAATAACATTGAGATTCAAAATGCAAATGGAATCTGCATTTAACTTATTTTCTCTATCCTACAAGTAGGGTCACTAGTTAGATACATGGAGAGATCGGTACCAGAAGAGATGGGCAAAAGGCTAATTTCTTCATCCTAGGCCAGACTTCTTTGGTTCAAGTCTAAATATCTCTGGAAATGAGCCTGATTACAAAGACTGTTATCATTTGTTTTGTATTAGTTATGTTTTCCCACAAATTATCTATCTGGTGGAACAACAGTCAAGTATCCTCAATGGGTGGCCACTGGGTTTACTTTCTAATGCTTTTATGGGTTTACATATAATTCTTTTGCTAACTACAGGATATTTTCTTTAATCTATTTGATTAAGCAAGCCAGGAATTAGAACGAAAGATAACGTTTTCTAACTTCCTTTCTGATGAATAATAAATGCCACTAAGGAATTAGATAGTAGGAGGTAGTTGCCTGGGCCATCTGCTGCATATGGGAACAGAGAAAGATATTAAACTTTAAATTAGGTATTGCTTCACAGAACCTAGAAGATGAAAGGAAATACACACTAAACTGGAAGATAATAATCAATTCTTATCAGTCAACTTATTTCTTTGAAAGGGCAAAAAAAAATAACTATTGCTTTTTATTCCTGGTCAACATATTTTGTATTGAGTTGAATATGGAAAATCTATAATGAGCATATCTCTTCTTCAGTTTGATGTATTTTCAGATTTCTACAAGTAAAATGTACAGTTTTTTAAAATACACAACTGATGAACGTCTAAGGAAAAAAAAAGACTTTTTTCCCCCAACATATGAAATATACCAAAGAAACAAAGTCTCATTTCCATGGCAACTATATCATAGGTCAAAGGAGAAAAATAGAACATTTATGGGTATGTGCATTTACTTTAAAAATTATTCACTGAGTTTTGATCGTTAACATTATGGTTAATTTTAATGAAAAGAGGAACACTCTCTTAGTTCACTTTTTCTATATAATTATTCATAAGGAAAATATCTATATTCTACAAATTTCTTTGTTTTGATATGATTTCTGTTTAAAGAGGATTTACTGGAAACAGATTTTTATGAGAGTCTTGTAAATACTAGAAAGGATGCTATGAAAATAATTTATTGTGGTAGTTAATAGTATAGCTTCAAAGTCAAGCAAAGAGATTAGATAAAAATTGTGTATATGACATTTGGACAAGTTACTTACTTTCCTTAAATCTCAATTTATTCTTCTTTAAAATGGATAAATATTCTTACTTTAACCAAGTACAGAAAATAATATAAAATAAGACATATCAATAAAAATCAGGCAAATTATCTGAAAAAGTAATTTAAAATGAAGACAATAGATACATAATAAACATGTTAAGAACACTCAACTTCATTACTCATTAGATAAAAACACATCTGCCACCTTTCACGTGCTAAATTTAAAAATTTTTAAAGATGAAAAGTGTAGAAGGAAAGAATAATTCTCACGTACTGTTGCTGGTGGTATAAGTGAAACAAGATTTTAGAATAACATTTAGGAAGTGCCTGAGAAATTTTAAGATGCATCTACTATTTTATCTACTTATGTCATGGTTAGAAATCAATTCTACTGAGACACTAAGGGAAATTTACAGCCATGTATGTAAAAGGATCTATATTGCTGTACTATTTGTAAAAGTAAAATACTGAACTAATTTAAATATCCATAAGCAGATGAAGTGACAACTACACTGGGAAATACTATGCAGTCTTAAGATAAATGAAGTGAATGTGTGTGCAGTGACATTGAAAGATGTCCATAAAATACTGTTTTCATTTTAAAAGATGGAAAAAAACTTAAGTAATATAATCTTTTTGATCATGGATGCATGCTTGTAGGAATGTATTAGCTTTAATATGAAAATGTAAAACTGCATTAGTGTGAATAATATTTTATAAACGATTCAGCAACATTTCTGGCACAAAAAACGGTTAAATATTATTATTTCTCTAAGTATTTGATATTTTGATTCAACATGCATAAATAGCTAATATAACTATGGTTGTCTAGAAATGAAAACAATCGCATCGAGATAAGGTTGCCATGGGGATCCTTCCAGAGTGTAAACGGCATTATTTTACAAAGAATTTAAAGTATTAAGACATGAAATTCTGTCTCTTCTTTCTGCTGCTGTGGATTAAATAGCAAAAGTATTATAATGCATCTTTCTTCCTCCATCTTCTTTTAGAAAAGGGCTTTCATCTGCTTTCATATTTTGAATTCCTTGCTTTTTTTGTTATTTATTTTAAATGAGGATGGTTTTTGTGTATATGGTAGAAACCTTAGAATTTAGAAGACAGGGCCTGCAAATGCATCAGGTCAGATATGATGAAGATGGATGAGGATGGAAGCTGGCAAAGCCAGGGGAGAAGAGAATGTCTTAATCTTGGCAGGAAAGATTCACATTCCCTCAAACTAGAAAGAAAAGTGGTGCGATTTTTGTGGGGTAGTCACATTTTTCCCACTGGTATCAACATCCCAAGGAGACAAAACATCATCTGGGGATGGCTGCATGACTGCTTTGAGACTGAACCATAGGTCCTGTGTGCACTGGGTCTAGCTTTAACTAGAGTGGGTTGATGCATTGGAGAAATCTCCCAACAGAATAGGGTACAAGGGTTTGGTAAATAAATTGTAGTGAAAACCAGAGACTTTTTCTTAATTTTTGGACTGTGTAAGTGCCATATATCTTGTAAAATGCTCTGGGAAAATGGAGGAAGTTGCTCTGTCAATAATTAAACTAGATGACTTGCCAACCAGAAAATGGCATTTAAGACAAATATAATTCGATTTATAAAAATACTGAAATACGATCTATCTAGCTATACGTGCCAGACACAGCCATTTCCTGTTTCTAGCCTAAATAAGATCATGTAATTTAACACTTAGTAGGTGGTTAATAGATATAAGTTTGATTCTAATTACAGAGCTTTAGCATTTTAGAATTAGAAGTGATCATTCTGAAATTTCTTCTCTTTGATTAAAAGAGTGACAAACTAAGGTCCAGAGGTATTATATGCCTTTCACAAGGACACATAATAGCTTTCAGGACTCTTTTTAAGACATGAAATGAAATACAGGATAA
The DNA here is from genome assembly GCF_028885625.2 of Pongo pygmaeus. Taxonomy (NCBI): domain Eukaryota; kingdom Metazoa; phylum Chordata; class Mammalia; order Primates; family Hominidae; genus Pongo; species Pongo pygmaeus. Next base: position 18,255,963 of record NC_072376.2, read on the forward strand.
ATTTTCTAAACTGGGTTTGATGATAACTGGTCAGATTTGCCTGATCAGATGGTGATTTGTATTATTTTACCCTATTTATCATTTATACAAACTGCATGGCAAATATTGAGCATGAACTATCTGCACTGACTGTTAAAATGTGAAGTTAAGTGGATTACCATAGTTCATGAGTTCTGCACATTTTTTGACTATTAAATTTATCATTTGCATCCCTAATTAACACACAAAATAAATATTTTTCCAACATCAACAGAAAAAAATAAGTGTTTACTGGTTAATTTTCTGTTTATCATTACTTCCTGGAAAAGTTTATAAAGTTTACAGGCTTTTCAACTACTTGAGTCCTATTTAAAAATGCATCAACAACTTAACAGGCATATATAGTTATAGAATGAACAAATTTGTCAATAATACAGCTAGGATGAAGAGCTAAAGTTAAAGTTCCTGGGAAACATAAGCAAAATATGGAACTATCTCACCAAGTTGAAGCAATAGATACTTGTTAACTAGAGAGATGGAGAGTAATTGATAAAAATACATTTAAAAATATTAAAATTTTTCTATTCTAGCTATTTTGCAATATCCAGTAGATTATTGCAAACTATAGCCACCCTACTGATCTATCAACCCTAGTCCTTATTTCTTCTATCAAACTCTTTCTAGCATTAAGACAAGACAAATATTTAAAATGCTGAATTTCCCTATTACACTGATTTGATCATTACAAATTACATGAAAGTATTAAGTTATCACATGGACCTTGAAAAGATGTCCATCTATTATCTGTCAATTACAGTTAGAAAAATACAGTTGGGTTAAATGAATTAATTTTTCGAATTTAAAATATGGGAAAAATAGCTCAATGGCAATTCAAATAAAAATAATCTAGGTTTGATTTGATGGAAACTCCATATATACTCAGTATAACATGGATAAGCTAATGAGCACTTGGACAACATCATTTGCCTTAATACTAGTGATCTGGTATAGTGATACTTTATCACTTTATTTATATAATAAAATATATTAATATTTTATCATATTTTAAAATGAGACCCCCCGAGAAAGAAAACTAACTTGGTCTTAGCTACAATTCAGAAAATTAAATTTCTGTAAAAGTATATATAAACAATATTTAAGTTCAGATGAGAGACCCATTGCTCCATCTTAAATCATAGAGAAAAAATGTGTTTTCTAAAGCAGCAGTGATTTGGGTAGAAAAGTAGAATGAGAGTGGGAAATCCGGTAATCCAACACAAAATGGTGTCTGTCAGTGACTATGAGGTTCTGAGTTAAAGTAAACTGAAAGTCAAAGTAAAATCAAACTTCTGAGTCGAAGTATACTTTCCTGACTATTTTCTTTGTGTCTAACATTTCAGCACAATAGTAATATGTCTCTAAAGGTAATCAGAAAAGAAAAACTATATAACAATGCAGATATACTAAGGTTAGGCAGGCAATAAATGCATAACCTGAAATGTAGACACACATCTAATGAAGGTGCTTTTTAAAATTATTATTATTTTATTCTACCTGTTAACAGCAGACTCCATCCCAAAGAACGATAGGTACTTCCTTGTTAGTAGTGAGGCTTTTATGAACATGTTTCAAAGAAATTAAAGATTTTGACTTACAGTTTGTTTGATAGACATTTCATGCTATGACCCTGAGAGGTAGTCCTGGGAGATATTATTACCAATATTTTTAAAATAAGAAAGTCAAAGTTCAGAGAGCTAAGGTACTTTGCAAAAATCATAAAAAGTATTACTACAAATTTGAGGCAACATTCTGTCTTCAGATTCTAGTTAAGAAAGTGCTCTTTCAGACTTTTTAGAAGTTTTCTTCAGGGTTGACAAAATGAACAAAAATATTGTGATGGTAAATTCATGCAGGTGGTGTCATTAGTGTATTTTGGAATTTCTTACTCTGGTTCAGATAAATTAAAATGTTTCCAGACTATTCAGCTCAGTGGTGTGTATTCTCAACATGGAACAATAGAAATAGTACAGTGTAGGTAAAATTATATTATGTTAAGTTTAAGCCTCAGCTCATATTTTGCCTTGCTCACCTGTAGTCTTGAGCAAATTGCTTAATGTCTATGAACCTCAATTTTCTTATGTCTAGAATGGTGACAATAACGTTAAGTTTTAAAGTATCCAATTTCAGTGCCTAACACATAACAGTTTCATATTATCCTTAACTGTACATCCTGTTTCTGGAACTAATTTAGATAAGGAATTTATACAGATATTTCTTCAAGTTGTTTCATCAGCGTTGATCTAACAAAGTAGCTGTACTTTAAATAGCTCTGCTGTATCTAGAGCTCAGTTCAAATTGCTATATCTGCAACTATAGACGTACAACAGTTCTTTGTAGTTATACTTTCTTGAATCTATCATCAATTGCATTTATCCTATGTCTACAATACCCTGAGAGGAGTATCACTTGGAACTTTTGTTTACTGGATTTATGATTAGATTAAAACATAGCAAATGAAGTAACCTGACAAGAGAATAGATGATAAAAAGTGTGAGTTGAGAAAAATCAATGAAGCTACAAAAGAAAAACATAAAGATATAAACAAAACACTATTGGGAAGAGGAAAAGAAATTAAGTGTGCATTTCAACTGAAGTGACAAGATTTTGTAAATATTTATTTCTGAATATTTTAAATTTCTTATAGTTAGGTAGTTTACTAAAAAAGAAATTCATATTTTTCCAAAATAATTACCAAAATAAGACATCTGGTTTACTGAATCAATATGCATTAAGAAAAATAATATTGCACATTTTTTATCTGTGCCAGATATAGTGTCTACAACTGAACATTATTAGTAATTGACACATGTAATAAAATGTGGTCTATGGCCTATGGCTTGTCAAAGAAACATTCTGAAACAATTTAGTGACTTTTCTGGAGGCATTTCAGTATTCTTTCATTTTTTTACTCCATCTACTCTATTTGAGGTGCTGTATGATACAGTGGGGCACAAGGTTAAACAAGGTGGCCTTGGACCCCGGTTTGCTCAAAGTTGAGGGTGGACAGAGATAGATACAGACATGACAGAACTTTAGAAATGAGATACATACTCTATGGTTGAGGGATGCCCAACGAGCTACATGGATCCAGGCAGGAAAAACAATTAATTCTTCTGAGATAGGCTTTAAAGGAGGAAGAATATTTAAAATAGATATGGAAGGATAAATATGAATTAATCAAATCTGATTTGAGAGTGGAAAGACATTGTTTCAAGCAGGGAGAAATTTACTGAAATGTTTCAGAGAGTTTCACCTTTACTAGCATTCAGGATTACAGACATTGTCGAATAAAACTGCATCGACTCTGCATCATATGCTAAAATCATCGTTTTGAAGATTAATGTCTAATATCAATTTGCCTTCTATACCTTTTTTCCTTGTAAAACTTTTATTTATCATTCAGGAAAGACCTTGCATTGCTTTGAGTTGAATAGATTCCATGATCCTGCCTACCAAACTGGATTAGGTATTCCTCCTCTGGTGTCTGATGAGCATTGTGTGCACACTTCCATCACAGGAGGAACAGAGAATGAGAGAAAAGGAGTGGGGAGTTCCATCACAGCACTTCTCAGGTTCAAAAGGCATAATATTCATGTCTGTTGCCCCACTAGGCTGTGTGTTTCTTGAGGACAGTTCTCATCAAAGTGCCTGTCACATAGCAGGTGTTCCTTAAAGATTGAATGAGTTAAATAACGAATGAGCAGAATATGGAGATTTTCAATTGTTTTGATTTTGCAGTAAGAATTGAATACATATTCAAGCAATAGTTCCCTGTTGCCTAGGAAATTGAAGAGAAACCGCTTAGCTCAGCATTCCATAGCTCTGCAGTCTCTTATTAGCCCATACCATCTCTGCTCCGCTAATCTCACATAAGGACCTTATGTGGCCCCCAAACCAGAGTCTTCCCTTGGACTTGCCATACCTTCCACTTTCCTTTTTATCCATTCCCTCTCTCCATTATACTATGAGTAATGAGTGAGTACTGACTGTTTGAAAAGACACAGGTTCTAATCCTAGTTTATTCAGTAATCTTGCTGAGACATTAGACAGGCCTTTTCATCACTTTGAATACCCATTTTATTACCATTAAATAGCTATTCATCACCATAAGCTCTATGGTCTCCACCTCTATGTCGGCTCCCATAATCTCAGCTAAAATCGTCTCTGATAATCTCTTTCTGTGCTTTAATTTTGTTTATAGCTTACATCTCTAGTTAGAAACTAGAACAGTACCTGTTCTGTTTCTCTAGAAACAGAGTATATGCTTAGAACATATTTGCTAAATAAATAAATGAATGAATAATTGATTCCATGCTTATAGCATACTGTAACTCTGAAGTCCTTGAGGCAAATCTCTGTCTAATACACCTTTGTGTCTATCATGCTTAACTCTGAACCAAGCACTCTATGGGTCCTCCAGGAATATCTATTGTGTGGTGAATGCATAGATAATTCTTAAATGTTTCTCATTTAACCCTGCAGTAGCTGTGGCACAGAGGGAAGTAAAGACTTGTTTTTATTATTGTATTTAAATCATGAATTAAATAGAATTCTAAAAACAGTATTCAGCATGTTATCAAGTAATTTTATGTAATGTATACAAATCATGTAATTAAGATAATACTTTACGGTATTAGAGAAACAGACATGGAATCATATATTATCTATAGATAAATTAGCATGCCCTGGACACTCATTATAATATACACATATATATGCACATTTAGTAATAGGATTGATGACTTTACTAAGTTGAATTGTAGCAGGACAAGCCACAGATAAGAACCCCTCAGACACCGCGTGGTGGAAGGAAAGGGCTTTATTCAGCTGAGAGCATTGGCGGACTCACGTCTCCAAAAGCTGAGCTCCTGGAGTGAGCAATTCCTGTCCCTTCTAAGGGCTTACAACTCTAAGGTGGTCCGCGTGAGAGGGTCATGATAGATTAAGCAAGCAGGGGGTACGTGACTGGGGGCCGCATGCACCGGTAATCAGAACGGAACAGAACAGGACAGAGATTTTCACAATGCTTTTCCATACAATGTCTGGAATCTATAGATAACATAACCGGTTAGGTCAGGGGTCGATCTTTAACTACAAGGACGATGGCATGGCGCTGGGCTGTCTGCTTGTGGATGTCATTTCTGCCTTTTAGTTTTTACTTCTTCTTTCTTTGGAGGCAGAAATTGGGCACCCCTCAAATTGGGAGACAATATGAGGGGTGGTCTCCTCCCTTAGAATGAGAACAAAATTGGACTCTACCTCTGGAAAGCCATTCCTGGCACTCCCTTTAGTGTGGTAAGAAAATGAAAACACAGCTCACCACCTAGTAAAGGGTGACTTTCCAGAACTATCATACCCTATTTTCCTAAATATGTTCCAAAGTTCAACCAGATGATACTATCTTTTATTCACTGAGGTCACATTCATACCTCCATATCTTTGCTGATGCAGTTACTCCACCCCTTGTCTTCACCTATACTCACCTTCAAAAACACATCCTGTAAAGCACCATTCAGATGCCTCCTTCTCTGGGGAGCTTTTCTTCACAAGATGATTGTATCCTTCCTCTTTGAATCCAGTAACACTCCGTGTATTCTAGTCTTATTTCACACACCTGGTTCCATCTCTTTTAGCATGGCCATTGTGCACAGGTCTCATTGCCCATATTAGCTTACAGGATTCCTTTTTGCTTGCTAGTAGAGTGCCTTAAATACAAATGATATTCATATTGTGCCCACACACTGAGTTCTATTGTGCTGAAATTGAATACCGTGTTTTCTTTGAGGGCTGACCTGTTTTGTTTAAGAGCAGGCTAATGGAGGCACTGACTTTCTAGGGTTTTCCAATGTCTGTGTTCATTTTATGCAAACAATCTCTCATCCTCATGATGACTGTCAGTCATTGGTGGTCAAAGTTAGGAGGAATGAGCTTGGGGGAGCCTCAAGATCTTAACTTTGTAGTTCAGCTACTCACTCACTCTTTGCGTCTCAATGCCTGAATATGCATGACTTCCAGGTTCCAGGTGGCGTACAGGCTGCCAGTCTCATTTGGGGTGTATTTCAGTAACTATGGCAATAGTGATTGGCAAAATAGGTGGTGGGACTATTTTTTATAAATGAGCCAATGATGGCCTCTGTGTGTTGGGCCACACACACTTTTGGAGGTAGAGACTCAGAAGCCTGCCAGAGCCCAAAATCACATTTTTACACATCCAATTTTTAAAGAAATGGTGAAAACAAGAAGATTTTTAAACATTTAGGGCCTGCCTGCTAAATATATCCTATAAAATGACACCTCACATCTTCTGGCCATTGATAAGATAGAACCTCGTCGTTATAAAATCCCCAAGTTGCACTTGGGAGCTCTCTGACACAGACTCCCTTCTGAGCTGGTGGTAACATCACCTGGATATGCAAGCATCTTTGGGATTCTCCTCTCTCTCAAGAATTCCTTGCCTTCCTCTCCTCATGGATGGTTTTTCCCTACTCATAAGCCTCTGGATGGTATCATGCTGTGAGGGACTTCCCCTCTTATTAACCCTGTGCAACAACTTCCCAATAAAGCTTGACGAGTGTAATTTCTTATTGTGGCCATATCTTTTTTCCTAAATCAGCCCCCAAATCTCTCAAACATGCAACAGACTAGCCTCAAAGCTTGTTTTAAGCAGAAAAAAGAAAGTAAGATAAATCTATGTACTCCTAGGGAGGAAATGGTTATGAACATTATATTCACAGTTTAGTCTTATAAATAAATGCATTTTGTTGTTACTCTGTAAAAGAAATGAAAATTCTGTTATTTCCCTTTTGTTCTCTCTCTCTCTCTCTCTTTGTGTGGGTGTGTGTAGGTGTATCCTTTATATATCCTCTTTTTAATGTTGCTTTGCTATATATTTTTTTAAATTTTAACTCACACTTTTGATCTCTTACCCATTTCTCTTTTAAAGAGTCTCATGGGTTTTTTCTATGTGTTCTCTTGAGAAATAGAAAAATCTTAAGCAGGTATGTATTTATGTGATACATAAAGCACATAAATAAGCACAGAGAAAGCATGTTGCAGTGGCACGTGGTACACAAACACACACCTCCTGGTCCACAAGTAACTCAGCAAGACAATCCACTGAGCGAGCTCTCTGGGACCTGCACATTAGCTACAGAATCTTTAGCCTGAGAAGATTACAAGCTATAATTATTGGCCTCATTATCAGTTTTGTTTTTCTTTTTTTAAACTATGTCCTTGATAAAGAAAAACAGGTTCATGTAGACTTTCTCCAAGTCATCCTTTGCAGGCTACAGGTCTGGTCATTTTAGCACCCTTCAGACACCATTCAACCCCTCCATGGTTCTCAATCTCAATTAGGATTAACAAGGCCTTGGCGTTCCCCTGTGCTCCATTTCTCCAGCTGTGCTTGAATGATCTTCCCCACGGCCCCAGCCCCCCATTGCATCAGGAAGGAAGCTCTAGACTTTCATCTGGCCTGATTATGCAGGTATGTGTTTCCCAGGGCAGCTGGCTGAGATCTCTGTGGCAGCTTGTCTCCCCCTGGCATGTATGCTGTCACCAAAAGGCACTTTTAAGCCTTCCTTTGCTACATATCCTTTATTGCTCCTTGCTAGACAAAACAAATCCTTGAGAGAAAAAGGGTCAGTGAAGGGGGGCCGGGGATGGAGGATCACAAAGGAATAGAAGAGGAGGAACAGGAAGACAGTGAGCAACAACTTCCCCTCTCTTCAAGGGCCCTAATTTAGCGTACCACTAACAATCTATTAAAGGACACATACAAGGGTTTGTGGAAGAAGGAAACCAACATTTACCAAGACGTTGATGTAAAAAAGTAACTGTACTGAATGCTTACTGTTGCCCTGGTACTGTACCAGGTATTTAAGCCACATCAACTCATTAAAGGCAAATAACAAATCAATCTGATGATCGCTCTTATTTTCCTTATTTTGCTGTGGAGTAAATGATATAAAGTTATACCACCTGGTTAGTAATGACAGTGGTTTAGATTGTACTCTTAGCACCTGCAGCTCTCTCCGATCAATATCCACAATTTGTTCAACTTAATAGAAATCTGAAATAGGTATTGCACCCTAGTTTTTTAGATGAATGCACTGAGACTTGCTGCTTATCCACATATATATATATCTATATATATCTATATAGATATATATATTTACTGCTTGTGGTGTATATCATGGTTCCTTCAGAGTGCTACACTCTGTATTCCGTATGAACTGTGGGGTATACAATACAAGCAGTAAAATAAAATCCTCCGAATGTAGAAAGTTGCTTAAAGATTGCTAGTAAGATGATGAGAAAGCTTTCACATACATATATGTCCAGCTCCAACATTCTTTCACTTTCCAATGCAAGTAACCTGGACAAAGAACAAGCCAATATGTTTCAAGCAGGATATTTCTGAGTAAAATTTTTGCTGTTATTGATTTGCAATAATGGTAAGCCAAAGTAGTCATCTTTGCTAGAATAACTCCTAAGGTTATTGTGAGCCTCTATCACAGAAATAAGTGACATTATGCAATAAAAATGAATGGCAAGCCGGACTAATAATCCCATTAAGAAAATAGTAATGAAATCATTCACAATTTTACTGGTCATCAAACTACTGTATTTTGGGGAGCAGGTCAGCAAAGATGGGTAGTGGGACTAATCCTTGAGTTTTAAATTGCTACTCGGGATACTGGCTTTCTGGTCAGCAATAGGAGGAACTTCACCAAATAACTACAGAAAAAATAATAATGCCTGGAGCCAAGCCAGTGTGAGAATGAAGGGTACAACGGGAGTTAAGACACCTACTGAATAAGCAGGAAAATTTGCTTAAAACCAGATTATCAGGTTAGCATATGGTCATGTTATTGGGACATTTGATATACAGTTAATGAGGCCTGTTTTGGTTTATTACGGTCTTTTTGAATTACAATATCCTGTCACATAGTTGAATTGTGTGTGACTGAAATTTGACACTGCCCTTACATTTCTAGTAAGATTCCTTCTTGGTTTTATTTTTCAATGGGTAAATCCAATTCAGAATTTTAAAGGAGTTATTTGCAGAATTCTTTAAGAGTTGTTAACTCTGTTGTCTGTTCACCTATATTCATGTCAATATCACAGCAATGACCACTTTGCATGATATCGAATTTTTAGCATATGTACCTTTGTTTCCTACTAAGTGATAAAATGCTTAAGGGAAGAAACTGTAGCATTATAATCTCTTTTTTTTTTTTTTAGTTTTTAGCTTTGATCAAAGTAAATTGTCAATAAATAATAAGTAAGTAAGGGCTGATTGCAGTGGCTGACACCTGTAATCCCAGGACTTTGGGAGTGTTACGGGGGTCCTTGCTCTCAGAGCTCCCAAGATGGTGGTGGGCCACTTCCAAGATGACAGCAGGCTGCTTCCAAGATGGCGGCAAGCGTCGTGTTCTCTGACCTGGGGTTCTTGCCCTCATGGATTCCAAGGAATGATACCTTGGGCCATGCGGTGAGTGTTATAGCTCTATTAGAAGCCGTGGGTCACGGAAGAGAACCGTGGAACCCAGTGACTAGTGTTCAGCTCGATTAGGATGAACCCTGGCACTTAGCCATGCAGGAACAATGGCAGGTCTTTAGCCTGATTGGGAGTGGCAATGGGCGCCTCCCTGGATCAGGAGCACAGCAGACACCCTGCTGGATCTGGAGGGATGGAAGTCAGCGGCAGGTCTGAGACAGCAGCAAAGAGCAGTGGTGGACCGTGAGCAAAAACTCAGCTTGAGCCGTAACAAATACGGACCAGAAGAGAGTGCAGTTGCAAGATTTAATAGAGTGAAAACAGAGCTCCCATACAAAGGAAGGGGACTCAAAGAGGGTAGCCGTTGCCAGCTTGAATGCCTAGGTTTATATCCTGATCATTATCCCTCTTACTGGGCTCTCAGGCAATAGATGATTGGCTATTTCTTTACCTCCTGTTTTTGCCTAATTAGCTTTTTAGTGAGCTCTCTTTACTATCTGACTGGTTGAGTGTGAGCTAAGTTGCAAGCCCCGTGTTTAAAGGTGGATGTTGTCACCTTCCCAGCTAGGCTTAGGAATTCTTAGTCGGCCTAGGAAATCCAGCTAGCCCTGTCTCTCAGGAGGCCGAGGTGGGTGGATCACCTGAGGTCAGGAGTTGGAGACCAGCCTGACCAACATGGCAAAACCCCGTCTCTACTAAAAATAAAAAAATTAGCGGGTGTGGTGGTGCACACTATAATCCCAGCTACTCGGGAGGCTAAGACACGAGAATCGCTTGAATCCAAGAGTCAGAGGTTGCAGTGAGCCGAGATAGCACCGCTGCACTGCAGCCTGGCTGACACAGCAAGACTCCATCTCAAAAAATAATTAACAATAATAATAATAACAAATAAGGAACACCTTATGTTGGTTAGATGGTTATATTTAAAGTTCAATAATTTACAGAAGGGAGGGAGGAGAACGTGCTTAATGTATTCGGCTTGCCAGCCGAATCCTCTATACTCCGGGGGACCATTCCTTATGGACTGCATCTGTATGTCCCCTTCCTGCTATGTGAACATTCATGTGGGTGTCATCAATCTGAAGTATGAGAAGGAAAAGGGGTAATGAAGTCCTGGAATGTATTACCTTGGTTTCCTTCCTGCTGGGTAACCACAGTTGGATGTGTCCCCATATCAGAATTCACAGGTGCTGTCCACTGACTCTCTCTATATCATTCTCTTGGTGGATCCTACAACCGTCTCCTCCATGTGTTACTTCCAACTCAAAGGTGGGAAAACACTTCTGTCACCATCAGGCCCAGGGGTACTGCATCAACCCAAGTTCTAGTCCCTAAACCTATCCACCTCCTTGAATATAATCCCTTTATTAAACCATCCTCTAGTTTAATAACTATAATATAGTTATATAGAATGAGAAAGCTATTCCTTGTTGACAAAGAACATATTAAACTATAAGACTTGACAATTATTTACAGAGTGCCACCTGAATGACAGGTGTCTTGAAGTAACCCAGAAACATAACAAGGAATAGCTAAATCTGTATAAATTAAAGCTGAAGGTTGAAAACTTTAGGTCTTTAACTTACGGCTTTTCCTACATGATCTCAATAATAATTTCCATTTTTGTACCTCTATTAGAAGGATATAACTTGATTTTTTACTGTGTTGGGCAAAGAACTAGATGTGGTTATATGAAAGCAGTCAAAAGTCTCAGTAACAGGAAATGGAAAAACGAAAGGGTGGTATAACTTAAAGCCACTGCTATGACTGCCATCCATTTATAAGACCGGCTTTACATTTTTTTAAAGACTTTATATTCCCTACATCAAATTGCACAATGGATTCACTGTAAACAATGATTGAGGCAAGAAGGATTGCCCTCTAAAATTTCAATTCAATTTTATAAAATTGTGCAATACATTTCTTTTTTTCTCTCTCAAATGCCTTTACTGGCTGCTTTCCAGTGTGTTATAAGCACAATTGGTAGAGTGAAATTGAGCAGTCCCTACTGAATTTGTACAATTTTTTATTAGAAACAAGTAAGATGTTTGGGTTAAAAATGCATAAAAACTATTTTTTTTAATGTGAGGAAAAATCTTGACTAATATAAAAAGAAACTACGCATCATGTGGCAACACACATTAGCTGACTATAAGATATGTTAAATGTTTCCCTTTCAAAGACATGGAAAAAACACTCACTTATAGTAAAATAGATTGTGAGCTCACTTTTATGCTGGAGGAACTTGACTATTATCTACTTAAGGGAGGAAAAATGTATTGTTATCGGTACTACTTCTCCTATTTTTTGTTTCCACGTATCTTATGTGTGTCTATTTTGACAATATAAAATGTATGTTGTATACAGTATTCTATCTTAATTTATATGTGAGATTGGGGGAAGGATTAAATTTTCAGGCTATAAGTATCAAAGTTAAGTGATAATTAAGAAATGCACAATATTTTATTTCCCAATTATTTACTATTTCTGATAGAAATGATACATTCATTTGTTCATCATTAAGTGTTCAGGAAAAAAATCCAAATTCTATAAATTTTCAGAATACAAAAGTCAATGAAGTAAGCATACATTGAGTAAGCACTTTTTAGTAGTATTTATTTGGAAGACACATTTTAGTGCCTGCTGTATATCAAGTAATGCCCAAACGAAAATACAAAAACCGATCCTAAAAATACTTAAATTCAAATTAAAAAACAGACATTTAACTATTTAATATTTATGAAGAGCTACTTGCTGAATATCTATATACTGAATTAACTAAAATTAAATCACAAAAGAGCAACAATTATATTAGTCAAGACAAGTTGAGTTGTACTTTATAACAATCAATTCCCAAGTCTATATGATTTAACATGATCAAATTTTATTTCTCTCTCATTCTGTATGTCTAACACAGGCTGCAGGTTGCTGTAGTTCTTATAGAAACCCAGGGATCTGGCTAAAAAAGGCTCGATATTGCCACATGCCTTAATAATCACCATGACAGGGAAAAAACATACATAACCAATCACACACTGAATCTTAAAGCTTCTACCTGGAAGTGAAGCTTCCCTTCACTTTTTGTTAATCCACACAAGTCATAAAACCACACTTATCTTCAGAGGCAATGGGTGAGCACAGTATGTTTAGAATAATAGACAAAAATATTTGTGAAGAGTCCTCACGATTAACACAATGTTAAATCTGAATGTACAACTCAGAGAATATTCCACAAAGAAGGTAACAACTACTAAAATAGAAGGCAGGTTGGTTTTTTTTAAAAAATAATTTTTGTACTGTGACTTGTCCTATGAGTTCTTTTAACTTATATTTTACTCAATAATTTGTGATAATAAGGATGTGTTTTTATAATCACTGGCTAATATCTTTATAGATATACTAAATTCTTATGCATACACATATCCTATGGACATAAAAATTCATATTTTTAAAAGCCTAAAATATTTCATTTGTAGTTAAAGAATCTGTATCCTCATCCTTTGTCACATACACACACTGATACATTCATAATTCATTCATATACATTCATAAATGTGACCTGAATTATTTTTTTATTGGTTTTGGTTTTCTCTCATGCTAAATATTTCCCACAGTTGTTTATTCTATGCCATTTTCAAAGTAAAACTACATGTTATGACTTTGATTTACTTATTAAAGAATGTTTATGAGTTTTTTTGATGTCTCCATTTACTGGAAACCCTTTTTATTTATTTTTTTTAAAAAGAACAAAAATAGACACAAAATATTTATTTTAGATAACAGAAAATCATGCTTTGCTATTGTTAAAGAGAATTTGAACTTGGAAAGGTTGATATCTTCTTCAAAATTCAAAACTGATGGTGCTAGAGCATATTATGAACCTAGGAAATTCAATTTGCTAGTCAATTGTCAAACAGTCATTACAAGGTAAATGTTCTATTTAAGATGATTCATCTGTGGCAGAAATGATGGCAGATATAGATATACATAGTTTTAAATGGGTTTGTAGAAAGTTTCAAATATGACATCAGCAAGTTTAAAATATAATGTTAGAAGAGATTTCAAAGACTATGGATTCAGGAGAAAAAAGTTATAGCCTTATTTCTATTTTCCTTTGGAAGATGATATTGGAACCTGGAACTTTCAGTAATTTATTCAGTTTTCTTTAAAAAACCATACTTTAGTATTTTTGCCAACTATTCAAAACATGCTGCCAAAATCCTATCAGCATTTCCAAATGAATCAAGTTGATTTCCATCTTCATCTACGAATACAGCTTCCTTTCCTTTATGAAACTCCTACTTTTCTCTTTATTGCCTACTCCAATACTTGCTCTCATTTCCTTCGACTACCTGCCTCTCCTCTCTCCAGTCAGACTACAGTTTCTGGCATGAATGTCCTGACTTTATTATTATTTTTATTTTCAATTATATTTTCTAGGTTTACAATAGTTTTTTTCTATTGTGTTTCAATGAATGTCGCTGGCCTACATTCATTTTATTGGATTAAAGAAATCTGAAAGCCCTGGCTTCTTGATACACATAGAAAATGCTCACACAGTCCTTGAAATGCTCTCAAATAGGTACTACAGCAATTATGGTGCAGATGAGAAAATTGAGGTTCTGAGAACATTAAGTATTATAATAAAAATAATTATAGTAGTTGTGTTTCTACATTTTAGGCACTGTGATGTGTCTGCTATAGAAAGAGCCTCATTTAATCTATATAACAAACCTAAGAGGTAGATATTATTATTCCCATTTTATAGAAAAAAATGAAACTCAAACTTATTAAACAACTCTCATTCAAAATTGCTACAAGGAGAATAAAACACATAGGAATGCAGCTAACAAGGGAAGTAAAGGACCTCTTCAAGGAGAACTACAAACCGCTGCTCATGGCAATCAGAGAGGGCACAAACTAACGGAAAAACATTCCATGCTCATGGATAGGAAGAATCATTATGAAAATGGCCATACTGCCCAAAGTGATGTATAGATTCAATGCTATTCCCATTAAACTACCATTGACATTCTCCACAGAATTAGAAAAAAACTACTTTAAAATTCGTATGGAACAAAAAAAAGAGCCCAGATAGCCAAGACAATCCTAAGCAAAAAGAACAAAGCTGGAGGCATCACACTCCCTGACTTCAAGCTACACTACAAGGCTACAGTAACCAAAACAGCATGGCACTGGTAGAAGAACAGACACATAGACCAATGCAACAGAATAGAGAACTCAAAAATAAGACCCCACATCTACAACCATCTGATCTTCGACCAACCTGACAAAAAAGTAACGAAGAAAGTGTTTCCTATTTAATAAATGGTGCTGGGAGAACTGGCTAGCCATATGCAAAAAATTGAAACCGGACCCTTCCTTACACCTTATGCAAAAATTAACTCAAGGCAGATTATAGACTTAAATGTATAACCCCAAACTATAAAAATCCTAGAAGAAAATCTAGGCAATACCATTCAGGACATGGGCAAGAGCAAAGATTTCATAACTAAAACATAAAAAGTAATTGCAATAAAAGCCAAAATTGACAAATGGGATCTAATTAAACTAAAGCGCTTCTGCACAGCAAAAGATACTATCATCAGAGTGAACAGGCAACCTACAGACTGGGAGAAAATGTTTGCAATCTACCTATGTGACAAAAGTCTAATATCAAGAATCTACGAGGAACTTAAACAAATTTACAAGAAAAATACAAACAACCCCATTAAAAAGTGGGCAAAGGACATGAACAGATGCTTCTCAAAAGAAGATTTTTGTACCTAACAAACATGAAAAAAAGCTCAACATCACTGATCATTAGAGAAATGCAAATCAAAACCACAATGAGATACCATCTCACACCGTCAGAATGGCAATTATTAAAAAGTCAAGAAACAACAGATGCTGGCAAGGCTGTAGAGAAATAGGAACACTTTACACTGTTGGTAGGAATGTAAATTAGTTTAACCATTGTGGAAGACAGTGTGGTGACTCCTCAAAGATATAGAAACAGAAATACCATTTGACCCAGCAATCCCATTACTGGGTATATACCCAAAGGAACGTAAATCATTCTATTTTAAAAATACATGCGTCCATATGTTCATTGCAGCACTATTCACAATAGCAAAGACATGGAATCAACCCAAATGCCCATCAATGATAGACTGGATAAAGAAAATATAGTACATATGCACCACGAAATACTATGCAGACATAAGAAAGAATGAGATCATCTTTGCAGGGATATGGATGGAGCTGGAAGCCATTATCCTCAGCAAACTAACACAGGAACAGAAAACCCAAACACCACCTTCTCTCACTTGAAAGTGGGAGCTGAACAATGAGAACACGTGGACACCTTGAGGGAAACAACACATACTGGGGCCTTCAGTCAGGTGGGGAGGGGTAGTGGAGGGAGGGAAAGCATGAGGAAAAATAGCTGATGCATGCTGGGCTGAATATCTAGGTGATTGGTTGATATGTGAAGCAAACCACCATGGCACATGTTTACCTATGTAACAAACCTGCACATCCCGCACATGTATCCCGGAACTTAAAATAAATAATAATAATAATAATAATAATAATAACTGGTTTACAGAGTCTAGGCTTTTAATTATTACCTATGAAGTAGTCTCCCAAATGGTATTCACAAAATGATTCATAGAAAATTTATTGTGATCTTTATGATTTTTATGAATATTTATGTTTTCACCCTAGTTTTCATATCAGGTTCATATGTCTAAAAGGAAAATATTACTTGTGGTATGTTGATGATGCCCAAGGTAAAGATGGGGTATTCACTACAAATCTAACAATTAAGACCATCACAATTTTTTATTTGCTTTCAGCACACTGAGGTGTGTTATAGTAAAATTACCTTTAGTTCAATAAATTTACAGAATATTTTATTTTTCATATTATTATATTTCAATCTACTTTGCCATATCATAGAAAATGACTGTAAAATGATATTTAGAAATGGAAAAAAATTGCTTATCATCTCATGGTCAAAAATTAGGATTATCATTATCAGTCTTCAAAATATAATATGCATTTTTTCACTTACAAAGCATACATGCTTTAATTTGCTGAATTTGTTATGGCATTGTGATAGACTGATTATATCCATATACTTTGCTATGTACCTTTGTGTGTCTTTCACTATGGGTGGAGTACATTTGTCCAGTGCCATGATTTCTGTCTTGGTTTTGTGACCTTTTTTGCTTAATAAAATATTAATAAATATGATGTGGACATAAATACGTGGGCTTGGCTTGCTTTGCTTTCTTAAGTTCCTATGATCGTCTATAAAATGAACGTGACAGGAATAACTACTGACTAAAGATAAATAAATTGGAAAACACATGCAACAGAGTTAAGCCCAACCCACAATTCAAAGCCAAATCTAGATAATTCTAAATTGGTCACAGCTGATACACAGAGTCTATATATATTTAAAATTGTTAAGCAGACAAACTAATACAGACAAGTGGTATTCAATGGTGTGCTGACTAGCAGGTATTTTTGAAAATATAAACATACTAAATCTGTCTCTTTAAGACAAATGAGTAGCTACTTATTGAAAATGATATTTTTATAGGTCTTAAAAAACTTGCAATTACACTTTTCCAAGTTAGATCAGGGAATCCACTTCTTACTGATATCATCACTCTCACAGACATCGATTCAGAACTTGACAGTGTTTCTATAATTAATTCAGAATATTTGTTATTCAGAAAACCCTTTTTCATTTTACTCCTGAGAGTTTTTGTCAGCTCCCACGTGGTGAGCTTATAATCTTTTCCCCTTGTAGTCTATAACTTCTATGTAAGTTAAATAATTCATGTCTATAATTCAATTCCAAGTGCCCAATTATCGGGTAAAATTTCATTGATGGCATTGCTTTTGTCTTTTTCTCTGTTTTTATTAACTTTTTTTCTTTCATTCCAACAATAATATTGGAAACATATATAACCTGCAGGTTGTGAGTGTGAGCTCTGTAATCAGAATGTTTGAATTCAACCCTAGTTACATAGTCTTGTTAAATCTCAAATTCTTGTTCCTGCATGGGTTAGTATTAGTACTCATCTTTACAGCTGTTGCCAGTGTTACATAAGTCAATATATTTTTAGCACAGTGGTTGGCGCATAGAAGTGCTCAAAGGGTAGTGTGGAGACAGTCAGAAAGGGGGACCTGTAGTTATGAGACAGGATACCACCTCTTGGTCTGGCATAGAAGGACCATCACAGTAAGGTCCAAACCTGCTGTGAGAAATCTACACTACCAGATACACTGTGCCATCCTTATGCACTAAGAATGCACCTCTCCTTGCTTTAATGTATGCTCTGTTTTTTTTTTTTTTGTTTTTTTTTTTGTTTTTTTTTTTTTTTGCTGCCTGTAATATCTCTGTTGGTCTTCTCCCTCTCTAGCAGGCAAACTTCTTCTCTTAAGGTTCAACTCATAGAGTAATTCCTATGAGAAATCCTCTGTGATTCATTTATGATGCATTAGTGATTCCATCTTCCTTATTCCTACTTTTTACTATAATTCTGAGTCTCTCCATGAAACACCACAAAGATGATCAGCAGCAAGAGTGTGTAAGGTTTTCTTACTCATCTCCATAATACTGATGCCTATGATCATGCTCCGTAGTGTTGAATGAGTGGATGGATGAATGAACATGAAAATGAGTAAGAATGATTTTTCACTTTTTGGGAAACAAATATTAACATCATGAGAAGATTCTATATACATATATATTTCCTGTCAGATTGAATAAACACAGAACTGTCCATAAATTTAACTTTCCATGGATTTACATGTTAAGAAATCTGTGATTATCATAGAGACCTTTACAATTATTCCTTTATATAGTGTTGCATTATACATAAATTCATCAGTTACCCATAGTTATATAATTTTGCTATGTTAGATCTTGTCATTTTATTCAAAATTGCCCTATCAATCTGTCACATTTGACATTTCAGGGGAATATTAAGAATTTGGAGAGATTCTGTGAATTTTGCTGTTCTTGTTATGCTCTCTAAATTGGATATTCTCCGTCCACATTTGGAGAGCACAGTTGAATGTCTTTACAAAGTCTCGAATAATTCTGATACTAATTTAAATGTAATAGACTATCTTTGGCATCTTGATTACTCTCAATATTTTTAATTCTCAATGAGGCATTCTTGTCAATGGTTTAAAGCTTATAAAATTCAGAAATGAACATCTGCTATCCTCTTCATCTTTACTACATAAGAAATCAATTCTAGAAGAAAATCCAAAAACCCTCCAGCATTAGTTGCCTCTCCATATTGCCTTTGATTTCACTGATGTCTGTAATTTATATATGTTTGAGTTTAGCTTTAATAATAATCTTGTCAGACTGGGTACTCACAATAGCCTAGGAATTTTGTATATGCTTAAGATAAATTACCTGTTGAATGCTCAGCTGACATTAAAAGGTACTTATATTAATTGTCTTTACCACATACAGATAGACAGATCGATGGGCAGGTACATAGATAAACAGATATGGAGCCTCAGATAAATTAATTTGCTTATAGTTGCATTTAATAAGAATCAAAACTTGGCTCTGAATTCGGTTCTGAAAGAATTCAAATGCCTTAATCTTTCCATGGTACCACATGGCCCTCTGTGCTATTTTGAACTTGAAAGGTGGAACTTCATTGTTGAGTTGGAGTATTTAATAAAGCATTTCATAACCAAGACACTTTCAGCCATACACACACACACACACACAGACACACACACACAGGCACACACAGACTGATTTGGTTCCTCATTCCCAAACTTGGCAAAGTTTTGATATGTAATTCTTACATACCGGGCACAGCATAGAAGACCAGGGGATAATTTCCCCCTGATGTTCTTTTGATATAAGTAAGCAGGGAAAGAAAAAATATTCCAGTCTTTCTCTTATTAAACAAATGAACATCTGAGTGCCCTACCCAAAATGAAGTATTTGATGTAATTTTTGTAGCTCTTAGCAGAGTTTTGCCGAAAGCACGGATAAGATGAATAAGGACATTATTACCAAGTGAACAAAAATGTAGATCCTTGGTACAGTGGTTTAAATAGGATTCATGCTTTCACTTAAATATGTGGTGAGTGCAAGATGAGACAACAAAAATGATCAATTGCACATATATTGAGCGGAATGTTAATTTAAAAATCATATTATGTGTATTAACTGATGTAGAAGTTTCATCATTAAAATAAATATTTCGTTCTCCTGTTATTTTATAGTATCCTGTACGGTTTCAATATAGCATTTGTTATGTTTAAGTAAACATGCATTTATTTGCTTAATGCTTGTTTTCCATCAGCAAAACCTACGTATCCGGAACAAGAACTAAGTTTGACATATATCTCAATGCCAAGCACATAATAGGTGCTCAGTTAATATGTTTTTGCCATAAATCAGTGAATGGATATATTGAGATAATTTTACAATGGATATATTTAGATAGCTATCTAATATAGAACAGCCAAAGTAAAATATTATATTATCTTAGAGAATAATTTTAAGCTATTTTAAATTGAAATATAAAATAGTGTAGTGGCAGACACTGGAACCTGGATGCCAGGTTCCAAATTCAGTTTTGCCATGTGCTAGCTATATGACCTTGGACAAGTTCTTTCATCTCTCATTGCCTCAGTTCCCTCATTCTAAGTTAATAATATTTACCTCAGAGCATTTTTGTCTTTTAGTAAGCATTTCATGATTTTTATCTCATGTACAGTAAGCACAACATAAATGTTGTGACTTATTTTTATTTATTTATTATTTTATTGATTATCATGCTTTCTGTTTCACACTATGATCTTCAGACATATTGAGAGGGTGGGATTTATAAAGATAATAATATGTAAGGGATTATTTCTAGTTCTTTTGTTTTTTTTTTTTTTTCTTTTATTGTAATTATTATTATTATTATTATTATTATACTTTAGGTTTTATGGTACATGTGCCCAATGTGCAGTAAGTTACATATGTATACATGTGCCATGCTGGTGCACTGCACCCACCAACTCGTCATCTAGCATTAGGTATATGTGGCACATCTACACCATGGAATACTATGCAGCCATAAGAAATGATGAGTTCATGTCCTTTGTAGGGACATGGATGAAATTGGAAATCATCATTCTCAGTAAACTATCGCAAGAACAAAAAACCAAACACCGCATATTCTCACTCATAGGTGGGAATTGAACAATGAGAACACATGGACACAGGAAGGGGAACATCACACTTCAGGGACTGTTGTGGGTTGGGGGGAGGGGGGAGGGATAACATTGGGAGATATCTAGTTCTTTTGTTAGCACTTTTCTGGCATGAGAATTTTTCCATAATGGTGGTCACTTTTGCTCCAAGGTTGTTACCTATAATAATTAAGCAGATTAAGATAATACATTTAGGGAAAAAAAAACAAGAATTAATATATTTTAATGGAAATGTATAAATATTGCTGTCCAACAGAGCTACTTTAAAATTACAGTTACAATGATGACTTTGAATGAGTAACATTCTGAATTTTTGTCTTCATTTATAAATTTTTGTCTTCATTTATAAAATGAGATTTGCTTGAACTGTTCTTCAAAACTATGACAGGCAGAATCTTAGCAAAATTTATACCGATAATTTTATGTATCTTCTTTGATTTTTAATACTCTCACTCACCAACTATTTCCCTCCCAAACAGCCTGAACTTGCATAACCCTGTAGTTTAAAATTTGTCCTTTGTTTTCAGAGGAATCAGTGTTAAGCAGTAGTGTATTAGTCCATTCTTGCATTGCTATAAAGAACTACCTGAGACTGGGTAATTTATAGAGAAAAGAAAATTAATTGGCCCACAGTTCTGCAGGCCATACAGGAAGCATGGCTGGGAGGCCTCAGGAAATGTTCAATCATGGCGGAAGGCAAGGAGGAAGGAGGCAAGTTTTATATGGCTGGAGCAGGAGAAAGACAGCGAAGGGGGAGATGCTACACACTCTTAAACAACCACTTCTCATGAAAACTCACTCATTATGAAAAGATCAAGGGGGAAATCTACCTGCATGATCCATTCACCTTCCACTAGGCCTCCTCCAACACTGGGGGTTACAATTTTACATGAGATTTGGGCAGGGACACAAATCCAAACCATATCAAGTAGTAACTTGCAGTACAGTCCAGCAGCCATAGCACTGAAAGAAACATACAGATCTTGAGTTGAAATCCTAGCTCCTAAAGGAAACAATCAACAAAGTAAGAAGACAATCCACAGAAAGGGAGATAATACTTGCAAACTATCCATATGACAGAGATTAATAACCAGATTATACAAAGAACTTAAACAACTCTATAGGAAAAAATTTAATAATCATTTAAAAATGAGCAAAAGATCTGAATAGACATTTCTCAGAAGAAGATATACAAATGGCAAATAGGCATATGGAAAGGCACTCAACATAATTGATCATCAGAGAAATACAAATCAAAACTACAATTAGATATTATCTCACCCCAGTAAAAATGGCTTTTATGCAAAAGACAGGCAATAACAAATGCTGGCAGTGATGTGGAGAAAGGGGAAGCCTTGTACACTATTAGTACAGCTGCTATGGAGAACAGCATGGAGCTTCCTTAAAAAACTAAAAATAGAACAACCATATGATCTGGTAATCAAACTGCTAGGAATATATCCAAAAGAAAATAAATCAGTATGTCGAAGAGATATCTGCACCCCCATGTTTATTGAAGCACTATTCACAATAGCCAACATTTGAACACAACCTAGGCGGCCATCGACAGATGAATGGATAAAGAAAATGTGGTACATATACACAATGGAGTACTATTCAGCCATAAAAAGGATGAGATATTGTTATGTTTAATAACATGAATACCACTGGAGGACATTATGTTAAGTAAAATAAGCAAGGCACAGAAAAACTAATTTTGCATGTTATCACTCATTTGTGGGAGCTAAAAATTAAAACAATTGAACTCATGCAGACAGAGAGTAGAAGGCTTGTTACCAGAGGCTGGGAAGGGTAGGAAGTGGGAGGTGGAAAATGAGGATGGTTAATGGGTATAAAAATATGGTTAGATAGAATAAATAAGCTCTAGTATTTGATAGCACAGTAGGATGGCTACAGAGAGCAATAATTTGTTGAACATTTTAGAGTAACTGAGGGTACAATTGGAATGTTCATAACGCAAAGAAATGATGAATGCTTGAGGTAATGGAAACCCTGTTTACCCTCACATGATTATTACACATTGTACACCTGTATCAAAATATCTCATATACCCCATAATTATATACACCTACTGTGTACTCATAAAATTTTTTTAAATAAACTTTTTAAAAAAGGGACAGGGAGTGCAATGTGTGGGACTGATAAATAAAGGCAAATAGTATTTAGGTATTAATTGTACAATTTCAAATTTCTTTAAATTTAGAATTTTCAAAATAAAAAGTTGGATATGAAACAATAAAAAATTGTATAATGACTAGTTAATTTTTAAAAATCTAGTTCCTTTATACTTTCCATCATTGGGACTTGAGACAAAGACTATATATATTTTTATGCTTTTGGGTAATCATCCTGGGTTTATAATTATGATGATAATTAATAATATAAAGAACAAATAAGAAAATGCAATGAAATACTTTCAAATCTGTAATGTGCTATACAAATGCAATAGATTGGGTTATATTTGCTCTGGGACCCAGTGAGGCAAGTTCCATTGAAGTGGAATCCACCAAGCACCACTGGGGAATGTGACTGACCACTGTGCACCCTTAAATTGAAACCATAATTATTCTGTCTCCAAATAGTGTGCAGTTTATTCATGATTCACCCTCAAGTACCCCTGCTAACAAATCCACTGCAATACAGCCCAATCCACTTAATGCAGTTTCTTTACCAAACTCATTGCCTATCCTCTGCATGAGATAGAGTTGCCCATTTGGGATAGAGGCTGCCTTTCAGACTCCACTTTCTTTATCACGGAAAATTTTGTTGCCATCCTGCTTCCTGGTGAAAGTTATAATTTTGTAATGATATCTGATTTTTTTCCAAACAAATGAACACAGACACCCTAAACACAAACAAATTAGTCTATATTTCAAGTGTACCAATTTTATCCATTATATAATGGATTGGTATATTTTTTGCTAGCGATGCCATAACAAAGTGCCACAGACTCAGTGACTTAAACAACAGAAATTTATTTTTTCATATTCCTGGAGGCTAGAAATACGAGCTCAAAGTATCAGAACGGTTGGTTTCTTCCAAGGCTTCTCTTCTCACTTTGTAAATCGTTAAATTCTCCTGGTTTTTCACACAGTCTCTCCTTTATGTGTCTGTGTCTTCAACTCTTCTTATAAAGATACCGTAAGATTGGATTCAGTCCCATTCTCATTTGAACTTAATCACCTCTTTAAACACCCGATCTCCAAATATAGTCACATTCTGAGGTACTGGGGATTATTACATTCACATATGAATTTTCTGGGAATAAAACTTAGACCAAAACAGATGATAATGTAACAATAAAGTAGGTGATTCTAACGGAATTTTATTTGGCATTTTAAAAATTGTATCTATTTATTCAAATAAGTTTAACAAACATTCACTAAATATCATCTCAGAGCAGGAAATTACACTATCCTGTGAGAAATTGTAATGCAGAGGCACATTTCAAAGAAAAATCAGAATTCTGTAATTTTTTATTAATATGCATAACCACCCTGAGATATTATGCCCATTAATAAAAAAGTAAACTGAAGTAAAAAAGTTAAGCTATAGCTGTTAGATGGCAGTCCTGCTCATCAAGGCCAGAACTATTGAACTCCAAAGCCCATAATTTTTTTCTTTTACATTGTCTTTTTGCTGCATTATGCTGGGTCTACAGGCATGTATGAAGAGGCTGGAATAATTATCAATTATTGTTGAGTTTAAGGAATAAAATATTTATAAATACATTGGTTCTGGATAAGCCTTAGCATAAGACCTTAATACTCATACTCATTAAACACTATGTATGTACCCAAGCAACCCTAAACAGTGCAGCCTAGTGACTCAAAATCTTCTCTCTCTGGTTTCAGAGTGATAGATGCCGGGTAGTAGAAATGTCTGATGTGGTCTAGTAGACAGCACTAAAGGATGAATCCAACGTTTTTCAACAGTAGCAAGAAACTGAACAATATAGGCCGAGAAGTCAGTACAACGAGAAACTTAAGACTGGGAGGCTGTGGTGAGATCATGAAGCAGGAGAGAATCTGGCTCATTTATACAAATGGAGAGAAATACTTGGAAATGACCAAAAACCCAATTAGAGACAGATTTCAGAGGACACAAAATGCCACATAAAAAGATTTATATAGTAGTTTTGAGGTCAGTGGTTCTAAACAGTTATTGTGCAAATAAAACATCAGGATTGCTGTGATAATCCCAGAGTTATTAACTTTGCACCCCAGAAAATTCTGAGCCTGGGCTTCTAGATATCACACATGGAGGCCCATGTCTATAAGTAGCGGGTAACCAGAAGAGGACGTGCGCAGTAGACAGTGGCCGAGTGAAAGACGAAATAGAGCAATGAGGACTGGGAGGCTGAGAGACCAACTAGGAGATGATTTCAGTGGATGCAAAGATAGTTATAAATCCCAGATATTTCGCATTTTAATACACAGATAGCATTCTTTTATTGAACTTAATGGAAGGAAAGTTGCTTTTTATTTTAAGTTAAGATGGAAACTGTGTTCAGTCACAAATAATCTCAGAAAGCATTTTAATTCTCTGTAAGCATCTTGGCTGCTTATTGGATTGTTTTGTTTTTCCTTTAGCTTAAATCTAATGAGATAAGAAAGCCACTAAGAAAGGATTAGTGATCCCTGACCTGTTCCTCTAAGATGCTTTTACCACTAGTATTATGAATCAACTGAGCTGACTTAAGTAAAATAAACGACATCCTTTACTTTGTTTAATCTGGCAGTCAGAGACACCGAGGTCTTTTTTAATGTTCCTGCCAAAGGTTCCATTGAGTTCATCGCAAATCCTTTCTCCTCTGGAAGGGGGACATGGCCTCCTTTTCTAGTTGTCTGCCTGTTACCAAGAGCAATTCCGGGAGAAAGTGAGGAGACTGACTCAAGAGGCCATATATAAAATTACCAACAAGTACAGTAGAGTCTCAGTTAATCAGAATGTTGTTACAACAGAGGCTTCCAAGGTAATAGATTTTCTTGTTAACAAAAGATAAATTCTATATGTTTTTGGTTCAACCTTTGTTTAAAATCATGAGGCAAAGATAATTTCCATTCGTGTCTACAACTGTCCTTTGAGAAGCAGCATCTACACAGTTTCACTCAGAGTGGATACTCAAAGCAAAATAGAACAAAACAGTAAGCCATTATTGAACCAGACTTCTCTCTTCACATATTCAATCTAGTGAATAACCTTTAATTTTACAGTAGAAAGAGAAATTCTAGTCTCTCTCCTCTCTATATCTTCACAGGTACCTTCTGCTAAATATTTTTGTGACTAGAGAAATAATACGTCTTTATTATTGAACAGTTAAAAAATAAAAGCAAAATTAAGAAATTTAAAATACCCATATTCTCACTAGAAAAGATAAACATTTTAAACTAAATACCTTAAAGTATTTTACTTTAGTAAAATACTTTAAGGTATTTAGTTTTTTTAAGACATTCATTTGCTGCTTTTTTGTGCATATATATATGCATAAAAAATATGTTTGTGTGTGTGCATATATACATATATATATCTTTAGGGCCATATATTTAAGCAGAATACATATATGCATAAATCTGAGTACAAACAGCCAAATCTATATCCATACATATATAGTTTATGGCATAAAGCTTATGTCCATATACAACTTTGGCTTAGGACTGCAAGTTTTAGCCAGCAGGCTTTTACATGGATTACTGATTAGAAATAGCTCACCAACAACCTTTTATCAAACTGTTTCATTAAACATAATTTATCCATTCACTCATTTACTATTTATTCAACATTGATTGACTCACTGCTCTGTCTAAAACTCTGTGGTCAGCATCATTGGAAATATGCATATGCAAAGTGCACACTTCAAAATGCCAAACAGTTTATAAAGCAGTTCCTAGGCATACGTAAGAGCCAGTTCTGTCTTTTGCACACAGTCTCCCAGCAGTGTCTGTTCAGTCTACTTAACTCATTTGCTGACAAGCCTTATGACCCTTCAGAATAGGATAAAAATTCTCATGTACTGAGAAAAGATAACAAAAAAATCTTCAACCTCCACTCTGTGGCCCAAATGCTTCTGGTGCTCTTTAAAGAATGTTTTGCAACCATGCAAATAAGGAATGTCTCTAGAGCAAGCTTTTCCCTTAACATGCCTTTTTTTTAGGACTGCAGTTGCAAGATGGCTGTATACGTAAGAAAAGAATTCAGTAGCTGGATAAGCTCTTGGGCCACCCAGCATCTCATACCCTTTGGGAGAAGAGAAAAGTCTTCATTCTTTAGTTGATATTCACATGGCCTGTGGAGCCTGGGGTTGAATGAAATTACTAGTCATTCTATTTTTATTTTTAATGCCAGAGAGAGAACCAAACATAACACTGACTTTTGTACAGTACTGTCATGATTAATTTACTAGTGTTCTAATTGACATAAATTATTTTTTAAGGCTATTAGGTTGTGCTGTATCTGTTCAGTAAAATCTTTTTTGAAATGAAAATACCAGATTTCAATTTGAACCACTTTTTAAAAAAATTTTTGTTTGTTTAGCTTTAGAAATTTGGTTCAATTTGGTTAATTAAGATTATTTGGGGGCTTATAAATTGTGTTGTTTCAATCTGATTTCTGGTTTATTTCTTAAACAGATATAACCTGGTGGTCACTTTAACCTGATTTGTCTTTAGAAACAATGTCATACTAAAGACAGAATTTGTCTACTGAATTCTATAGTAAGGGTGGTAAGACTTACCATTCATTCATTTATGAATTCATTTATTCAATGACTACTTCATGTGTGTTTATAAGGCATCAGGTTCTGTGTTGGATGCTGGATGTTAGACTAATTGAATAAGATATGATCATTCAAAGATTATATAGGACAAAATATTTTTAATGAGTTATGCCTATGATGCCAAGAGAATATAAAATGTAGGTGTGTTATAAAGTCTATGGTTTCTGGGACTATTTTTTGAAGAGAATAGGACACAGAAGGTATTGAGAATGCACTAAAATGCCATATTTGGGAGACATGGAGTAATATACTATAGTCGATGTTAATACTGAGCAGGTTGAAGTCATGAAAGAGTACTAGGAAGGGACCAGATCATTAAGGGTCTTATTTGTAAGTCACCATATAAAAGTTCTATAGCAACGATGAAGAACTTCTTTCAAACATTTTCATATTCAGAATTTTGGTTGTCCTAA
This sequence comes from Pongo pygmaeus, assembly GCF_028885625.2. Lineage (NCBI taxonomy): Eukaryota > Metazoa > Chordata > Mammalia > Primates > Hominidae > Pongo > Pongo pygmaeus. Next base: position 18,283,978 of record NC_072376.2, read on the forward strand.
GAACTTTTATAAACAAATATGATAGGGTAGTAATAATTAACAACAATATGCTTCAAATTATGTTTTCCCTACATTTTTTCTCATGCTTATGCACTCATCCTGGAATGACTTGGTCTTTGACTTCTATGTGAAAAGTTTTTGCTTATAAAAAAATTATTAATTTGAAGGTCATTGTTTAAGAAGCCTGTTTTTTTTTTTTTTTTTTTTAAAGAAAAAAACCTCCTTGCTATGGTTTGACTGTGTTTCCACCTAAATCTCATCTTCAATTGTAGTTCCTATAATCTCCACGTGTCATGGGAGGAACCCAGTGGGAGGTAATTGAATCACGGGGGCGGATACCTCCATGCCGTTCCTGTGATAGTGAGAGAGTTCTCAAAAGATCTGATGGTTTTATAAAGGTCAGTACCCTTGTACATGCTCTCTTGCCTGCCGCCATGTAAGACGTGTCTGTGCTCCTCTTTTGCCTTCCACCATGATGTGAGGCCTCCCCAGCCATGTGGAACTGTGAGCCCATTAAACCTCTTTTTCTTTATAAATTATCCAGTCCTAGGTATTTCTTAATAGCAATATAAAAATGGTGTAATACACTCCTATTCCCCCAGGCAGCCTCACTCCTTCTTTAGGTCCTTTAATACCACATTAAGACCCAATTCATTGCAATTATACTGACATTGCATCTGTCACGTTTCTTCATTTGTCTATGAGATTTATGTGAAAGTGATTGTGACTTTAAATGCCTTGTGTCTAGCTTATGGGGAAAAAAAATGAAACAGAGAGTCAATCTGTGCTTACTGAAAGAATGAATGTGCCATAAGCCTTTCTAAAGAAATATTAGGTCCCTAATCAATACTGTTTCACCTCCTTTCTCCTTTGGCATCAAAAACAACTTCAATTGGATGATTTTAAAATAAACCGTATGTCTTGTTTTCATATGGTTATTAAATAACACATGTATTTTGTCAAAAGTTTTTAAACACTCTAAAGAGCCAAGAAAAGTGAAAACATACTAGGGTCTGACCACCTAGAGATAACCAATGGTAACCTTTCAGAATATCTGTTTACAAGTTTTTCAACTGCTAGTATAAAAAGATAGGTTTTTAAAATTTATTTTGTACTGTACACATTGTTTTGAAATCAGTTTAATTAAACTTAGTATATCATGAAAATGTCCAGTTTATTAAAATTTTCTCTTGTTTAATTATTAAATGACTGTCTGATATTCCATCATCTTGGTTTGTCATAATGTATTAGCTATTTTCCTTTTTAAAATATCTATATTTTCTTTTGTCTTTAAAGAGATTTGCTTTGTTGTAATAAATAATGTGAAGAAGATTCTTATGTCTATATCTTTGATTGCACCTAACTAATTTTTTAAACGAGAGTTATGTAGAAATGAAATTAATAGGTAAAAGGAATGCAAGAGTTGAAGGCTTTCATATACTTTCAAACTGACAACTGGAAATGTTAAATAACTTTTACTGCCATCAACAATGTCTGACAACATGAATTGCCTTTAACTGCTGTATATTATTAACATTCTATAAAACTGTCTATATCAGTAGTGAAATATGGCATATAATTTCTAAATTTGCATTTGTCTAATGATAGAGAAGTTTAGTAATTGTCATATTATTAAACAATTATTCATTTTCTAATTTATGTATTATTATAACTGTGTAATTTGATTTGGCTCTGTGTTCCCATCCAAATCTCACCTTGAATTGTAATAATCCCCAAATGTCAATGGTGGGGCCAGGTGGAGATAACTGAATCATGGGGGTGATTTCCCCCATGCTGTTCTATTGATAGTGAGTGAAATCTCATGGTTTTATAAGGGACTTCCCCCTTTGCTCCACTGTCATTCTCTCTTCTGTCCCTCTGTGAAGAGGTGCCTTCCATCATGATTGTAAGTTTCCTGAGGCCTCCCCAGCCATGTGGAACTCAATCAATTAAACCTCTTTTCCCTCTAAATTACCCTGTCTCAGGTATTTCTTCATAGCAGCATCAGAATGGACTAATACATTGTGTAATTAATTTGCAAATTTGCAAATATTTTCTATCAAATATTTATTTGCTGTAATTTCTATTTCATAAGAAGCTTGTAATATATTGCAAGCATATTCCTCTACTTACATTCTAATTTTGAGGTATTGACTACAAGTCACAAAACAGTCAAATACTAGTAATGACAATAAGTATCCCTTTATCCTTGAGTATGACAATAATATGAGTATCTTTATAGCATGACATAATTACCTTAGTTTTAAGATTTTAAATTGATTATCTTCTTTTGAATGAGGAAATATATTTTTTTCTTATTTTACTAAATTTTATATTATTGAGGAATGGATGATATGCTTCATCAAATATTTTATGCATTCAGCTAGATGTATTTTTTTTTCTTGTAACTGAAGTCATGAATTACAGGGATTAATTCCTTAAAATTTAGCACTTTGTACATCAGGATAATTTTCTACATTTTTATTGTTTTCTTATTATTTCAAGGAAGTGAAGGACTCATTTAACTTGTATTTGTATTTAAAATAATAAATGAGTTTGCTCACTAGTTTTCTTTTATTAAGATTACTTTGTCATGTTTTGACTTCAGGGCTGATTGATTGAATAGTTTGTATGGTTTTAACTAAGTTAGTAATTCATAGGTTAGTTAAAAGTATTCCTTTTTAGAAATAGAACCATCAGCTACAGTTACTACCATCTTATTTCAAGGCACTATCACATTTGCCTGTATTATTTCAGTAGTCTCCTTACCAGTGTCCTTGCATTCACTCTGGTGAGCCCACATTCTCTTTTCCACACAAGCGGCCAGTGACCCTTTCAAAACAGAAATTGAATCATGTCAGTCTTTTGTTTAAAATTCTCCAAAGGCATGTCATCTCACTCAGAGTAAAAGCCAAAACATTCTTATCATGAATTCATACTCTACAACTTGTACTGTATGGAAAAGTACTGGTCACTAATCAATTTATTGAATATACAAATAAAGTAGGAATGCAACATGATTAGGAGGGTGTATATACCGCTTCTCACAGTATTACCCTTTGTTCTCCAAATCCAGATAGCACTTACTTGCTCCCTCTAGATTCTCAGTATTTCTATTCAGAGTCATCTGAATGTTACAGGAATGGGGATGGTGATGTCATTGTAGGAAATGTAATAGGGCTTGGTATATAATAAAATGGAACATCAGAATAATAAAATATTATAAATATACACATATTTTTGTGTATATCTATATGTATTTATATGTGTACATATATGATTTTATGTGCATATAAGTTTTTTTAAACTTACATAAATCATAAAATATTAAGTATGGGTATTTATTCTGCAGTAATATAAACTTGAAAATATTTTGCTTGATAAAAACTCAACCCAAATGATGTCATGCTTGAAATTCCATAGAATGTCTTACTTCCATTATATTTGATTCTCTCTCCAGCTGCATTATTTTTATGTAGTGATTCCTCTATAATTATTCTCTTCATATGACTGTAAATCTCACCCATGTCAAATACAACTTAGACTTTAAAAATATTTTGCTTTCTGAATATATTTGGAAAAACATAAGATATTAAAGTGTTGTTTCAGGTATCTCTTCATTTCTTTATGCCTAAAGAGAACGTTAAAATGTACTCAGCAATTCTTATTAAAATTGTTTCCCTCAGATTATAAAATGAAAGATTAGAACCATAGACATTTAAAAAATGCTTGTTTTCATGGCAGGTTTTAATTAGTAAGTTGTCTGAAAACTATAATATACAAAATCTTTGCTTTGGTCTTGGAAGTTGTCTTAGAGAAAATGTTTAATTTTGAATTTAATTTATATTTTTAATATTGTTTGGTAACATTACAAAATAAGGTCTCCCAAATCTGTTCCACTACAAATTATACACAGTATATAGATTTATAGACTTGGTAAACAAAATTGTAAAATGTTTATTGCATGAACAACTTAGGGAAATATAGATAATATATCTGGGTAATTTAGTTCCTAAACTCCGTAAGAGTGAAGCAAAAATAGGCTCTTTTTAAGCACATTTTCAAGACAGTAGCATCCAAGTAAATGGCTTAAATACATGCCATGTCTAAATATGTTTTATTTCTATACTAAAAAGGTGACCAATTGTTTTTATATTATTTTATTTACATTTATTTCCTTTTCTGAAAAATATATAGGAGAAATTAGAGGCAGTGGGATGTCTTCCTAATGGAATGGAAGGAAGAAGGAGAGGATGGCAGTGAGGAAGAAATAGACTATTTCTCAAAGAATTAGGTCCTTAGTTTTTAATAAATATTTTTCAAGGATCTATTATGGTCAAAGCGAGTTACAATTTACTAAGGAAAATATACAGATAAACAACAACAGACTAATAAGTTGCCTTAATGGATCTAGAAATAAGTGCAGGAACAAAAACAAAAAGAGCCCTGACATCTTTTTTCTAAGTTTTAAATTATGTTTTAAAATTTTTATTGGTACATAGTAGGTGTATATATTTACCGGGCACATGAGATGTTTTGATACAGGCATGCAATGTAAAATAAGCACATCAAAGGGAATGGGGTATCCATCCTCTCAAGCATTTATTGATTGAGGGAATGGATACCCCATTCTCCATCACTGAGTTACAGACAATCCAATTACACTCTTCTAAGGTATTTTAAAATACACAAATAAGTTCTCATTGACTATAGTCACCCTACTGCCTTGTCACACATATGCTGCTTTAACATCCGATGCGTTTAGCTACAGAAAGTAGAAGGGGAGGCTGCTGTTTAGATTTTAGCCTATTTGTGTAAGATCGTGAGGTCTTACTCAATACATGTTGAATAAATAATCCCAAGAATGATCCTTAAATAAGTTATGGCTACTTAACTGTGTTGCATTATGATGGTAGAGTTTATGACTTTAAATCCATCACTCCTGTCTCTTCAATATTTGTTTTTAGCAATAATTTATTCTGAGTATAGTTTAGAAAGGATACTACTTTTCCATGTAGCAAAAAGTTCATTGTATTGAGAAGGATTTTCTAGGTTCTTGTCTTGGATTTATAAATAGCACTTGGACTTCAACAAATCTCCTAATATTTTACAGCTAACATTTTCTTATTTGACAAATAAAGGTTTGCATGGCTTTTTTTAGGACACTGTAGCATTCTGTATTTCTCTGAGTTAAACACAAAATAATGCAACATTACCCTTAGAATGCTTTCAAATACTGCTAATTATTAATATAATTTTCAGCCCTGGTATTTAAACTCATTTTTATTATAACTCTCATAAGCATGTTCACAAATAAATATTAAAGGAAAATATTTCCCTTTTTAAAAAATATACAGACCTAACCCTAATCTATCATTAATCATGGCAGTTACTTAAATTTATGTTAGGTAATGATATTGTAGATACTCCTGATTTTGTAGGAAATTGTATACCCTGTTTACAATGTCCTGGTGAAAAGGGATTGGTATCATTGCACCATTCTCTGGGGCTTCTCCTGTTTTGGAAATGAGTTTGGTAACCTAACAACGCATATTTCCTTGATTTCCAGGACAAAATATGTACAATTTTCCCTCTGTCATTAGAGTAGGTGTTCATGGTATGAAACTGATGAATGTGTGGCCTATCAATTAACCTCATGAAAGGTTTCCAACTTGAAATAATTTCCTAAGCTTAGAAGGCAGTTTGGCCAGGCACAGTGGCTCACACCTGTAATCCCACCACTTTGGGAGGCCGAGACAGGCAGATCACCTGCAGTTGGGAGTTCAAGAACAGCCTCAACCACATGGAGAAACAGTATCTCTACTAAAAATACGAAATTAGCCGGGCGTGGTGGCACATGCCTGTAATCCCAGCTACGCAGGAAGCTGAGGCAGGAGAATCACTTGAACCCGGTAGGCGGAGGTTGCAGTGAGCCAAGATTGCACCCCATTGCACTCCAGCCTGGTCAACAAGAGTGAAAGTCCATCTCAAAAAAAAAACCAAAACCAAAAACACACACACACACACAAACCTACAACAGGCAGTTTAAGTAAAAAGGAAAAAGATACATATATATAATATTATATATAAATATATAATATTTACAACACACCATAAGAATGTAATAGAACAAATGCATAGTGTAATTAAAATCACACCACTGAATCACCGATTTAAATAAAGCATCTCTGCAGTTAAATTGTCATGTTTTTGCTTTCAGTTTTTGTTGGAGAGACAATAATTCATTTAAAAAGGCTAAATTGAACAGCTAATTTATTAATGGGCATTAATTTTTTGGAGACAGAGCAAGATATTGCATGTTTTTTATTTTGCAGATCAGTAATGACATGTTTCAATTACCTTCAGTTCAGTTTCATAACATGTTTTAAATTCTTTAGAAATGACTCTGTCTTCTAAAGAGGAAAAATGATTCCAAACATGTTTACTTCTCAATTCTCATTTTTTCAGTCAGTGTGTGCAGAGTTGTAGGTACTCTGGGATCCAAAGGTTTTTTGCGAATTTGATGCTTTACTTTTGAAATTTTGATAACTCTCAGCCCCAGTAATGGTTGACAGTGAGAACTCTTGAGTCAGACCACTGACTTCAAATCTTGACTTGACCATTTGATAAGTGTATATTCATGAGAAGCTTATCAAATTTTCCTAGAGTGCAGTTTTCTTATCTGTAAGGAAACAGTCATAGAACGTTCCTCAGAGTTTTCAGCAATTAAACTTATAGCAGTGAGATAACCTATAAGAATTGCTTAGGCCAGGCGCGGTGGCTCACGCCTGTAATCCCAGCACTCTGGGAGGCCGAGGCAGGCAGATCATGAGGTCAGGAGTTCGAGACCAGCCTGACCAACATGGTGAAACCCTGTTTCTACTAAAAATACAAAAATTAGCCAGGCGTGGTGGTGGGCCTGTAATCCCAGCCACTCAGGAGACTGAGGCAGGAGAATCACTTGAACCAGGGAGGCGGAGGTTGCAGTGAGCCGTGATTGCGCCATTGCACTCCAGCCTGGTCGACAGAGCAAGACTCCGTCTCAAAAAGAAAAAAAAAAAGAAAAAAAATAAATAAAGAAAGAATTGCTTAGAACACACTGGCATATAAACATTAGGTATTTTATTAAACAGGACCCTTCTAATGGATGTTCGACTATGTGGCGAGCACTCTGCTAGAAGTCCGGGATACAATGGAGAGCAAAATAGTTATTTTTCTCTTTTTTCACTTGGATAACTTTATTTATTAATGTAATTTGCAATCCGTAAAGTTCACCATTTGAAATTGTACAATTAAATGAGTTTTGCACAATTCACAGAGTTGTCCAACCATAACAGATAACTTTTTTCCCCCCCAGCTTTACTGGAATAGAATTGGTACACCAAAACTGCGTATAATTAATATATAATTAGCATACCATTTGGTAAGCTTGGACATATGTTTATATTCCTGTTACCTTCACCACAATCAAGGTGACAAACGTACCCATCACCTCTAAAAGTTTTCTTGTGTCGCTTTGCTTTTCATTGGTTTGTTTGTATTGAACACTTAACTTGAAATTTACCCTCTTAACCATTTTTAAGTGCGTGATACTTTATTGTTTATTATAGGAACTATGTTGTTCAGCAGATCTCTAGAACTTATATAACTTTAACTTTATACCCACTGAATAACAGCTCCTCATATTCCCCTCTGTTCACTCCCTGGTAACCATCATTCTATTGACTACCTCTGTAACTGTGACTATTTCATTATTATTATTACTCTTATTATTAATTATTATTATTATTATTTGGAGACAGAGTCATGCTCTGTTGCCCAGGTTGGAGTGCAGTGGCTCAATCTCAGCTCACTGCAACCTCCGCCTCCCAGATTCAAGCGATTCTCCTGCCTCAGCCTCCCAAGTAGCTGGGATTAAGGGTATCCACCACCACGTCTGGCTAATTGTTTTGTATTTTTAGTAGAGACAGGGTTTCGCCATGTTGGCTAGGCTGGTTTTGAACTCCTGACATCAAATGATCTACCTTCCTCAGCCTCTCAAACTGCTAGGATTACAGGCGTGAGCCACTGCGCCTGGCCAGTGTGACTATTTTAGATGCAGTATTTGTCCTTCTGAGACTAACTTATTTCACTTAGCAGAACGTCTTTCAGGTCTGTCCATTTTGTTGTGAATGGTAGGATTTCTGTCTTTTTTAAGGCTGAATAATATTTTATTATGTGTTTATACCATAGTTTCTTTATTCAATTGTCAGTGAACATTTCAGTTCCTTTATCTTGGCTATTTTCTTCAATGCTACAATGGACATGGAAGTGCAGATATTTCTTTGACATCCTAATTTCGGTTCTTTTAAACATACACCCAGAAGTGGGATTGGGATTCCTGGGTCATATGGTAGTTCTCTTTTTAATTTTCTGAGGAACCTTCATACTGCTTTCCATAGAGACTGCACTGTTTTACATTCCCAACACAGTGTACAAAGGTTCCTTTTTCTCCACATAGCCACCAACAACTGTTATCTTTTTTGTTTGTTTGTTTTTATAATAGCCATCTTAAGAGTTTGGTGATATTTTATTCTGGTTTTTATTTGCATTCCTTGATGATTAGCGATATTGCACAACTTTTGATATACCTGTTTGCTGTTTTTATGTCCTTTTGGAGAAATGCTTATCCAAGTCCTTTGCCCATCTTATAACTGTTTTTTTTTTTTTTTTTGCCATTAAGTTTATAAGAGAAGCACTTCTAAAGAATTCTTGCAGAAAGAGATAGGGAGGAGAGAAAGAGAGGGGGGAGAACTAGAACTAGAATGAAATACAGTATGTCTGTATTTCACAAGGTAAACCATGTTTATAGTCCTACAGCTTACTACTGTGTTCTTATTTCAAAATTATTGTGTTATTTCAGATAGAGCAAGTCTTTTTAGAAAGACTTAGAAACTTGAAACAAATTGACTTGATGCTATTTGCCTCGGGGAAACTGGGGAACATTACTTCCACATTAACAATATCTTTTTAAGGTAAGTAATAAAAGTTAAATTAGTGAACACTAGATGGCGGCATTTAAGAAAAATTAAATCAGAGTAAGTTACTGTGCCACGTTAAAAAAAATCACGTCTCTCACAACAATGACTTGTTTTTCTCATTTATTTGTTTGTTTTGTTTACTATTTGAAATGAGATTTTAGAAGTCTGGAGAAAAGATTAAATAGGTGGGAAGGTACTGAAATGTATTTCTCTTGTTTTACAGGTAGAACTCATTGAATGTTCTACCTGTCTGCTGAATACTCAGATCCGTGTTTGAGTTGTTCCGCTAATCCTAGGAGAGTGATTAAAAGTCCACATGTAGTATAAAAGGACCAATGTTTAGGTAGGTGTTTGCTAAAAGGAAATATTTTTGAAAGAAATTTGTTCTCAGTGTAATGCCAGGCATTTAGGCACCAATGATTCCAGATTTTTTTTTTTAAACATACAATAATGGGTAGAATTAATTGAGTGCTTAGGGAAGTCCCAAGCGCAAGGATAAAAACTTTACATATATCACCTCACTATATCTTTCTACAGTCTAATGAGGTAGGTATATTTTTGGTCCTGTTTTGTAGATGAGGATTTGGAATTTTAGGTTTACGAACTTGTGAAAGCTTATACCATTTTAAATGAGAGAGTTGAGTTTCAAATATCAAGTCCACATTATTTTGAGTCTAGACTGAGATTTTAACCATTTCACAGATTTTCACAGACCTCAGATTTACAGATTCCTGTAAAATGCACAATTTTGAAACATAGTGATAGCATCAAGCTAAAGTTAAATGTGACTTTGAAATGGGTTGAACTGCAGAGAGGTACCAAATTCCTTACAAAGAAACAAACAAACAAACAAAAAAGTAAACTTTCGGACTCATGATCCATAGAAAATATTTGACTCTTTTGATTTTGTTATATCAGAAAATTCAATTAAAATTAATTTTATTTGTAGTTGTCTTAATTGCTGTTTTGGATAAACTCAGATAGTTATTCATGTAAATTAACCTCTAAAATATTACAGAAAAAAGATTATATATTTTGTCCTTAAAAGTAAACAATTGATGAGATTCAAATAAAAGGAAATAATCAAATTATTCTTTTTAATATAGATACAAGTCACATGGTTTGGATTCTGTGTAACATAGAAAAACATATAGCTTTTATATTTTCAAAGTGTTTATAACAGCTAAAATTTACAAAATGCATATTTTGAGGCTTAACTCCAAAAAGATGTGCTTTTTAAAAATGAGAGTATATAACAACTCAATTGTACACCTTTATGTGACTATATTAATATTTTATCTTAGTGAAACTAATATAAAACTCAATTCCTTATAAAATTATGAGAAAAATTGCTAATTGTCACCCTTTATTTTGGTGTGGGAGATAAAGTAAAGGAAGGAAACAATCCCATTTATTCATTTAATTAGAACTTTTTCAGATTCCTGATGATTTGTCATTTAAAATACTGAGTTTCATTTTAATTTGGGAGATAAAAGTAGATGTTTGTTACATTAAATTACAATATCAATCTGTTGGACCACTTAAAAAATATATATATATTATATATATATATATATTGTTTTTTGAGACGAAGTCTCACTCTGTCGCCCAGGCTGGAGTGCAGTGGCATGATCTCCGCTCACTGCACACTCCACCTCCCGGGTTCACACCATTCTCCTGTCTCAGCCTCCCCAGTAGCTGGGACTACAGGTGCCCGCCACCACACCCAGCTAATTTTTTGTATTTTTAGTAGAGACAGGGTTTCACCGTGTTAGCTAGGATGGTCTTGATCTCCTGACCTCATGATCCACCTGCCTTGGCCTCCCAAAAAAATATATTTTATCATAAATTGATGTAGACAATGTGAAGAATATGGAAGACAAAATGTTATTAAAATACACGTACTATTACCACCCCATAAATAAGTTTGTTCATATGTGGTATATTCTTTTTTAGTGTTTTCTTGATGTGTTAACTGTGAATGTAGAAAACACAGATGCACAGCTCCATAAACACAAACACACACACATCAGATGCACACCCATATGTCTGAACATTGGAATAACTTGGAATATAAAACTTTAGGTACTGTTATCTTTTTTTTTTTTTAATTTAACATTATCTTATATGCATGTCCCTTAGCCTGTAAATACTCTTTGAAAAACTACATAATGTGACATTGTATTCATTTAACAAAATGTATTTAAACTTCCCCATATGGGTGTACACTCAAGTTATTTTCTGTTATTCATTGTAATAAATAATTGAAGTGAACAAATGTATATAAAATTTTCAACTGTTTTTACTATTTCTTATTATTTCTTTCAGACTGTTTCTTAGAGCTGAAAATGCTGGATTGAAGAGTACAAACATTTTAAAATTCTTATATACATGCCAAATAGATTTTCAGAAAATGTATACCTATTTTTATTTACACCAATATCTTATTAAACTGCTTGTCATTCTCGGCAAATTTTAGCATTTTTATTTTTAAAATCTTAATTAATTGGTGTATAAAAATAGTATCCCATTATTGTTTTAATCCCCACTTTGTTGATTACTAGTAAGCTTAAACAATAGTTTATGCCTCTATTTTTTATTTGTATTTCTTTTGTGCATTGGCTGTTCATGTTCCTTTTAGGCAATTTTATTGAAATGAACATAAAAGCAGCATCAAAACAACGTGGTTGCCATATAACTACCAATCAGATTGAAGCCAGCTTAACTCATTTTGTTAGGAATATGAATAATGTACAAAGAATTCCGCAAAAGAAAAATGAAAAAAAAAGTACCTCGAGGGTAGAAAACTGATGCTAATCATAGCATTGTTTTTTCATGAAAATAAGGCATGCTTTGAAGTATTTTTGCTACTTCCCTTCTATTCCCTTGGCTAAATGTTGTTTTCATAATGTTTATACAGTTAACCTCGGTACTTTTAGTACTTATCTAGTCTTGATGTTTTCTCAAAAGCCCTCTCCTTATTTGATTCATGAACTTTGGGCTTTCTTAAGTTGATTTATATTTCTGTCAAAAATGATTTCATAGTTTAATTCACTGTCCAAAATCCATTTCTTATGGCATGCCTATTGTTTTAGAAAAGTTCATTTTATGTGCATATAATATATATTTCCGCAATCTTTGAGCAGTATTTTCCATTTCTGTAGCAGCAAGCTAGTACTTTGAAAGATAATACTGTCCAGACCTGACCTAGTGGCAGACTTTTCTAGCTTTCCAATATTGGGTACTGTGCATTTATATAGAAAAGAGAAGTGGGCACACTCATTTGGATACATGTTATAAAACAAAAACAAAATTCTAAGCTCTCTACCTTACTAAATGGACTTTTCTTCTCAGCCACAGGGACGTCGAGGAAACCTGAAAAAGTAGTACAGGCCATAATGGGAAGGGGGGAATTAGACATGCCTCACGATACTCTCCTCTCTTTAGAATTCAGGCACAACTAACCAGGATTAATATTAAAACAGAGATCTTAATAAGAAAGAAATAATACAGGGTGGTCACAGGAGAATAGAATATTTCAGGCAGCAGTTTCACATGACTAGCAAAAGGAAACGGTTGAAATAGCTGCATAAACTCGGGGCTGATAAGAGCCTGAAAAACCAGAGTGTGGGTCAAGCTGGCCAAGACGGACTGGACGCAACATGGCACTGGATTTGACCTAGGTTTCACCTATGACTTCATCATATGCTCATTTACATACTAAATAATACTACCACCAGCTCCGTGACTGTTCCGGGAATACCCATATTTGGTGTTAAAATGGGTGGCATCACAGTTCTGAGAAATCTTCACCTTTTTCTAGGAATATTTATGAATATCCCACCCCTTGGTTAAAGTAATTCATAAAGGTAGAGACCTCAAACTCCATTGCACAACCCCCTCTTGAGTATATCTGCACTCTCCTTTCTTGAGTGTGTAGTTTTCTCTTTGCAATAAATCTTTGTACTTTAACAATTTTCCAACTCATCCTTGAATTCCTTCTTGCAACGGTGCCAAGAGCCTGGACACCAGCTGGTATTGAGGTCCCATCAGCATTTAGGGACCTCTCCTAAAACATCAGTATCATCAATACTGGCAAAACAGACTCTGTAGCAATAAAATACTAAATTCCAACCCGACTCTAGTATAGCATCACATGACAGGTAGCAGGCCCTGGAAGAAATCAAAATATTTTATGACAAAGTATATTTATTTGACATATTTTTAAATGGCCCTGCAAAGCTTTCTCTAGTGAGGGAAATTTACATTTTGTAGAGAATCATTTTCCCTTTCCAGGTCTTTTTTTTTTTTTGAGACAGAGTTTCGCTCTTGTCGCCCAGGCTGGAGTGCAAAGGCATAATCTCGGCTCACTGCAACCTCCGCCTCCCAGGTTCAAGCGATTCTCCTGCCTCAGCTTCCCAAGTAGCTGAGATTACAGGCATGCGCCACCATGCCCAGCTAATTTTTGTATTTTTTAGTAGAGACGGGCTTTCATCATGTTAGCCAGGCTGGTCTCAAACTCTTGACCTCAGGTGATCCACCCGCCTCAGCCTCCCAAAGTGCTGGGATTACAGGCATGAATGACCTTGCCCGGCCTTCCAGATCTTTTTTGATCCTGAAAAGATTAGCTGAGAGTCTAGCACCTTTTAAAGGTGTGAATAGGAAACATTTGCCATCTATTGCTTCTAAGGGTAGGCACCTATGAAACTCCATCTATATAATAAGAACCTTGGTTTCCACCAACCCTTATCTCTTAACCCAGACAACTTTCTATTGATTTCTGTCTTTAGATGATAACAACTCTTTCAAACAATTACCAACCAGAAAAAAAAATCTTTGAATCCACCTGTGACTTTCAAGTGCCTTCTCTCCCTGCCACTACTTCAAGTTGTCCCACCTTTCCAGACAGAAACAATGTACAACTTACATGTATTAATTGATGTCTTCTGTCTCCCTAAAACATGTAAAGCCAGGCTGTAACCCAATCACCTAGAGCACATGTTCTCAGGACCTCTTGAGACTGTGCCTCAGGCCAAGGTCACTCATATTTGGCTCAGAATAAACCTCTTTATATATTTTACAGAGTTTGACTCTTTTCATCAACAAAGTAGTGAAATGAAATTTCTATCCCCATCCTTGAGAGAGACATATATGTATTTATATGTAAAATATATAGAGAATATACAGCCACGTGTTGCTTAATGAGGGAGATACATTCTGAGAAATGTGTTGTTAGGTGATTTTATCATTGTGTGAACATCACAGAGTGTAATGAGCAAAACTAGGTGTTATAGCCTACAACACACCTAGGATTCATGGTCTTGCCTGTTGCTCCTAAACTACAAACCTGTGCAGTATGTTACTGTACTGAATATTCTAGGCAATTGTAACACGATGGGAAGTACTTTTGTATTTAAACATATGTAAACATAGAAAACGTACAGTAAAAATATGGTATTATAATCTTGTGAGACCACCATTGTATATGCAATTTCTCATTGAAATATCATAATGTGGTGCATGGCTGTATGTGTGTGTGTGTGTGTGTGTGTGTGTGTAGACATATACACATATATATTTTCTTTTGTATGTTAACATATATATCAGTATATATGCCAAATATATATTTTTTGTCTGTGTTGTCATGGAAGCTTTTTAGTGAAAATGTGTTGAAACCGCTGAAAGAAAAAGGGAAGAGGCCTTTTACTTTCAGTTTAATTAGTGGGTGATTGTGGAGGGTGTTTTTTTTCCCTTTTTTAAAGCTATATGATTGGAATTTCTATTTCCTTCTACAAATGATACACAAAGGCTGAAATGCGGTAGTAAATTTTATGTGTCAAGTTCACTGGCCCCTAAGATGCCCATAGGCCTGGTAAAAGATGATTTCTGGGTGTGTGAGGGTGTTTCCCAAAGGGATCATCATTTGAGTCAGCTGAGGGGAGAATATCACCCTCCACAATGTGGGTGAGCATCATCCAATTCACTGAGGGCCCACAAAGACCAACAAGACTGAGGAAGTGTGAACTCCCTCTCTTTCTACCACTTCTTAACTGGGACATCCATCTTTCACTGCCCTCAAACATCAGCGTTCTGGTTTTCAGGCCTTTATACTCCAAGCCTTACACCATTGATCCAGGTTTGCAAGCCTTTGGATTCAGACTAGGAGTTTCACCGTCAGCTCCCCTGGGTCAGGCTTTTGGACTCAGACTGAATTAGACCTCAGGGTTTCCTGTTTCTCCAGCTGTAGATGACAGACCAAGAAACTTTTCAATCTCCATGATCACATGAGCCAATTCTCAAAATGAATATATATTAATTTTGTTTCTCTGGAGAATCCTGACTAATACATGAAGTAATTAACATTTTCCACAATCATGGTGCTGTATCACCTTGGAATTAGGTAGAATCTTTTACCTGGCTGTGGAATATGTGTGGCAAGAAGCAAAACTCTATAAGAGGATTGTTTCTACTGGAATTGAAATGCTGCAAAGATCCTTTAAGACTGAAGTATATTTCCTCAAGTAAAAAAAGAGAAGTTCTATATCATGAGTTGGAAGTAAACTGATTTTGTTCTCTCAAGGGTTGGACAATTAGATCTATATCTCGTGCATACAGAGAGGGTAATTAAATCTATAAAAGCAGGTGACAACACTATTCAAAACACTAAGGCTCTCAGCTCTGACTTAAACCAAGTAGATCAATCTCTGCCTTAGTAAGAAATAGTTTAGCTTCTTTCAATATGTTGTAAATTATTAAAACAATGTTTCCAGAGCCTGAATTTCCCTGAAGTGTATTTTGATATAAATGTCATTTTGTTGATGCTGCTTGCTGACCGTCACTTGCCATTTTCCTTCACAACAATCCACATTTTTGTATGTTTAATAATTAAATTAATTTGATTTAAATGGTTGCTGTCTACTGGGCAAATGGACATATTTTTGCCAGTGTGTGATCCATAATGTTGAATGGCAAATTGGTCTGAGTACTTCTTTTTTCTGTCAAGAAACAAAAACATTTTAAAAATAATATTGCAGGGATAATGTAGAGGGAGGGGATTTTTATTACTACTTCTACTTTCACTATCATCATGAGATTTCTGTCAAAGTTTAGTCATTAAGGGAAATTAAACCATCTCAATTCTCATCCATGTTGCCAAGTGAGTTTTTCAACTATACATATAATTTTGTTCTTCATGTTCTTCCCCCATTTCTCTTTTCCTTTCAAATTCATTGCTGGAGAGAAAGAAAGAGAGAAAAAGGGAATTGATATTGCACATGGATTTATTTGTCCATTTAAGTACATCTACTTTATGATAGCCAGAGGAATCATTTATGCATCACCAAATGAAGACCTCAAGGAGTTGATCTGTACTTGTTGAAGCTTAAGTCATTCAAGAAATATTATTTTAATGAACACAACATTCATACTTGTTTGGGTTAACGTATCATTTTTCAGTCCATTGAGATCAAACCTAGTAAAAAGATGCAAGATTTAGCAAATACAAGTAGAGAATATCTAGTTAAATTTAAATTTCAAATACACAAAAATACAACTTTTTAATATATATATATATATCTCCCAAATATTGTACGGGACATAGGTAAAGTAAAAATGTATTTATTGTTTATCTGAACTTCAAATTTAACAGGACACTCTGTATTTTTTCTGGCTACACAATTCTGAAACCACTATGCACAGAGCTGGGGCCACTTGTCTCTACTCTCCATTAGCTAGCTAGCTGTTACTACCTTACTGCCAAATTCTGAAAAATACACAATAGATGAGAAATAGGTAAGTGTCCAGGCATGGTGGCTCACACTTGTAGTCCCAGTACTTGTAGTCCCAGTACTTTGGGAGGCTGGGGTGAAGGGATTTCTTGAGCCCAGGAATTTAAGACCAGCCTGGGTAACATGGCAAGACCTCGTCTCTACAAAAAATTTAACAATACATTAGCTGAGTATGGTGGTACATGCCTGTGGTCCCAGCTACTCAGGAAAATTAGGAAGGAGGATCACTTGAGCTCAGGAGGTAAAGGCTGCAGTGATCCATACTTGTACCACTGCACTACAGCCTGGGCAATGGAGTGATGCCATGTCAAAAAAAATTAAAATGAAAGGAAGAAAAGAAAGAAAAAGGAAGGAAAGAAGGAAGGAAGAAAGAAAGAAAGAAAAAGAGAAGGAGAGAAGAAGGAAGGAAGGAAGCAAGGAAGGAAGGGAGGGAGGAAAAGAAGGAAGGAAGAGCAAGGGGTGTGTCATACTTTCACTTTTCTTCTATTCCTGCAAACAAATGTTTTATATTCGAAATTCTAAAGGAGTTTTATCCCTAGATACATATGCTGTCACCCTACCCATTCATTCCAAGGAGCCAAGCAGAATATTCCTTCTAATTCTGTACTCAGTCTGAAAAGCAAAAGGTTCTTAAGACAGTTATCTAGAATGTCAGTCATCATTTCAGTGGCATAAAATATGGATATACTTGGATGACTGCAATATTTAGCTGCTTGTCAGACTTTCAAGTAAACTCATTGTAAAAATTTCTCATTTCCTAGTACTATATATGCTACTGACTATATTTTCTCCCCAACTTTCTGTAGGTAAAACTGGTAATATTATTACTAGTATGCATTAAGAGAATGGGAGCATGGGCAGTCTTTTGCCTTCTAATGAGATATATAAATCAATTGAGAAATGAACATTTGAGAGGTTAGAATATATCAGGCACTATGCCATGAATTTATCAATGATCTGTGATTTCATGATTATCTCTTAATTTTTAACTCAGTTGTCTTATACTTCCAGGATTTTGATCATTTTGCTCTCTCTGCCCCTCTTATACCTGTCTTATATCATCTCTCTTTACCCTTTGGGACCTAGTTCAAGTACCACCAACTCTAGGTAGTCTTCTAAACCCACTTCAGCTGGTTTGGGAGGCAGTTGTCTGTGCTTTCCTCTCCATTGTAAAAGTCACTTCTTTTCTGGCACTGGGTCTGTGAGATCATGAAGCTTTGGTTACATATGTTGAGGGGCACCCCCCTAGTGCTTGTCATCCCAGGCTCCCTTCTCTGAATAACTGCCTAACCTATAGTCCAGAGTTTTCTTATGCACAAGAGTTTATTCACTCTATCTGCTGACCCTAACCCATGCAGAGTTGATTTAGTGGAGATCTCCCAAAGATGAGGGCTTGTCGGGGGCTTGGCCTAAGACATATTCCTATATGATTGATTTTCAGAGGGTCTATCAGGCTAGTTGGGTTAATTAGATCCTGTCTCTGACCTACTGATGCAGATAAGGAGAGAATACCTGAGTCACACTAGTGCCAGATATCTATAGTACTATATGGTAAATTCACCTGCTGCTCAAGGGACAGGGAAAAAAATATTGTTATTGCAGCTTGGCATTCTGTTTGACCCTCACTTTTTTTAGCAAAGCTATCCTTGACCCCAAACTATGTTAAGCCCACTGATACATGCACTCTTGTTAAGTTTCACTGTTTTAAACTATGTATTTATTTGCATGATTAATATCTTCCTCTCTATAAAGCTGTATTAGGTAGAAGTGGATTTGTGCTTCCAGTCCAGACATTCAAAAAGATATACAGCTGACTGAACGTTGAATGACCTGTTATTTTCATCATACTCTTCTCCAAACAGCTGGTAAATTCCTACCTACTAAATTTTACTTAAAACAAAAATCCCTCTGCTTAGAACAGTTTTAGAAATACGTGTTGAAATAGTGACATCAGTTAAGCCCTAGTGCCCATCCTTCCTCCCTCCACACACATTCATGGATTTCCTAGCCAACCAGGATTCTTACATCTGTGAATTCAGAACATTTATTATTTTTATTATTTTAAATGCCAGAGATATTCTGTCTTTCATTGTATGTGTATGCACATAACAAATTGACAACTTCCTGCTGTAAAAAATGATTATTTCATCTGTAATACACCATAGCAACTATCACTTACTCTTATCTAAGAAGTATAACAAAGCTGGGTATGGTGCCACATGCATGTAATCCCAGCACTTTTGGAGGCCAAGGTGGGTGGATCACCTGAGGTCAGGAGTTTGAGACCATCCTGGGCAACATGGTGAAACCCCATCCCTACTAAAAACACACAAAAAAATTAGCCAGGCGTGGTGGCGTGTGCCTGTAATCGCAGCTACTCCTGAGGCTGAGGCAGGAGAATTGCTTGAACTCAGAAGGCGAAGGTTGCAATGAGCCAGGATCACACCATTGCACTCCAGCCTAGGTGACAAAGAACAAAACTCTGTCAAAAAAAAAAAAAAAAAAAAAAAAAGAAGTATAACGTGATCTGTTTGTTGACTGATACGTGTTTTAAAATGAGCATAATTTTGGCCTTTTCTTTTTTTAATGAATATTTATTGAGCCTAATTTTCCACTTGGAGAAAAAGTCCAGGGAGGTTGTCAAGTTCAAGACAGCTAGCTTATTTTATATAACAATCAGTGTTCTAAAGAAAATACACTGGAGCAAGGAGATAGAGAATTACTCAGCCAGGCAGGGAAGGTCAACTCCAGAATGAGTGGTTGCTGAAAGCCATTTGAACTGAAAACAGCTTTACAAGAAGAGCTTACTATGCCTTGTTCTGGGGATAAAGCATGCCAGGCAGAGGGTATATAGCATATGCAAAGATCCTGAGGGCATAACTTGGCCTTCTTAAGGAGCAAAGATAACATCAGAGAGGCTGAATCATTGTAAGTAATAGTGAAAGTAGGAACAAGGTGAGATAGAGGAAAGATCAAGGAAAGCTTTGTAGGCTGTGGCAAGGCATTTGGATCTTATTTTATACTGGCTGGAAAGCCATTAGGGGTTAGTACACATTTGTATACATTTGTACAAACTGAAGTTTTTGTACATGCATAATATTTATTAAGCATCTCCTATATACTAAAAACTATTTGCAACCATTGCAATCAGAGATAATTTAAACAGAGACACTCCCTTCTAAAAACCCACAATCTATTAGAGAAACACACACACACACACACACACATAAGCTACTTTGTATACTTAGAATGTAATAAGTACTATATTAGAGACAGACTAATCCTAAACTGTTAAGCCCAAGAGGACAGAAGCATCTTCTGACTTGCTTATTTTTGTTTTCTCAGCTCATAACACAGTAGCTGGCACATAGTAGGTACTCAATAACTGTCTACTGAAGAAAACGAACAGGGAGGAAATATGGTAAATAAGGACATAAGTATGTAGGTATGGATTCTGTCTAGGAATAAAATATGTGTAGTTCAGCTTTTCTATTTGCTTTCTACGGGGGCTCATTTTGTGAACTGACACAGAGTTTATCTAATCTTCATTTTTCCCTGAATAAATCATGTCCTACAGTTATGGAGGCATCGCCGTTACAGAACCAAGGATTTTCAGTGGTAAATGTAGAAAAAGCTATCATAGATGTCCCAGGTGGGAGATTATATCAGCCAGTCCACTTATCTAGAGCTTGGGTGACATAAATGGACCTCACAAACACCGGGAATTTGCTTGACAGGCTTTGTGGAAATGCCAGCTAGCCTGACAAGTGCTTCGTCATGGGAAGTATGGGTGATAGTGATAAAGATGAGGACATTGTAAAAAAGTGGGGACACACTAAAGAGTGTCACTGAAAGAACAGAGTCAGGGAAGAGGAAAGAAGGCTAGGAGGAAGGCCTAAGGATTGCAGGGGGAAATCTTGGAAACTGAATACTTGACCTGAACAACTAATCAGAAGAAGGAAATATGTATGTAAATCTTGAAGTGTCTTCTTCAAGAAACCAAATACTGAGAAGGCAGCTCCTTTTAGTGTTTGTGAGCGAGTCACTGTAATTTTCATTAGGACCCCAGAGGCAGCCGTGCAGTGAAAGTATTTACCATTGCCTGCTCCTCCCTTCTCCAGCAACAATTGAAGAATGGCAGCAGCAATCGTATTCTGGGAAGGACCGGGGTGAGTATAGACCCTCAGAACTAGAAGACTGCTTAAAGATCATCTGTTTCAAACTTCCATTCCACAGACAAGGCAACTTAGGGTGAGAGATGTCAAGCAACTTGCCACGGTCACTATTTTGCTTCACTAGATGAGCCAATAAGAGAATCCAGGTCTCTTGATTCTAGTCAAAAATGTTTCTGGGCAACAGTGGAGTCCCAGCTGCTTTTTAAAGCATAGTGATATGAAGGCAATTTGGCTTGAAGGGGCGCAAGGAGTGGTCAAGTGAGCTGGAATTCTTCAGCCTGTTCATTGGTCAATAACTGTGTTTATTGTTTAAACATAAATAGCATGAGGCAAGGTTTAGGGATGAAGGCTCAATGGTTAAGTGAGAAACCAAAAATCCTTAGAGACCATTCTAACAAATAACCTTAATTTCCTACATATATCCTATTTATTTCCTACGTATATCAACTTTGAGTTGTACTCACTTCATGCAAATCTTAAAACTAACCTGGCATGGAAGGTATTAATTAGTCACTGTGTGGTTAACTAGTCTGTTATAAAGTTGTGAAAAGCCATGGCATGGATCATAGATTTCAAACAGACCTGTGTTTTGAGCTTGACTCTTCCCCGTATAAATTATGAGACCTTGAGGGGAGATCTCATAATTTGTGCCTCAGTTTCCTTCAGTGTAAGATGAGATTAATGGCCCTGAATAATGATTATCATAATGCTTGGTTATCGTATAAAATAACATAAATACATGCATATACACATATGTACACGTGACAGCCAATAGCAGATGTTAAAATATTCATTGATGTTTATTATAAAAATAGGGTAAAATTATAAAGCTGAGTCAGTACCCACACTGGCAATATTGCTTCACACTTTAGAGAATTTGATAATTTTAGAGTGAATTTTCAAATTACGAGGATCTATGTTCTTGCTTCTCTCCTTTACTAGTTATTTGAACGCCGGACAAGTTACCTAGTAAGTATAAACATTCCTTATCATTAATAAAAGGTGAGGGAAGAAATGGGAACTTAGGGAGTAAGGTGCTATGAGGCTTACATTAGTTAGCCACGTAAAAGTTAGTATTGTGCCTGTCTCAGCTGTAACTATTATTATTTTTATTTATAGGAAGTTGCTTTCAGCCTTTCAGAACATGGTGCTATCTGAGACTGGGTGTTATAAGGAAGAAAGCATGACTTTGAGATAAAGTTTCCCTCTCTAGCTCTGCTTCTTTCCCTTCTTGTCATCATTAATGTTTTCCTAAAAGGCAGGCAGTTAGAGAATGGGCTAAGGCATCATTGCAGAGGACTCAGAGCTTATAACCAAGCCACACACAACAGCCAATGAAGAAACTGGATTACTTGATGGGATGTGTCATGTACAAGCTTGAAGACAATCTATGAGTGTTAAATTATTCTCATCTTTCCATAAAACCCAATATAAAAGAAAAAAATGTTTTCCCCTGGCTAAGATTATATTTCTATCTCAGATCTAAGGTTGCATACACAGGAGGAAAGAAGATCTCTTCTCTTTGTTTTCAGATGAGGAACCAGAACAGACAGCATTCCACACTCGTTAGAGGCAGAGCTGGGGCTAAAATTTGGGATTCTATTAAGATATTTGCATTAGATCACGCTGAATTCATAAATTTCCCTTCTCTTAAACAATTGGTATGGAATGTAATTAGACTGAATAAATAACCAGACATTTAATTTCATGCATATATCTACTTCTTTTGGAAGATACTTTATGAAAGCTGTTCATTCAACATTGAATCCAGGCTCATGAGAATTCTGCAGAATGGAATTATCATCCTTTATTTACCAAGATGTCCATTAAGATAGAATAAACCAGGGATTGGTACTAATTTTAAAGCCATTTTGAAGACAAAAGAAAAAGGCTGGGCTCAGAATCACTACCTACTAAGTGCCAATGAATCCCCTATACCAATACCCCTTCTTAGGAAGAAAACAGGAACCCATGGAAACGATCATGGATTCTAGTGTCAGAGAGATGTGGATTACATACCCAGCCCTATCACTGACTGTGGAATACCCTGAGCCTCACCATAAAGTGGGCATAATACCAATCTTACAAGACTACTTTAAAGATTAATTAGAATATAAAATTAAGGAGCATAATAGTAAGTGCTAAGTAAATACCAGTTATGTTCCCTTCCCCTTTCCTTCACTTCTTGGGGATTCATGGCTTTGAAACGTCAGTCTTTCCTCTCCTGGAGTGACTTGTTTTTCTTAGGAGCAGTCCACAGATAACATTCCTTTAAACTTCATGCTTTAAACTTCTGAGTAATCCCCCTTGGTGAAATGAATCATGTCCGACTTTGACTTACATTATCATGTCTATAATCACCAATAGCTCTTTGGCTTCTGTTCAACTTATGGTCATATTTATGTTGATCCCTTTAATTCTGGACTCCAAGGGAAGCATGCCCACCCCACTAAATATGTCAGTAGAGAAGGATATGCAGAATGTTGGTGTCAAAAGTAAATACAAGGGAGTAAATATTACTTAACTTTCACCTGAAAGAGGAGAAACTAAGTTCCCAACCTCCACACTGAGAACTCCAGACATTTGACAGTGACATTTTTAAATATAAAATTTCACTTTATTATATTGGTTAAATGTCCAGAGACTGGACTCTGGACAGTAAGAAGAAAATTACCTACTTCTGAAGGAAGGAAACCTTCTGAAATTGGAATAAGAATAGTTTTATAAAAATTTAATGATTTAGAATCACCAAATTTTATGCTTGGTGGAAGACCACAGAATCTTTAAGCCCGACGGAGGGCAAAACCCCAACCTTAACCAAAATTGCTCTTCCTTAGAAAAACTGGAATACATTTTCTAGAACCTGTATGTTTTAACAAGATTTTTTTAAACTGCTTCTACTTCCATAATATATTTAATATAAGAATATTTCACCATCATTTAAATGACAATGTCAAAGTAGAATCATGTCTCAAGAGTTTAGTGCCAACATTTTTGTTTATATTTATAGTCACATTGGCTCTAAAAAAAATTACTTAAATGACAGCATTTAAACATGATTGCAGTATTTCTAAAAGTTGGATACATGGAGTATGGAAAGTCTGGATTTTCATTTTCCTGAAGGCACCAACCATATTACTCAAGTATTTGAAACACTACTCTAAAATATTTGATTCACTGAATGCTATGCATGTGTTTTTGGAAAATGTCTTAGACTTGTAGAAACTTCAGATATTCTCATCTGTAAAGTGGGTATAATAATGATCTCACACACTAACATTCAATCAAATGACATAATTTAAGATATTTAGCTGTATTGTAGAGGTAAGATATGTACAATAAACCTGACTTACTATTTTCCTTCCTCTAAACTCTTTTTATACATTCACTTCTTGAGACCACCAGCAACATACATTTTATATATTATTAACTAAAACAAATAGTGGACATATTTTGTTACTAATAAAACACATAAAATTATTAATATATCAAGTGATGAGGGTAGGTAATGTCAGGAAATACAGCTCTAAAATAAATAAGAAAGTTTGGAATATGTAGGGAAAATGCTGCTTTTTTAGGACAGTTCTCTGGTCTTACTTGGAGGAGAGACACCAAAACTCTCTCTCATCCTGGAAATGGATCCTCTGATTCTATCATCAATAGGCAAAGTACCACCCAGTAAGGAAACCTATATTTAAAGAGATAATAGTATTAGCCAGGTTGCTTCAGGCATTGTATCTAATGAGTTTAGAATAAACCCTGGGTAACTTTGTATCAGAGGGGGACAGTTTTCCCCAGCTTTACTTTCTCTTTCCCTTTACTTGAAGTATTGGCAAAGGCCAGAATTTGTGCTACCATCTCGGTTTTATGACTGCTACTGAATTTCATGGCTTGAGTGAGGACACATCCTATAGTTTATGGCCCTGCCACACTTTTCCCCATGTCCTGAGAGACTGAATATTTTTCCTAAATCTCCCTAACATTTAATAAAGAGGAAGGTATTGTCCTGATAGGAACCATTCAAATACTATAAAGCAATGTTCAATTATATAATAAATAATTATTGAATCTGTACATTTTCAGGATCATTTTGGGTATTAAATGGCTGAACAGGTTAGAAGGACTAATGCAGTGTCTGGAACACACAGCAGATACTCTTAATTATGAGACACTTATTTTAATTATCTTTATTCAATTAGTGGAGGCTTTACAAATCTCTAGGAATTTGAAATATAATTTAGCTCTTTCTTAGCTACTTAACACTTAATGTAATAAGAATGTAGAGGCTGGAGTGGTGGGAGAAATATTTAGTAGCGTTCAAATCACTAATAGGAATAGATGAGATGGAAAGGTCCTGGATTCAGGCAGAAGTTGTCTATGTCTATGGGGATCGAGGCTTAATCGTGAAAGACAGGAGAGTAGAGATAAAGGCCAAACTGTATTCACATTGTAAATAGGTAAACACAAAGATAGAAATCATCCTGTAGAGAATGGCCAGATCCTGGTGGTAAGAGTCTGGAAGGGGGTGGGCTCACATGTGATAAACAGATAAGGGGTGGATCATAGGAGTGATAACAGTAAGGGATGTGTAACCACGCAGCATCTGCAGAAAGAGGAAAATCCAGTTGCACAATCCAAAGTGACAGCATCCAGGCAGGGTCTGTGCTCTGTAGGCTGAATGTTTGAGGAGTCTGGAGAGGTGGGGTGTAATTAGTTTATAGATTTATCATAAACAGAGATTGTCCAAACTGATTTGTATCACTGAATGAGCCTAAACAGCTAATGCTGGCTGCTTCTTGTCTTTCATCTTTTTAAATATCATCTCCTCAGTGCCAAGAAACAGGTTCTGAGTGTAAAACCCAAGAGCAAGAATAAATCCTGGAAAAATGAGATAAAAGTATAACTGGGAATTTGTGCATGTGAGAGTACTTTGTCCTTCTGGGTGACTATACATACACACATGCACCCAGTTGGGTTCATCTTGTGAGGAAGTAGATGAAATATGACGATGATATGATAAGTCAGATTTTTAAAAATAATCTTGTCATTTCTTTCTGCATGCAAAGATGTCCTATATTCACAGTAGTGAATGCAGTGCAATTAATCCAGTTTTTTTTATTTAGAACAATTTCAAAATTTCTTTTGAGCCACTCTTTGGTGAAATATATACCAACTTTTTTTTATTTTTAAATGAAAAATTCTATTGTTCAGTTGAATCACTCTACTCTTTCACTAGTATTCACTCTGGCTAATGTTTGGCAGTTTCCAAAATTCAAATCCACCTTCAAATGATGATGAATTTTATCACTGGTGACATTCAATATAGCATCAGTTGAAAATAATATTTTTACCAATTTTCATTCTAAGTAAGATGTGATTCTAAGGAAGAGCAAAGCTGTTTATAGTGCCTGTGGAAACAGCTAGATGATATGTTTTTCTATAGACTCATCTTATGTATCTTTCATTTACTCTTTGTATTGACAGTGATTTTTCACACAGCATAGGACTGATCTGATTTTACATAAAGCAAAGGAAACATGTCAATAGAATAAAATAATCAGGTTAAGGTAGTTGCCTTGTGGTTTGTCTCATACAACTATATAATCAGTCTGTTACCTCAGCATGTCTTGATGTTCGTTTGGATAATAATTGCAATTTGTTACTTTTGTCACTATTTCAGTGTTTACAGGACTTCATCCATGGACATCATCCCATTTGATCTTCAGAAACACTGTAGGATATTCATTGCAGAATATAAGATATTTTCTATTTCCATTATAAAGATGATGACTGTTGAGAGAGTTTAAGTGATTTGCACAAGTTACATAGGAGACTAAAAGAGATCTAGCTTAAATATATTTCATGAAAGAACTCTTTCCATTCTACTATGTGAAACTCTTAAAAAAATTGTCTGCCATAAAACGAAGGTTCGCATAAAAAACCAAGCCTAAAAATTTAGCAGAGAAGAAGTATAGAGAATATCAAATAGCAAGGTAATTTGTTCATGTGCATGTTATGCACATGCACGCACACGCCATAGAGAGAGACACACAGAGACAGAGAGAGAGTATGTCTGTGTGTAAGTGTATTTATTAGGTAGCTGATAACAGCTCAAGTAGATTAAATGTACTGAGAGCTTTCTTAATTTTTTTATACACCAGTCTTAGGAACGACATAGGACAAACTAAAACAATTGTGGCCATTATTGATGCTATCTATGAGCCAAATATGTATAGACTTTTGAAAATATATATTAGGTTAAACTATCATTCTCTACAAATGATTGTGCTTATTGATGTTCTACCCCTTGCTGTTTTCACACAAGTTTTGCACACTTTTCTTGAAAAACTGCTGTTTAAAGTTGACTTTGTTCAATAATGATTTTCCAGATTCAAAGTGTGCACATTGATTTATTTTTTGTCTCAACTTCAGTAACTCAATACTTCATGGTTAGTGTTTAATTATTCTCAAATTTTGTCTCATCTATCAATTTCTTTTCATTTAGAAAATAATTACTGAATGGACGCATGAATTGATTCTTTTTTATTAATTGGTTAATGTTTTTAATTGATACATTATAATTGTACATATTTCTGAGATAAAATTTTATGCTTTGATACATATCTATATTGTATAGTGATCCAATCAAGGTAGTGGCTCTATCGCCTCATGCATTTAAATGCATTAACCACTCACTGTTCTACTTTCTGCTGCTATGATATCATATTTTTATTTTTTTTATTCCACATATAAGTGAGCACATGCAGTATTTGTCTTTCTTTGTCTGGCTTTTTTCACTTAATTTGATGTCCTTCAAGTACATCTATATTGCCACAAATGACAGGATTTCATTTTTTTTAGAAGACTGAATAATATTCTATTGACACATTTTCTTTATCCATTTATCCATTCTTTGACACTTAGGTTGATTCCATATCTTCGCTATGATACATAATGCTCCAATATCTCTTCACAATACTGATTTAATTACATTTGTGTCTATACTCAGTAGTGTGATTGCTACTGTGTATATGGTAGTTCAATTTTTAAATTTTTTTATGTATCTTCCACATTGTTTTCATAATGACAGTACTAGTTTACAATTCAACCAACAGTGTAAAAGGGTTCCCTTTTCTCAGTATCCTCATCAATACTTGTTTCTTTTGTCTTTTTGTTAAATAGTCTAATTGGGTAAGATATCACATTGCAACTCTTATTTAAATTTCCCTAGTGATTTGTAATGTTGAGCATTATTTATATGCTTGTTGGCCATTTGTCTGTCTTCTTTTGACAGAAAGTTCTGTTAATCATTTTTTAATTATGTTCCTCATATATTCTGGATATTAACCCCTCATCAGAAGTATAGTTTACAAATATGTTTTCTCATTTTGTAGTTTGTCTTTTCACTGCAATAAGAGTTTCCTTTGCTGTGCAAAAGCTTTTTAGCTTGATGAAATCCCATTTGTTTATTTTTGTTGTTATTTCCTGTGCTTTGAGGTATTTCAAAAATCTTTGCTCAACCCAATGATGGAGAAGCATTTCCTCTCTTTTTGTGTTTTATCATTTCAGGTAACACACTTAAGTCTTTGATCTATTTTGAGTTTACATGTGTGCATGGTGACAGGTGGAGGTCTAGTATGAATATTCACTTTTCCCCGCAGCATTAATTGAAGAGAGTTTTTGCCATAATGTGTGTCCTTGGCACCTTTGTCATCAATCAGTTGGCTATAGATACATGAGTTTATTCCCAGTCTCTCTCTTCTATTGATTTATGTGTCTGTTTTTATGTCTGTACCATATTTTATTGGTTATTATAGCTTTGTAGTATATTTTGAAGTCAAGTAGAGTGATACCACCAATTTTGTTCTTTTTGCTATGCTTTGTTCAGGCTACTTGGGATTTTTGTTGTTGTTCCATATGAATTTTACTTTTTTTCTATTTCTGTGAAGAATGTCATTGGAATTTTGATAGGAATTGCATTACATTTGTATATCTCTTATGGTATGGCCATTTTAATAATATGAATTATTTCAGTTCATGAACATGGGATATCTTTTCATTTATGTGTGTCCTCTTCAATTTCTTTCATCAAAGTTTATAGTTTTGGTATAGAGATCTTTTGCAACCTTGCTTAAATTTATTCTTAGTTATCTTATTTTTGTAGCTCTTGTAAATGAAATTTTCTTAATTTTTTTTCAGAAAGTTAACTATTGGCATATAGAAACACTATTAACATTTGTATGTATGTTATTTTTCTGTTTTTCTTAGTTTAGCTAAAAGTTGATTGACTTTATTTATCTTTCCAAAAACCAAAGTCTGTTTTTTTTTTTTTAATTTTTGGAGTATTTTGTCTCTGCTCTGAGCTTCATTTTCCTTCTTCTATGAATTTTGAGTTTAATTTGTTCTTGTTTCTATAGTTTCTTAAGGTGCATCATTAGATTATTTATTGGAAATCCTTTTCTTTTTATTTAGATGTTGCTTTATATAAATTTACCTCTTAGAACTGCTTTTGTTGTTTCTCACAGGTGTTGGTTTAATATCTTTCCATTCTCATTTGTCTTAGGAATTTTTTAATTTCCCTTTTAATTTCTTCATTGTCTCATGGTTTAGGAACACGTTGTTTAATTTCAAGCTATTTATTGTTTCCAAAGTTTTTCTTATTGTTGATTTCTAGTTTTATGTCATGTGGAGTCAGAAAAGATACCTGGACCAGGCCGGGCTCGGTGGCTCACGCCTGTCATCCCAGCACTTTGGGAGGCGGAGGTGGATGAATCATGAGGTCAGGAGATCGAGACCATCCTGGCTAACACAGTGAAACCCCATCTCTACTAAAAATACAAAAAATTAGCTGGGCGTGGTGGCAGGTGCCTGTAGTCCCAGCTACTTGGGAGGCTGAGGCAGGAAAATGGCATGAACCCGGAAGGCGGAGCTTGTAGTGAGCCGAGATCGCGACACTGCACTCCAGCCTGGGCAACAGAGCGAGACTCTGTCTAAATAAATAAATAAATAAATAAATAAAAGATACCTGGACCTCTAGCTTCATCAGTTTGTTAAGACTTATTTTGTGGCCTAACATGTAATCTATTCTGGAGAATGCTTCTTGTGCACTTGAGAAAAATGTGATTTCTGCAACTATTGGATGGAATGCTCTGTAAATGTCTGTTAGTCTCTGATGCATTTAAGTCCAATTTTTCTTTGTTAATGTTTTGACTACGTGGTCTGCCCATAGTTGAAAGTGGAGCGGTAAAGTCCCCTACTGCTATTGTATTGCCATTTATCTTCCCCTTTAGATCTAATAATATTTGCTTTATATATCTGCATGCTATAATGTTGGATGCAAATGTATTTATAATTGTTATATGCTTTTGCTGAATTGATCCCTTTTATCATTAAATAAATGCTCTGTAAATGTCTGTTAGGTCCATTTGGTCTCTGGTGCATTTAAGTCCAATTTTTCTTTGTTAATGTTTTGACTACATGGTCTGCCCATAGTTGAAAGTGGAGTGGTAAAGCCCCCTACTGTTATCGTATTGCCATATTGCCATTGTCTTCCCCTTTAGGTCTAATAATATTTGCTTTATATATCTGCATGCTATAGTGTTGGATGCAAATGTATTTATAATTGTTATATGCTTTTGCTGAATTGATCCCTTTATCATTAAATAAAGACCCTTTTCTCTTTTACAGTTGTTGTCTTCAAGTCTTTTTTATTTGATATAATTATGACTACATATACGTGCTTTTGGTTTTCATTTGCATGAAATATATTTCCTTTTCTTCACTTTCAGTCTATGTTTGTCTTTAACAGTGAAACAGTGAGATGAATCTCTTGTAGGTAACATATAAATCGAGTCTTATTTCTTTCATCTATTAACCACTCTATAGCTTTTATTTGGAGAATCTAATACATTTACATTCAAGGTTATTGTTGATAGATGAGGAATTACTTCTGCCATTTTATTAATTTTCTGGTTGTTTTGTTAATGCTTTGTTCCTTTCTTCCTCTTCCATTTTTTACCTCTGTGGTTTGATGGTTTTCTGTGGTACTAAGCTTTGTTTCCTTTATCTTTCTCATTTGTGTATTTGCTATAATTACATTTTTGTGGTAACCATGGGTCTAACATCAAGAGTCTTAAAGTTATAATAGATTAATTTAAGCTGATGGCAACTTAAATTTGGTCATATAAAAATACTCTATATTATTTCCCTTTCCCCACAATTTATATTTGTGTTGCCTTAATTTGCTTCTTTATCTATTATTGTTTCTTAGTCACCAATTTAATCTGTTGATTTTTACTTTTATTTATTTATTTATTTTTAGATGGGGTTTCACTCTTGCTGCCTAGGCTGGAGTGCAATGGTGTGATCTCAGCTCACTCCCACCTCCACCTCCCGGGTTCAAACAATTCTCCGATCTCAGCCTCCCAAGTAGCTGGGATTACAGGCCCCTTTCACCACACCTGGCTAATTTTTGTATTTTTTAGTAGAGACAGGGTTTCACCATGTTGGCCTGACCTCAGGTAATCCACCTACCTTGGCCTCCCAAAGAGTTTTTTTACTATTTTTACTTCAAAACTTCATACTAGACAATTGAAAGATGCACATAGCACCATTACATCACTGGGGTATTCTGGGTATAACTGATATCTTTATGTCTACTGGTGAGTTTTATACATTCATGTGTTTTCATGATAGTGATCATTATCCTTTGTTTCCAGTTGCAGCACTCTTTAAACAATTCTTATCAGGCCAGCCTAATGGTGAATTCTCTTTGCTTTTTTTTTTTTTTTTTCTGTTGGGAAAGGCCTTTATTTCTCCTTTATTTCTGAAGAATAGCTTTGCTGGAACAGTTTTATTGGCTGACAGTTTTTTTTTAATTTGAGCACTTTGAATATATGATTCCATTCTCTCCTCGTCTGCAAGGTTTCTGCTAAGAAATATGATGATACTGTAAAGGTGACTGTTTTATATGTGACTTGACACTTTCTCTTGCTGCTTTTAGAAATCTCTCTTTATCTTTGGCTTTTGACAGTTTGATTATAATGTTCTTCAGAGAGTTTGTATTGAATACAATTAGGGCTTTTGAGCTTCCTGAATCTGTATGTTCATATCCATCTCACCACTTAGAAAGTTTTCAGTTATTATTTTGCAGAATAGGGTTTCTGCACGTTTTTCCACCTATTCTCTCTCTAGTACTCATATAACAGTAATAAAAATTGTTAGCTTAATGATCCCACAAGCCTTTAAGGATTTCTTCTTTCCTTCTTTTTAATTCTTATTTCTTTATTTTTCCTCTGATTGCATTATTTCTTCTGGTTGATATAATGTGTTGTTGAAGCTCTTAATTTTATTTATCTATTTATTTATTTTGAAGCCAACTGAATGGCATGATGTTCTTGGCTTTTGCCTTCCAGGGTACCATCAGACACACTGTGGAAAGGCCTTCAGGTTTCTGTCGCCTCTATATCATTCTCACTATCCTCCCCTTCTTTCCAAGGATCCCATGTCCTGGGATTCCACACTGTCTTGCTCAGAATCATCCAGATTTTAGGCCATAACTCTTTTGCCACCCCCCAGGTGGAGGGATTTTCTGGTTAGAGTCTCTGTATTCTCTTTGCTTTTATTCCCCTCCCTTTTATCTAGCTTCTTCACAAAATTCCCAACCAGGGCAACATGAATGCTCACATATCACTCTCTCTATCAATTGTATTTTCAAACTTAATTCATTGACTTACTCAGCTCCAACATTTAGTTTGTTCTTTTTTTATGATATCTATCAAAATTCCTTATTCAGATCATGAACTGTTTCCTGATTTTATTAAATTGACTGTGTTCTTTTGTAACTTCCTGACTTTCCTTATGATTATGAATTTGAATTCCTTTTCAGGCATTTAATAAATGGTGAGTTATTTTACTTAAGAGGTATTATGTTTTTTTGGAGGGTGAGAATGTTTTCCTGCCTTTTTTTTGTTTTTGTTTCTTATGTACCCAAATTGATATCTGTGCATCTGGTTGTTAAACTAGGCATGTGCAGATACAGAAAGCGAACAGGCTGTCTGTAGGGCTTTTGGGGGAGGTGGTAGGAACTTCCAGGCTGGTTGTTGGGCAAGGCTTGGGCATATGTTGGAACAACCAGCCCAGTGGCTGTCAGGCTATCTCTTCAGAGTGAGGGGGGCACCACCAGACCAGCCACCAGGCCAGTCACAGGTACAGGCAGATGCTGCAGGGCCACATGCCTCTGTGGCAGTCTGTTTGTGTCTTGGGATTTGATATGGTTTTGCTGTGTTCCCACCCACATCTCAACTTGAATTGTATCTCCCAGAATTCCCACGTATTGTGGGAGGGACCCAGGGGGAGGTAATTGAATCATGGAGGCCAATCTTTCCCATGCTATTCTCGTGATAGTAAATAAGTCTCACAAGATCTGATGGGTTTATTAGGGGATTCTGCTTTTGCTTCTTCCTCATTTGCTCTTGCTGCCACCATGTAAGAAATGCCTTTCACCTCCTGCCGTAATTCTGAGGCCACCCCAGCCAAGTGAAACTGTAAGTCCAATTAAACCTCTTTTTCTTCCCAGTCTCGGGGATGT
Source organism: Pongo pygmaeus (assembly GCF_028885625.2). NCBI lineage: Eukaryota > Metazoa > Chordata > Mammalia > Primates > Hominidae > Pongo > Pongo pygmaeus. Next base: position 18,317,549 of record NC_072376.2, read on the forward strand.
CTTTATCAGCAGTATGAAAACAGGCTAATACAGTAAATTGGGACCAGTAGAGTGGGGCATTGCTGAAGATACCCAAAAATGTGGAAGCAACTTTGAAATTGGGTAACAGGCAGAGGTTGGAACAGTTTGGAGGGCTCAGAAGAAGACAGGAAAATGTGGGAAAGTTTGGAACCTCCTAGAGACTTGTTGAATGGTGGAGCAAAAGTAACACTTGTTATGTTTTAGCAAAGAGATTGGCGGCATTTTGCGCCTGCCCTAGAGATTTTTGGAACTTTGAACTTGAGAGAGGTGATTTAGGGTATCTGGCAGAAGAAATTTCTAAGCAGCAAAGCGTTCAAGAGGTGACTTGAGTGCTATTAAAGGCATTCAGTTTTATAAGGGAAACAGAGGATAAAAAGCTTGGAAAATTTGCAGCCTGACTGTACAATAGAAAAGAAAAACCTATTTCCTGTGGAGAAATTCAAGCCAGCTGCAGAAATTTGCGTAAGTAGCAAGGAGCCTAATGTTAATCCCCAAGACCATGGGGAAAATGTCTCCAGGCCATATCAGAGACCCTCACAGCAGCCCCTTCCATCACAGGCCAGGAGGCTGAGGAGGAAAATGTGGTTTTGTGGGCTGGGCCTGGGGTTTCTGTACTGTGTGCAGCCTAGGGACTTGGTTCCCTGTGTCCCAGCTGCTCCAGCCATGGCTGAAAGGGGCCAACCTACAGCTTAGGTTATGGCTTCAGAGGGTGGAAGCCCCAACCCTTGGCAGCTTCCATGTGATGTTAAGCCTGAAAGTTCACAGAAGTCAAGAATTGAGACTTGGGAACCTCCGCCTAGATTTCAGAAGATGTATGGAAATGCCTGGATGCCCAGGCAAGTTTGCTGCAGGGGTGGAGCCCTCTTGGACACCCTCTGCTAGGGAATTGCAGAAGGGAAATGTGGGGTTAGGGCCCCCACACAGAGTCCCTACTGGGGCACTGCCTAGTGGAGCTATAAGAAGAGGGCCACCCTCATCCAGACCCCAGAATGATAGATCCACTGACAGCTTGCACTGTGCATCTGGGAAAATCATAGACACTCAACACCAGCCCATGAAGGCAGCTGGAAGGGAGGATTTACCATGCAAAGCCACAGGAGTGGAGATGCCCAACACTATGGGAACCCACCTCTTGCATCAGCGTGACCTGGATGTAAGACCTAGAGTCAAAGGAGATCATTTTACAGCTTTAAAATTTGACTGCCCCACTGGATTTTGGACTTGCATGGGCTCTGTAACCCCTTTGTTTTGTCCAATTTCTCCCACTTAGAATGGCTGTACCCAACACCTGTACCCCCATTGTATCTAGGAAGTAACTAGCTTGCTTTTGATTTTGCAGGCTCGTAGGTGGAAGGGACTTGCCTTGTCTCAGATGAGACTTTGGACTGTGGACTTTTGGGTTAATGCTGAAATGAGTTAACACTTTGGGGGATGGTTGGGAAGGCATGATTTGTTTTGAAATGTGTGGACACCATATTTGGAGAGGCCAGGAGGGGAATGACATGGTTTGGCTGTGTCCCCACCCAAATCTCAACTTGAATTGTATCTCCCAGAATTCTCACATGTTGTGGGAGGGACCCAGGGGGAGGTAATTGAATCATGGGGGCCAGTCCTTCTCATGCTATTCTCGTGATAATTAATAAGTCTCATGAGATCTGATGCGTTTATCGAGCATTTCTGCTTTTGCTTCTTCCTCATTTTCTCTTGCCGCTGCCATGTAAGAAGTGCCTTTCACCTCCCACCATGATTCTGAAGCCTCCCCAGCCATGTGGAACTGTAAGTCCAATTAAATATTTTTTTCTTCCTGGTCTTGGTGGGTATGTCTTTATAAGCAGCATGAAAATGGACTAATACAGGATTGCTACATGATTGGCTATCAAAGTAGGCATATGTCAGTGCAGGAAGGGTGGAATTGCAGGGCTCTGTGGGGCTCTGTGGTGGTTCTTCTATAGGATGGGGCCACTGTATTACTGGCTGTAGAGCTGGTGGTGGGCATGTGCAGACTTGGGGGCTGCCAGTTGTGTGACAAATCTGTGTAGGCAAAGTGGCCAGTCTGCTGTTTGGCAGCTTCCCTGCTGTACAGGTTAGCCTGGGTGTGTTGCATGGGTTTGGACACCAGGATCTCAGCTATCTCATCTCGTCTAGGCTGTGGGCAGTCAGGTCATGGTGCTGGAGGAATCCATATAAATAAAGTAGAGTTACAGTGAGCCTTCAGGGATGGCGAGGTCTTCCGGAAGAACACAATCTAGTAGTGGGTCTGGTTTCAAGACGGCACTATGCTGTAGCAGCTTTGGTCATGGGAGTGAGTGGTACACAAGGTGGGCTTGTATTCAAAGGCAATGCAGATGCACAGACAGATAGCTACTTTCCAAACTGGATTTGGGGCCTGTGAGGACCAAAGCCCTCTCTTACAGCAAGGATAGCTGGTGTTTGTGGCAGCAATGGGGACCCCTGGAGATCTCAGCTTACCTTTTCTCCATAAGAAGTCCCTCCTGACTCTGTGCCAACGGCAGTGGGGGAAACACTGTGGCAGAGGCAGGATATCTCACTTCCCTCTCTACAGTGCTATCCTGGGCTTCCGTACTTCACAGGGATTTCACTGTGCCCCTGGTGCTCTCCAGTGTACTTCCTAGGTCACTCTAGTCTAAATATATTTGCTGATTCATTGGTTTTCCCTCTCTTTTGTGGGAGCAGGGAGGATCAGTGTCAGGTAATTCTAATTGGCCATTAGAATTATGAAGTCATAAATTCATATGACTTCAACCCATATGAATTTAGATATAGGTTCCCTCTCTCTGTGTCAGCCCCACAATAGATAGCAAAATGCTTAAAATCAGAATAAGAATATTGCACTTTGTGTTCACCATACCTACAAAAGCTTACCACACAATAGAAAACACAATTGTTTCATAATTGATTGATTATAATCTATTTGGAACCCTTATTAAAATTAATAAAATATTAGGAAAATTATAAGAGAAGACATTATTTGATGTCTAGTTGTAAGTGAGTTACAACTGATGTAAAAATAACTTTGTAACAAAATGAAGATAGATAAGTGAATTAAAAGATATTTTGTTCTCATAAGATTAAATATGTCTCCTAAACCAAAATATTATTATACAATTACTTTATCATTACTATTTCATCACAGATAAAGCAAATTCAGTTGAATTTTTTAAATTATCAATTACATATGTAGATATAAAAATAAACATGACATTGTATGAGTGTGTGCATGCATGAGTGTATATGAATTCAACTAAAAATATTCCTGATGAAATACTTTTAAGGGGAAGGTGAGAGCATAGACCTTTTTGCTCAATCACATGGGTCCATTTAGTAGATAACTATAATATTTATTTATTTGTTTTTGAGACAAGGTTTCACTCTGTCACTCAGGCTGGAGTACAGTGGCATGATCACAGCTCACTGTAGCCTTGATCTCTCCATCTCCTGGACTCAAGTGATCCTCCCACCTCACTCAGCCTACCAAGCAGCTGGGACTGCAGCCACTCACCACCGTGCCTGGTTAATTTTTGTATTTTTTGTAGAGACAGGGTCTTGCCATGTCGCTCAGTTTGGTGTTAAACTTCTGGGTTTAAGTGATCTGCCCTCTTCAGCCTCCCAAAGTGTTAGGATTACAGACGGGAGCCACCGCACCTAGCCCCACAGTTTTTATTGTCCCTCATCTTTTCAGAAGTAAACATAAAGCATCTGGAATGAATTTCAAAACTGCTTTTTAATAGTGATTTGCCTTATCTCCTACGAAAAGACTGCCATGCTTTAGACATTTAAAAATATAGAGGGATAATTCTAGTCAATTGGTTACCTGGGTACTCTGGATACATAACAGAGAAGAGGAGTGATATAATAATATGTGGTTGCAAAATTCCACTGAGAGCGAACGTGCCAATGTACAATTTCAAATTCCATTTGCATTTTAAAAGAAGTGTGCTTTAAAATAATTTCACTTCGAACATTTTATGCCTGAATGTATTTTCCATAACCCCCGGGGGACACACATTTTCTGTTAGTAATTGAACACATTTTCTTGCTCCAGTATTACAGCCATTTATTGAGCAAGTTATGCCAAAATACCTATCAAAATTATTTTGAGGTGTAAAAATATTGTGTCACCTGCTTCTAATTCCAAAACAATCCAAGTTATATTTTATTTAAAATTTCCAGCCAAATATCCAGTTAACAGAAAAATATAATTAGTGAAAATGATCTCCAAAATTTACAATCTGAAAGAGTTTTAACTCGGTTCCCAGGAGATTGGAAATATTTCTGTTTGTTGATGACATTTCCATTGAGATTCTAGAGCACCCACATTTGTAGGAAAAATACATAATTCAAATGCCATACATTGGACTGGGTTTTGCTATTTGAAAAACAAAGAATAATAACATTTTTCAGCTGAAAAGCATCTTCATAATTTACTCTTCTAGTCTTTTCATTTCAGAGATGAAGAAAAGGAAGCTCAGAAATGTTCATTTATTCCCACATATCACACAGCAAATAAAAGAGTCTAATTAAAATAGAGCTGATTATATTTTCATTGAGTCTTGAAAGATTCCTTGCTGACCAGGAAACCAAGGTAGAAGAGTCAGATGAACAAAAAGAGTGATACTCAGAGAGAAGGATATATTTTCCCTAATTTGCATAATTACCAGCTGAATTAAAACTGCAGTCCACTGTGGATTTCTCCATAGCCTCCTCTAGACCTCAAAGTTTATCTCTGCATTCATTTCCTTTCACACATTACTCTTAGATTAAGTCTCTCCAAGTAGGTCCATCCTGTACTACTCTGGGCTTCATTTCAAAATTGGAGCTTCCCAGAGCCAACACATTAACCCATGGCAATTTGAAGTCCTGCCAAGTAATAGAGAAGAGGCTGACTGCCTTGTAAAAACACCAGTGCTTTGTTCCTCCTGCCTTAAGCTGGCCCTCTAATGGATTACTTGAGCCTTCTGAGAATGCTGATATTAGGCAGATATCTAAAGCTGCACAGAAGGATCTGCTTCTATACCACTGGAATGTTCCCTGAGACCTAAGATATTAAACAAGAGATCTTGAAATGATGCTCTATCTGAATCTTTTCAAATTATTGTTTTGGGAAATTAAAGTGAGGGGTACAATGGGAGCATGACAGCTAGGTAGGGAGGAAAAAATAAATGAATGTATAATGAGCAACTAACATTCAGTGGAGTGAGTAACTAATTAAGTCAGAGGTATCATCCTATCCTAGTTAAGAAGTTTTAAAACATGTCTGCAACCCCTTTGATGCTCTGATGTGGTTTGGCTATGTCCCCACCCAAATTTCATCTTCAACTGTAGCTCCCATAATCCCCACATATCATGAGAGGGACCTGGTGGGAGGTAATTGAATAATGGGGGTGGGTTTTTCCCATGCTGTTCTCGTGGTAGTGAACAAATCTCATGAGATCTGATTGTTTTATAAATGGGAGTTCCCCTGCACAAGCTCTCTTGCCTATCAGGTGGAATTCAGCCCCTGATATTTCACGTGGGTCCTTTTCTATTTTCCCTAAGTGTCAGCCGGTCTGAGAAATAAAGGGAAAGAGTACAAAAGAGAGAAATTTTAAAGCTGGGCATCCGGGGGAGACATCACATGTTGGCAGGTTCCATGATGCCCCCCACGCCTGAAAACCAGAAAGTTTTTATTAGTGATTTTCAAAGGGGAGGGAGTGTATGAATAGGGTGTGGATCACAGAGATCACATGCTTCACAAGGTAATACAATATCACAAGGCAAATGGAGGCAGGGCGAGATCACAGGACCTGGGCGAAATTAAAATTGCTAATGAAGTTTCGGTATGCATTGTCATTGATAACATCTTATCAGGAGGCAGGGTTTAAGAGCAGACAACTGGTCTGACCAAAATTTATTAGGCGGGAGTTTCCTCATCCTAATAAGCCTGGGAGTGCTACAGGATACCAGGGCTTATTTCATCCCTTATCTACAACCATAAAAGACAGACATCCCCAGAGTGGCCATTTTAGGGGCCTAGCCCTAGACATGCATTCTCCTTCCAGGGCTGTTCCTTGATGAGAAAAAGAATTCAGTGATATTTCTCCTATTTGCTTTTGAAAGAAAAGAAATATGGCTCTGTTCTGCCCAGCTCACAGGCAACCAGACTTTAAGGTTATCTCCTTTGTTTCCTGAACATCGCTGTTTTCCTGTTCCATTTTCAAGGTTCCCAGATTTCATATAGTTTAAACAATTTGTGCAGTTAACGCAATCATCACAGGGTCCTGAGGCGACATTCATTCTCAGCTTACGAAGATGATGGGATTAAGAGATTAAATACAGGCATAGGAAATCACAAGAGTATTGATTGGAGAAGTGATAAGTGTCCATTAAATCTTCACAATTTATGTTCAGAGATTGCAGTAAAGACAGGCGTAAGAAATTATAAAAGTATTAATTTGGGGAACTAATAAATGTCCATGAAATCTTCACAATTTATGCTCTTCTGCCATGGCTTCAGCCGGTCCCTCTGTTCTGGATCCCTGACTTCCCGCAACACTTGCCTGTTGCCATGTAAGATGTGCCTTTGCTTTTTGTTTGCCTTCCACCATGATTGTGAGGCCACCCCAGCCATGTGGAACTGTGAGTTCATTAAACCTCTTTCTTTTATAAGTTACCCAGTCTCAAGTATGTCTTTATCAGCAGCATGAGAACAGACTAATACATGCTTCTTCTACAAGAAGTACGATATAATTGCTCACCCCTTAAATTTGCATCAACATGAAATGATTCACTTCTAATCAATAGGATGCTGTATAAACTATATACAGTTACTACCTGGTTCTCTCTCTCTCTCTTCCTCCTTCTCTTTTAATCTGTCTTGGGTACTGAGGTCTTTGGAGTCCTGCACCTCCATGTAAGAAGTTTAGCTCCCTTGAACTTAGATTATAAGGAGATAGACTAGCCCAAGGGGCTTCAGCTGCTCCATCTCAGAGCTGTTCAAGTCCAGATGCCAGCATGTGAATGAGGAAGACTTCAGATATTCCAACCCCTGGCCTTTGAGGCACTCCTGCTGATGGTAAGAATAGCAGAAAAAAACTTCCTCATAGGGCCCTGTCCAGATTGCAGATACGTGAGCAAAAGTCATGATGTTTTGTTGAAGTCACCAGATGGGAGTGGTTTATTACATAGCCTCAGCACCTGGAACTTGGTCACAGGTGACTCAATTGAGTCTCAGAAATATTTAGTCACAGATATGACTAGTGCAGAGCCAGAAGCTGAATACTGGTTTTGCTTCCCCCAATGCTTCTGCCTTTTCATCACACTATGTAGACCAATATTTTTTCATTTCAGCTGCAAACCCATGATTTCCCGCTTCCCTAATGTGGTGTCTACTGCAGTACAGTCTGAAAGTATGACTAACAGATTCCTGTTGACTCTCAATAACAGTCACAAAGCTGTTATCTGGATGCAAAGTCTCTGTGAAAAGAACCTGTGACACTGATAAAATAGACAATATAACATTGGTACTTTAAATGAATCATGCCTTTGGCAGCTAATCTCCAGACAATTTCCTATATACACATGCTACTCTGCCCTTTAAGAGGAAACATATATCCTCTCTCCTTCGTATCCTCTCCCCTTTAAGCCGTGACTGATAGGACCAATAGAATACAGACAATGTGGTGTTCTAGAACTTCTGAGTTCTGACCTCTGCTTCCTTTCTCTTGACACCCCAAGCACTGTCTTAGTCAATTCGAGCTGCTATAAGAAAAATACCATAGGCTAGGTGGCTTAAACAGCAGAAATTTATTTCTCACAGTTCTGGAGGCTGGGAAGTCCAAGATCAAGGTGTCAGCAGATCCGTTGACTAGCAAGTGGCCTTTTCCTGGCTTGCACATGGCCATGTTTGGATTTAATCTCACATGGCAGAGAATCAGAGCTCTTTATCTTCTTAAAGTGGCACTAATCCCATTCAAAGGAATTAATTGTCATTCAAAGATCCCATCTCCAAATACAGTAGACCCTGCTTATCTACATATTGCTTTCCATGGTTTTAGTTACCTCAGATGCAGTACAATAAGACATTTTGAGGGAGAGGGAGAGAAAAAGAGACCATATTCACACAACTGTTATGACAATACAGCATAATAACTTTTATTTTATAAATAATTATTGTTGTTACACTCTTACTATGCCTAATTTATAAATTAAACTTTATCATAGGTACATGTGCATAGGAAAAAAATCACATTATATATGTGATTTGGTACTATCTGTGGTTTCAAGTATTCACTGGGGCCTTGAGACCTATTTCCCAGGAATAAGGGAGGTCTACCTTACCAACCCACTGGGAATTTAGGCTTTACCACATGAATTTAGTGGAGTAAAATATTCATTCCATAACAGCCACCATAAAAAAACCCAGGCTAGTTTGCCCAAAAGAACGGCCATATGACAAGGCCATGGAGGGTAACTTGCTGTGTGGAGAAGGGGCACATGGGTGCACACAGGGGAGAGTTAAACAGCTCCAGCCACGGCCACTATCTGACTGGAACACAGAAAAGACCTCACATGAGGCCAGGAAGGAGAATACTCAGTTGAGCCCAGGCCTACTCTTGGAATCATGAAGTATGATACAATAGTTTTCATTTTTAGCCATTATATTTTTAGGTGGCTATATACTCAGCTATAGCTAATCAGAACAATACATATTATTGTCATTGTTAATCATGCACAGAATAATAAAAACTATCAACTATTGGGACTTCATATGTTTGATAATGTATTTGAAATACTGTTTAATGATCAATAAATTCTGTGTTCAAAACAGTAGTTATCATTATCAACATTCTTTAGATGTGAAAACTGAAGTGTTGACAGGTAAAGTTTGTTGATGAGTTTATGCAGTTATTAAGTAATACAAGTTGGCTATTAACTCAACTTATTTTGAGCCCACAATCTGTTTTACTTGCTTCATTATAACTCACAAAGATCTCACATGTTTGTTATGATGCTGGTGTAAACAAACCTACTGTACTGTCAGTCCTATAAAAGTCTAGCACATACAATCATGTAGAGTACATAATAATTGATCATAATAATAAATGACTATTTTATGACTAATTTAAGTCATAGTAATAAAAAATGACTAATTTAAGTATTTACTAAACTTCTTGTTATTTTTAAGTCTACTTCTTTAGTTTATTTTAAAAAGAAAGTTAACTGTAGAACAGCAAGCAGTTTCTTCAGGACATATTCCAGAAGAAGGCATCATTATCACAGGAGATGACAGCTCCATGCACAGTATTGCCCCTGAAGATTTTCCAGTGGGACAAGATGTGAAGGTGGATGACAGTAATATTGATGATCCTGACCCCGTGTAAGCCTAGGCTAATGTATGTGTTTGTATCTTTGTTTTCATACAAAAGTCTAAAAAGTAATTAAAAAGGGAAAAAGCTTATAGAAATAAAGGTATAAAGAAACAAGATAGCTGTACAATGCATTTGTGTTTGAAGTTAGGTGTTATTACGAAAGTTAAATAAATTAGGCTGATCACCGTGGCTGACGACTGTAATCTCAGCACTTTGGGAGGCTGAGGCCAGTGGACAGCTTGAGCCCAGGAGTTTGAGACCAGCCTGGGCAACATGGTGAAACCTCATCTCTAGGAAAAAATACAAAAAATAGCCAGGCATGATGTGCACCTGTAGTACGAGCTACTTGGGAGGCTGCAGTGAGAGCAAGGCTTGAGCCTAGGAGACAGGTTGCAGTGAGCTGAGATTGTGCCACTGTCCTCCAGCCTGGGCAATAGAGCAAGACTCTATCTCAAAAAAAAAAACCAAAATGCTTATAAAGTAAAAAAGTTATAGCAAGCTAAGTTAAATTTATTATTAAAGAAAGAAATTTTCAATAGATTTAGTGTAGCCTAAGTGTACAGTGTTTATAAAGTCTACAGTAGTGTTCAGTAATCTCAGGGCTACACATTCACTCACCACTCACTGATTCACCCAGAGCAACTTTCAGTTCTCCAACTCCATTAATCGTAAGTGCCCTATACAGATGTCCTGGGTTGTTTTTTTTTTTTTTTTTTTTAATCTCTTACAACATATTTTTACTGTACCTTACCTACATTTACCTATCTTTAGATACATAAACACCATTGTGTTACAATTGCCTACAGTATTCAGTACAGTAACATGTTATACAAGTTTGCAGCCTAAGAGAAACAGGCCATCTCATGTAGCCTAGGTGTGTAGTAGCCCACACCATCCAGGTTTGTGGAAGTGCACCCTATGATGTTTGCACAATGAGCAAATTGCCTAAGGACACCCTTCTCAGAAGCTATCCTGTCATTAAGTGGTGCATGACTGTACTTGTAAGTGAATGCTTTACAGGCATTTTGGAAAGCAAGTTGTTTCAAGGTACTAGTGCTTCCTGGAGGAATCATCAATCACAATTCATGACATCTTCTAGGAGGTGAGAAGTTCTTGAGTGACTGGAGGCCTTCTGTGCTGTAAAGATAATTAGGATTTCTGAATGACTTAGGCAATGTTAGCAACCTATGAAACTGACAAGATTCCTAATATAAAGCTGCCATTCGAGGATGAAGCCTTCTGGGTCTTCAGAGGTTGATCCAGAATTTGGAGGCACATTTCTTTAGGATAAACATGGGGAAAAAATAGTTCCACATTCTATTAAGTGACTATAGCTAATAAAGTGCAATAGATATCACCTTGGAAAGATTTCCAGTTTGAACTGAAGAGCTCTAGCAGCAGCATTTGAGCTAGCATTGTTCTATACTTCCCAAAAGTGTGGAACATGAGTTATGGCCTCTCTTCCTACTGTGTCTTGAGTTATAGAAATTATCCATCTGTCCTCTGATGGATTTTAACCCTTCAGCTTAAAATCCTAAGCACCTTGATTGCATATTTTCCCTAGAGTTGGCTTTTACGAATTAAATCAAGAAAAGTTTTGTGAGGAAAATTTCTCTTTTAAGGATGACTTTCTTCCCCATTTTAGTTTTAATTCAAAAATTATTTATTAATGTTTACTAAGTCTCAGGAAATATTTTTGGTTCTGGGATACAGTGGTAAATAACATAGAAATGAATTCATTCTTTAAGGGGGTTGTATGTTTTTTTTCCCTTTTGCTTCAAAAGTAAGATTTCTCTTGAACTCCATGTTTCTCCAAACTTGGGGAAATGTTTATCCATGATGATGTGTCCCTGTTCTATATATAAGATCAAATAATACTCAAAGAGAAAATGAGATTATGCATGTGCACAATTTCACAGACTTATAGATAGTTGCAAAAGAGACCTTGGAGATAAATACTTCCCAACAAAGCCAAATGAATTGCTTCAATATGTCAAAGGCCCCAGTATCTTACATAAACCAAAATGTCTAATATGCAGTTCTTCATTCTTTATTATCAAACTCTCTCTGAATTTTACATTATTATTCTTTCAGGACACAGCAAGATATTGCCTGTGTTATTAACGCATCAAATTGATTACTCCAAGCACAGTGATGAAGTTCATAGGCTTTGGAGTCAGTTTATATCATAGTCCCAAGGTTCATATTATAAACATTCTCTATATTGGTGGCATAATCTTAAAGAAAATGATATATTTCTAGCAGTCTCACTACTCTTATGTTTAAAATCGAGAAATACATGTGGACCCTGGCACCTTGGAATTACTCAATGTATGATAATTATGAATTAAAAATTTTTCCGTATTGGACGTCCATTTCAATTTTTATATTTGAAAATGTTTTCCTTGCTAACTCTCAGTTATAAAATAAAACAACACTTTTGTGGTTCTGAATGTCCAGTCTCTGGTGCAAATGGTTATAAATAGGAAGTTGGTAAACTAAAGTTATTTTAAAAGGACAAGGGACCCACACTCCGAAAAAAAGACATGTCTGCCTCCATGTATTTCAAAAATATTTTTTTCGATGCCAACAATCACTATTAATTTGAAATAGAAAGAAAAACTGAAAAGTTATGAGGAATAATTTCATTCACAAAATGGTGGATAGCCAACAGTGGATAGCCAAGGACAACCGGACATTGTTTCAGGTTCATAGGTCATTGCCAAAGATCCTTTCATCATCTGGGTAATTTGGCTTTCTCCCTCTTGGAAAATTGATGCTGGTTCTCTGTTGTATGTTCTAGAGATACATAGGGGTGTCAGTTTTTGTATCATTCATTGGTTTGTCTCTTCACTACATTAAGTGAAAATGTCTTTAGCTGAAGTTAATCAAAATAAAAGTGTCAAGTCATAAGCTTCAGATAGTTTTTTACCCAATATTAGAAGAAAAAGGACTTTGGCTCTAAGCATTTATTTTCTACAAATGAGTTAGCTTGATTCTTAGTGAATTACATTTATTATTAGCAAGTGTTTTAAGGCAATAAAGTCTGACTTTTCCTAAACTCATCAGCATGTACATATCCAGACACCTGCTCCCATGCCTTTAGTTAACTAGGAAAGTTGTAACTGCTTTAAAACAATGTAGTCTTTGCTCAAATAATAGCATGGGTAATTAAATGCATAAGATCTAAACTATCTAAGTTCAAACTCCAGAAATACAAATTTACCAGATGTGTGTCCTCTATTAACTTGGTAGGCCTTTTCTTAGACAAAGTTTCCCCATCTGTAAAATATGACTAATTATTGTTCTTGGTTTTAGGGTTGTTGTGAGCATTGCCTAGCTCTTGGAAATCTCTCAATATGTGATTATTACTATTATTATATTTTTTGACAAATAAATTTAAATAATTAGTCATAGAGAACAAAATCAGTCATTTATAAAAGAGACTGTTTCTTGAACATTGGCTGTGTGCCTGGCCCTGTACTAAGACTGTTATTTCTCATTGCTTAACCTTATCAAGAGGGGTCTGCAACATTTTGTCTGGAAGCACTGTGAAAGTTAAAGAAACACAGTCCAGCCAAAAAAAAATTGTCGAATATTACCATTTACTTTCATTTTTAAAAATATGTGGGAGATTCAGTTGTATTTTCCACAGAGGTATTTCATTTTTTTTTTTTGCTTTCCCTTTTAAAAATACATGTCTATCATACACCACACACCACCATAACTGAAACATCTTTTTCCCAGGAGCCTCCAATTGCTCCTCAGAGCCAAGCCCCACATTGTTTTTTCCTGCTAATACCCATTCCCCTTTCTCCATTTTTAAAAATAGAACTACTTTGCCTTTCATCAGCAAGAAAGAATGTTATTTCTTGAGGAAGCATAGTGACAGGAGGTGAAGGGGGTAGGAATTGATGTGGAAATTGCTCAGTTCTCTTTGGTAATTGGAGGAAACACATCCAAATTTAGCAATTTTTCTTCAGTCACATCCAGTTTATTGTCTTAACCATCTATGAAGTAGTATTACCACTATTTTATTGATGAGGAACTTGAATTTTCAAAAAAACTTTAATCTATCAAGCCATCAAGCTGGATTTTAATCCCTAGTTCATAACATTTGCAAAGTTAATGTTTTTCTCACTGGACTATTTCACATGATTGTTACCCTATATTAGGATACACATTCTGAGTCAAGAAAATATACACCAAAAAAGTCTTTAGAAACAAGCCTCACATAGCTCCCCTTGGGGTATACATGTTTTTGATGCAGTGCCTGCCTAGAACCAATCTCAGCTCTTGGCTGAGGTCCCTAGATTTTTATTTTTTCCCTGCTTCTTAAATCTTTATGTTTGTAAGATTGGGCCAAGCTTCACGTTCTTGGTTCATCTATGACACCATCCCATCGTATCTGGAGGCATTATGGTTATTCCCATGATCTTATTCCGCAATTGTAATTTATCCCTTATGTTTCTGTGGCAAACTCTACCAGTTTCGTAACTGATATCCATTCTTCTCTTCATTTCTAAAGGCATCCAGGCCAGCAATGCACCCACTAAGAAACATTCTTATCCCTTTAGGATGCGGTGACAAGGAGAGAGTCTGAGGCGAGGTTATAGGGTACTTCTAATGATCTGTGCCTTCATCTGGGCACAGACTGCATTGGTATGTTCTATCAGTAAAACTGTATCACACTGTGCACTTTTCATACCTACATCTTTTGGTTGGTGAATCATTCTTTAATAATAAGTGAGAAAGGAAAGAAAATAGTTACTATAAACAAAAAACACATTTTGCAGCTAATAGTGTCCATGTGGTCTACTTTGAGATATTAAGATACAAGCAGCATTCTACAGGATGGGACTTTGTGGTAAGACCATTGTTTTCCGGATAGAAGACTCAGACCATGACTTTTGACTTTTATCCTTGTCCATTCCCCATTCTTCATTCCTGAGAGTTGGGCATGAATTTTGAGGTAGATCAAGTACTTTATAAGTATAAGGATAAAAATTATATGCTAAAATCAAAAAGCTGGAAGAAACCTAGGCCTTGATTCTGAGCAAGGTAATTTGTCCTGGATTGTCACTTCCAGACTTCTTGTTATTTGAGAAATACATATTCTTTTTTTCTTTTTTGCTTTTATTATTATTTTAATTGACACAATCATTATATATATTTTTGGCATGCAGTGTGATATTTTGGTATATTTATACCATGTATAATGATCAAATCAGGGTAATTAGTATATTCATCACCTCAAACATTTATCATTTGTTTGTGTTGGGAACATTCAAAATCCACTCTTCTAGCTATTTGAAAATATTCAATTAATTATTGTTCATTATAGTTACCACACAGTGCTACAGGACACTAGAATGCATTCCTCCCATCGCTGTACTTTTGTACCTGCTAACCAGCCTTTGACTATCTTTAATATTCATGACTGTTACATCCTTCCTTCTTTTTTTCTTTTCTTTTCTTTCTTTCCTTTCCTTTCTTTTTCCTTCCTTCTTTCTTTCTTCCTTCCTTCTTTCTTTTTTCATTCTTTTTATTCAGTCCTAATGTTCCAACATTTCCTAAGAAAATGTAATATTCACTCTGATTTACATCTATTTGAATAAAATCTTACCATTATTACAGCAAAGTATGTGAAGTTAAAATGTTTTATAGATTGGACTATAAAAACCAATCAGCACAACCTCAGTAAATACATATGTACAGGTTAAGTCTTTTGTGGAGAATTACTAGTTTCTTGCACAGGTAATATTACAGTGAAGTTTTTCAGACTTTTTTTTTCTACCTTTTACATTCACTGTTTTCAAATACTGATGTTATCTTATGCCTAATAAATTGAAATCATGTCTTTTAAAGAGCCAAAAGTAAGGTAAATATATTCCAGTGCTTAAGAATGAAGATTTGAGACTGAATATCCTGTATAGCTCGTAAAATTGAAAAACATTCTTAAGGAGGAAATTTTAACTGTTCTGAGCTGAGCAGCATTACAGTACCAAACAGATATTTTTCTAAGAAAAGTCATTTGAACTACAGCATTAATTTCTGCATGTAAATTTTCATACTAGCAAAAGAATTAAACTAAAAAATGAAATAAAATCAGTCATCCAGTAAATGTCACATTTGTACTTGCAGTTGTTCAGACCCCAAACGCTGAAGTCACACTTATCTCCTCTATTTCTGTCACAGTGCATATCTAGCCACCCAAATGCTGTCTTCTTTACTATCAAAATACATGCAGAATCTGTCCACTTTTCCACCTGCAGAACCCCGTCCATTTTTCTCCAAACACTTGCAACAGGCTCTTTCTCAACAACTCCTATTTAGGGTCTTGATCCCTGTCTCTTCTCCCTGCAGCCAGAAATTAGTTCATGCCTCTGCTCAAAAGCCTCCCATACCTTCCCATCTCATTCATACTATGATGGATGGACTTTATTTTGACACACGATTTCTTTAATACCCTGGCTTACTCTTGCCAAGCTCACATCTTACCACTTTTCTCTTACTTTATCAGGATGTGCTTCAGGCTCAGAGACTTTGCACTTGCTGTTGGCTCTGCCTGAAGCACTCTTATCCCAAATGACGTCTCGACTTACTGCCTTACTTTGTTCCCTTCAGAGGTTGGATCAAATGTCACATATCATAGAGCCTTATCCTGACTACCTTATCTAAAATAACTAATGTATGTTACTTTGTTCCCTTCAGAGGCTGGATCTTACTTGGTTCTCTTTTTTCTCTTCAGAGGTTGGATCAAATGTCACATATCATAGAGCCTAATCCTGACTACCCTAACTAAAATAACTAACCACATCTCCTCTTCCTCCTGTTTTGACTATCTCCTCTCCAGCTCATTATTTTTTTATCATAGCATGCATTATGAGGATTAGTATACTTTAATTTATCTAATTATTTTCTGAGTAAAATATAAGCTCCCTGATAGCAATAATTTAGCATAGTTTATTTACTCCATAAAAATGGACTGAATAGGCTGGGCGTGGTGGCTCAGGCCTGTAATCCCAGCAATTTGGGAGGCCGAGGCAGGCAGATCATGAGTTCAGGAGTTCGAGACCAGCCTGACCAACATGGTGAAACCCTGTCTTTACAAAAAATACAAAAATTAGCCAGGCATGATGGTGTGTAGCTGTAATCCCAGCTACTCAGGTGGCTGAGACAGGAGAATCGCTTGAACCCGGGAGGCGGAGGTTGCAGCGAGCCGAGATCGCACCTTTGCCCTCCGATTGCACTCCAGCCTGGGCAACAGAGCGAGATTCCATCTCAAAAAAAAAAAAAAAAAAGGGCTGAATAAATAAATTCTTTAAGGAATGAAAAAGATAAAATTTTGCTTCATTTTTAGACATTTGTTTAATTATTGGAGCAAAAGTTGGGCGGGGTTGGGGGGGAGAAAAGAAAGAAACATTGAAGAATTCTGCTTCCCTGGAATTCTTTGCAAAAGACATTCTGACAATTCTTTGTCAACTGCCCATTGCTAACAATGCAGTTACTCGGGCATCATTCATCATGGTCAGCATTCCACATGCAGTGAGAGGAGGGAGCCAGCCATTTTTGCTGACAAACAACTCCCTGCACAGACCCACTACACTGTCTCCTGTCACCCAGGAGAATCCCTGCCCACAAGTGACAGACCCGCAATTTCAGTCCAGAGACACGAGACAGGCAGGGAAGCTCTGTTTTGCTCCTTCAAAAGATAAGGGGTTGCTCTGAGTCTTCTGGTTTAAGATTTATGATTATAAATCTGATAAATAATCAGAGATAAATGTGGTTTATTTTACTGTCTCTTGCCAAAGATTATGCCCTCCCAGACTTCCAAAATATCTGTAGGTTGCATCACGCTATCACTACAAGAATAGTGTAGAACTATGTGAAATGCTCACTGAAATCCCATGCCAGCGTCCTCTTCTTCCTCTAGCTCCTCCTTCTCAGCCTCACTTCCTTTTTTCCTGAGGTAAAGCAGGAATGCATGCACCCACACATGCACACATACTTACACACACATGAACACACACATACTGTCATTTTTTGTGTGTGTGAGTAGTAGTTTTGGACACACATTGCATGAGCAGTTTCAACTGTGAACTCTGACCCGCTTATCCAGGCAATGCATTCCAGGTTTCAGCAGAAAGGCTTTTTAATAAAACCATCATCTTAAGAAAGCAAGCGATGGTGTTTTATTCAAACATATCTAATTCTTAAAAGGTTACATAAATAACCTAAGACAAGATCACATTCAGTCCTGTTTTTCTTTCTGCTATTAGACTGTTTTTTTTTTTTTTTTTTTTTTTTTTGCTATTTTTTCCTTCTCATATGGGGTCATATCATTAGGAGAACCATGGATTAAAGCAGAAAATTTGGAAATGGGCCAAACATACTGAGTTTCCATTCCCATTTTCTAGCCACTTCAGAGCAAGCCAGTGAACACATCATTTTAATGAAATGAATATTTGATCTCATAAGCTAAAATTTATTATTTGAAAGTTTGATTTTAAAATATTTTCAAATCATAAAACTTTTTTAGTGATTCCACAGACAAATTTGGTATTATGCCAAAAATACTGAGAAAATCCCCACCCTTCCTAATCATAGAATGTCAGTACTTTCATTCCAATTTCCTGGTCTAAACATGCTTGAACATTGAAGTACTCAAGAAAAATATAAAAGGTACTTAAGTTTTGGAAAAGGATGCCATACGTGCAAGGTGCTTCAAGTATTTTTCTCATCTCATTCTTACAGTATTTGTATATGGGAAGATTATTACAACCAGTTTAAAAATGGGAGAAGAAAGATACCCGCTGGCAGGTGGAAAAGTTAATGGTTAAAAATGGGTCTGACCTCCACCTGTGTACCCAAGAAAAGAAACTCTATGGTGGTTCTGACTTGAAACTTCAAATACTTTATAATGTCTTGGTCTTTGGTTCTTTAGAATATGAGGTCTGGGAAGCAACATAAGAAATCTCTGTAGACAAAGTAAAATTTGAGCTGGATCTCAATGGAGAAGTAATCTTATAACAAGGATAAAGAAAGATTAAAAAGGTAGAAGGGATGAGGGAAATATATACTGTAATGAGAGAAAGGAAATAATGTTTGGGCAGACAAAGCTTGGATCAATAAGAGCATATAATTTTGTAAAACCATATATTATGACTGGAGATCATTGGTATTATTAGGAGGCAGAGGGTTCTGGGAAATAAGGCTATGAGGATTCTGCAGATATAGGGGAGACCCTAAAGATTTTGTGTAGGAAATGACATGCACAAAGCTGGGGATTAGAATTATTCACATGACAGTGGAGTATAAGCAAATGATAAGGGAAAAAAAATAGAAATAAACTGCAATTAGCAACCTGACTGACACAACACATTAGACCAGATGGTTGTAGTTAATGCAGCTTTATGGGAAAGGTCTAAACAATCATAGCAGCATATTTTGTATATCACATAAAAAGAATATGATGTGCCCTGGAGTCTTTGTTACCATGGATGCATTCACTATTTTATTACTGTTTAGTGAGTACTTCCTCCATAGTTAAGAGTCTGAAATACATAATGGACACATATAGTCCCTGACCTCAAAGAGCTTAGTGTCTAAGAAGAGAGTCAAACAAGTAATCAGGGATTTGCAGTACACTGTGCTTATTGCTATAAAGGTGCCAAATACAGGGAGCCACTGGAACATGTACAAATTCATCAGAATTGCAGTTTTACTGCATCTTTGATCCTCAGGTCTTTGGAGACTGATTTGAACTACATGTTATATTTGATTTTAGTTTGCAAGTGCATGGTGAGTGAATAATCATGTGAAAAGAAATGTAGTGCAAATGAGAAACAAAAGCAGAGATATAGTTGCACTGGATAACCAAACACTCCAGAAGTTGAGTGACAACTTTGGAAAACAAGATTGGCCTGAGAACAGGGTATAAAATCTTCCATGCTTCCAAACAGCAATTCTGGAGAAGCCTCTAGTAGTATCTAGATAACGAACCACTGCAGCTGTAATTTAAAAGCAAAAGCAATTATTGAAGGATATGAATGTGAGGAGGCAGTTTTCATGGTGAATTAAAGTGCTTTGATAATGAAATAGTTATTTCAAGTTAAATTAACCATTAAAGCATTTCAGATTTGATATCTAAAGTTACAGTGAAAATATAAAGATCTGCAGCTATATTTTTCTAGAATAAATATATTTGCTAGAAGCAAAAAGGAGGAGGTAGCATATGATCTGGCAAAAACAAAACAAAGACAAGATTGAATTGGACCATCAGAAATCTCATCTTGACTACAGCAATAGTCTAGGTGACCCTGGGAACTAATAATGATCTAATATTAGCTAACATCTATGCAGTTCCTTGTTGTTCTCTTTCTCTCCTTTCACACTCTGTTTATAACACATCTATTCACCAATATAATTGTCTATGCCCCAAGCCTCCCTTCTTGGTACATACCTGTTAAAATTGCTATGGAAAATAACATAGTCAAATGCTTAAAAACATAGACTTTGGAGTTACAGGTTCCTGAATTCCAAAACCATTCAGGATCTGAGGTGATTTTTCTCTTTCATCTCTTTTAGCTGAAGTTTCTTCATTCATAAAGTGAGCATAACATTGTATTGCCTACTTAGTAGAGTGCTTTTGAGGATAAAGGTGATGCTGTATATGAGGTGCTTAATTAACACAGTCCTCAACATATGGTAAGGAATCATTATGTTTATTACTATTAGGTACTAAGCACTTAAAATTGATTTTTCAATTTAATGTCTCATATACATTTTCAGATGCATTGTTATCTATAATAAAGAGTAATATAATGCCCCCTGCTATCTATAAAACTCTGCAACTCAATACTATTCTTATGCATTCAAGTCATTTAGCTCCTCTGAACTGAACAGGAAAATAGGGCGAGTTTTGCACTTGTACCCTGAAAATTCTCAAACTAGGACTACATGCACACCCACATACACACAAACACACATAGCTTAAGACCATCATACCTCATGTAAGGTGAATGTGATGGCCACTTTTCATTTTTAGATTTCATTCTCCCAGTTTATATGACTTGTTGATGGCTAATTGGTAAGAAATTTGAAGAACCCAGCACTGTCTAAAGATGGAAGCTAATCTCATGATTTGTGTAACATGACCTGCTTTGGAGCTAACAAGAGAGTCTGCTACTCAGTTTTACCACCCTGCGTTTAACATAGTCCCACACATGTCTTATGTAGAAGGAAATCATGGAGCAAGGAAGAATAGAAAAGGAAATTGCCACCTGAGTTATAGTATTGCATGTGTTTATCTTTTTATCTCTTTTTATATAGTATCTCAGATGAAATGAGTATTAAGATTATAAGGTAGGAATATAGTTAACCAAGGAGGTGAAAGATCTCTATAAGGAGAACTACAAAACACTCCTAAAGGAAATTATAGAGGACACAAATAGAAAAATATCCCATTCTCATGAATTGGAAGAATCAATATTGTTAAAATGACCATACTGCCCAAAGCAATCTACAAATCGAATGCAATCTCTATCAAATTATCAATGTGATTTTTCACAGAATTAGTAAAAAGAATTCTAAAATTCATACGAAACCAAAAAGAGCCAGAGTAGCCAAAGCAAACCTAAGCAAAAAGAATAAAGCATGAGGTGTCACATTACCTGACTTCAAATTATACTACAAGGCTATAGTAACAAAACATCACGTTATTAATATAAAAATAGATCAATGGAACAGAGTAGAGAACCAGAAATGAAGCCACATACTACAACCAACTGATATTTAACAAAGTTAACAAAAATATACACTGGGGATAGGGTACCATATTAAATAAATGGTGCTGGGAAAATTGGATATCCCTATGTAGAAAGATGAAACAGGAACCTTAATTCTCATTACATACAAAAATCAACTCAAGATAGATTGAAGACCTCAAACTACAAAATTTTAGAGGAAAAATTCTTCTGGACATTGGCCTAGGCAAAGAATTTATGACCAACTCCTCAAAAGTAAACGTAACAACAAAAAAAAATATACAAATAGCACTTAACTAAAAGCTACTACACAGTAAAACAATCCACAGAGTAAGCAGACAACCTATAGAAAGGAAAAAATATTTGTTATCTATGTATCAGACAAAGGGCTAATATGCAGAATCTTCAAGGAACTCAAACAGTTCAATGAGAAAAAACAAAATAATGCCATTAAAAAGTGGACAAAACACACGAACAGACATTTTCCAAAAGAAGGCATACAAGTGGCCAACAAACACATGAAAAAATACTTAACATTACTAATCATCAGAAAAATACAAATTAAAACCACAATGAGATACCATCTTACACCAGTCAGAATGGCTATTATTACAAACTCTAAAAACAACAGATGTTGTTGAGGATGAGGAGAAAAGCGACCACTGGACCACTGATACTTTGTGTATAGGAATGTGAATAGGTGCAATCTTTATGGGAAACTGTATGGAGAGTTCTCAAAAAACTAAAAGTAGAACTACCATTCAACCCAGCAGTCCCACTACTGGCTATATTTCCAAAAGGAAAGAAATCATTACATCCAAAAGATAACTGCACTCAAATGTTTATTCCAACACTGTTCACAATATCACACAAAGGTATGGAATCAGTCTAAGTGTCTATCAGTGGAGGACTGGACAAAGAAAATGTGGTACACATATACCACAGAATACTATTCAGCCTTAAAAGAGAATTAAATCATGTCTTTTGCAGCAACATGGATGAAACTGGAAGCCATTATCTTGAAATAACTCAGAAGCAGAAAGTTAAATTCTGCATGTTTTCACTTGTAAGTGGGAGTTAAACATGGGTACATATGGATGTACAGAGTGGAATGACAGACACTAGAAACCACAAAAGGTGAGAAGGTAGGAGGAAGATGATGGTTAAAAGATTACCTGTTGGATACAATGTTCATTATTTGTGTGATGGGTACCCAAGAATTTCAGACTTCACCATTATGCCTGTAAGACATCTGCAGTTGTACCCTCTAAATATATAAAAATAAACTTTTAAAAGGTTATAAGAAAGTCTCAAGGAATACCAAAATAATTAATCTCACATAATAAAGAAGCATATATGTGCAATGTCTGAGATGAGCTGTTTGCACATGCTGCCTTTTATAGCAAACATAATATTTTCATTAGAGATCAAAATAGCCTGTCATTCACTGAACAAATATCATGAAAGTTTTATGTCTAATGAAAAGACTCAATGAATTCTTCCATTTTGTAACAGTAACAGGTAAGAGTAGGACTAGCTATTTTCTAGTTCAAGGACAGATTTTTCTCATAAAATGTTTAGATTCAGCAGTCTCCTTTGAGGTTGTAGTAGAATTCAAATTTGAAAGCAGTGACTCTTCATATTTATGGGTTATCCACTCCTGTGAGTATATAATGAAAATTATGGATTTTTCTGTAGGAAGAACATACATATGCACATATATTCAAAATATTTCAGTTGAATATTCTTATTTCTCCCATTTCTGAAATATTTTTATTGTTGAGAAGCCGTGAACCTCTTCTTTTTAGAATAATATTGTCTTTCAAAACTAAATAATTGTCCCAGGAAATCCAGAATTTCACTTTTCACTCTACTGCACAAAACAATCAAGAAAACTTGTATAATTTCAAAGATGATGAACTTTTAGAGGCAGACTTTATCTAGCTTACTAATTCAGAAGAGAATACAGCAAACTAAGTCATTTTGAAGGAAAAAGGTAGTTCAATGAAAATTCCTTTTGTTTCCTTTTGAAGATGGACTTTATCCTTGCACAAACTTTTCAGAGGTAAGACTGAGAGATGCCAGAAGTTGTACAAAGAAAATAGGCTTTTACATTAATTGTATATAAAACCTAGCAATGGATTAGCCCGAGCCATTAAAAAAAAAAAAAAAAAAAAAAAAAAAAAAAAAAAAAGATGGGACAGTCACAATAAGAAAAGTTGGCCAAACGCGGCCCTACTTTTTCCTTCTGACTCCTTTGCAGTCCATGGTAAGCTATTAACATCATGGTTAGTGAAACAGAAATTCTTCAGATATGAAGCATCCTAAGATGGCCTGCCTACACTTCCACAGCCTGATGAAGCCAGAGAAGTCATCAAATGTGTGAGGCTGTCACCTATTCTCTTCATGCCTCCATATTTCTTATTCTCTCTACCCCAGATTTCATCATCAAAGACCAACATATGATTTCTTTCCAGGGAGGGCTGAAGTGCTTGCAGGTGGCTTTACCACCTGTGACTATGGAGATCTAGCCACAATAATGCTTTCTATGGGTTGTCCAGTTGGAGAATTTGGATAAATAAGAGATGGCTCAGAGTCAAGAGAAGAAACAAAAACTGTTTTGAAGATGGTGAGTGAATGGCAAATCATACATATGAGTGACTCTCTTTGTCTGCTTTCTGACTCTCTTCCTTCCTCATTCCATTACATGATGGATGGTTGTTGAGATAAATGCACTTCACTCTAAATTGCACTGCCCTATTAAGAACACATGCTTAAGACCTGGAATTTGTAGATTTTTGCTTTTATTTTTGAGACTGCTTCTACTTTCTATTTTGCACTAAAGTCTTCCTCCTGGGATTTAAATTTAATACTTCCTACCAGAAGGCATTTCCTATTCTCCCTTCCTCAGGATGATACAGACATGTAAAAAGGAGAGAGAAAAAATACATTGGCTCCTCATGCTAAAAAGTCAGTCACAAGAGCTGTGTTTTATTTTTGTAAGGGTTTTCCATGGGCCACATACAGTGGCAGATATTTTACATGGATAATTTGTAATCATCACAACAATTCTGCAAATGGCTTTTGTTACATGCATGCATTTTGGGTTGAAGAGTCTGAGACGTGATGATATGAAATGACTTGACAATCTCATCCATGAAAGAGGAAGAAACAGAAAATACTTCCCAAGAGGCCAACGTAGAGTGAGAATAAATAAAAGAAATATGGAGGAACCACATGCTCAATGCCATGGCTCTTTCAAGTACTTTGCATATATTATCACTTTTATCACCATCAGAATTATATGAGGTAGGTTCAAGTGTTAATACCATTTAAGGAAACTGAGATACAGAAAATTCAAAGTCAAGTTGATAAAGTGGGATGGTTAATTTTAGCTGTCAGCTTGGCTAGGCCATGGTGCCAGTTTTTTTTTTTTTTTTTTTTTTGCCAAACATCAGTTTAAATGTTGCTGTCTAGGTACTTTTTAGATATATTTCACATTTAAGTCAGTAGGCTCAGAAAAGCAGATTGCCCTCCACACTGTGGATAGCCCATGGGTTGAAGGCCTTCTGAGCAACAATTGAGGTTCTCTGAAGTAATTCTTCTCAAGGCAGCAATATAGAAACCCTGACTAAGTATCAGCCTGCTCCTCTGCAGAATCTGGACTCAAAGTTGCAATATCAACTTTTACCTGAATTTCCAGACTGCCAGCCTTCCCTGTGGATTTCTGACTTGCCAGCTCCCACAACTGTGGAAGCGAATTCCTTTGAAAAATCTCTCTTCATGCAAAAGCTCCTAGTGGAAGGTCTGTTTTTTTTCGAGTAGTTTCCTCTCAAAAAAGAGATGCAGTTTTATTAGAAATGCAGAGTAATGTAATACTTCATCTGACTTTCTAAATGCAGGACCATGGCATTAATTGAGATTGTTGACAAACAGGAGATGATAGATAATTATGAAAATTTAATTTAGGATTTCTCAAGTTTTATGTCTGAACAGAAAGCTCTGTAAATATATATCTTTCATTGTCCATAGTTAGAAAATGTTATTTTATGCCTTTGGGTTTAGGCTTTTTTTGTTTTGTTTTGTTTTTTACTATTTTCTAATAAAAATAAAACAGTACTAAGTCAACGAAAAGAATCTCTTTCTTCTTCTCCCTGTTTGTTTCTTTTCTTTTTTCTTTTTCTATCTCGTTACACACAGCTGTCTTCTCAGATTAGGATGGTGCCTAGAATTCAAGCCCTCAGCGCATGTGTTTGTGATGATTATTGTGGCAAGGGAGACTAACTGTCCAATTAAAATCTCTGCTTACCCTTCCATAGTTTATATAGTTGCCTCTGTCAAAAGGATTCCCAGTTAGGACCTTTATTTAGCAGCACATTTTTGCACACAGGTGGGACAAGGTGACAATCTTGACCCAAAAATTTGAGCAGAGATGAGGAAAATTGACCAACAGAGTTAAAAAATAGAAGGAACTTCACATTGCCTTCCGACTTCTGTTTGATGGCTTCAGAGGACCCCAAGGGAATGGTGAGAACACAAAATTAAAGGGTGTTGTGTCTTAAATTTTTTTTTTTTTTTTTTTTTTTTTTTAGACAGGGTCTTACTCTGTCACTGAGATTGGAGTGCCATGGCACGATCACGGCTCACTGCAGCCTTGACTTCCCCAGACTCTGTGATCCTCCCACCTCAGCTTCCTGAGTAGCTGGGACTACAGGCATGCACCAACATACCCAGCTAATTTTTGTATTTTTGTTTGTAGAGATGGGGTTTCACAATGTTGCCCAGCCTGGTCTTGATCTCCTGGGCTCAAGAGATCCCCCCGCCTTAGCCTCACAAGTGCTGGGATTATAGGCATGAACCACTATGCCTGGCCATGTCTTTGAATTTTTATAGGGAGAAAATAATGGTACCAGAAATGCCTATCTTGGACAGTAATATGAACAAGAAATAAATATTCAAGGAATTAAGCAGCTGAAATTTTGGCGTTTATTTGTCAGACTTGCTAACTTAATCTCAACTAAAATAACGATAATTATAAAGATTATCATAACATGATAATATTTTCCCAAGCACGAAAATTTATTAAGTAGTAGAGTCACGATCACAACCTAGGTATATCTAGACCTAGATCTAACATGCCCTATCTATTCATCTATCAGCTTTCAGTTTTTCCTGCAGTAACAAACAACCGTAATATTTCCATTGTTTTAAAAAATATATCCTTGTTCATCTACACAGAACTAGCAATCTATAGTTCGATTAGACTGGTCATAGTTTTTCCTGGCTTCTGGGCAATGCTGGCCTTAGCTCGATGCATCTTCTCATTTCAGAAACAAGACTAAAATGGTAGCTCCTCTCTGAGGCATGGTTTTCTCATGATGAAGTTCAAGAACAAGTACATTTAAAGTTTTGGCTTACATGTGGTATATAGTATATGTGTTCACATTTTAGTTTCCAAAGGAGATCACAGTTCCAAGCCAAAAGGCATTAGGGCAGAAAAGTATATTCTGTGTATAGGAAAATATGGCAAGTATAGGGAAAAAATAAAGTTATGACCCAATATTACAATCTACTACATTTTGGGGCATGGTTTTTTTTTTTGTTGTTGTTGTTTGGTTTGTTTGTTTGTTTTTGAGACGGAGTCTCGCTCTGTTGCCCAGGCTGGAGTACAGTGGTGCGATCTCGGCTCACTGCAAGCTCCACCACTGGGGTTCACACCATTCTCCTGCCTCAGCCTCCTGAGTAGCTGGGACTACAGGCGCCCGCCACCAGCCCCGGCTAATTTTTTGTATTTTTAGTAGAGACGGGGTTTCACCATGTTAGCCAGGATGGTGGGGCACGTGTTTTTTACATTACAACATTCTATCAATAGCAATATAGTTTGAATGTTTGTCCCATCCAAATCTCATGTTAAGGTGTAATCACCAATATTGGGGGTGGGACGTGGTGAGGAGTGTGCAGGTCATGGGGGCAGATCACTCATGAATGGCTTGGTGCTATCCTCATGATAATGAGTGAGTTCTCACTCTGATAGTTCATGCAAGAGCTGGTGATTTAAGAGCCTGGGACCTCCCACTTCTCTTTCTTGTTTGCACTCAAAATGTGATGTGCCTGCTCCCACTTCACCTTCCTCCATGAGTAAAAGCTCCTTGAGTCCCCACCAGAAGCTGAACAGATACCTGAACCATGCTTCTTGTATAGCCTGCAGAACCCTGAGCCAATTAAAACTCTTTTCTTCATATATTACTCAGTCTCAGATATTCCTTTATAGTAACACAAAATTGTTAAGGAAAGAGATTTTGCACATCATTGTTTATTCCTTCTAAAATTACTTAACAAATTGAGTAATCAATTGACTTCACAAAAAGGAAACCTAGGCTCTAAATATGGGCTTTCTGTAGGGAAGACTCATATTGAAGACAACATTTAAAAGTGGAATATTAGAAAGAATACAGGGTAATTTCAAGCAGGTATCTGAGCCCTCATAATACAAATGTATTTGTTTTTCTACTTGTGTAAAACATTCATAAAAATAATCAAGATTTAAAGTAATGTTTCAACTCTAAATTTGTGCAATTCCACAGGTGGTCAAATTTACTTACTGAAGATTCCCTGAGTAGATATGAGTAACACAGGTACTGTATTGATTTTTTTTTAACAGAGGTATTTGTACTAATCACCCTAAATGTACCTATAACCTTCAATAAAAACTCTCCTCCTATTTTTTCTTCTTATAACATGTGGCTTGAAGAACACAAATACCTTCTTGGAAAACTACTTGTTGAGTATGGCCACCCATGTTTGAAGTCAGTCATGTAATTTAATTTATCTAGCAGTTTTCAAATCATCTAATTGTTTGATGAAATCAATCTAATGTCTACTTTGCTTTCTCTTTAAGCTGGAATTATGTGTGTGCACAGTATCCTCAGCCCCAAGTTTCACTTACTCATGTAAGTTAAATAAAATGTTTCATCTAAACAATTATGTTAGCCTAATGATGGCCGATTGGGTAAATTTCCCACTTTTCACTCAGACACTCAGATGTTTTGGTCTTTTATAGAAGACATTGTATAAAGATAAATTTGCCCAGAAATGAACTAGAGAATTTAGTAAGTAGAGAATAAATAGCTTGGGCCCAGTGCCATGGCTCATGCCTGTAATCCCAGCAATTTGGGAGGCTGCAACAGTTGGATCACCTGAGGTCAAGAGTTCAAGACCAGCCTGTCCAACATGGAGAAACCCTGTCTCTACTAAAAATACAAAAAACAGAAAGGCATCTTGGCGCCTGTAATCTCAGCTACTCGGTAGGCTGAGGCAGGAGGATTGCTTGAACCCAAGAGGC
Source organism: Pongo pygmaeus (assembly GCF_028885625.2). Taxonomy (NCBI): domain Eukaryota; kingdom Metazoa; phylum Chordata; class Mammalia; order Primates; family Hominidae; genus Pongo; species Pongo pygmaeus. Next base: position 18,346,048 of record NC_072376.2, read on the forward strand.
TGAGGTTGCAGTGAGCTGAGATCGTGCCAGTGCACTCCAGCCCAGGTGACAGAGCAATTCTCAAAGAAAGAAAAAAAAGAAAAGAGAAAAAAGAAAAAAAAGAATAAGCAGTTCAAATATTTTTAATTTTTTCATTTGCATTAATGATGGGCAGGGGTACAGTCTCTGCATTAAGTTTAAAAAGTTGTATACAGACTTCATTCTATTTATCCTCACATCAACACATGAATGTAGGTACTGTAATCCCAACCTATCCATGCATGAGGCTCACACGTATTAAATGATGGTAATACCTGTATGTATCAAAGCACAATCGTTTATTTCTTTCTAGATATACCAGAGTTTCCTTTATTTCATAGAATAAATGATACTAATTTATGTGAATCCCTTAAGTACTACATTAGGTTATTAGTCTGTGATTAGATGAATAATAATAATGCTTTAAAATGTTATTAAAAATAAACAATTATCAAATAGACATGATCTTCATCCCCTGACAGTTGATTGGATAATCTCTGTGCCATCAGGATGGATATATTTCTCCTGGCATGTCAAGCAATTTAGACATCATTGAAATCCTGGCAGCCACAGTTATTACTGACTAAAAATAAAATATTTACATTGTCGTTCAAAATATATATGCTGCAGCATTTGTCTTCAGGCCAATGACTTGAAGAGAGATTAATCAATTTGGTCTGCTTCTAAGAAGAAAAATCAGTTGACCTCAATCTGGAATTTTATTCTTATAGTAAACTTTAGGATAAAATGGGTGAAGTACCATCTTCTTTATGTTTTGGAAGTTGGAGTAGGCTGCAAAGAATTAATTTTAGAAGAATGTAAGGCAATAAGCTCTTATGACTTCAATATTTTTATTTATAAAGAAAGATTACAAAATTTTTCAATGCTCAGCAGTTGTGTGAAAGGAAACAAATATTTGAAAGGAAGAAAACAAGATTTAAATAAATATTATATTCTAAATAATAATTAGTAAAATAATTGATGTAATTTTAACCACATAATCAAGTCCATACTATGTTTAATTGTGAAAAAATAGAAGGATACTAAATATCTGTAAACAGGAAACAGTTACTCAAATTATGACACAGCAATACAATTTAGCATTAGGTAGTTACCAATACAATGTACCTTTTTGGTACAACCTATTATGTAAATAGTGCAATTCCAACTATGAAAATATAGAGGAAACAATGGAAAAAAGAAATAAAACCTACAAGATTAACATTAGATACTTTCAATAAATAGGAACATTTAATTTTCCTTTTATTTAAAAATTTCTAATAGTAGGTAGTAAGCATGGTTCTAAGCATGTTCTGAATATTAACTCATTTAATCTTCCAAAACACTATATGGTAGATGAAGTCTCCACTAGTTTTCTATTTCTGCGTAATAAGTTACCACAAAGTTAGCAGCTTAAAAGAACATACACTTGTAATAGCACAGGTTTTGTTGGTCAGGAGTCCAGGCATGGCTTAGCTGGATTTTACGCTCAGGGTCTCATAAAGTGGTAATTACACTTTAACAAAGCTGCATTCTCATCTAGGGGCTCAACAAGGGAAGAATCTGCTTCCAAGTTCATTCAGATTGTGGGCAGAATTCATTTCCTGTGGCTTTATGACTGAAGGCTCTGGCTTCCACTGGTGGTCAGTTGGAGGCTACCCTCAGCTCTTTCTGGCCACCTGCAGTTCCCTGACACATGCTCTTCTCCACAGGCCATTCACAACACAGCTGTTTGCATTCCTAAGGTCAGTAGGGAATCTTTCTTAAACTATAGTTTTAGACAGAGATCTATATAATGTAACGTAGTCATGGAAATGGCATTCCATTCCTGTATTAGTCTGTTCTAGCACTGCTATAAAGAAATACTTGAGACTGGGTAATTTATAAAGAAAACAGGTTCAACTGGCTCATGATTCTGCAGGCTGTGCAGAAAGCATGGCTGGGGAGGCCTCGGGAAACTTACAGTTATGGTGGAAGGCAATGAAGAAGCCTGCAAGAGTTACACAGCCAGAGCAGGAGCGAGAGAGGGTGGGAGGAAGTGCCACACGAATTTAAACTACCAGATCTCATGAGAACTCACTATCATGATGACAGAACCAAAGGGGATGATGTTAAACCATGAGAAACTGCCCCCATAATCCAATCACCTCCCACCAGGCCACATCTCCAACACTGAGGATTACAACTGAACATGAGATTTGGGTGGGGACACAGATCCAAACTATATCAATTCCCTTTGCCATATAATGTAGCATAATCAATGGAATGACATCCCATCATTTGAATATATTCCAATGATTAAAAACAATTCACAAATTCAGCCTGAACTCAAGGGTGGGAACTCCTACAAGGCCATGACTCATAGTGGGTCACCATTATTTGTATCTTCTGTACACTATTTTTATTATCATTTTACAGACGAGTGAATCAGGGCTCAGAGAGATTTAGTATTCTGCCTATAGTCAAAAGGTAACAACTGAAAAAGTTGTGATTCGTATTCAAACAACATGAATTTAGAGTCCTTGCTCTTAACCACTGTGGTGTGTGTCTTGGAGTAATCCTTTTGTTAACATTTAATATGTATTCCATTTATATCTATGGAGTGGCTCAAATATGTTAGATATTATCATAAATATTGAAAATACCATTGCAGAAGAGATACAATCCTTGTCCTCTGAGAGTTTGTCATCTAGTGGGAATATGTTATACCCAGGTAAGCAACAAATATAATATATAGAAAATGACCAAAGAAGTGTGGGCTTCTGTGAAAGCCCAGGGGAGGGGCGTATAACCTAGAGTTGTAGACTCAAAGGAGAGTTCCAGGAAAACATGCATGCAAGATCTGGCCAGAAGGATGGACAGAAAGTAAAAGGGAGAATGGGAAATGAGTGAAGGTAGCAGGTAGATGCAGTGTTTCTGGTGACGGGAAAACAATGCTAGAGGTACTTTGGTGAGGGGGAACTCTAGACTGTCATGAAATTAAAAGTGTTTCCACAGATTTATCCAAAGAGTGTGAAGCACTTATGAGAAGGGTATAGTTGCAAAATGCAAAACTCCTAAATTAGGAAGGGGCTTGTTATGGGATTGGAGTTTATATTTAGACAATAAGAAATCACTGAAGCAAAATTTTATCAATTGCGTAAGCATTTTGTGGACAAACACAGAAGGATAACTGAAGGCTGCAATGCCAGCTAGAATATGGTTGTAATAATCCAGGTAAGAGAGAACAATGGCTTGGACCAGGTTAATGAGATCTGGGAAGGACAAAAGTCAATACATGAAGGGATTAACTTTGTGCTTATTTCCTCTTATATTTTTGGGTATATTTTGCTATTTATTTCAATAAGAATACCTCAATTTTAACATCAATAATATATTCATTTAAGAAAAAGTAAATAAAGCAGATATCCTCACCAAATGTGATGCCTGTATTAGTCTCTTCTCCCACTGCTATAAAGAACTACCCAAGGCTGCATAATTCAAGAAGAAAGGAGGTTTAATTGACCACAGTTCCACAGGCTGTGCAAGAAGCATGGCTAGAGAGCCCTCAAAAAACTTACAATCATGGTGGAAGGTGAAGGGGAAGCCAGCATGTCTTACCTTGGTGGAGCAGGAGAAAGAGAGACTGAAGAGGGTGTTCTCTACACTTTTAAACAACCAGATCTCATGAGAAGTCACTCACTATCACAAAAACACCAATGGGGAAATCTGCCCCATGATCCAATCACCTCCCATCAGGTCCTTCCCCTAACACTGGGAATTACAATTCAACATGATATTTGGGTGGGGACACAGAGCTAAATCATATCATTTCATCCTAGCCACTCCTAAATCTCATGTCCTTCTCATATTTCAAAACATAATCATGCCCTCATAACAGTCCCCCAAAGTCTTAACTCATTCCAATATTAACTCAAAAGTCTAAGTCCAAAGTCTCACTGAGACAATGCAAGTCTCTCCCACTTACGAGCCTGTAAAATCAAAAACAAGTTAGTTACTTCCAAGATGCAATGGGAGCACAGGCATTGGTAAATGCTCCCATTTCAAATGGGAGAAATTGGCTAACACAAAGGGGCATCAGGCCCCATGCAAGTTGGAAACCCAGCGGGACAGTCATTAAATCTTAAATCTCCAAAATAATCTCCTTTGACTCCATGTTTCACATCCAGGCTATTCTGATGTGAGGGGTGGGCTCCAAAGTCCTCGGGAAGCTCTGCCCCTGTGGCTCTTCAGAGTACAGCCCCCACAGCTGCTTTCACAGTCTGGCATTGAGTGCCTGTGGCTTTTACAGGCACAGGGTGCAAGGTGGTCTGTGGTCTGGAGGATGATGGCCCTCTTCTTACAGCTCTACTAGGCAGCGTCCCGGCAGGGAGTCAGTGTAGGGACTCGAACCTCACATTTTCCCATTGCACTGCCCTAGTAGAGATTTTCCAGAAGGGCTCCACCACTATATCAGACATCTGCCTGAACATCCAGGTGTTTCCATACATTCTCTGAAATCTAGGCAGAGGCTCCCAAATTTCAGCTACTGCCTTCTGTGCACCCACAAGCCCAACAACACATATAATCCACTGAGGCTTGGGGCTTGCACCTTCTGAAGCAATGGCCCAAGGTGCCCACCTTGGCCTCCCAAAATGCTGGTATTACAGGCATGAGCCACTGTGTCCAGCCCCAATTTTCTATATTAGTCTGTTCTCACTCTGCTATAAAGAACTATGTGAGACTGGGTAATTTGTGAAGGAAAGAGATTTAATTGACTCACAGTTCCACAGGCTATAGAGGAAGCACGGCTGGGAGGCCTCAGGAAACTTAAAATCGTGGCAGAAGGCTAAGGGAAAGCGAGAACATCTTATCATGGTGAAGCAGGAGAGACAGAGTAAAAGGGGAAGGGCTACACACTTTTAAGCAACCAGATCTCATGAGAACTCACTCATTATCATGAGAACAGCAATGGGGAAATCTGCCTACATGATCTAATAACCTCCCACCAGCTCCATCCCCCACCATTTTTGGATCACAATTCAACATGAAATTTGAGTGTGGATATAGAACAAAACCATATCAATGCCCTATTAGTTTTCCTATTAAAGCTATGTTCATTTACTCAGAGAAATAATCTTTTTACCAGCTGATAACCTACACACTTACACATCTTTTCCTACCTTTTCTCCTGAAGAGCTTAGAGTTTCATAATGCAAATCTGTTTCACTGATTCTAATGGTCTGTCTGTCTGATGTATCCATTCAGAATTTTCTTTCTATCTTATAAAAAAAATTGGAAAAACATTTGACATGGATAGGAAGAATCAGTATCTTGAAAATGGCCATACTGCCCAAAGTAATTTATAGATTCAATGCTATCCCCATCAAGTTACCTCTGACTTTCTTTACATAATTGGGAAAAAAACACTTTAAATTCCATATGGAACCAAAAAAAAGCCTACATAGCCAAGACAATACTAAGCAAATAGAATAAAGATGGAAGGATCATGCTACCTGACTTTAAACTATACTGCAAGCCTACAGTAACCAAAACAGCATGGTACCAAACATGCTGCCAAAACAGATATAGATCAATGGAGACGAACGGAGGCCTCAGAAATAACACCACACATCTACAACCATATGATCTTTGACACACTTGACAAAAGCAAGCAATGGGGAAAGGATTTCCTATTTAATATATGATACTGCGAAAACTGGCTAGCCATATGCAGAAAACTGAAACTGGACCCCTTCCTTACACCTTATACAAAAATTAACTCAAGATGGATTAAAGACTTAAACGTAAGACCTAAAACCATAAAAACTCTACCAGAAAACCTAGGCAATGCCATTCAGGGTATAGGCATGAGCAAAGACTTCATGACTATAACATCAAAAGCAATGGCAACAAAAGCCAAAATTGACAAATGATATCTAATTAAACTAACGAGCTTCTGCACAATGAAAGAAACTATCATCAGAGTGAACAGGCAACCTACAGAATGGGAGAAAATGTTTGCAATCTATCCATCTGACAAAGGACTAATATCCAGAATCTACAAAGAACTTAAACAAATTTACAAGAAAAAAAACAAACCCTATCAAAAAGTGGGTGAAGGATATGAACAGACACTTCTCAAAACAAGACATTTATGCAGCCAACAAACATATTTTAAAAAGATCATCATCACTGGTCATTAGAGAAATGCAAATCAAAACCACAATAAGATACCATCTCACACCAGTTAGAATGGCGATCATTAAAAAGTCAGGAAATGACAGATGCTGGAGAGGTTGTGGAGAAATAGGAATGGTTTTACACCGTTGGTGGGAGTTTAAATTAGTACAACCATTGTGGAAGACAGTGTGGCGATTCCTCAAGGATCTAGAACTAGAAATACCATTTGACCCAGCAATCCCATTACTGCGTATATACCCAAAGGATTATAAATCACTCCACTTTTAAGACACACGCACATGTATGTTTGTTCCAGCACCATTCACAATAGCAAAGACTTGGAACCAACCCAAATACCCATCAATGATAGACTGGATAAAGAAAATGTGGCATATTTACACCATGGAATACTATGCAGCTATAAAAAAGATGAGTTCATGTCCTTTGCATAAAGGGACATGGATGAAGCTAGAAACCATCATTCTCAGCAAACTAATACAAGAACAGAAAACCATACACCACATGTTCTCACTCATAAGTGGGAGTTGAACCATGAGAACACATGGACATTGGGAGGGGAATATCACACACCGGGGCCTGTAGGGGGCTTGGGGACTAGGGGAGGGATACCATTAGGAGAAATACCTAATGTAGATGATGGGTTGATGGGTGCAGCAAACCACCATGGCATGTGTATACCAATGTGACAAACCTGCACGTTCTGCACATGTACCCCAGAACTTAAAGTATAATAATAATAATAATAATAATAATAATAATGAAAAGTGAATGTCCCGAGATCATATCTGGTTTATCAGGGCCATACACTATGTGAATGCTAAGCTTTTACCAGAAACAGGTCGCAGAGCTTATTTTTCAACAAACAAGAATGTCGTGGCACATAAGAAGAATTCAAACAACTTTCTATGTGTCTCGGGATTGTCTTATCTCCAACAAGTTAAAGAAGTATAGTGTAAAAAGCCAGGCAGAAAATTTGCAGCCTTAACTTTGGGACCATCTGCCACATTGCCATCACCTCTAAAGCTCTGTTGGATAGCCTTGGTATATACATCTTCCCCAAGTTTTACCATAACATGGCTAAATTAAATTCCTTGTCCCTAATACCACTAAGATATAGGTGTGCTTGGAACGCCTCATCTGTCTGAAAAACTGTGCTCTGTCTATCATGCTGTCTCTAAGATCAGGCTATTATGTGGAAGCATTTTGGGAGGTGTAGTTGCATGAATAGTGGCCACCCAAAGATATCAAGTTCTAATCCTTGGAACTTGTAAATGCCGCCTTATTTGGGAAAGGAATCATTGCAGATATAATTAAGTTATGGATCTTGAGATATTTCCTTTGATTATGTAGATGGACCTGAATAACACCACAAGTATCCTTATAAAAGAGAAAAAAAGGGTATAAAACAGACACTCAGGGAAGAAGGTGATGTAAAGATGAATGACAGAGAAGCATTCACAAGCCGAGGAATGCTGACAGCTGACACAAGCTGGAAGAGGCAAGGACTGGATTCGTCCCCGGAGCTTTCAGAGTGTGTGCAGCACTGCTGACACCCTGATTTTAGACTCTAGCCTCTACAACTGTAAAATAATAAGTTTCTGTTGTTCTAAATTACAGAGTGTGATAATTCGTTATGTCTACCCTAGAAAAGTAATACAGGAAGGATAGAGTAAGGTTAGGGCATGTTTTTGTAAATTAGAAAAGAGCCTCATTTTCTAAATGGACAGTGCTCCATAGACAACCTCATGGACCAGGAACCACCTGAGCTGTGCTTCAGACTCCATTTACTCCCTCTTCAAAATTTTGTGGAGTAAACAGCCTGCAAAACTGAACATGATGACTCTGGGAATTGAAGAGAGACAAGCCTCTGGGTTTACAGAAAGTCAGGAACTCAACAAAGAGAAAGAATGCCAAAGTTAGAGTCCTGTGGTATGAAAACACATAATTACTGCTCTCTTTTCAGGATGCTTCTTAAACATTCTTCATGTGATTTATCTCTGTGCTTTCACAATATCCCTGTGAGAAGGCATTAGACCCGTTGCCTCTAAACTCTACCAGGTGTTCTCTGATGGTTAACTACCAAATTTTCTTCTCCTCTGTTTTCTTGTTTCCTATCATCATTGGGATGACTAAGCAGAATCATTTTATTGTATAGAGAGTTTAATTAGGCAATTCTTTCAGGAAGTCTATCAAGTCTAAATTGATTAAGACTGCTTTCAGAATGATATTAAATTGGGATAATGGTTTAAATTGGTTATTGATGAGGGAAGATTTGATTGTGACTAGCTTAATTCCCTCTGCATGACAGCATAAAGCTTTCCTGGGTCAGTGTTAAGTTCCCCAGATAATTTAAAAAATATTTATCTATATTAGGCATGAAAATAAGCAATTAAGATAATGATTAACCAAGGTGAGGCAAAAATTTAGCCAAACCATTAGGAGTGTAAATTCTCTAGAGGAGACACACTCTAAGGGACAAGGTGACTTCCGAACACTGAGTGTGAAATTTGTGCTAATTCTGGGCTTCCATTATGTACACTAAAGATCAGAGATAGGCATATGTGGGGTGAATGACAACTTTCAAGTTTGAGTCCTGCCAGCAACAGAGTTAGGCACTTGATATTCTCTCCCTTCAGTTACCGAACTGCTCTGAGCAGAAGCTATCACCATCCTCATTTAAGAAGACTGAGATATCAAACAATTCATCCAAAATCACACAATGAGGGAGGAGAGAAGAGTGGCTTCAAAGCCAAGGTCCCTGTAAGTCTGAAACAGATCCATCCATTCACCAATCATTCATCAATTCAGGTTTTTATAAATATTACTCTGATCTAAGCACTATTCTGGGGACTTAGAATAAAAAGGGACAAAACATGTTCTGTCATCAGGAAGCTGATACTCCATTTAAGGGATACAGACAGTGAAAGGATTAAAAAGGAAATAAATGATATACTAGGGTAGAATAAGCCAAATGCCCCAAAACATACTGCTTTCCTTCATTCTTTCCTTCCTCTCTTTTTCCAAGAGGCGATTGTTGTCTTCCTCGAGAACCACAAGGAAAGTGACCTCAGGAAGACATCCTATGGGCAGACAATGGTATGTGAAGATTGGTTTGTCTCTATTCAAGGATTCATAAAGGTGATTTTTTTTTACAAGGAGATTTTAATAATATAGATTGTTGAATTTCTCAAATCACTCCCATCCAATCACATTTATCACCCCATTTATTTGCTATTCACTGATGCTCTGGAACAAGCTGGCACAACTTTTTATCAGAGTCTAGGTTTCTAAGGTAAGACCACCCAGGTTGAAACACTGTTCTGTTACCCCTTAATTGAGCCTTAGTTTCCTTATTTGTAAAGGGGACTGCGGAGCCATTGGGCAAGCTCAGGAAAAGTGCTTATTAAAGGGCTTGCTATATACTAAATGCTCAATATATGCTAGTGGTTAATACAAACCATCATTATTATTTCAAGATATTTTATGGTGAAGAAACAGGCAGCGGATTGGGCAAGGCCTTTGATAACAAAGGCCTGAGGCAAGACTTCATTCTCTCCCTAACTCCCACCCCAGCTTATCCTAATTACCCACCTCCCTTGTGTCTGTCTCACCATTCATATGCTTTATTTAGTTTTTCCTTTTCCCCATACTTGCAGGAGCATGTGCTTGTCAACTTGAAAGTCAATAACCTTAAGTTTTGACTTTGCCTCTTTGTGCCTGTGTAGATCTCAGCAAGTTTTCTAACTATCCAGATCTAAGTTCTCTTGTTTTTCAAAATTAGGACAGTAACTTCATTCCAGCATTATTCTGGAGGTGAACAATTGCTAATGCTATCTAAAAATTATTGAAAGTTTATTTGTATCAAGCAGTGGTAAAATACTACATAAATATACCTCCTTCATTTTTCACAGTCCTGTCCAGGATGTTTTCTAATCTTTTGTACAGATGACTAAACTGAGGTGTAATGGCTGAACATGGATGAGATTGAATATGAAAAAGTTATTTAAAACTCAATAACAAAAAGGAGTGATCTAACAAAATAAACATGAATTAATTTCCTTCAGAGGACCTGTAAAATTGCTATGGTTAGGTACAATGCTTAAAGGAATTGAGTTATTTAAATTGGGATTTAAAGGACCTTGAAGACTTTGATCAGACAAGGTAGCTGAAAGTGCACATTTTATATAACTACATTATCACACATCTTTCTGCATCCTCTAATATTTCTGAAAAAAGAAAAGTGACTTAAAATTAATAAATGCATTTTAAGTGGGTATTTATTATTTTCTGTAAAAAAGTCTACGATCAAACAATAATTTTGTTTTGTTTGGATTCATTTTTTAAAATTATTAATGTTGCTTAGAATTAGGAAAACTGAAATTATTCATGTTTACTGTATACATCTCCAAGGAGAAATTTACCTCAATTTGCTTCCAATAATCAAAAACAGTCCCTGCTTTGAATCAATTAAAGAACCAGAATTGCATTTCTGTGCATGTAAAAATACACTGGGTTTGGTATCAGGAGAGCTGGCAGAATTCTAATTCTCTGGTTTCTACTCATTAGTGATATAACTAAGGTCAAGTATTGAACCATTTGGGCATCAGTTTGGTCAGCTATGAAACCAGGATAATTTTCCTGTCCAACTCATAGGATTGATTTCACGTTTGATAATGTGACATTTTGAATATTCCCTATTAAGTATATTTTATATTTTTCCAAATTGTCTTTAAGGCTATCAAAAACATTTAATTCATTCTTTCTCTTTGCTTCTCAGGCCATGGGCACCATGTACCTGTTGAATTAACACAAGATTGAATAGTTATCTTAGTAAAATCATTTGATAAAGTGTAAAATGAAAAAAAATAACTACATGAGTTATTGTTGCTCAATCAAATAGATGATCACTTGAAACCTAAGAACCATCTAAATTTCATTCCTGTATTATCTCAATACATACTTATCTCTTATTATGTGGCCACACTATATTAGAAGACTAGGAATATGGCAGTGAGTAAGACAGACACAAGCCCTACCCACAATGCCTTATAATGTTGAAAGGTTTTCAAGCATTTGTGTACACTTAAACAGAGCCAGTAGCAGGCTAAGTGTGTGTGTGTGCACACGTGGGGAATTATATTTTCTTTTAAAAATATACTTTGTAAACAAGTAAATTAGTCTGATTATTCAGGTTAACTTATCACAGTTTTCAAGTAAGCACGAATAGTCATAGTATTAGAGAAACTATGTTTCAAAACTTTGATAAAACTCATTTTGTTTTCTGACATTGGTTATTGTAACATTTCTGCAAAAAGAAACAAAATAATGAATTAAATTCACTAATCTTTAAAATGATGTCTTTTATTTTGAAAACTGGCATAACTAGATTAATATATTTTATTTTAAATACATTTTCATATTACTTTTTCATAGAAATTTGCCATAAAATAGAGAAATAAGCCATCTAGGCCAGGCATGGTAGCTCACGCCTGTAAAACCAGCACTTTGGGAGGCCAAGGCTGGCAGATCACGAGGTCAGGTGATCAAGACCATCCTGGACAACATGGTGAAACCCCGTCTATACTAAAAAATACAAAAATTAGCTGGGCATGGTGGCACATGCCTGTAATCTCACCTACTTGGGAGGCTGAGGCAGGAGAATTGCTTGAACCAGGGAGTGGGAGGTTGCAGTGAGCCAAGATCACCCCCACTGCACTCCAGCCTGGTGTCAGTGTGAAACTCCGTCTCAAAAAAAATAAAAGAAAGAAAGAAAGAAGCCACGAAGAACCATAGCAAGACTTTCCCTCAAAATTAATAATAAAGCTCTCTAGATTCCAGTAGCATTCTAATAAGTAGATGGATGTCTAAAAGGACAAATTAATCTGTAAGAGCTACCTGCATGTGCACAAAATTCTGTCAAATATTTGAATAATTATCTAGATATCATTGTGGTAGTAGTCTTTCCAGAACTCCAAATGAGATGACAAAAAAGATTGCCTCTGAAGGGATATGTTTATTTTCAAATTAATAAGGAACATCAGAAAAGAGGTTTCCACACTCCGTGTATTAAAGGAGACTGATTTCTTTTCTAATATAGTATAGCTAATATCTTAATTATTCTGGACTTATTTGTGATAAATTTAACAAACAAAAATAATATGCCAAATTCATTATCTTGTTAAATATATGTTAAATAATATTTTTTTTCTTTTTTTAACTTTTAAGTTGGGGGTACTTGTCAAGGTTTGTTATTTAGATAAACTTGTGTCATGGGAGTTTATCGTGTACATTATTTCATTATCCAGGTATTAAGCCTAGTACACAATAGTTATGTTTTCTGCTCCTCTCCCTTCTCCCATCCTCCACCCTCAAGTAGATCCCAGTCTCTGTTTTCTTGTCTTTGTGTTCATAAGTTCTTATCATTTAGCTTCTACTTATACATGAGAACATGTGGTATTTGGTGTTTTGTTCCTGTGTTAGTTTGCTAAGGATAGTAGCCTCCAGGTTCATCCATGTTCCCACAAAAGACACAAGTTCATTCTTTTTTATGGCTGCATAGTATTCCATAGTGTATAAATACCACATTTTCTCTATCCCATTTGTCATTGATGGGCATCTAGGTTGATTCCATGTCTTTGCTACTGTGAATAGTGCTACAATGAACATGCATGTGCATGTGTCTTTATGGTAGAATGATTTATATTCCTTTGGGTGTATACTGAGTAATAGGATTGCTGGGTCAGCTAAAAGCTTAACTACCATTTGAGGAATTGCCATACTGCTTTCCACAATGGTTGAACTAATTTACACTCACACCAGTGGTGTATAAGCGTTCCTTTTTCTCCATAACATCAACAGCATCTGTATTTTTGGAGTTTTATTGATGACATTCTAAGTGGTGTAAGTTGGAATTTCACTGTGGTTTTGATTAGCATTTCCCTAATGATCAGTGATACTGAGCTTTTTTTCATTTGCTTGTTGGCTGCATGTATGTCTTCTTTTGAGAAGTGTCTGTTCATGTCCTTTGTCTACACTGTGATGGGTTATTTTTCTCTTGTAAATTTGTTAAATTTCCTTATAGAGCCTGGATATTAGATCTTTAATAGATTCATAGTTGCAAATATTTTATTTCATTCTATAGGTTGTCTGTTTACTCTGTTGATAGTTTCTCCTGCTATGCAGAAGGTCTTAAGCTAAATTAGATCCCATTCGTGAATTTTTGTTTTGTTGAAATTGCTTTTGATGTTTTTGTCATGAAATCTTTTGCCATGCCACGATGTTTTCATCATGAAATCTATATCCTGTCTTCTATGTTTTTTATAGTTTTAGGTTATACATTTAAGTCTTTAATCCTTCTTGGTTAATTGTTGTATAAGGTGTAAGGAGGGGGTCCCATTTCAATTTTCTGCATATGGCTAGCCAGTTCTCCCAGCACCACTTATTAAATAGGGAATCTTTTCCCCATTGCTTGTCTTTGTCAGGTTTGTCAAAGATCAGATGGTTATAGACGTGAGGTCTTATTTCTCAGTTCTCTATTCTGTTCCCTTGGTCTATGTGTCTGTTGTTGTACCAGTACTATGCTGTTTTGTTTACTGCAGCCCTCAGTATAGTTTAAAGTTGGGTAATGTGATGCCTCCAGCTTTGTTCTTTTAGCTTAGGATTGCCTTCGCTATTTGGATTCTTCTTTGGTTCCACATGAATTTTAAAATACTTTTTTCTAGTTCTGTGAAGAATCTCAATGGTAAATTGACAGGAATAGCATTGAATTTGTTCATTGCTTTGGGCAATATGGACATCTTAGTGATGTTGATTCATGGGAGGTTTTTCCATTTGTTTGTGTCTCTCTGATTTCTTTCCGCAGGGCATTATAATATCACTGTAGAGATCTTTTACCCCCCTAGTTAGGTGTATTCCTAGGTATTTTGTTTTTTATGGCAATTTTGAATGTGATTTCGTATCTGATTTGGTTCTCAGCTTGGCTGTTTGTTGTTGGTGTATAGGAATGCTAGTGATTTATGCACATTGATTTTGTATCTTGAAACTTTGCTGAAGTTGCTTATCAACTAAAAGAGCTTTTGGGCTGAGACTATAGGGTTTTCTAGACATAGAATCATGTGCTATGCCAACAGGGATACTTTGAATTCCTCTCTTCCTATTTGGATGCCCTTTATTTCTTTTTCTTGCCTGATTGCTCTGGCTAGAACTTCCAATACTATGTGGAATAGGAGTGGTTAGAGAAGGCATCCTTGTCTTGTGCTGGTTTTCAAGGGGAATGCTTCCAGCTTTTGCCCATTCAATATGAATTTAGCTTTGGGTTTGTCATAGACAGCTCTTATTATTTTGTGTATGCTCCTTAAATATCTAGTATATTGGGAGTTTTTAACATGAAGATGTGTTGAATTTTATTGAATGCCTTTTCTGCATCTGAGATAATCATGTGGTTTTTGTCTTTAGATCTCTTTATGTAATGAATCACATTTATTGAATGGTATATGTTGAACCAACCTTTCGTCTTAGGGATGAAGCCTACTTGCTGTGGTGGATTCGCTTTTTGATGGGCTGCTGGATTCAGTTTGCATGCACTTTGTTGAGGCTTTTTGCATCAATGTTTATCAAGGACATTAGCTTGAAGTTTTCTGTTGTTGTTGTTGTGTCTCAGCCATGTTTTGGTATCAGGATGATGCTGGCCTCATAGAATGAGTTGGGGAAGATACTGTCCTTCTCAGTTTTTTGAAATGGTTTCAATAGGAATGGTACCAGCTATTCTTTGTATATCTGGTAGAATTCAGGTATGAACCCATAGGTCCTGGATCTTTTTTCTGTTGGTGGTGGTGGTGGTGGTAGGCTAGATATTGCTGATTGAATTTTTGACCTCGTTATTGGTTTGTTCAGAGAATCAATTTCTTCCTGGCTGTTTTGGGAGGATAAATGTGTCCAGGAATTTATTCATCTCTTCTAAGGTTTTCTAGTTTGTCTGTATGGAGGTTTTTGTAGTAGTTTCTAGTGGTTATTTTTGTTTCTTTGGGGGCAGTGGTAACATCCCCCTTATCATTTCTAATTGTGTTTATCTCTGTCTTCTCTCCTCTCTTCATTATTATTCTAGCTAGTGGCCAATCTTATTAATTTTTTCTGAAAAACAACTTATGGATATGTTAATCTTTTGAATGGTTTTATGTTTCTTGATTTCCTTCAGTTGAGCACTGATTTTGGTTATTTCTTGTCCTCTGCTAGCTTTCGGGTTTATTTGCTCTTGCTTCTCTAATTCTTTCAGTTGTAATGTTAGGCTGTTCATTTGAGATCTTTGTAACTCTTTGATGTGGACATTTAGTGATATGAATTTCACTATTAACACTGCCTTAGCTGTGTCCCAGAGATTCATTCATGTTGTATCTTTATTCTCATTAGTTTATAATAAGTTATTGACTTTTGCCTTAACTTCATTATTTATCCAAAAGTCATTCAGGAGCATATTGTTTAATTTTCATGTAATTGCCTGACTTTGAGGTTTTTTTTTAGTCTTGACCTCTATTTTTATTGTGCTGTGGCCCAAGAGCGTGTTTGGTAGGATTTCAGTTCTTTTGCATTTGCTGAAGATTGTTTTACGTCCAGTTGGACATTTTGTGGTCAATTTTAGAGTATGTGTCCTGTGGCAATAAAAATGATGTATATTCTTTGTTTTCAGGTGGAGAGTTCTATAGAGGTCTATCTGATCTATTTGGCTCAATGTTGAGTTCAGGTCCTGAATATCTTTTTTGATTTCCTGCCTTGACGATCTGTCTATTACTGTCAGTGGAATATTGAATTCTCCCACTATTATTGTGTGGGAGTCTAAGACCTTTCACAGGTGTCTAAGAACTTGCATTATGAATCTAGATGCTCCTGTGTTGGGTGCATACATATTTAAAATAGTTAAATCTTGTTGCTGTGTTAATTATGTTAATTATTACATAATTGCCATTATGTAATACCTTCTTTGTCCTTTTCTTATCTTTATTGGTCTAAAATCTGCTTTGTCTGAAATTAAGATTGTAATATCTCCTTTTTTTTCTGATTTCCATTTGCTTGGTAGATTTTCCATTATCCCTTACTTTTAGTCTATAGGTGCCATTACCCGTGAGGTGGGTCTCTTGTATACAGCATATCATTAGTTCTTGCTTTTTTGTCTAGCTTGCCACTCTGTGCTTTTTAAGTGGATCATTTATCCCATTTACATTCAAGTTTAGTATTGAAATATGTGGATTTGATTCTGTCATTGTATTGTTAGCTGGTTATTGCAATGGCTTGTTTGTCTGGTTGCTTTATAGTGTCACTGGTCTTCATATGTAAATGTGTTTTTGTATTGGCTGATAGCATTCTTCCTTTCTATATTTAATGCTCCTTTCAAGATATCTTGTAAGGCAGGTCTGGTGGAAATGAATTCCCTCAACATTTGCTTATCTGAAAATGATCTTATCTCTCCTTCACTTAGGAAACTTAGTTTGGCTGGATATAAAATTCTTGGTTGAAGACATTTTTCTTTAATAATATTGAATATAGGTTCCCCAACTCTTCTAGCTTGTAAGGTTTCAACTGCAATGTCTTCTGTTAGCCTGATGGGATTCCCTTTGTAGGTGACCTGCCCTTTCTCTCTAGCTGCCTTTAGTGTTCTTTCTTTAATTTCAATCTTGGAAAATCTGATGATTATATTTCTGGGGGATGATCTTTTTGTGTAGAATCTAGCAAGAGTTCTCTGTATTTCCTGAATTTCACTGTTGGCCTTTCTAGCAAGGTTAGGGAAGTTTTCACAGATTATATCCTAAAATATGTTTTCTATGTTGCTGGCTTTCTCCTCTTCCTTTTCAGAGATGCTGTTGATTCATAGATTTGGCTTCTTTACATAATTCCATACATCTTGGAGGTTTTGTTCATTCTTTTTTCTTTATTTTTGTCTGACTGTCTTCTTTTTTTTGTGTGTGTGACAGAGTCTCATCTGTTGCCCAGGCTGGAGTGCAGTGGCACAATCTCAGCTCACTGCAACTTCCACCTCCCAGGTTCAAGTGATTTCTGGCTAATTTTTGTATTTTTAGTAGAGACAGGGTTTCACCATGTTGGCCAGGCTGGTCTCAAACTCCTGACCTCAAGTGATCAGCCCCCGTCAGCCTCCCAAAGTGCTAGGATTACAAGCGTGAGCCACTGCTCCTGGCAGTGACTGTTTTTAGGGAGCCAGTCTTCAAGTCCTAAGATTTGTTCTTTAGCTTGATCTATTCTGCTGTTAATAGTTGTGATTGCATTTGAAATTCTTACATTGTGTTATTCAGTTCCATCAAATCCGTTAGGTTCTTTTTTATACTGGCTATTCCATCCTTCAGCTCCTGTACCATTTCATTGTGATTCTTATTTTTCTTGGATTGGGTTTTGCTGTCTTCCTGAATCTTGATGATCTTTGTTCCTATCCATATTCTGAATCCTATTCCTGTCAGCCAGCTCTGCCTGGTTAAGAACTCTTGTTGGAGAACTGGTGCCATCATTTGGAGGACCTATTTGAGTTAATAGAGTTCTTGCATTGGTTCTTTCTCATCTCTGCATGTGGGTGTTCCTTTACCTGAAGTGCAGATTGAGTGCAGTCAGTAGACTTATTTTCTGGATGTTTTCACCAGGCCAAGGCTTTGTGCAGTCTTTATTGGAAGCTGACTTCTTGTCTCTGGTTTCAGTAGTGGGGTATGTTAGCAAGATATTTTTGATGTTGAAGCTTTGGGGTGTGATCCAGTAGGTGGCACTTCAATGATTCTTGTAACATAGCTGAAGAGGTATATGTTCAATCCACCTTCCCAAAAGAAATGAAGAAATTGTATCTTAAAACAAGATGGCAGGGCTAGATCAAACATAACTTTTATATCAAGTATTGGCTCAAAAAGAAAAAGTGTATACCATGTAAAATCAAAAACTGGAAACAACATTAGTCACAAAAATTTGAAATTAAAGGATGGGTTAAGACATAGAAGATAACATAATATAAAGACTGCAGGAGGCTTGGGCAGAAACACAATGGTTTTATGAGATAAAAACATATTTTTTTTACATCTACTTGCCAGTTGAAGCAGACAAAGAAAAATAACAATATAGAGAACATGCTTGTGAGTAGCCATAAAATCTTTTTTAATGATCATACAATAGACAAAAATAAAACCATTTTTATAAAATTTTAACTAGTGGAATTAGTCCACGTTGGATGCTTTGACACAGACTAATTTCTGATTCCAATTTTGCCCCCCTATGCAAGCCAAATAATCTCTTTGTGTTTCAGTGTTCTTATTGCAAAATGGAAATAGTAATGTTACCTACCTTATTTATTGTAAGAGTTTATTGTAAGTAGTCAATGTTCTAGATCTTTCACTTAGTATTAACACTTACAAGACTTAAATACTTACAAGTATTTATTTAAATGCCAGCTACTACTACTTCTAGTTTTCTTATTCTCAAATACCTATTTCTCTGTTTCATATATCTCTTTTTTGCAATCATTTTCTTTATTTTCCTTTGCTTCTGCATTCAAGTGACCAAGAATATGAATTTATCTCACAATGACTAGCACTTTTCTCCCACAGCACATATGCCATATGTAATTATATATGTATTTGTCTATTTGTCTGTTGAATAACTGTCTTCATCATTAGATTGTAAGCTCATTTAGGACAGGGTGCATACCTGTTTTGGTTATTAGTCTAAGCCTACTAAAATGCTTGGCCCATATAAAATGTTAATTATTATTTGTGGAAGCAATGAGAGAAAAGTTAAATAATATAGAAGATACTTGATAAACATGTGTTCATTGAACACATTACCAAAAAAAAAAGGGAAGAAGGAGACAAAACTGTGGAAAATGTTATATAACCAAGGAAATACTGCAGGAAATGAAGAGAAAAATTATTCAGAAAATTGAAAGTACAAGGAAAAGAAAGGTTTGTTCAATCTAATGTTTTTCTTAGATTCATTTCTCTTGCAGAAAAATGTCTAAGAAGTATATATTATAATTAAGAATGAAATGTGTATCTCATTACCAAGACACTTCAAGTTAGCACAAATATTCCTTTCATAATGACGGTAGAAAAATAACCTCATGTATAAAATAATATTTCATGCTTCATGTGGAAGATTCAGGAAAGACATTCACTGGAGACTAGTCCTCTAAATCATGCTTGTATCTAAAGAGGAATTACTCTGATTTCTGCAAGAAATTGGATTGGGTCAAAAAGGTTAGGCAAGGTTACAGAGCATTCAAATATTTAAATTGCTAGGAACTCTCTATGAGACATCAGAAAAAGTAGGGAGCATATGTTGATAGGATTCTGTTTTCCAGAGGAAGAGAGAAAGAAGAAGGGAAGGCAAAAAAGAATTATTATTTTTGTCTCATAAAACGTCATCTGCTCAGTAAGCAGGAACTGTGAAGCTCCCTGTGGAGTGCACAGGTCAGGATTTATCTCATCCTGCTTAAGGAAAGTTGTACAGGGAGAACGTTTTCTAAACAAACATATTTCATTTTTCTCACTTAAGAGATTACTGCTTGAAAACTGCTAGAAAACAGGAAGCACCGGGAAGTTAAAAGGAAATAAAATTCTTGAAAGATTTCTAGGGGCTTCTTGAAAATTCAAGTACTTCAGGGAATTCCAGGAAAAATGAGCCTCCAGCATGAAATACAGATCTCAGTGGAAGGAAATGAATGCATTTGAAATAACAGAGCTCACTTTTCCAATGGTCCATCCTAAGAGAGTTAAACTAGGGATGTTCTAGAGACCCTATTAGTCACTCATTGAGGTCAGAAGAAATTCAGGAGTGGTAAAAGAGAGTTCAACAAACAATATGCATTAATAGCATCTCAAAAAAAGTAGAAAAAATATTGTCTTACATTTTAGAATATTGAGGAAATAAATCTTGTAAACTCATTAAATGTCAACCACAATAAGCAGAGTAAGCAATAGCGGAATGAGAAGGAGAGGGAACTTCAGACAGAGAGCATTTGGACATTCTGCCTTCCAGAGAAAAAGAACCAGAGCCAAAGCTACCATCTTGTATTTATGATGAATTTAGTTACAGATATAATTGGCTTTTATTTGTGATTCATGAACTAAGGCAACCTCCAGTCTACAAAAAAGAATGAGTATTCCCACTGGGCAATACCAGAACAGTGGGTTTTGTAAATGGGAAACCAAGAAACAGAACAATAGGAAAAACAAAACCAACCAACCAACCAAACAAAATGAATAAATTGGTTAACATCAGGTTACTTCCAGTTACATTTTTTCAAGGGTTAAAGCACAGGGCACATCCTAATTACTCTGACTCAGGAAGATGCAATCTTCCATTTTCAGGAAAAAAAAAAAAAAAAAAAAAAGACAGTCCTAAGATCGATCTACTTGCTTTGTGGTATTTAGCATGAGTGACTCCATCTTGGCTTTGTCTGGTCTGTTGGGGCCTAGTGCAGTAGCTCAGTCCAACACAATGGTCTCCCATAATTTTTGTTTAACACCTCACAATGCAATTTGACCTCTTCCTATCAATTTCTAAGAACATAGACATTTGAATTTTTCAATTGCCTATAAAATGAGAAATTTGAAGAACAAAGTTCAGATTTATAGTGTAAGGAAAGGGAAAAGGACATTATTCATATGAGATTATTTATTACTATTATTTTATTTTCACTATTAATAATAACAAAGGGTTTTTAATTTTCCAAAGGAAATGTTCTACTTAGGGAAAACCAGATTTGATTTAAATGGATTGAAAACAGAAAGTAGAATAATATTAATTACAATACATATTTGATAAATTCCAAGGACTCTTTTCTTTCTGTTTCTGGACTAATGGAGGGATTTTTGGCTTTATGAGTCCTGAGCTTCTAAAGTGATAGAAGTAAAACTGCAAGATGAAACCAGAGGAGCACAGTGATTGACAATGTGGCTTAGGGGTGCCATGGGGTGTGAGTCATAGCATTGCCTTCCCAGATTCACTTACTTTCTAGTAAAATGGCAGCAACTTTAAACTTCATCTTGCTTGCCTGGTGAAAAGTATTCCCTCCAAATAGTTTCTTTTTATACCTTTTTTGGTACAATAATGTACCACCTATTTAAACCCAGAAAATTTTAAAGTACTAAGAAACACAATCACCTTCAGTAATTCATGAAAAAAACCCTACAATTTATGTAAATAGATGTGAATAATTATGTAGACATTATAGATAATAACCATTGGAACATCATGCCAACTGACAATTATGATATCAGCTATTTCAGGTATCGACTGTTAATTATATTAAAAATGACAGACTCTTTCTCTTAAACTCCAATAAGCTCACCAAAGACTTAGCTAGTTTTCTGGTTCTCCCGGAAGATAAAGAAGACTCTGCCCTCTGCCCTCACTGAGATGATGGTCTTTTCATAAAAATCCACTACTTCAAAGAAAATCTGTTTGGTTCTTCACTCTGTTTAATTTCGTGATTTTAAAAGGATCTTTGCCATTGAAAGCAAGCTAGTAGAGTATTGCTTTTTAGCGGGGGGGGGTGGGGGGGTGGGTGATGGGGGTGGGCAGTTTATGAATTCCAGATAAGAACACCTTGATACCTTTACTAACTATATACACTAGATAGGAGAGTGGCCTGTAGGGTCTTCCACAGAGGTAATGGTGACCTTCTTAAGGGCTAGAATGTTACATATTTAACAAATATGTGAGCAATTGCCATCTGGCAAACATCATTCTGGTCTTGTGACTGCTACAAAGATGATACAGAACAGAAGCCTTGTTTAGAAGCTTATCATCCAGCAATGGAAATGAAATATGTACATAAATAACTGCAATGATAGTCAGAAGCAATATACAACCACCCTAAACAAACCCGATGTGAGAATACAAATCACAGCATAATGAATTCCATTAGAGAGTAGATCATCTACAGAAGTTAAAACACAGACCATTTCTTCTTCCTGGGAAATTGGGGATGTTTTTATGAAGAACAAGGCAAATTCTAAATGGAAAGACAGAATGTAAATTTGTGAAGTAAAGGACATGTTGGATATAAACAAGAACTTGGGCAAAAGAGATAGGCAAGAAATTACAGGACCTTTAAAGAAAATAAGAAATAGCCTATTTCTAGGGTTCTTAGGGTCACAGGAAATATCCTTGATAACGGCAGTAGAATTGAGGAATTATGGAATAGGATCATGAGCTAAAGCAAGGTGACAATATTTTGTTTTACCTGATTCTTCATTTACCTACCCCCTCTGTATTTATTTATTTATTTATTTATTTATTTATTTCCATTTTGTATGTAATCTAAACAACCAAAGGGACCTCACATTTTGATCCTTCCACATATCAGTGGGCATGAGACACTAGTGACCAGCTTTTAAGAAACAGCAATGGTAAATCTGCCATAATCATTATGTCTTTCTCAGAGTTAATCATACCACTACAGTATTACTCTGCAATCATTTAGCCACAGTAAGAAAATTCATTTTACACAATGGATTTTCTAATTATTATTTTTTAATTTGTTTTGTTGAATGACTGGGGACTAGGGAGCCATTATTATATATATGCCTTTCAAAGTCAAACCTGGCTAAAGCTCTGAGTCTTTTTCAAACAACTTTATTAAATATTGTCAACAAAAACACAGATAAAGTTAGATTGTTCAGCAAGTTGATTTTCCTATTCTTCAAATTAAATGATTATTTTAAACTGCAGAAAGAAGACAATCTTTTTTGTGAATGTGAGAGCTATTGATGTTCAGAAAGTATACTTTGACCATGGGTTTAAAAATCACTAAATCAAACACTAACATGCACACAATTTAGACCAAATGTAACACAAAGCGTATAATATCTTTTCAAAATAAGGAAGAGAGATATTGTTACTGAGAATAAACAGTAAAGAAAGAAGAATCAGTAACTGAAAATTTAAACTTTTAAGGATGAAGAGAGTGAGCCATCTGGATTTAATCAGCATAAATCTATAGCTTGCATTAGCTCCACAATTAAGACACTCATAAAAATCCACTGTGTGAGTAAGAGCTTTCCTGAATCATAATTTAACCATGATACTCTATCAAATGACTGTTACATGCTTCAATTTAAAACCACAAAGAAAATGCATGAAACAAGTGAGTACTGAAAGGGAGAAAATATTTACCAATTGGTTAATTTTCTTCTTGTTAATAAAACTGATAAAAATAATTCTTTTAATGATATTTACTATTCTAATTTTAATGTTTAGTGTCATTATTTATCAATGATGTACAATAGTATTTACTACTACTAACATAGTAAAATAGATTTATTCTACATTTAATAAGACAAAATGAAAGATATTTTATAATTTAGACAAAGCAATTATAATATTTTCGAAGAAGGAACTGTAATAGCACCATAATAATAATGAGAGGGGAACTATGGATGCTAGGTTCAGTGAGCTTGAAGTTTAGGAGACAATTTACCATGAATTTAAATTGCTGTTTCACTTTTTTGCATTTTACATGTTTTAAAAACAAATTTCTGAAAAGATAGAAGATGCAAAGTTAACTGAAAAGCATAAAGTCTTGGAAAATCATTAAATTGGAAAATGGTGGATCTCAAAGTCAGAGCTCTCAACACTTGAACAGTGCTATAGTGGGATCAAGTGAAAGCATCTATTGCACATTTTTTTTTCTTGTCTGGCATTTAATTATCAAAAACACCTGTGCTACAATAGTATATTCACTTGTATAATTCTTTTTTTATTTTTTAATTTTATTATTATTATGCTTTAAGTTTTAGGGTACATGTGCACAATGTGCAGGTTAGTTACATATGTATACATGTGCCATGCTGGTGTGCTGCAGAAAGAAGAGTTCTAGGAAAGGAGACAGAAGTTGAGATCTGGAGCTCAGCAGAAACAGGAAATTCAGTCAGTAGATATTCAAAGAAATCTTGAAGAAGGGAATGAGATTTTCCGTATTTCATGAGATGATGTCATGATCCGATTTTATTTCAATCCCTTTAAGTTAAATAACTTCAGTGGACATCTGGTTTACCAAGTAGCATGCCTGAGAGGACACTCAGCCGAAAAGCTTTGAGTGTGAAAAGAACCAAGAAGCTATGAAGACATGGATGAGAACCAGAGCTGAAGTTGGTATAGTAAGAGCTCCACAGAGACTGGTTCAGCTGGATAGAGACAACTATCTGTGTCTATGATATAGGTAAGCAAATGATTTCCTGTAAGTAGAGCTTAGAATTGTGACACTGATAGGCTTGGAGAAGCATGAGACTCTCAGAAAAGTAGTAAAGAACAGCAGCCAAAGAAGATTTATCATAGAATAGTCAGAATGTAGTATACTCCTGATGAGATGGGAATAATTAAGCACCATCACATGGTTGGGTAAAAGAAGGCTTTTAAACAGAATGATTCTGCAAAACACTGGCCTATAAGAATATGTTTTTCTCAAGTTCTACATTCAAATCAGCTTTGAAAGCAGAATTCTGCCACATTCCTGTGTAGACTCAGAGTTCATATTGACACAATAAATTCCAGAGTAAATGAGCATTGAAAAAGCAACTATTTTTAACCCGTTTACCTTTATTTAACATGGTGTTAAACCCTCCTGCAAGGGTCATAGTTTATTCTCCAACGAAAGTGTGATAAAAGTTGGAAAATAGCAATGTTGACAGGGCATGCCTAAAAGACAATGTTCAAAGATTTAAACTGGTGCTGAGCTAAGTTCTTGTGATTTTTCTGATCAAGAAGTTGTTTTTTCTGGAAACATAATTTTTTGTGTGTTTGGTAATATTTTTTTTCCTGAACTGACATTGAATTTTTGACAAGAATCGGGGGCAAGTCAGATAACAGATACTGCCAAATAAGGATCAAATATGGAATAGAATATAAATCTGCTTCCTTTGACATTTCCTCTTATTCTTTTCTGTGTAAGAAGGAAAATCAAGATGAATTGTGGCAGAAACTGGACTGAGGGGATCTTCTTTTTGCAAATGGATAGATATAAGACTTCTTATGAAAGCCATCAATTGTTATTCTAAGAAGAAAAGATAACTTGTAGTATATACAAATGATAGAATAATGCTGGGCAATAAAAAGAAACAAACTACTGACCCATGGCACAATAGGCATGAATTCTGAACATTATTAGAAAAATAAAACAGACACAGACTATATACTTATACTGTATGTATCTATTTACATGAACATTACATGCAAAAATTTGTGTTGAAGAAAGATCAGAAAAGTATTTACTTCAGGAGATTTGTTGACTACAAAGGGGCACAATAGAACTTTCTTGGAAGATGGAAATGTTGAATATCATGACAATGGCATAGGTTATACTGAAGCATGCATTTGTCAAAACCCACCTAACTGCAATACTTAAGATATATATACAGGTACATTTTACCTTACTCATTACAAAGGGAGTATAACCAAATTTTAAATTCTAGTTGGTAGATTTTCTTTTTACAATGATATTGGTTAGAAATTCAGAAATGATTTTTTTGAGAATTTTTGGCTTGAGAAATGTGTAAAATAATATTAAACATAATGAGCTAAGTTTCTCACTGTTGGATAAAGAAGTTCCATATATATATATATATATACACACACACACACATTATGTATATACACACACACATTATGTATATACACACACGTATATATACACACATGTATATATACACATATATATATATCTCTCTCTCTCACTGAATATACCCTGGAGTATCAGATTGAAGTTGAAAGGCCCAGAATGAACTCATGTTTTACAAACACACACATAAATGTATATGTACATATATATGTGTATACATGCAAACACATATATATGTATATGCATATACACAGAGATAAATATAATCATTTTATGTTTCTGCATAAACATGTAAACATATAACAGAGAAAGAAAGAGATAGAAATAAAATATTTTAATATGTGCATATATACATATATTTATATACACATGAGTGTGTGTATTTGCATGTGTATTCCAGCTTTGTATGTTGAGGGGGGATAGAGCCATTGGCAAGTCATTAATAATGTGAAAAACTAGTGCTCAAATCTTGGTTTATAATCCCCCTCTCCAGTAACAAGAACCATAGATCCTTGGAGAAAAAGTTAAATCAAAGATTGAGGCAAGGTGTCTGAGCATCTTACTAGACCAGAAATTAAGAAAGTACTTATGCATGATGAGAGTCTACCAATAAGACACAGGAACTATGAACACTGAGGGAGCTCTTGGCCAAAACTGGAAAAACTTGAGAATCAAAATAATGTCAGCAATGTATTATAGCTCATTGAATAAAATAAAAATCCTCAGGCCTATAGTAAATAAATAAATAATTAAACAGTAATACATAAATACACAAAGATGAAAGCTCTTCCTTACAGGGAATATCAAATAAAAAATACAGAAGGAATGATGAAGTTAGAAAATTATTACTAGATGCAAAAACTAGTGGGTGAATTTTTAATGTGTTACAAGACATTTACATAATACCATGATATCTCCTCACAAGTTTCCTATCAGATACAAAGGAAAAACTGGAAAACTAGGATGAAATACAGTAAAAATTTCCACTATTGGGAAAAACCAATATGCTGTGATATACTGAGGAGGACATATCACTTTTTATATTTCAGAAAAAATGTCTAAATAAATCTTAACCCAGATTGAAGGGAATTCTACAAAATAACTGGCATGTACACTTCAGAACTGTCAAGATCAAAAAAGACACAAAAGAAAACCAAAGAAAAATGACATGTAAACCAGTGAAAGATTCTGCATTGAATCCTGGAATAAATAGCTCTAACAAATATTATTGGGGCAGTTAATGAAATCTGAATAAGGACTATATAGTTTTATCTGAAGTCAATCATCTATTTTTTCCACAATAAGACTGATAACAAATATTTTAGACCTTCTAGGACGTATAGTATCTTTTGCAATGACTCAATCCTGCTCTGTAGCAAGAAAGCAGCATGAACAGTATGTAAATAAAGGAGTGTGACTGTGTCTAAATGAAATTTCATTTATAAAAATAAGTGGCATGGTAATAGAGTCTCGACTGATATATAAAGGAATATTTTCCCCTGTTTTTCTGCCTTTCTGTTTTAATTGAACATTTTATATGATTCTATTTTATCTTCTCTCTTAGCCTATTGTATTTCTTCCTAAATACTTTCTACTGGTTGTCCTAGAAGTTTAAATACACATTTTAAACAAATCAAATTTACCTTCAAATAACTCTAGACCATTTCTCCTTCCCATATTTATGCCATTGTTGTCATTCATTTTACCTATCCATATGAAGTCATCAGCCAGTACACTGTTACTATTATTACTTTAAATAGTTTTCTTATAGATGAAGTAAGCATAAAAAAGTATTTATTTTAATATTGATTTCTTCACCTATGATCTTTCTTCCTTTATATAGATACAACTTTCTGACCTCTAATATATTTCTTCTATCTAAAAAACTTTTAGATATATTTTCTTAAAATATAGATCTGGAGGTCTAATGAATTCTTTCAACTTTTTAGTTTTAAATCAGATAACATTTATTTCTCTCACTTTCAAAGGATAATTTCACTGGATGCAAAATTCAAGGCTGTGTTTTTGCTTTTTTTTTTTTACTTTACATACAATCATATGTTTCTTAAAAACAACAATACATTCTAAGAAATGTGTCATTGGGTGAGTTCTTTCTTGTGCAAACGTCATAGGGTGTACTTAACTAAACCTCATTGGTATAGCCTACTACACACCTAGACTATTTGGTGTAGCCTGTTTCTCCTAGGCTATAAACCTGTACAGCATGTTACTGTACTGAGTACTCTAAGCAGTTATAACACAGTGGTGTTTGTGTATCTAAACACTTAAACATACAAAAGGTACAGTAAAAATAGAGTATTATAATCTTATGGGAATGCCATGATATATGCATGCAGTCTGTTCTTGTCTAGAACATTGTTATGTGGTGCATGACTACATTTAACTCCGTTCTTTTCTTATTTGCATGATTTCCGACAAGAAATCTGCCCTAATTCTCACCCTTGTTCATCTACAGATGAAGTATTTTCCCCTGACCACTGGTCTCTTTCATTATGGTCTTTGGTTCTGGCTTTCCGCGGATTGAATATGATATGCCTAGAAATAAATTTGTTTTTCTTTTTGTTTTGTTTGTCTTCATGGAGGAAATATGTATTCTGCTGATCTCTGAGCTTCCTAGATTGTACTTGTTGTCTGTTAGTGTTGTAAGATGTTTGGCCATGCTTTAAGTTTTTTTGACTCTATTCTTTTTTCTAGAATTCCAATTATGCATGTGCTAGACCTTTTGTATTACCCTACAATTCTTCAATTCTTGGATGTTCTTTTTTATGACTTTTCCTCCTTTTGTTTTCCCTCCATTTTGTTTTGAAAGGTTTGTACTGATCTAACTTCAAACTCAGTGATCCTCCCTCAATCATATTCAGTTCTTGATGAGTATATTTAAGGCATTCTTCATTTGTTAGTGTTTTTGATTTCTACCATTTAAAAAAATTATTTCAATTTCTGGCTCTCTGTTTACATAACACATCTGTTCTTGCACTTACCTAGTTTTTAAAATTAGAGCTCTTGACTTATTAATTACATCTATGTTTCCTATCAGATGATTTGGATAACTCTGTCATAAGTGAGTCTGTTTATAATGCTTTCTTGGCTTAAGAATATTTTTGGGGGTGGGAATAGAGGATTGCTATGTCTTGTAATGTTTTATTGAAAGCCAGGCATCTATTGGTTACAGAAACCAAGGTAAATAGAACTTTATTGTGGACATGTTTGTTAATTTGGGTAGGCGTTGTGCAGTGTTTAAGGACTGCTGCACCTGTAGGGACCAGATGCTTCAGTTTCCTTTTGTGTGGTGTCTTTCTTTTTTTCTCTCTTTGTTCCTCCCTTGTTTTCTTCAGGTTTCCCTAAGAATGTCTCCTTAAATAGAGTCTGGGTCTTGAAGTGTGTTAATTTGTAATCCACTGTTATATTTGAGCCTTGTTGTGGTGGTGTTAAGGTATGAGGGAGAACAAATGTTCTATAATCTTGTGATTAAATTACATTCTTTTACTGGGCCTATGTCTAGGGACTGTGAACTTCACAGATGTTTCTCCAATAATAGATTCCCCTGCCGCTGCCTTGCCCTCATGCCTCTTTTGGTGAGATAGGAAGGCTAGAGGGGACGAGAATGGGAGGCATGCCTTTTCCTCAGGTGAAATAAGTTTGGTAAACTATTTCCCTGGAGAGTAGGCCTTTGGCTTGGAGAAAACACTGAGTGTTTCACGTTATTACTTTTACTCTACCTCTGCCAGAGACATGAGGGGATTTTCTTGGCTCTTTACGGTGAGAACTTGGAGAGATACTTAAAAGTTAAAACCACAAAAAGTAAGAGGGCATCTCTAAAACTATGACTTTCAGGAGTTTCTCACTCTCATGATAGTACAGAGCCTCTAACAATCTGTCAAAATTGTGATCTAACTATTCCTAAAAGTTTGTGACTTCAGTAGCTTCTGCTCCAGGTAAGCCAATCTCTATTACAACTATCTGAATTCTACTGTCTCCTCAGATTTTTTTCTGTTTTTCTTGTTATAAAGACAGAAGTGAAAACTACATGTGAGAGGTGTATTAAGTACTATTTCATTTGGGTCTTTGAGTTAACTATCTTTATGGGTCCCTTTCAATTCTTACATCTCAAAACATAAGTAAAATATATACTCATTTTGAGGAAGGGAGATTCTTCACTGAAATAACAGTGTGAAATATGTTCACACTTTATAATAAATGAATGAGCCTTTCAAACAGTCTGAGTTTTCTAGAAGTGCTTTAGCTCTAGTTCGTTCTTATGGTGAAAGCTTACTTTGTGGAGTTTTCATACACATTAGCAAAACCCATTTATCTAATGCTATCCTGGGTAATGCTTAACAAGTTTATGATGGTTTATTTCAAATAAATTTAATAACTCTGACTGAAAAAAAGCATAATTTTAAAGAAAACTCAGAATAATATTTCTTTGTTGTAACTCCAAGAACCCAAGACTTAAAGAGAGTTAATAACGCTTTGGTAACACTCACTTGTATCCCCAAATTTACTCATTCATTTTCTTTCTCTTTTTTCCTTTTCTCTTCTCTTTTCTCACTTTCCCCATCCTTTTTTAATTTTTTTGATTGATTCCTTTTATTCTGTTTTACCTTCTGATATGGTTTGACTGGGTCCCACCCAAATCTCATCTTGAATTCTCACATATTGTAGGAGGGACCCCATGGGAGGTAATTGAATCATGGGGCAGGTCTTTCCCGTGCTGTTCTTCTGACACTGAATAAGTCTCAAAAGATCTGATGGTATCATAAGGGGGAGTTTCCCTGCACAAGCTCTCTCTTTGCCTGCCACCATCCACATAAGACGTGACTTGCTTCTCTTTACCTTCTGCCATGATTTTGAGGCCTCCCCAGCCACATGGAGCTGTAAGTTCATGAAACCTCTTGTTTTGTAAATTGCCCAGTTTCGGATATGTCTTTATCAGCAGTGTAAAATTGGACTAATACACCTTCTCTCAATTTTAATTAGTTTTGCTTTTAAATTGTTATAGTGTTACTGTTTTTCTCTCCCACCTATACCTTTAATGTCTTAAAAGCCTGGAAAGACCCCCTTATACACACTCTTCCACACAGCAGTGATATTGATGCCTTAAGTATTTATGTAACTTCATTTATGGAAAACAGAAGAAAGAAAGTGTGGATTTCTAACAACTCTTTAGGGGAGACTACTTCCTTTATTCACAGAAAGTAAAGGCATTAATAACTTTTCAGCCTTTGTGTGGCTAATTTTTTAGTTTTTTTGCAGTTTATTCAGGGAAAAGTTACTATTAAAAAAACAGATCAAAATCTGTTTTGTTATTCAGCTGTGGGGTTGAGGTTTAAAGTTGCTAAAGTTACTTTCTGGAATGTACTTGAGTGGAAAGCCAAGGTATAGCTTGGTATCTCAAAGTTAATGCAACCTCATTTTTTTCTCAGTGAGGAGAAATTAATAAAACTCTAGATATGGAGTGTTTTTGGACTTCCATTTGTAGAGGACAGATTTAGTTGAGAAATGGACATAATAACCAAATAACGACTAGGCAAATCACAGCTATTAAGAATTTTTTAAAAGATAGGAGGGTTCAGACAGGAAGTGAGACAAATCTCTTGAGCTAAGGAACTCAGTTTTATATTGTCTCTTATTCACTCTAATACCGTTACCTACAAGGTGCTAAGAACACAATCGTTTCTAGATTGAGCACATACTACAACCTGTAAGAAGAGATAGACGCTGAAAAGAACAGTTATATGAAAACAGCTGAAGACCTGAATTAAGCCTTTCATAATAGCAGTAGAAAGAAGGTGACAGATGGAAGAAACATTCAGAAAACCAAACAATTCAAGTGAGAAATGAAAAGGCTGATTCAAGTATGATTCCGAGGTTGCAGGCTTGAGTAACTGAATATTTTAACCAGAATTGATCCTCTTACTAGAATGAAAAACAAAACAAGATAGAGATTTGGGGCTACAAAAACAAAAAGTTGAGTTAGGAAAATATTTAGTTTGAGGTTCCTTAGTTTATTTTTCTTACATATCGTGACATTAATTTGAATTCATCATTTTAATTTCTTTAGTCCTTTTCAAATATCAGTTTTTCCTTCTGATTTCTGAGTTAATATTCCTACCTTCTATTATTATTGATGATAAATGTGAGAAACGGGATGGCATTAAAATGATCCTTCCTTGTGTTCCTACTTTATATGACAACATTCTACATGACAGTTGCATTATTTATTTTAATCTTACACATGTATTACACTGTGACTTTGCAGATGAGAAGTTCAGAGTGATTAATAGTGGAACCTAGGTCTTTATGAAATATACCATTTCTAAGGTCAATCATCCTAGTAAATATATCTAAACACTTTTCATAACCAATGAGATGCTGTCAAAACCTAATGGTAGACAGGAAGAGTCTCAATGTTTTAAGTATAAGAATTTGAGGCATGCAGAATACTCCTTCTGGTTAAATATATTTTATCTCCTTTCAAGTACATTTAATATCTTCTCCATTTCTTTCAGCTTTTACAGGCTGTCAAAACGCTGCCCACCTCTGCTGAGGAGGCCACAGGATGAATTGTGCATTCATGTTGTAAACCACTTAGAGCTTTCTAGGTAGAGTAACTGTTACCACTTGAGGGCAACCTGTCATTATGTTCTGTAATAGCCCTGAACTTCTAAATTCACCTCAAAACCATGGCTCTCTGACAGAAGAGACTAAGAAAAAGAGAGAAAAAGATCTTTGCCGGAAATGCTGAGGCAGCAATGAAAATGGTAATTTACCATGCTAAATTGGTGTTTCCTGGAGTACTAGGTCAGTGAAGACTGTATTTCAGGAAATGCTAAGTCAACAGAAGAGGATAAGTGACACAGATAGAAGTTGATGGAATCTTCCTGGCAGGGACCAAAATAGGAACTCAGACACACCAAATGCTCTAAAAGTTCAAAAGGTTTTCGCCAATCAAAGGAGGAATCTGCATTCGAAGTTTCCTGAGTAGAGAAGCAAGAAAAACATCATTCTAACAGCATTTCTTAATGTAAAGGTGGCAGTGGTTCTACTTTGAACCTATCAGCTATGGGAATGATATTGAAAATGAATGGCATATCTGGTTGGAAAATTTTAATTGATAGTTTAACCCTGGACATTAGGATTTTTCTTTCCTAGGTTTTCAACAGAGACAACCAAACAAATGCCTTAAAATACGTGCAAATATGTCTGAAAATTTATAATTGCTATTATAATTCAATAAATCTTTCTCCAGTGTTGAATACTAAATAAACATTATTCATGATAATTATGATGACATAATGGCCTTTGGTATTCATCTGTGATTTCAGGAAAAAAACTAACAAATAGATACTAGGAAAAGAGAAATATTTTGTCCTGAAGGAGAAATTATGATTAAAATTAGGGTGAAGTATATAAAGCTATACTTTAAAATATTAAACCAGTAGATTTTACTGATCCAACACAATCTATAATTTTTGGCAGGGTCAAAGTACTTGTTACAATCTGTAAGTTTATAGTTTCATCCAAGTTCTCAATTTTTCTAGCAGTCCATTACAGAATTAGAGTGAATAGTAATGATTTGTTGTACCAAATTACCTTTAATTTGTTGGGAGGGTAGTGGATATAAGATGACATATTTATGAATACAGCACAGGTACCAAGCCTATTTCCTGTATTTGAAGGAAATTGAACTTTTTTCTATTACATTGATGTAGGATGCTGCATATAGTGTAAAGCAGAGAGGATATGTTTTCAATGAGGAAGTCCAACTCAGAAACAGTCTTAAAGCAATTATTTTTATTTATAATATAAAATATAACTCTTAAGTGAGCAGAGTTAATTATATGTACAGAACAACTGGTTATTCTTAGGAAATTTGGTTCAATACCATTCCTGACAGTTTTTAAATGAAGGGATCATGAGTGCTAGGTTTTTGTTTTTTTGGTTGTTGTTTTTTTACGTTTGCTTTTTTCTCATGGTTTAATACTTAGCAATAGTGGCTGCTTTTAGGTTATTAGCAGCCACATGAGGTCAACAAAGGAAAGAGCTATGTCAAGTAGTTATCAGTTTAGGACCCGTGTTCTTTAACACACTGTCATGATTGCTTTAGTATGACAAGATAGCATCTTTAAAAGATCTGGAAATAAACTTTTCTCATTAAAGGCAAACTATCAATTCTCTCAACCAGAAACATTTGGCAGGGTTTGTCCAAGACCAAACTGCACAATTCAAGCTTAGTCTTGGATTTCTATTCAAAATGAAGTTGAAGTTCCACACACACAGTCAAAATAATCCCCTGGGTCCAGAAACAGAGTCTATGACAAGTTGGATAAAATAAAAATTCCAAGTTTGGATTTACCTGATAGCTTCAGGATGACAGAAAACTCTAGGGGTAGCAGACTAGAAAAAAAAAATCCATTAAGGAGTTAAAAGTCATTTATTGCAGCCAAACCACCGAGGGACAAAAAAAGAAAAAAGAAAAAAATAGAATTCTGGTGAGGTCTTGTTTGTAGTCAGTTTCAAACAAATCATGTGTGTATGTGATGTATAGTAAATAACTACCCTAAATTGATTTCCTTATGGGGAAAAGAAGTTGCCATCCAATAGATTTAAAAAGTATTATCAGAAAAAATGTCAGAGGAGATCATTACTATAAAATTTCCAATCATCTTATAAATGGAGGATAAAAAGCAGCTGATAGCAGGGCTAACTTCTTTTTCATCTCAGCAACAAGCTGTTCCTGTTCCGTGAAATGGAATGAAATGAATGCCATGGCCTTTTTAAGCGGCACAGGGGATCTATTTATTGAGAGAAGAGATTTGCTGAATAACCATAAAATGCAGAGATAATTTTGGAAGTCAGCTAACAGCTTTGATGTGGAGACCCTCAGAATCCACCTGTCCATAATATCTATTCCTCCTCCAGCAGGCATCTCATTTATTGGAAATCATTTTTCTTGTCATCATCACCTAAAGTGTCTGTCCATTTCCAAAAAGGAGTTTAAAAGATCAACATTGACAATGACAAGCGCAACTCCTGGCATAATAAAGATTAGGGGCATGGAAAATTGCCATTCAGTGCCCATTAATTTTATTGGAAAACAGAAGAGAGAATGTGTTTTAGATATTTTTTATTAGCACATGTCTACTTTGGTTCTCTGTGTGCATGACATGACAAGAAGGTGTAGTGTGAGGTGAAAAGGTACATCCAATGTCTTTGGTGGTCCATGCAGGTTTTCTTTGTTGACTAGAGGGATGAATGGGTTTATTAACATATATTGTTTTAAGTTGAATCTCAATGTTATTTTGTGTATCAATAACAAACATTTGCAAATGCAATTTTCTGGTATTTTCCTTTTACTATTAGTTATAATAAAAATCAAACTCACTGTAGCATCTTTCTTTGTACCAAACTGATATGGTTTGGACTTGTGTCCCTGCCCAAATCTCATGTTGAATTGTAATCCCCATTGTTGGAGAGGGACCTGATGGGAGGTGACTGGATCATGGGGGTGAACTTCCCCCTTGCTGTTGTCATGATAGTGAGTGAGTTCTCACAAGATCTGGTTGTTTGAAAGTGTGTAGCACCTCCCTCTTTGCTCTCTCTTCCTCCTGCTGTAGCCAAGTAGGATGTGCCTGCTTTCCCTTCCCCTTCTGCCATAATTGTAAGTTTCCTGAGGCCCCCAGCCATGCTTCCTGTACAGCCTGCAGAACCATGAGCCAATTAAAGCGCTTTTCTTTATAAATTACCAGGTCTCAAGTAGTTTGTTATACCAATGTGAGAATGGACTAATATACAAATATTTAAAGCAAAAATAATAAACTTCTGATAAAATACAAACACGGTCTCTCAAAGATATAAAATATATAGTCATTCCTATTTTAAGCAAAGTAGCTTATAAAAAAAAAAAGAAAAACGGCCGGGTGTGGTGGCTCACGCCTGTAATCCCAGCACTTTGGGAGGCCGAGGTGGGCAGATCACAAGGTAAGGAGATCGAGACCATCCTGGCTAACACGGTGAAACCCCGTCTCTACTAAAAACACAAAAAATTAGTCGGGCGTGGTGGCAGGTGCCTGTAGTCCCAGCTACTCGGGACACTGAGGCAGGAGAATGGCGTGAACCCGGGAGGCGGAGCTTGCAGTGAGCCGAGATTGTGCCAGCCTTGAAGACAGAGCGAGACTCCGTCTAGAAAAAAATAAAATAATAATAATAAAAAAGCAATAATAAGAATTTAACCAAAAGGGATAAAGTCAACCTGAACCTACCCACTCCCCTTCTCCCCGCACCAGTTTGCATGCACCCTCTTGTGTATATTGTATGGTTAAAATATGTAACTGAATTTTTAAGGGAGGTTAGAAGATAGATGCATTTTAGGCTTGAAGACATTGCTTTGAAATCAAGGAGTGAGGGAAACACAGAACAGAGATTGTGATTCAGAACACGATAGTAACATGGTAAGGAAAAGGATATTACCTTGAACATATACAACATTCAGTAAAGTCAATGATCAGCCACTGAAGAGTGAAATACTAATGTTGTTTAAGATTGTGTAGGTGTAAATTTGCATAGATCTCCACATAAGAAGGTATTCTGTTACTTGAGCTGTGACTTAAATGGTGAACCTCTATTTCCAGTAGCATGATAGTCTATGTATCCTGAATGACCATCCAATCAAAACCAATAAAGTGTTTGAAAATAAAATATTTCTTAAACCTTATTTATTGGAATACTGAGGACACATGGTAGAAAAAAAAAATCAGTGTCCCAAAGTTAAACAAAAGCAGAAACACTAGAGAGAGTCAATAACCTCTAAAGCCGGCTGAGGATTCCAATAGGAAACTTCAGCATAAAACCAGAAGCTCCAAAGTGCTATCTTTGGGTCTTTCAAACCACCAGAAATGGAGCTTTTACACATTACATGAACATAGTGCCTCCTCATGTGAGAAACACCAATGTCCAACACACACAATTTCACATAGACTTCAGGGGTGGTGCAGTTTTCTGATACTTTTTGTACCCAGAAAAATAAAGTTTTGTTTTTAAACTGCTTTAGAATTTAGAAGATATTTTGGCATATATATCTTCATTTTACCTCAAAACCTCTTTATGATGTTAGAATCTTTTATTAATCTGGTTAAGAGATTAAGGAGCCTGTGGTAAGAACAAAGACTGATGCCGAATTTGGAATTAAATCTGTTTTTTTCTGATTCTGAAGCTTGTATACTGTCCCAATCTCTCCAAATGCAGTCTGTTAATGTGGTAAATTTCATTTTCTAGGTTCACCCTACATCAGTGGAATAGTTCATGCCCTGGGAAAATTTGGCTCCCTGCCTAATAAATTGTTCAAAGCCTTAAAACAAGAAAAGTGAAGTATTTTCTTCATTTTGTTTTTTTCCTGATGATCCAGCCTAGAAATTGAGTACAGAGCAACAGAAAGCAATGACACCCACAAGTCATTCCAAACTTTCTGGGTTATTAAACTTAATGGATCCAAATCATGCCTATGTGGTTGGCTCAATAAATCACTACCAGAGAAGTTCCAATTCAAAATAATCTCTACTTGGAGCTTACTACTAATTTCTTATTCTTTATCAAATGCATCAGGTCATCTATGAGCCTGAAAAGTATTTTCGATTAACTATCCTAAAATCTATTTTTATAATTTTTAACTTTATAAATAATCTAATGATTTAAATCAGTAAACACGATGATATATTAAAAAATTGAAACTAAAACTAAAAACCACAGGAAACCCAATAATAAAAAATTTGCAGAAAGTTTCTGGCAAATAAAATCTTACACCAAAAGAAACAATAAAATTTAATTTTTCATTGAAAGAAATACTTTTAATGATGATGGTAATTATATTGATGAAAACATCTGTGTCTCATATATATCATGTATATATTTATATGTGTATCATATGTATGTGTGTATATGAACATGCATATATATGTGTGTATGTGTACATATATATATATTTTACATTTATAATATTACCCCTTATATGAAATGAGGGAATTATATTAAAATGTTATTTTCCTTTGATATTTAAGACATTTCAGGACGGGAAGAATTCAGAGACTGGATTGTTACAAGGACAACACTATAACACTCAGAGGCTAATAATGCAATGGAGGACTAGCTCCCACTCTCTGAAGGGATTTGACAGGCATCTCAGTAATCCAGTAGATGACAGTTTCATATCCTAGACCCTGGAGGTCGAGTAAGTGGAAAGAATTTTGAATACATATTTGGGTGGGTAAATTCCCTCTTGTTCTCTATCTCTCTGTCTTTCTTTCCTTTTAATTTTTATCATTAAAGAAAAAGACTGAATTACAATTTTGGCCCGGCCCCTGATAGAGAATGGCTGCATTTGGGAACCTTGCCTCTACCTGCAGTAGAAAAACTCTTTTTCCAGTTATTCCTTCAAGGTCTGCCATCTCCTTGAGGCTTCTCATAAAACGATAATTGTAACAATACTGCTAAATTGCATACTTATCATGTTTCATACGTTTATAAAACGCTTCCCAAACATTTTTTCATTTGATTATCACAATAGCTCTTCGATGCCAGAGAGGACAGGAGATTCCATCTCCATTTTGTTACTGGTTATACCAAAGTCTAGCCTGGAGACAGTTACTACCTAATGTATTCAGGCCTACAATGATTGCTCTCTGCTTTTGAATTCTTACTGCACATGTAGCCTGTACCATTTTCTAAACCTAGGTCTTTGGTGGGTATATCAAGATCTTTCTGGTGGGTAATAATATAATAATAACTCACATATCATTCTCGGAATATGTCAAGCACTGTTTAAGAACTTTACATGTATTAATTCATTTAATCCACATAATAATCCTAAGAAGTTAGCAATATTATTATCTAAATTTTACCAGGAGGAAACTTCAACAAAGAGCCTAAGTGACTTTCTCAACCCATGTCTGTATTAGGCGGTGGAGGCTGAATGTTGAGAAAGTCAGTTGGCTTCCAACACCTGTGCTCTGGTAGACTAGCTTTTGATTGTATAGTTTTAATGTAAATGTCATTGTTCTTACTATTTTAAGTTATAACTAAGATAATAATTTTACCAGGAGGTAACTTTTACCATCTAAATTTTACCAGGAGGAAACTTCAACAAAGAGCTTAAGTGACTTTCTCAACCCATGTCTCTAGTAGGTGGTGGAGGCTGAATATAGAGAAAGTCAGTTGGCTTCCAACACCTGTGCTCTGGTAGACTAGCTTTTGATTGTATAGTTTTAATGTAAATGTCATTGTTCTTACTATTTTAAGTTATAACTAAGATACTTCAGATTTAATAAAAGCAACAAGATAACTTCTAATTATCCAATAGAATAATTGTGGAATCTGTTTGAAAGCTACAAGTCTCTAGTTATGGAAGTGTTTTCAGTGGCCTCTGCTGCCCTCAGCTCCATAACTCGTTTATGTACTTGTATAATAGAATACACTGAAAATGAGAGTGAGGCTCCCACAATAACCAAGTTCCTTTGGCCAACTATGATTTTACTATTATGGTATTACAATAGCAGGCTGCCTGTGACATGAGACAGAAATTGACCGTATTTATAGTTAGTTATCCCATATTTCACAAATCAGTGCCTCAGGGGGTGTGGTGGTGGTTATTTTGTTTATTTGACAATTTTGTTTAATTTCCTATTTCACCATTAGCTCACATCTCCAAGAACATTTAAACTATAAAATGCTTTCACTGTGAAACTAAAAGTGTTCTAACTTTTCCTGAAGAAACCTCTGTGGCTCCCCGATTGTGAACTTGGCTAGGAGCAAGGGAGTTCACGCATCTCTTCATTGGAAGACTACAAAGGTGGGAAGGTTCACCATAACCACAATTATAGTAGCCCTCTTTGATGTCAAAGTCCACCAGGGTGGTCATCCCTCCTACTAATATTTGTGAGATTAGCTCTCCAGTGTGGTGGGCTCTGACTGTTGGACATTTTTTCTTCCTCTACTATTAACACTTCCAATAGCCAACATGTTGGAAATTATTTATAAAGCATCTTCACAATTCTAGGTGATTTGTCAGCCAACATATATTTATCAAGTGCTCTTGAGATCCAAATCAGGGAAGCTTGCAAACTTTGATTTAAAACAATAGAAGAGGCAATGCAAGAGAGCACATTTTAATGCTCTGGCTTATTCCACTGCACATGTCTGCTCACTTAGGTATTTTCTATGACAATGGCAAAAATATAGCATGGTGGTGAAAAACAAACTCTGGGAGTAGCCTGCCTGGATTTGCCTGATTCTTCTGCCTGTCAAGATCGTATAGGGAAAGGAATCATCTTTTCTTCCCATGTTTGGTTCAGGGCTGAAGCCCCCATAATCAAAGACAGATTAAGAAGAGAAAAGCACACAAATGCGTTTAATGTTTTATATGACATTGGAGACTTTATAAGGAAATGAAGTTCCAAAATCCAGGTAAACCTGTGCGTTTTATGCTAGGTTGAATTAAGAAGTGGGTAGTCATGGAGAAACATAATTAGACAAAGAGGATATGATTTAATGGTGATTGATGTAAAGTGGGGTATGATTGAATGGCAGGTTGGGTGCATAGCAAGGCCTATTCATTCAGATTTTTTTTTCTCTGTCCTCTGTCTTCAGAGGTAAAGATCTTTCTTTCTTCTGGGTACAGGGAGGGTACCTCTTGAAATGAGGGTCTTATAATCTATTTCAGAAAAAGCTCAGAGAATTATTCTAGGTTGTATGACCTACTTCAGGAAGATGGGTGGGAGGAAGGTAAGAGTTATCCTCCAGATTTTGCTGTTTTCTCAAATGCCAAGATGCCATATTTTGGGGTAGCGTGCCCTAAACCCCATCAACTGCATTTTCAAATATTTAGAATAGTGCCTGGCACATAGCATCCCATGCCAGGGTTCCTGGTGTTATTATTACCTGCAAAAATGCTATCTTTCAGATCAGTCATTCTCAAAGTATTTTCTACCTAAGAATGATATGCAGAGACTTTGAAAACTTAAGATTATTAACTCTACCCCAGGTCTACTCAATATATGTTTGGCAAACTATGTGTAGTGTAGAGATTTATATTTTTAACAAATTAAAATGCTCATGCAGGTAGTTCTGATACAATGGCTTAAAGACAAACATTTGAGCAAAACTGATGATTACCTTTTCAATATATATAGCGTTAGCTTTTAAAGATCTATTACTAAATCTTTCTATTTGTAAGACATTCACTAAAATCATATAAAAGTTCATCCACAACTATTTACAAAATACCTAATCTGAATATATGTGTTTTGTTTTCTTGTTAAAATAGACAGGGCACCTGTAATCCCAGAACTTTGGGAGGCCGAGATGGATGGATCACGAGGTCAGGAGATTGAGACCATCCTGGCTAACATGGTGAAACCCCGTCTCTACTAAAAATACAAAAAATTAGCTTGATGTGGTGGCATGCGCCTGTAGTACCAGCTACTCGGGAGGCTGAGGCAAGAGAATTGCTTGAACCTGGGAGGCAGAAGTTGCAGTGAGCTGAGATCATGGCACTGCACTCCAGCCTGGGTAACAGAGCGAGACTCCGTCTCAAAAAAACAAACAAAAAAAAATGGCAGTTTTCACATTTCT
This sequence comes from Pongo pygmaeus, assembly GCF_028885625.2. Taxonomy (NCBI): domain Eukaryota; kingdom Metazoa; phylum Chordata; class Mammalia; order Primates; family Hominidae; genus Pongo; species Pongo pygmaeus. The sequence continues at coordinate 18,387,491 of NC_072376.2, forward strand.
CTCACAACAAAGTGGAGGATATTTAATACTTTCCCAAATTGTCCTTTCACCCACCCCTTAGGACTCTCAGGAGCACATGTCACATGTAGACAACTGAAAGAAGGAAATAATTGAGCAAGTTGTAAGCTTCAGCAGTATAATAGACAATCAGTAAGAGACTAGACTACTCTTTTGGAAACCTAATATATAAAAATGGAGGGTGGGTGTTTCCTTTAGCCTCCCCCAATGTGACTGTTGGAGTTGGGATACCGTTGGAAACCCTGCTCAGGGAAGGAGTAAAGACTCAATGATGCTACATAGAAGTGATGAGATCTTAGAACAATGGAAAAGCAATGCCAACTAGCAACAAAGACCCAATGCCATGCCAAATGGCATTGAATCAGCACAGCAGAAGAATTAAGAGAAAAGAACAGCTTAAAATGTTAACCATTACTAGAGAGAATGTGTCAACAATTAAGAAAGATTTTGAGTCCAATTAAGGAAGATTTTGAGCCCAGCTAGTTCAAGAGAGTTAGGCTGGGCCGTCTCTGTTCTGCATATAGAGATGCAGACTACCCTTACATCATCACATAAGGAGGGCTAGACTCCCTCAAGATGAGGAATCCAGTCTCAGTTTAACCCTACTCTGTGAAGTGGAAACAAACAAACCAATGGTAATTACATCATCAGGTCCTTGTTGAAGGTTTACAGGGATCACATGGAAAAACACATAGAAAAATCCTTTGCCAATGATAATGTTACATAATTACCGGGGTAAATATTGCATATATAATAGTTCATTTTGAGATTACTTTGTACTAGCAGTTCTCAAATTTATGGCCTGGAGACGCCTGGAGGTCCCAGAAAACATCTAAAGCTTTAGAAAGCTCAAAAATATCTTTGACAAATATTTATTTGTGGTTAAAACAAACAAATACATAACATAATAAATAAGCAAATGTGGCACACACATACAGTGGAATATTATTAAATTGTACAAAGGAGGGAAATCTCACATACTACAACATGGATGAACTTCTAGGATATTATGCTAAGTAAAATAAGCCAGTCACAAAAAGACAAATATCGTATGATACCACTTATATGCACTAACTAGATACAGAAAGTAGAATGGTGGTCAAAACTATTTTATAACAATACTCCATTAGTCTGCTCACAGTGCCATAGCAAAATACTGTAGGGTAGGAAAATAATTTATTTCTCAATCCTCATAAATTTTAGTTAGATTGAATTCCTACAACAAAAGACAAATTTACAAGAAAAAAAACAGAATTTTATTCACATGCATATTTTCCTATATACATGAGAGGTACCCATAGAATAAGTAGTTTTTAAAGAGGTAGCTTTGATTTCTAGCTTTAGCATTTTCAGAAAGAAAGGTTAATTTTTGGAACAGTGACAAGAAATTTGGGGTAAACAAATTAAGGGAAGGCAAACAAATGGCAGATTCAGTTGAGTAAATAATGTTGATTCCTCTGGTGTATCTGTAGGGCAGTAAGGGTTTAAATTGTCTTCAGTGGTTCACTTTTGTTCTCTCTGGTGAAAAGGAACAGTGGGATACCTTCTGTGTCTGTAACTGTATGTACTGCTTTTAGGCAAATAGAAAGCAGAGAGCTTTGCTGCATCTGCTTTGTAACTGCTTTCAGCTCAATGATCCTTATGCCAAAAGAGGCATGTTTTGGAGTGGTATGTTCTGGTCTCCCATAATATGATTCACTGGTTGGCTTAAGCAACAGGAATTTACTTATCTCAGGATTTTTTTGTTTGTTTGTTTTTTGTTTTGTTTTGTTTTTGTTGAGTGGGTGGACAGAGTCTTGCTCTTGTCACCCAGGCTGGAGTACAGTGGTGCAATCTCGGCTCACTGCCACCTCCACCTCCTGGGTTCAAGCTGTTCTCCTGCCTCAGCCTCTTGAGTAGCTGGGATTACAGGTGCCCACCACCACACCTGGCTAATATTTGTATTTTTCGTAGACATGGGGTTTCACCATGTTGGTCAGCCTGGTCTCGAACTCCTGACCTCGAACTCCTGACCTCAGCTGATCCGCTGGCCTTGGCCTCCCAAAGTGCTGGGATTACAGGTGTGAGCCACCGCACTGGTCCTTCTCTCAGTTCTGAAGGCTAGAAGTCTAGAAGTCTGAGATCAGGATGACAACCTATTTGGTTCTTGGTGAAGGTTCTCTTCATGGCTTGCACATGGCCACCAGATTCTTGCAGATGAGCAGATTCTTGCTATGTTCCATGGCTTTTCCTTGGTGTGAGCAGGGAAGGAAGGGTGTTGGAGCTCTGCTCTTTCTTCTTAAAAAGCCACTAATCATGTCATGGGCCACCCTCTGCTCCATCATAAAGGAAAACATTAAAGTGATTTACAAAAAACTAAAACTATGCTTTCCTTTTTCTAATGTTTCTTCTTATTTTATAAATTACATTTTTCATAAAACACTATTTATATCAACAGGTATTTGTTTTATTATGTTTAACATAAATATATATATATAAATTTTTTTTTTTTTTCTTTTTTGAGGCAGAGTCTTGCCCTGTTGCCAGGCTGGAGTGCAGTGGTGATATCTCCACTCACTGCAAGTTCTGCCTCCCAGGTTCATGCCATTCCCCTGCCTCAGTCTCCTGAGTTGCTGGGACTACAGGCGCCCGCCACCACACCCGGATAATTTTTTGTATTTTTAGTAGAGACGGGGTTTCACCGTGTTAGCCAGGATGGTCTCGATCTCCTGACCTCGTGATCTGCCTGCCTCGGCCTCCCAAAGTGCTGGGATTACAGGCATTAGCCACCGCGCCTGGCCAATATATATTTTAAATACATTCTCAGTTTTAATTTCTAATGTGGGAAATATTGATAAATGCAATCAGGTAAGCACATGTTCTTCAGGTATATAATAATATGTAAGAGTGTAAAGGGATCCCAAGGCCAAACTTTTAAGAACTATGCCTTATATCAAATTTTTAGCAATCCTCCTATAACTTTTTGGTATAATCTTCAATACACTGCATTTTCATTGATTATTTTATGTCAGAAAGGTATGGCTTGTTATAATGGAAATTATAACAGTAGAGTTTTATGTAAAGTGAGCACTAGACTGAATGGGCCTCAGGAGACAAAGGTATTAATCATAGATATGCTGCAGACCAAAGTTGCCAGGTTTAATTTAGTTAAATTTGAATTTTAGATAAAGATCGAATAATATTTCAGTGTTAAATATGTCTCATATGCTATTTGGGACATACTTATTCTAAAAATAAATTCATTGTTTTCCAAAAATTCAAATGTAATAAACATCCTGTATTTTATCTGGCAACTCTTTCTCAGATTACTCTGACTTTAAGCTAATTTACATCTACATTTATTTTTTTCCTTATCAGTAAAGTAATGAATATGAATTTCCCCAGCTGATACCCTAGTCACTCTATGAATCAAATGTCAATATACCTAACCTTGGGCTAAGTGTCAGGGAAAATGAGAAAGATTAAGTTATTAGAGCCTTCGAACAGAAATATGTGCTTGGTACAATTGATGTGAACAAGGAGAGCTTTGAGAAAACCTCTCAAGGGCAAAATTGGATCATTTTGGTTAGAATCGTCCTTCATTCCCAGGGCTGTGTCAGGCAGTCCACCTGGAGAATAAAAGATAATGCCTGGATCACAGCTATTATTTCTCTTGAGTTTTATGGCCTGAGGCATGCTATTTAAGATGATATAGATTGGGTGACCATATGACCTAGTTTGCCCTGACAAGTTCCAGTTTAGATCTCTTGTCCTAGTATCCTTCCCAGTTTAGTATTTTTTCCTCTAATAGGGACTGAAAATGACAAAAAGCCATACCCATCATGAATCATGAGAGAGTCTTAAGGAAAGACCACCTTGCTGAGGTCTGGCAGAAAGGAAATACATGGCCAACACTGTATCCCTCAACTTCCTATATTAATCCCTACCTCCAGGAGAAGGCATAAGAAAGGATTGTATTTGTCAAAGGCCGTTTCTGCATCTATTGAGATAATCATGTGGTTTTTGTCTTTGGTTCTGTTTACATGCTGGATTACATTTATTGATTTGCGTATATTGAACCAGCCTTGCATCCCAGGGATGAAGCCCACTTGATCATGGTGGATAAGCTTTTTGATGTGCTGCTGGATTCAGTTTGCCAGTATTTTATTGAGGATTTTTGCATCAATGTTCATCAAGGATATTGGTCTAAAATTCTCTTTTTTGGTTGTGTCTCTACCCAGCTTTGGTATCAGGATGATGCTGGCCTCATAAAATGAGTTAGGGAGGATTCCCTCTTTTTCTATTGATTGGAATAGTTTCAGAAGGAATGGTACCAGTTCCTCCTTGTACCTCTGGTAGAATTCGGCTGTGAATCCATCTGGTCCTGGACTCTTTTTGGTTGGTAAGCTATTGATTATTGCCACAATTTCAGCTCCTGTTATTGGTCTATTCAGAGAATCAACTTCTTCCTGGTTTAGTCTTGGGAGAGTGTATGTGTCCAGGATTTTATCCATTTCTTCTAGATTTTCTAGTTTATTTGCGTAGAGGTGTTTGTAGTATTCTCTGATGGTAGTTTGTATTTCTGTGGGATCGGTGGTGATATCCCCTTTATCATTTTTTATTGCATCTATTTGACTCTTCTCTCTTTTTTTCTTTATTAGTCTTGCTAGTGGTCTATCAATTTTGTTGATCCTTTCAAAAAACCAGCTCCTGGATTCATTAATTTTTTGAAGGGTTTTTTATGTCTCTCTTTCCTTCAGTAAGGCCTTTGACAAAATTCAACAACCCTTCATGCTAAAAACTCTCAATAAATTAGGTATTGATGGGACGTATCTCAAAATAATAAGAACTATCTATGACAAACCCACAGCCAATTTCATACTAAATGGGCAACAACTGGTAGCATTCCCTTTGAAAACTGGCACAAGAGAGGGATGCCCTCTCTCACCACTCCTATTCAACATAGTGTTGGAAGTTCTGGCCAGGGCAATTAGGCAGGAGAAGGAAATAATGGGTATTCAATTAGGAAAAGAGGAAGTGAAATTGTCCCTGTTTGCAGACGACATGATTGTATATCTAGAAAACCCCATTGTGTCAGCCCAAAATCTCCTTAAGCTGATAAGCAACTTCAGCAAAGTCTCAGGATACAAAATCAATGTACAAAAATCACAAGCATTCTTATACACCAACAACAGACAAACAGAGAGCCAAATCATGAGTGAACTCCCATTCACAATTGCTTCAAAGAGAATAAAATACCTAGGAATCCAACTTACAAGGGACGTGAAGGACCTCTTCAAGGAGAACTACAAACCACTGCTCAAGGAAATAAAAGAGGATACAAACAAATGGAAGAACATTCCATGCTCATGGGTAGGAAGAATCAATATCGTGAAAATGGCCATACTGCCCAAGGTAATTTACAGATTCAGTGCTATCCCCATCAAGCTACCAATGACTTTCTTCACAGAATTGGAAAAAACTACTTTCAAGTTCATATGGAACCAAAAAAGAGCCCACATCACCAAGGCAATCCTAAGCCAAAAGAACAAAACTGGAGGCATCACACTACCTGACTTCAAACTATACTATAAGGCTACAGTAACCAAAACAGCATGGTACTGGTACCAAAACAGAGATATAGATCAATGGAACAGAAAAGAGCCCTCAGAAATAACGCCGCGCATCTACAACTATCTGATCTTTGACAAACCTGAGAAAAACAAGAAATAGGGAAAGGATTCCTTATTTAATAAATGGTGCTGGGAAAACTGGCTAGCCATATGTAGAAAGCTGAAACTGGATCCCTTCCTTACATCTTATACAAAACTTAATTCAAGATGGATTAAAGACTTAAACGTTAGACCTAAAACCATAAAAACCCTAGAAGAAAACCTAGGCATTACCATTGAGGACATAGGCATGGACAAGGACTTCATGTCTAAAACACCAAAAGCAATGGCAACAAAAGCCAAAATTGACAAATGGGATCTAATTAAACTAAAGAACTTCTGCACAGCAAAAGAAACTACCATCAGAGTGAACAGGCAATCTACAAAATGGGAGAAAATATTCTCAACCTACTCATCTGACAAAGGGCTAATATCCAGTATCTAAAATGAACTCCAAGAAATTTACAAGAAAAAAACAAACAACCCCATCAAAAAGTGGGACAAGGACATGAACAGATACTTCTCAAAAGAAGACATTTATGCAGCCAAAAAACACATGAAAAAATGCTCACCATCACTGGCAATCAGAGAAATGCAAATCAAAACCACAATGAGATACCATCTCACACCAGTTAGAATGGCAATCATTAAAAAGTCAGGAAACAACAGGTGCTGGAGAGGATGTGGAGAAATAGGAACACTTTTACACTGTTGGTGGTATTGTAAACTAGTTCAACCATTGTGGAAGTCAGTGTGGTGATTCCTCAGGGATCTAGAACTAGAAATACCATTTGACCCAGCCATCCCATTACTGGGTATATACCCAAAGGACTCTAAATCATGCTGCTATAAAGACACATGCACACGTATGTTTATTGTGGCATTATTCACAATAGCAAAGACTTGGAACCAACCCAAATGTCCAACAATGATAGACTGGATTAAGAAAATGTGGCACATATACACCATGGAATACTATGCAGCCATAAAAAATGATGAGCTCATGTCCTTTGTAGGGACATGGATGAAATTGGAAATCATCATTCTCGGTAAACTATCGCAAGAACAAAAAACCAAACGCCGCATATTCTCTCTCATAGGTGGGAATTGAACAATGAGAACACATGGACACAGGAAGGGGAACATCACACTCTGGGGACTGTTGTGGGGTGGGGGGAGTGGGGAGGGATAGCACTGGGACATATACCTAATGCTAGATGACCAGTTAGTGGGTGCAGCGCACCAGCATGGCACATGTATACATATGTAACTAACCTGCACATTGTGCACATGTACCCTAAAACTTAAAGTATAATAATAAAAAATAAATAAATAAATAAGTAAATGATTATATTTGAACACTCCCTAACTATTCATATTTTAATAAGAAATAAAAACCAAATAATTTATAATCTGGTAGAGGAAGACAGGAATTTCTCAGAAGAAGAAATGAAAGCAAAGGCTGCCAAGGAAACCTCTCCGTATGGAGAGGTTAGGGAATTGGTCATCTAGTTTACAGTTCCAGAAATTTTAGATATACTAAATATACTAAAATGTTTAAATATAATCCAAACATGTTTCTTCTTTAGAAAAATATGCCCTAAATTCTGTATCACCTTCATGTAGCCTACCAAATATGATAATGTAATTTCTGATGATTTTTATATAAACCCAAAGTATGATGTTTAAAAGTAGATTTAAGTGTGTAATTAGATTAGATTGTCTATAAATTTTATGTAATGATAGTAAAAGTGATGCTATAAATATTTTTTACAAAGGGGAGTATTAGAAATATAGGGCTGACAGCCACTTTACTCATAGTCAAAGAGAAGGTAAAATCAAATACCCTACACAGAGAAGCACTTACTGTGTGTCAGATACTATTTCAACTCTTCTACTGTGTTAACTCATTTAGTCCTTATCAAAAAAAACCAGAGATAAATGCTATAGTTATTCTCATTTAAAAGTAATGACACCAAGGCCTAAAGAGTTTAAGTGACTTTATCTATAAAACAAATATAATGCCTTCTCCAAACTGCCTTTATCAAAACAAATGAATTGATTTGATTAAACAAATATTTATTGTGCACCTACTATGTGCTAGACAAAATGACAAACTTCAAATGAACAATGCAGCTGGGCAACAATTTTACAGCATTTCACCAGTAATTTTATCTTTACTTATCCCAATAAGTACTTCACACTGTCTTCTCTTTTGCTAAATTTCCACGTTCTTTCTTCCGTATATCATGTTTTATATATGACATCTGTCGCTCATACTTCATAGAGAAATACAAACTGTGTAAGACTTTCTTAGCGTGCCACCTACGAACCTGTGAGCCTACAAGAATCTGAATTCATCCTTCCCATTCAATTAATTGGCATTTGTTGCATAACTACTCGAATACTTAATAACTTCAAACAACAATCATTTAGTAGCTGCGAATTCTATGACAAGTAAAGTTGGGATCAGCTGGGCAGTTGTTCTGCTGTTTCCTTCTGGGCTCAGTCATGTGGCTATGGCAGGCTGCTTGCTCTGTCCCAGCTAGAAGGTCTAGAACACTGCTGTCTGATACCACAGACGCTGGTCACATGTGGCTATTTAGTACTTAGATAGACAGTGATATGCTACAAGTGTAAAATACACATCAGGCTTTGAAGACTTAATACAAAAAAGTAAAATATCTCAAATATTTTTAATGTTAAGTGTGTGTTTAAATGCTAATATTTGAATATGTTGGCTTAAATAAAATATGCTATTAATTTCACTTATTTTTACCTTTTTTATTTTTACCTTTAAAACTTATGGTAAAATACACAAAGCATATTTACTATCTTTATCACTTTTGGGTCTACTGTTTGGGCATGTTAAGTACATTCATATTGTTGTACAACCAATCTCCTCAATCCTTTTCATTTGCATAATAGGAACTCTACATCCATTAAACAATTTCCATCCCTCCTCTTCCCCAGCCCTTTGAAACCACCATTCTCCTCTTTGTCTCTATTACCGTAGGTACCTCATATAAGTGGAATCATACAGTATTTGCCCTTTTGTGACTGGCTTTTTTTACTCAGCTTAACATTCTCAAGATTCACCCATTTCTTTCCTTTTAAAGGTTGAATAATATTACCTTGTATGTATTTACTATATTTTATTCATCTATGTATTCTTTCATGAACACTTAGACCACCTCCATCTCACTCTTGCATATCAAGTTGCTATGAACATGAGTGTACAAATTTCTATTTGAGTTCCTGCTTTCAATACTTTTTTGTATATACCCAGAAGTGAAATTGCTGGATTACATAATAATTATGTTTTATTTTTTGAATTGTCATACTGTTTTCCTTATCAGTGGCACCATCTCACATTCCCACCAAGACCTAAGTGTTTTGATTTCCCTTTACAAACACTTGTTAATTTTTTTTTGATAGTAGCTATCTTAATGGGTGTGAGGTTGCTAGCATTCATTGTTAAGTGATAGTTTCAGTAGAAAGGAATTCTCTGCTGACTTTGCAGATATTGTTCCTTGTGTTCAGGCTTCTATTGCTGCTTCTCAAAATTTAACTGTGGGTATCATTAATCATCCCTTATTGGCAAGTGAATCTGTTATTTCTTTCTGAATGCTTTTAAGATTGTCTATTTGTCTTTAATGTTCAGAACTTTTATTCACATGTCTAAGTGTTTGCTGATCTATTGAAATGTATTTGTTAAGCCAAAGCTGACATCCAGCCTGCCAAGTAAAATAAATAAATCTCTGTTCTCAGTTTTTATACACACTTTAGCCTTGCTCAACAGAAATAAATACTATCATATATCTGAAATATTATCTCACAGTCTGTGACTGCCCGTTTTCATAGCTTTCCTTTTATTACGCTAGCTAGTAATTCCTGGTCAAATTTTTTTTGTATTCCTTATTCTTATCTGACCTCTAAATATTTGATATTTCCAAACCTTTCACTCTCTTTATATACATCTTCTCCCTAGGTGATCACATACAAGTCCATGGATTTAAATATCAACTATATGCATATGATTCACATGTAACTGCCCCAAACTCTCTTTTGAGGTTCATATACATATGACAGATTTGCTATATAGAGTGACATTTGAAATGTATTAACAATGTCCTTAAGGCCTATTCACACTATCCTAACCTGTTTCTCACTCAGTGGTTTTCATAGAAATAAATGCCATTAGTATCAAGCAAGATGCTAAAGCCAAAACCAGTTAACTTTCTCTTTATCCCCTGCACCTAAACTCCGAGCATATTTTCCAAGTAACGTCTCCATCATCACTGTATATTCTTAGTTGGATCCACTCTCACCTCTAACCTGATTACCTCCAATATAGTTCCCCAGACTGGTCTTTTCATATTACCTTCTACAGTCTATTCTATTTTAAATGGAGACACCCTTTGAAAAATGTAAATCAGATCACATTTATACCCTGCTCAAAAACATCCAATATACTTAGAATGAAGTCCACACAGCCTAATGATAGCCTATAAAACTTAGCATGGTCTGGCCTTGGCCCACATTTCCAACATCTGCTATTGCTGTCTTCCTTGTTCACTAGGGTGCAGCCATGCTGTTTTCCTATGCAGTGCCTTGACCAGGCCAACCTCATTTGTGCCTTGAAGCCTTTGAATTTGTTGTATCTATAATTGGGATATTCTTTTTTTTTTTTTTCAGCCTTCAGGTCTCACATTCTATTGTCAGCCCTCTGTCCTATCTTGAGTGGCACCATCCTCCCATTCCTAGTCAATATTACTTAAGACATTTTATTTTCTATGAGACACTTCTTACCATCCAATGTCATCCTACATATTTAAAGTATGCCTCTTTTAACAAGAGCATAAGTTCCATGGGGACAGAAAACATGTTTACCTAGGACCTATCATGATGACTATCGTAGAAAATGCTCATTGTTTGCTGAATTAATCTTAAATAATTGATCAGAAAACAAATGATGAATAAAATATCTCCCAGAATCATCACAGTCTAATGGTGTAGACTGGCATGAAAACATAGCCTTCAAAATAATAATAAACTATAATAATATGAAAGATGATGAAGGATTGTATGTACAGATACTACATATAATTTTCACTTTCTGTAATTGTTTTTGACTCTGATTTAATACCTAATTTATATTCAGAAAAGTGACTTATATAAAATAAAAGTCCACATCTAATTAGATAATAGACTCTGTGTCAGAAACTTCTGGCTCCTTTCAGATAAAGAAGGACTGGTAAAGCAGCTTCTGGATTTTCAAAATAAATTATATTCCAGAATCACTTATCTGCCAGAATCAATTCAGTCTCTCCTCTCACTTCTTTGAGTCCCACTTGCTTTCAGTAGCTGCAAGTCTTGGCAGTTTTTTAATTGTATCTCATACAAAACATTGCTAATAGTGTTTGTCTAACTCTAACATTACTCTCTTCACCTGCATCCTTACACAACTTCTCTCCAGCACTTCAGGACCTTCTTGATATCTGTAACTGCTCCTCTAGCACTGACCTCAAGCACAGGCTCTAGTTTTATCATCAGAGGATAAAGACTGCATCAGAGGATCAAGTCAGTCTTGTTTAGAATAGTACAACGGGGATAGTTCCAAGAAGAATGACAGCTACATGGGCTAGAATAGTGAGGGGTGACTTTCATGGCTGATTTCCTATCCTCATGAGCATAGAATAACGAATCTGATTCCATCTCTGTAAGCTCAGGACTTATCATCATAGATGTATAATAATGAAAGGGGCTCATGCAAAAGCAGTATCACAGTCACACCATCTACTCTCTTAAAATGCATTTTAAGTCCCCTACTTGTAAATGCTCACAACAAACAAGATTCGTTCCTTCAAAAAATGATTATAGAAGTGTCACTTTCTTCCAAGCACTGTTCTCACATTGGGAAAGCTGCAGTGTACATGAAAAACCGGAGTTTTTGCCCTCATGAAGCAGATGTACTTGTGTGTTATGTGTGTGTGGGGACAACAAACATAAAAATATATAACTGAAATGTACTGAGTGCATGTATGAGCCATAAACTGTTCTAGCGAATACACTGCAGCATTTTTTAAAAAAAGATATAAAATTCTATGAAAAACTAAAGTTAAGTAATAGGATACAGAGTGATGATGAAAACGAAGAGGGTCAACTAAAACATATTGCGGTTAGAGAGGAATATCAAGTTGAGATTTGAATGATCATGAGGTGATAACTATGCAAAGATATGGGGAAAGTAGAGGCATAGGAAACAGTGCAAATACACCAAGCTATGAGCTTGGCTTGCCCAATGGAAAAAGTCAGTATGCTTGGAAAATAATGAAAGAAAGGGAAATAGTAGGAGATGAGATTGTATAGGTAGGAGAGCCCAATATCTTTTAGATAATGGTGGAAAGTTGGGTTTTATCTAATCCATGGACATTCATTATTTATTGGGCATTCATGAATTTAATTTTTCATAGGAATGTTGAGTACAGATGCCTAGCCCTGGTCAATGCGTCCAATGCCTTTGCAAGCAGATGTTTTGCAAAGAGTTATCCTAGTTAATGTTGCCTTGAGTCAGAAACCCTGGTTGCATTCCTTGATTGTGTCATCCATCACAGTCAACAACATACCTTTACAGGAAATAGATCCTCCCTGATCACAGAGTTGACTTTCACTGTCCAGTTACAATCCCATTGGGACTTTGCTAAATGAAATGTCTGAAAACTCCATGGATGAATGAAAGAACTATTCTTTTCCAAACACAACAGACTATGACAAGAAGACAAATTTAATTTTGTACTAGTTATATTTGGTCTGGTTAAAACATTTTATTTCCTTTCAGATAGATAGACTTCCGTAGAAACTGTTTTGATGAGTGTGCCCATTAGGTCTTTGAAGCATTCTTAATTGGTAAGTCCAAGTTAAGAATGCATGTAATCAAATTACTAAATTTTGAGCGTATAAAGGCTCTGGCAAGGTTTATACACCAATCTCTAAATATGATCCTCAATATATATACCACTCGAGATGTCTCAATCATATTTTGGTCATATTCTAGCATTAGAAAAAAATGTATTTAATTAATATATTTTGTCTTGATATTTTCACTGCATGTGGTCTTGATTTCATTACCTGGACAGTTTTTTACATTCCTTATACAGTCATGCAACACCACTACATGGCTAGCATATCCTGTCCTAACTCCTGTCTAAATTGAACAAATACAACGTTCAATTTTTTTCCATTCATATTGGTTGCTTACCAGGGTTACAATCCAACAATCTGATTGATCAATAGCCTCCTTAAAGTGTTATGTCCAGAAAAACAAAATATTTCTGACATGCCCTAGCCAAAGACAAATAAATACTATCACCTTTTTTTTGAAGCCCTTCATTCCTTCTGATAAACTAACAACTAAGATATCTGCTGCTTTAAGACTTTGTCTTAAATTACTTTTTTACATTAAACACTTGCTTTGTAAGCTTATAGATGCCTTTTTTTTTTTTTTTTTTGAGATGGAGTTTTGCTCTTTTTGCCCAGGCTGGAGTGCAGTGGCATGAACTTGGCTCATTGCAACCTCTGCCTCCTGGGTTCAAGCAATTCTCCTGCCTCAGCCTCCCGAGTAGCTGGGATTACAAGCATGCACCACCACACCCGGCTAATTTTGTATTTTAGTAGAGACAAGGTTTCTCCATGTTGGTCAGGCTGATCTCGAGCTCCTAATCTTGGGTTATCCTCCTGCCTTGGCCTCCATAGGCGTGAGGCACTGCGCCCGGCCTATAGATGCCCTTCTTAAGGCCTGTGGATCTTTGTGTTTATAATAATAATGGATAATGATAGATAACATCACAATTAAAAACTATGTGCTAACTCATTTTACGCTTATCCCTGGAATACTGTTTTTTATCCCCATGTACTGATGGATGTTTGGGCGAAAAAATGAATAAATGGATGAGTGGTCTGACCATTTTCCCACCTAGTCTGGAGCCTGAAGCACAACTCGAATGTGATTCCCATTTTTGCAGAATGAGGCTTTCAGTGTGCCATTAGATTACTTGATTAATGGAGAATATTGTTCTTCAAATAAGAGACCCTTAGGTGCAGAAAACTTATTAAAAAGTATCAAAAATAATGCTACAATGTATGCAACAATAAATATTGAACTTCTCTCTAACTTAGGGGGGCTTGCTCTCCTTAAAAAATCAAATCACTCCATTTAGGCAATGCCTTATTTCCTGCACACTCCAGCAGCTGTACCTGCCCAAATCCACTGGGCATACAGGCAATCTCTCAGGATCTCAGGCTAGGTAATTATAGGGAGCTGTCCATTCTTGTTCCTTCACACTGGTGTGCCAAACAGCCTTTCAGTCAATCTGGGTAGTTTCTGGGAATTATCCCTGTCTTCTGTAATTCCCGTAAGGCAGCAGCCTACGTATTCCCTTTTCTTAGCACACAGAAGTTTCGCCTTCATTTGCCATCGTGATTTAAGGACAGCAAGCCTAACTCCCAAATTTAATTTCAGACACATGTGCCTTGGATCAAATATCCTGCTGGCCCCTGTCCAAACCTTCTTTTTTCACCTTGGATTTCCTGACTTAATTACCTAAAACTTAGATAAAGCCAAAGCCAAATTGTATGAAAAAGTCATATCTTTAGCCATTACGGTATGGAACATGCTTCAGATTTGAAGCAATTGCAGAACATTAGCTGCAGTAAAACAAGATACAATATTCACTCCTAAAACAGTTTTCCTATTCAGCATTTTACTGGGTGTGAATATGTTTTAAGTTATCTTCCTCTACATGCCATCTTTGTCAGTTTCCAAGTAAAGAGGTCTGTGTAGCAAGACCTGGACTGGAATTGTTGAAGGGTGACTCAATAACCACCTTCATTATACCAAGTGTGATTATATGGAGGATGGTGACCAGCTGTTCTCCCTCTCTGATGAGGCAAAAATGAGAGAAGAAGGGCATAAATTGCAGCTGGAGGGAATTCAGATGATGTAAGGAGAAACTCTGGGGTAGCAAGCATGGTTAAGCAGAGGAGGAGTTAGCAGAGCAGTTAATTCCTTCCCTGACAACGTGTCTGAAATAGTTTGTTAAACTTTGCATAAGGCAAGGAGTTCACGTAGATGACTTTGACAGAACTTGCTGGTTCCAAGATTTTGCCTTCATTCCTCATGTGTATTTCAATTGGTGTTCTCACCGTCTACTTTATGATGTTAATCATTTGCAAAAGTTAAATCAATGAAGGCATAACAAAATTAGTCAGCTAAAGGAGTTATATAATGCAGGGACTATAAAAATTGGCTTTAGAATCAGGCAGAGAGGAGTCCAAGCTAACTATTTATTCATTTTCTGGCCTTAGGCAAGTTACTCGTGTTTCGGGGCTTATTTTACAGTGCTGGTGTGAGAATTAGATAACATATTTATAAAACACAAAATAAAAATGAATGAAAATATTCTCATTTTAACCAATGATTTTCGTAACTTTGTAATTGTTGCTTCAGAACATAGATTAGACTTGTTTACGTAGTATCTCTTGATTTTCACCATAACCTTTGAGATTGAGGTTTGCTATTTTGTAGTTCTAGAAACTGAGGCTCAAATAAGTTGAGGGACTTGTCCAAGGTGACACAGCTAATGAAGATGATTTAGAAATTCAAATTAAAACTACTCCTTGATATACTTAATGCTAGATGACGAGTTGGTGGGTGCAGCGCACCAGCATGGCACATGTATACATATGTAACTTACCTGCACGTTGCGCACATGTACCATAGAGCCTAAAGTATAATAATAATAATAATAATAATAATAATAATAAAGAAAAAAAATTAAAAAAAAAAACAAAAAAAAAAACCTGTCCTTTCCCACATTGAATTGTCTTGGCACCCTCATTAAAAATCATTTGACCATGTTAAAAAAAAAAAAAAAAAAAAAAAAAAGAAAAGACACCTTACAGTTCTTCACTTCATCTACCAAAATATGCAGTTCTATTGGCGTTTATAGAAACTTCAGGCAATAGGTCAGTGATCACAGTGCCCTGGGAACAGTGCTCCCACGTTTTTCTACACCCCTGACTTTTGCTTCTATGATACTGACTTTTTAAAGAGACAATTATCTTTTTAAGCACCTCACCTTCTGGATTTGTTTGATAATTTTCTCATAGTGCTTTCTAACCTGTTTCTGTATCCCTTGAATTTCCTGTAAACTGGAGACTAGGGCTAAAGGCTTAAGTTCAATTTTAACATTTTTAGCAAGAGTGTATCATAGGTGATGCGGTGGGCATCATTTTGTATCACATAAGGAGACACAATGTCAGATTGCCCCACTATTGATGATGCTTAATCATTTGATTTAGGTAGTGACTGTGAGATGTCACCATTGTAAAGCATGTTTTCCCTTCTGCCATCTCGAGTGACCTGTGTAATCTCTTGAAAGATATTCGTGTTGCATGCACACGTATGTTTATTGCAGCACTACTCACAATAGCAAAGACTTGGAACCAACCCAAATGTCCAACAATGATAGACTGGATTAAGAAAATGTGGCACATATACACCGTGGAATACTATGCAGCCACAAAAAATGATGAGTTCATGTCCTTTGTAGGGACATGGATGAAGCTGGAAACCATCATTCTCAGCAAACTATCGCAAGGATAAAAAACCAAACACCGCATGTTCTCACTCATAGGTGGGAATTGAACAATGAGAATACTCGGACACAGGAAGGGGAACATCACACACCGGGGCCTGTTGTGGGGTGGGGGAGGGGGGAGGGATAGCATTAGGAGATATACCTAATGTAAATGACGAGTTAATGGGTGCAGCACACCAACACAGTGCATGTATACATATGTAACAAACCTGCACATTGTGCACATGTACCCTAGAACTTAAAGTATAATAAAATATATATATAGATGAAAAAAAAAAACTACTCCTTGCATCTCCAGATCTAGAACCAATTATTTCTATTGTTTCATTATTTATCACACTCCATCTTCTAAAACCTGTAAATTTACTGTGACAAAAGAAGAGAATGATCATAACTAACATAACTGTGACCTTTTTTTCAGAATGACAAAAATAAAACCACTTAAACCAGATTGTTCTAGGGATATCTTAATTTGTACTTGAAAAACAAAAGGTCTGACATTTGTTTTATGACAATTTTTCAGTTGCAAAGTCTTTACTTAGAAAGTTCCCTTTTCTCCTTGAATATGCTAAAAGTATTTTATAATAACCTCAGCATCACTGACATTGACCAACTGGGCCTAGGGCAATATCTTTATTGGCCATATTTTTAGAACCAGATTTCTATATGGGCATATCTTTATTTGAAGAGAGAAAAGCTACTTTCAGGACTGAGAAGGCATACTGGAGTAGCTTTCCTAGGAGTGAAATTCTCAACAATCTAGATTAAATTGGAAGAAATTAATTATCATGTATGCCACGTTTCACCTGCCCCTAAATTGGTGGTCAGTGTTTGCTGTTCAAGTGATGTCTTTCCCACATTGTGTTTTTGAGACTCAAAGAGTGATAGAAAATGTGTGACAGCTTTCCTCAGTTAGGATTCCTCATCTTAATTGCACAATCCAGAGAATAATTCCAGTGCTACTATTTCAGTCCACCCAAGATGGTACATATGTAATGCCATTGTAGATGTATAGGAAAGAAGGTCTCTCATTGGATCAAATGGTTGCCTCTTAGAACAGTAGCAATTTATGCTCTTGTGTAGCCGCTGTTTAGAAAGGCTGTTAAGAGAAACTGGGCACTTAGCTTTTCCTTACTCACTGGGCTCCCTAAAGGTCTCCATCTTCCTAGGATCCTCCAGTTTCAATAACCATGGGCAAAATACAAACCATGCCAAAAGTCCCTCATCATCCACAGGCCTTGATATAATTTATAGCCTGCTTTGGCTTTGTTTCACCACGAACTATTAATAGTAATGTCCAGTAAAAAAAAATGAGCATTAAAAAGCCCTGAGTCCTGTGAATAAAAATGTTTATGTAAATTTAATTAATACTAAATACATTTTATGTACACATAACTGTGCTAATTTCATAAGGGAAAAGAGTATTGCAATAAGCCAGTTCCTGCCCACCACCCACATTATTATTTAGCTAAGGTATAAAGATTTTATTCATAATATATTTAGAAACAATAGAGGAGGATAGAATACAACTAAATGCCATCATGATAAAAATATCAATTTACAAGATAAAATTCAATATGTAGGTATTCAAATATTCGATCTCCCAAAAAGCCCAGATTTTGGATAGAATATACATAGCATATTGCTAAAATTCTGGTTCACAAGGAGGACAATATATTACAGAGACAATATAACTGAGAATATAAATATGTATATATACAGTAATACAATATATATGGAATATATATGTATACACATACACATATATACATATATAGTTATATTAACAAAAATGTATGTATCCCACAGTCAACTGTGGGAGGCACAGTAGCTCAGTCAGAAATAGGTTAAAATTGACTTGGTTATTCTGGGCTCTGTTGAAAGTGCACAAAAGGAAGCTATAATGAATGCTTAACTCCCTAGTTTGGTTGTACGGTGATAGAAAATCCACTGATGTCATCCGGACATGTCTTTTTCCAGTCTGTCCAGACAGGAGGGTGAGTTAGGGGTGTGGATATCAAGAAAATCACTATAAAATCTTATGGTTGACATCTTTACCCGGTCTGAGAAGTACTGTAATTAGGTAGAACTAAATATACCTTATGTTCTGTGCATCTACAATGTGGCCAGAAGTATGGAGGTTAGGTAATATCAGTACTCTACATAGAGCAGAGGCTTTAGGGAATCCACCCAAGAGTTCAAGATAAAATTCCAGCTCCTCTAACAGTGATTTAACTGTGGGTTTGTCAATCATCAAATCTCTGTGCTCTTACCTCAGAAGTGTGAATAATACATAAATTTGCAGGGCTTTGGGAAAACATTAGCATTTACATACATATACTACACATGCCCAATACATGATAGTTATTTTTTGGATAAATACTTGAAATCATTTCTCCCCCTAACTATAATAAAAATCTATAAAATCATGCATCCATCCTGATTTGGGGGATTGTCTGTTTGCCCCTGACTGTCTGAGTATCCCTGATTTGGGTAATCTTTGCTTTTTTACTGTCATTATATGTGGTGGTGTTAAGGAGGGGATATTTGGTACAACACTTGGAAATAAACATTGCTTCCTACATCATCCTTCTGCCTGTTCTTTCATTGAGTAGGAAGAATAGACTGGGAGCAGTGGCTCACACCTGTAATTCCAGCACTTTGGGGGGCCGAGGTGGGCAGATCACGAGGTCAAGAGATTGAGACCATCCTGGCCAACATGGTGAAACCCCGTCTCTACTAAAAATACAAAAATTAGCCTGGCATGGTGGCAGGCGCCTGTAGTCCCAGCTGCTCAGGAGGCTGAGGCAGGAGAATCACTTAAACCCAGGAGGCAGAAGTTGCAGTGAGCCGAGATTGCGCCACTGCACTCCAGCCTGGCAACAGAGCCAGACTCCATCTCAAAAAAAAAAAAAAAAAAATACATATATATATATATATATATAAAACAAGGTACTTTAAAAAGTTGACCAAAAATTGCATTTGTATGATAAATATTCACGCCCATGGAATGGTCAAAATATTTTTCAATCCAAATGCCTGCAGATGTAGGCGGACCTGGAACAGCAACTTAATTTTTCCTTGTGCTACACAGGACTTTCATTTAGGCCCTAACCAAAGTCACTGAGTCTCTGTAATTGAATAAGAAAGAGAGCCCAAGCAAAAGGAGTGTAAAAGGGAACTTCGGGGAGTTAAATTGGTAACCGACTGAAAAAGCAAGGAAAATTGGTAATGGACTAGCAACCTGAAGCATGGCATTGAGCCTCATACAAATTGTAACTGAAAGTCATTACCTCCTGTGAGCTGCCCATTCAACTGTTAGAATGTGTCCCCAGCATTGATTCAGTTTCTGCTGGTCACAAGCCCAGTGTAGGGTCTCTTCTTCTAGGACACCTGTGGCACAAAACAGGGCAAAGATTAAAGAAGTAAATAAAAGAGAGGAGGAAAGAGAAGCACGTGCTGGACTAGTATAAAGAGACTGTAGTCCTTTGCCCTGGGTATGTTCTCTCTGAATAGGGACACCCATAAGGCAAGAGTGTTCTGCTTGAAAAGAAATGGCTCCCACATATTCAATCCCATTCACAAGCAGCAGCGAATAAATCACAAATAAGCAAAAGGTAAACGATTTTTAAATATCTATTTTTGAAACTTCTACATCTTCAACATATTAGGAGGGATTACAAATGACCATGGAACTTAAGTGCAGTTGGCAGCAGGAAAAAATGACTATTTAGAGGATATTAGAGGAGACTGGATACATTTTCATAATAATAGTAGTAATAATAGCAAGAACATTGCAATAGATTGAACAGCTATTGTGAGAGAAAAACTTTACATGCATGTCCCATTTAGTTTCCACAAGAATCTTATTAGTTCAAAGGGGAGGAAGGGGAATCAATGCTTTAGGTTGAATTGTGTCCCTCAACCAAAATTCATATATTAAAGACCTAACCTCTAGTATCTCAGAATGTGAGCAGATTTAAAAATAAAGTTATTGCAGATGTCACTAAGATAAAGTCATATTGGAGTAGGGTGGGCCCCTAATCCAATATTATTAGTGTCCTTGTACAAAAAGAAAATTTGGACACACACACAGGAAGAATGCCATTGAAGCTTGGAATTGTGCTGCCAAAAGTCAACACAATACAAGAAGCTAGGGAAGGATCCTGGAATAGATGTCTTCAAAGGGAACATAGTCCTACCAACACCCTGATCTCAGAATTCTAGCTTCTAGAACAGTGGGACAATAAATCTCTGCTTTTTAAGCCATACAGCTTGTGGTCCTTGTGATGTCAGCCCTAGGAGACTAATACAAGCAGTTTGAGAGATGTTAATCAGTTTTTCAAACCTTACAGAGCCAGTCATTTGTGGAATTGGGATTTGAACCGTGACCTCTCACTCCAATCCATTTACGTATCCACTTAAGTTCCCCTGTTTCTTCAAACCAGTGCATGGCAACAGGGAAAGGGGTCTGAAATAATGTTTGGTACTACACACTTGATACCTGATTTTGCTTTACAAATAATATCCATGCCAGTGGTTCATCCCACCTCTCCTTCAACATTATTGTACAGATTTCTCCTTACCTTCAGAGACAGATCATTTCAGTTTTGAATAATCAGCAAAGTTAGAAAGCCATGAATTTCCCTCAAAGCTTAGTTCAATCTTAACCTCTGCAAACTTTTCCTCAAATAACCACATCTCAAATTCAGAAGAACTAAGAAATCATTTAGAATTTACTCAGTGCAGCCTACATAGTTCCTTCTCTTGCTGCTTTACTCTGATTTAATAAAGCAAGACAATTTAGTGACTTTGAGCACCTGTTCTCAAAGTGTGGTCCCAAAGCCTGAAATATCCGTGCCCCTCTCCCTCGCAGAAATTGTCAGAAATGCAAATTATCAGCCCAATCTGAGGACTGCTGAATCAAAAGTGTGGATGAACCAGTAACTGCATTTTAACAAGTCCTCCAAGTGATGTGATTCACACCAAACTTAGAGAACCAACAGCAGAGGACAGATTCAGTCCTGTATGAAGAAGAAGGCTGAGGCTTAACTACAGTCTTCTGATTGTGTTTGTTCCCATTCTATGGTAGTTTCTTCCATAATCAGATATATCAGACTATCATATTTATATCAGACTATCATATTAATGATTAATAGACTAGAAGAAATTGTGTAGGAATAGGAAATTAAAGCTTTCTTAAACTAAAGGAAAAAACCAATATAAACAGAGTGAAAAGACATATCATGTGCCAGGTAAAAATAAACAGACTGTACCTAGGAAAATTAAAAATCATATTATTATTATGAAAAACAATAGCCTCTGAGGCCTTTGTTCTGTTCTAATAGTCTATACATCTGTTTTGGTACGAGTACCATGCTGTTTTGGTTGCTGTAGCCTTGTAATATAGTTTAAAGGCAGGTAGCGTGATGCCTCCAGCTTTGTTCATTTTGCTTAGGATTGTCTTAGCTATAAGGGCTCTTTTTTGGTTGCATATGAAATTTAAAGTAGTTTTTTCTAATTCTGTGAAGAAAGTCAATGGTAGCTTGTTGGGGATACCATTGAATCTGTAAATTACTTTGGGCAGTATGGCCATTTTCGTGATATTGATTCTTCCTATCCATGAGCATGGAATGTTTTGCCATTTGTCTGTGTTCTCTCTTATTTCCTTGTGCAGTGGTTTGTAGTTCTTCTTGAAGAGGTCCTTCACATCCCTTGTAAGCTGTATTCCTAGGTATTGTATTCTCTTTGTAGCAATTGGGAATGGGAGTTCACTCATGATTTGGTTCCCCGTTTGTCTATTACTGGTGTATAGGAATGCTTGTGATTTTTGAACATTGATTTTGTATCCTGAGACTTTGCTGAAGTTGCTTATCAGCTTAAGGAGATTTGTGGCTGAGACGATGGGGTTTTCTAAAAATACAATCCTTTCATCTGCAAACAGAGACAATTTGACTTCCTCTCTTCCTAGTTGAATACCCTTTATTTTTCTCTTGCCTGATTCCGCTGGCCAGAATTTCCAATACTATGTTGAATAGGAGTGGTGTGAGAGGGCATCCTTATCTTGTGCTAGTTTTCAAAAGGAATGCTTCCAGCTTTTGCCCATTCAGTATGATATTGGCTGTGGGTTTGTCATAGATAGCTTTTATTATTTTGAGATACGTCCATCAATACCTAGTTTGTTGAGATTTTTTAGCATGAAGAGATGTTGAATTTTATCAAAGGCCTTTTCTGCTTCTATTGAGATAATCATGTGTTTTTGCCATTAGCTCTGTTTATGTGATGGATTACATTTATTGATTTGCATATGTTGAACTAGCCTTGCATCCCAGGGATGAAGCTGACTTGATCATGGTGGATAAGCTTTTTGATGTGCTGCTGGATATGGTTTGCCAAGATTTTCTTGAGGATTTTCGCATCGATATTCATCAGGGATATTGGCCTGAAATTTTCTTTTTTTGTTATGTCTCTGCCAAGTTTTGGTATCAGGATGATGCTGGCCTCATAAAATGAGTTAGGGAGGAGTCCCCCTTTTTTATTTTTTGGAATAGTTTCAGAAGGAATGGTACCAGCTCCTCTTTGTACCTTTGGTAGAATTTGGCAGTGAATCTGTCTGGTCCCGGGTTTTTTTTTTTTTTTTTAATTTTATTATTATTATTATTATACTTTAGGTTTTAAGGTACATGTGCACAATGTGCAGGTAAGTTACATATGTATACATGTGCCATGCTGGTGCGCTGCACCCACTAACTCGTCATCTAGCATTAGGTATATCTCCCAATGCTATCCCTCCCCTCTCACCCCACCCCACAACAGTCCCCGAAGTGTGATGTTCCCCTTCCTGTGTCCATGTGTTCTCATTGTTCAATTCCCACCTATGAGTGAGAATATGCGGTGTTTGGTTTTTTGTTCTTGCGATAGTTTACTGAGAATGATGATTTCCAATTACATCCATGTCCCTACAAAGGACATGAACTCATCATTTTTTATGGCTGCATAGTATTCCATGGTATATATGTGCCACATTTTCTTAATCCAGTCTATCATTGTTGGACTTTTGGGTTGGTTCCAAGTTTTTGCTATTGTGAATAATGCCGCAATAAACATACGTGTGCATGTGTCTTTATAGCAGCATGATTTATAGTCCTTTGGGTATATACCCAGTAATGGGATGGCTGGGTCGAATGGAATTTCTAGTTCTAGATCCCTGAGGAATCGCCACACTGACTGCCACAAGAGTTGAACTAGTTTACAGTCCCACCAACAGTGTAAAAGTGTTCCTATTTCTCCACATCCTCTCCAGCACCTGTTGTTTCCTGACTTTTTAATGATTGCCATTCTAACTGGTGTGAGATGGTATCTCATTGTGGTTTTGATTTGCATTTCTCTGATGGCCAGTGATGGTGAGCATTTATTCATGTGTTTTTGGCTTCTTTTGAGAAGTGTCTGTTCATATCCTTCGCCCACTTTTTGATGGGGTTGTTTGTTTTTTTCTTGTAAATTTCTTGGAGTTCATTGTAGATTCTGGATATTAGCCCTTTGTCAGATGAGTAGGTTGAGAAAATTTTCTCCCATTTTCTAGGTTGCCTGTTCACTCTGATGGTAGTTTCTTTTGCTGTGCAGAAGCTCTTTAGTTTAATTAGACCCCATTTGTCAATTTTGGCTTTTGTTGCCATTGCTTTTGGTATTTTAGACATGAAGTCCTTGTCCATGCCTATGTCCTGAATGTAATGCCTAGGTTTTCTTCTAAGGTTTTTATGGTTTTAGGTCTAACATTTAAGTCTTTAATCCATCTTGAATTGATTTTTGTATAAGATGTAAGGAAGGGATCCAGTTTCAGCTTTCTACATATGGCTAGCCAGTTTTCCCAGCACCATTTATTAAATGGGGAATCCTTTCCTCATTTCTTGTTTTTCTCAGGTTTGTCAAAGATCAGATAGTTGTAGATATGTGGCATTATTTCTGACGGCTCTGTTCTGTTCCATTGATCTATATCTCTGTTTTGGTACCAGTACCATGCTGTTTTGGTTACTGTAGCCTTGTAGTATAGTTTGAAGTCAAGTAGTGTGATGCCTCCAGCTTTGTTCTTTTGGCTTAGGATTGCCTTGGCGATGCGGGCTCTTTTTTGGTTCCATATGAACTTGAAAGTAGTTTTTTCCAATTCTGTGAAGAAAGGCATTGGTAGCTTGATGGGGATGGCATTGAATCTGTAAATTACCTTGGGAAGGATGGCCATTTTCACGATATTGATTCTTCCTACCCATGAGCATGGAATGTTCTTCCATTTGTTTGTATCCTCTTTTATTTCCTTGAGCAGTGGTTTGTAGTTCTCCTTGAAGAGGTCCTTCACATCCCTTGTAAGTTGGATTCCTAGGTATTTTATTCTCTTTGAAGCAATTGTGAATGGGAGTTCACTCATGATTTGGCTCTCTGTTTGTCTGTTATTGATGTATAAGAATGCTTGTGATTTTTGTACATTGATTTTGTATCCCGAGACTTTGCTGAAGTTGCTTATCAGCTTAAGGAGATTTTGGGCTGACAAATGGGGTTTTCTAGATATACAATCATGTCATCTGCAAACAGGGACAATTTGACTTCCTCTTTTCCTAATTGAATACCCTTTATTTCCTTCTTCTGCCTAATTGCCCTGGCCAGAACTTCCAACACTATGTTGAATAGGAGTGGTGAGAGAGGGCATCCCTGTCTTGTGCCAGTTTTCAAAGGGAATGCTTCCAGTTGTTGCCCATTCAGTATGATATTGGCTGTGGGTTTGTCATAGATAGCTCTTATTATTTTGAGATACGTCCCACCAATACCTAATTTATTGAGAGTTTTTAGCATGAAGGGTTGTTGAATTTTGTCAAAGGCCTTTTCTGCATCTATTGAGATAATCATGAGGTTTTTGTCTTTGGTTCTGTTTATATGCTGGTTTACATTTATTGATTTGCATATATTGAACCAGCCTTGCATCCCAGGGATGAAGCCCACTTGATCATGGTGGATAAGCTTTTTGATGTGCTGCTGGATTCGGTTTGCCAGTATTTTATTGAGGATTTTTGCATCAATGTTCATCAAGGATATTGGTCTAAAATTCTCTTTTTTTGTTGTGTCTCTGCCAGGCTTTGGTATCAGGATGATGCTGGCCTCATAAAATGAGTTAAGGAGGATTCCCTCTTTTTCTATTGATTGGAATAGTTTCAGAAGGAATGGTACCAGCTCCTCCTTCTACCTCTGGTAGAATTCAGCTGTGAACCCATCTGGTCCTGGACTTTTTTTGGTTGGTAAGCTATTGATTATTGCCACAATTTCAGCTCCTGTTATTCGTCTATTCAGAGATTCAACTTCTTCCTGGTTTAGTCTTGGGAGGGTGTATGTGTTCAGGAATTTATCCATTTCTTATAGATTTTCTAGTTTATTTGCATAGAGGTGTTTGTAATATTCTATGATGGTAGTTTGTATTTCTGTGGGATCAGTGGTGATATCCCCTTTATCATTTTTTATTGCATCTATTTGATTCTTCTCTCTTTTTTTCTTTATTAATCTTGCTAGTGGTCTATCAATTTTGTTGATCCTTTCAAAAAACCAGCTCCTGGATTCATTAATTTTCTGAAGGGTTTTTTGTGTCTCTATTTCCTTCAGTTCTGCTCTGATTTTAGTTATTTCTTGCCTTCTGCTAGCTTTTGAATGTGTTTGCTCTTGCTTTTCTAGTTCTTTTAATTGTGATGTTAGGATGTCAATTTTGGATCTTTCCTGCTTTCTCTTGTGGGCATTTAGTGCTATAAATTTCCCTCTACACACTGCTTTGAATGCATCCCAGAGATTCTGGTATGTTGTGTCTTGGTTCTCGTTGGTTTCAAAGAACATCTTTATTTCTGCCTTCATTTCGTTATGTACCCAGTAGTCATTCAGGAGCAGGTTGTTCAGTTTCCACGTAGGTGAGCGGTTTTGAGTGAGATTCTTAATCCTGAGTTCTAGCTTGATTGCACTGTGATCTGAGAGATAGTTTGTGATAATTTCTGTTCTTTTACATTTATTGAGGAGAGCTTTACTTCCAAGTATGTGGTCAATTTTGGAATAGGTGTGGTGTGGTGCTGAAAAAAATGTATATTCTGTTGATTTGGGGTGGAGAGTTCTGTAGATGTCTATTAGGTCCGCTTGGTGCAGAGCTGAGTTCAATTCCTGGGTATCCTTGTTGACTTTCTGTCTCGTTGATCTGTCTAATGTTGACAGTGGGATGTTAAAGTCTCCCATTATTAATGTGTGGGAGTCTAAGTCTCTCTGTAGGTCACTCAGGACTTGCTTTATGAATCTGGGTGCTCTTGTATTGGGTGCATATATATTTAGGATAGTTAGCTCTTCTTGTTGAATTAATACCTTTACCATTATGTAATGGCCTTCTTTGTCTCTTTTGATCTTTGTTGGTTTAAAGTCTGTTTTATCAGAGACTAGGATTGCAACCCCTGCCTTTTTTTGTTTTCCATTTGCTTGGTAGATCTTCCTCCATCCTTTTATTTTGAGCCTATGTGTGTCTCTGCACGTGAGATGGGTTTCCTGAATACAGCACACTGATGGGTCTTGAGTCTTTATCCAATTTGCCAGTCTGTGTCTTTTAATTGGACAATTTAGTCCATTTACATTTAAAGTTAATATTGTTATGTGTGAATTTGATCCTGTCATTATGATGTTAGCTGGTTATTTTGCTCGTTAGTTGATGCAGTCTCTTCCTAGTCTCGATGGTCTTTACATTTTGGTATGATTTTGCAGTGGCTGGTACTGGTTGTGCCTTTCCATGTTCAGCACTTCCTTCAGGAGCTCTTTTAGGGCAGGCCTGGTGGTGACAAAATCTCTCAGCATTTGCTTGTCTGTAAAGTATTTTATTTCTCCTTCACTTGTGAAGCTTAGTTTGGCTGGATATGAAATTCTGGGTTGAAAATTCTTTTCTTTAAGAATGTTGAATATTGGCCCCCACTCTCTTCTGGCTTGTAGGGTTTCTGCCGAGAGATCTGCTGTTAGTCTGATGGGCTTCCCTTTGATGGTAACCCGAACTTTCTCTCTGGCTGCCCTTAACATTTTTTCCTTCATTTCAACTTTGGTGAATCTGACAATGATGTGTCTTGGAGTTGCTCTTCTCGAGGAGTATCTTTGTGGCATTCTCTGTATTTCCTGAATCTGAATGTTGGCCTGCTTTGCTAGATTGGGGAAGTTCTCCTGGATAATATCCTGCAGAGTGTTTTCCAACTTGTTTCCATTCTCTCTGTCACTTTCAGGTACACCAATCAGACGTAGATTTGGTCTTTTCACATAGTCCCACATTTCTTGGAGGCTTTGCTCGTTTCTTTTTATTCTTTTTTCTCTAAACTTCCCTTCTCGCTTCATTTCATTCATTTCATCTTCCAGGGCTGATATCCTTTCTTCCATTTGATCGCATCGGCTCCTGAGGCTTCTGCATTCTTCACATAGTTCTCGAGCCTTGGTTTTCAGCTCCATCAGCTCCTTTAAGCACTTCTCTGTATTGGTTATTCTAGTTATACATTCTTCTAAATTTTTTTCAAAGTTTTCAACTTCTTTGCCTTTGGATTGAATATCCTCCCGTAGCTCGGAGTAATTTGATCGTCTGAAGCCTTCTTCTCTCAGCTCATCAAAGTCATTCTCCGTCCAGCTTTGTTCCGTTGCTGGTGAGGAACTGCGTTCCTTTGGGGGAGGAGAGGTACTCTGCTTTTTAGAGTTTCCAGTTTTTCTGCTCTGTTTTTTCCCCAACTTTGTGGTTTTATCTACTTTTGGTCTTTGATGATGGTGATGTACAGATGGGTTTTTGGTGTGGATGTCCTTTCTGTTAGTTTTCCTTCTAACAGACAGGACTCTCAGCTGCAGGTCTGTTGGAGTACCTGGCCGGCCGTGTGAGGTGTCAGTCTGCCCCTGCTGGGGGGTGCCTCCCAGTTAGGCTGCTCGGGGGTCAGGGGTCAGGGACCCACTTGAGGAGGCAGTCTGCCCGTTCTCAGATCTCCAGCTGCATGCTGGGAGAACCACTGCTCTCCTCAATGCTGTCAGACAGGGACATTTAAGTCTGCAGAGGTTACTGCTGTCTTTTTGTTTGTCTGTGGCCTGCCCCCAGAGGTGGAGCCTACAGTGGTAGGCAGGCAGGCCTCCTTGAGCTGTGGTGGGCTCCACCCAGTTCAAGCTTCCCGGCTGCTTTGTTTACCAAAGGGAGCCTGGGCAATGGTGGGCGCCCCTCCCCCAGCCTCGCTGCCAACTTGCTGTTTGATCTCAGACTGCTGTGCTAGCAATCAGCGAGACTCCGTGGGCCTAGGACCCTCTGAGCCAGGTGCAGGCTATACTGTCCTGGGGCACCGTTTCCTAAGCCCGTCGGAAAAGCACAGTATTCGGGTGGGAGTGGCCTGATTTCAGGTGCAGTCTGTCACCCCTGGAAAGGGAATTCCCTGACCCCTTCCACTTCCCGAGTGAGGCAATGCCTCACCCCTGCTTCGGCTGGCGCACGGTGCACTCACCCACTGACCTGCGCCCACTGTCTGGCACTCCCTAGTGAGATGAACACGGTACCTCAGATGGAAATGCAGAAATCACCCGTCTTCTGCGTTGTTCATGCTGGGAGCTGTAGACCGGAGCTGTTCCTATTCGGCCATCTTGGCTCCTCCCCCCTGGTCCTGGGTTTTTTGTTTGTTTGTTTGGTAGGCTATTAATTGCTGCCTCATTTTCAGAACTTGTTATTGGTCTATTCAGGGATTTGACTTCTTGATTTAGTTTGGGAGAGTGTATGTGTCCAAGAATTTATCCATTTCTTCTAGATTTTCTAGTTTATTTACTTAGAAGTATTTATAGTATTCTCTAATGGTAGTTTGTATTTCTGTGGGATCAGTGGTGATATCCCCTTTATTATTTTTTTATTGTGTCTATTTGATTCTTCTCTCTTTTCTGCTTTATTAGTCTGGCTAGTGGTCTATTTTATTAATCTTTTCAAAAAAGCAGCCACTGGATTCACTGATTTTTTTTTGAAGGTTTTTTTCTGTCTCTATCTGCTTCAGTTCTGCTCTGAACTTAGTTATTTCTTGTCTTCTGCTAGCTTTTGCATTTTTGCTACTGTTTATCTATTTCTTTTAATTATGATGTTAGGGTGTCAATTTTAGATCTTTCCCGCTTTCTCCTGTGGGCATTTAGTGCTGTAATTTTCCTTCTAAACACTGTGTTAGCTGTGTCCCAGAGATTCTGGTACGTTGTGTCTTTGTTCTTATTGGTTTCAAAGGACATTTATATCTGCCTTAATTTTGTTATTCATTCAGGAGCAGCAGTAATAATTCAGGAGCAGGTTCAGGATTAAGAAACTCACTTCAAACTGCACAACTACAGGGAGGCTATATAGTTTTATCAAGGTATATCAAATTATATGTCTGATGAATTTTATTGCCTGTAAATGATAATTCAATAAGATTGATATCACAAAAAGTAAAAATAAAATATAATAAAAAGTATACTCTTTTTAGTATACAACTAAAGTTTTAAGAAGAAATTTTTGAGGGAAAAAGATGAATTTCTAGCCTAATTGGCTTTCATACCTAAGAAAGTAACAGGAAAATATATTATTTGAGATTAAGAAAGCACACAATGCTACACATGTACAATTATTAAAAGCATACCACCCCCTCCACACAACGTGTTTTCTTGACAACATACCCTTAATGAAAGAAAAAAAGAAAGAAAACAAAATCAAATACTCATAAAAAGGAAACTACAGCATAATATCCCAATTGCTCATTCAGTACCATCTGGATTCCTTATCATCTTTCCCTCAGCAAGAATTTTTTTCTATTCTCTCATTGACGATTTGATCTTTTCTCTGCCTACCTCAAACCTCTGACCTCCTTTGTCAATTGTCTATCGATTACACTAACTTATACTACATAGAGTTACATTCTCACCCCACATAGGACCCATTGCATTTCCACACAGATTCAAAATATAGTCTTTCTTCTCTATTCCTACTTTCTCCACTACACTGTAAGGGAAAGCTTAATGCATCCTGCCAATGACCACATCTTACACTTATAACCTAGATCCCATCTCCAACTGTCTTCTGAGCCCTTCCCATCCCTCTTTTTTCCACTTCTACCTCACTTTTGTATCCTTCAAAAAAAGTATTGAAAGTGTTAATTCTCTGACTTGACTTACTCACATTGCAATCTCTTTCACCCATTCTAATCTTGTTCCCTTCTCTGCTAAATCTTGCTGTGTTCACAAGTGACCTAGTTGCTGAATCAAATCCATACTTTTTAGTCCTCATTCTTCATTAATTTTGTATTGCATATTTTAGTTGCCTATTTAGTACCTCTTATTCCTTTCTTCCTTCCTAACAGGATTCTAGTTAATCTGGGCAAATAACCCATCACCACCTAGCCAGGTGCCTTAGAAGATGTCGATCCTACACTCAGCACCATTGGAATTAGTCAATTAGCATGATACCCCTTCTATGGCACATGCAGAAATGAGCAAGTGTCCCAATTGTAGTGAACAGAACATAAGGAGATATTAGTAGGTTTAAAAATATATATATTTTTTCAAGGGATGCATACTCATATAACTCTATTTTCCACTGTCAAGAGGGGCACCAAACTTAAGAAAATTTATACTGTGGATGGCAAAGAAAAGAGCCATAAAAATTAGGCTCCTTTATATCCTTGTTGAGATGCTACATTAATAAACCCTAGCATGTTGATATCGTTTGAATGTGTGTCCCCACCCATATATCATACTGAAATGTAATCCCCAATGTTGGAGGTGGGGCTTATTGGAAGGTGACTGGAGCAACGGGATGGTTTATCATGAATGGTTTAGCATCATCCCCCTTGGTACTGTCCTTGTGATAGTGAGGGAGCTTGTGAGACCTGGTCATTTAAAAGTATGAGGCATCTCCTCCCTCACTCTCTTGCTTCTGCTCTGGCCATGTGATGTGCCTCCTTCCTTTTCACCTTCTGCCATGATTGTAAGTTTCTCGAGGCCTCCCCAGAAGCTAAGCATATGCCAGCATCATGCTTCCTGTAGAGCTTGTAAAACGGAACTATAGGCCAATTAAACTCCTTTTCTTTATAAATTACCCAGTCTCAAGTATTTCTTTATAGCAACATAAGAATGGAGGAATATATGTGTGATCCAGTGTAAGTTCTTGTTGTTTATGACAATCTTACTGCATCCAAAATCTCCTTCTCAGCAGCATTTGAGACTATCTCTGTGACAGTTCCGCAATGTTCCTCCTATCTCTTTAGCTACTTCTCCACATTCTGCTTTGTGTAATCCCACTCCTCTTTCTGACCCCAAATTTGTGTGGTCCTGAGGCCTCATCTCCCACTCTTCAACAGGACTGGTCTATTGTCGTTTGCTTAAATTGGATAAGGTTTGTCTTCCTTAAGTTCCCTACACATGCTGATATTTTGCCACAAGGTTTCTTTCACAGTCTGTCTGTCTGCATGGATTCTATTCATTTTTCGTGGCATATCTTAAATATCATTTCCTCTGAACAGCTTTTATTTTACCCCCTAGTCTATTTCAGCCCTGCTATAATTCCTCATAGTTTCCTCTGCTTTTTTAAATTAGCACTTGACACAATTTGTTTCTTAATATCTGGATAACATCAGTAACAACACTTTTTGGAATTGAAGAAAAATAAAAATTACAAAATATTACAGATAAATATAGATATAAATATTGGACAGCATAATGCTAAATAAAATATATATAGCATATATATATAATAAACATCATCTATATAGTCTTATATTGAAGAATAAAGAGGTGGTTCAATATCATGAAGTTAATAATATCCATAGAGTGTGAAGAAATATAATATTCCTTGAATCTAATTAGACATATATGAATTCAGTAACATTTCTCATCAAAGAAAAGTAAATCCTATTCATGTAGTCTTTCTAAATTAATTTTTAGGTTTAATGCAATTCTTACTAACATGTCAACTATGTTTTAAAAATGTTTTTAAAGGAAATGTCTGTAATTTTTTTCCTAAAAATGTTATTTGTAAATAATGTTCCTGAAATAATTGTCCAAAATGATGTTCTAAAGTATGTCTAATAGAGCACATAATCTAGAATGTCCAGAACAATTTTGAAAATAAAGTACAATTAAGTAATTTTCAGTCATTATTAAAAGGCATTATAAAATTAAGATCATTAAAATTAGTAAGCAAGGAGACTAGATAATTGACAGACAGATCAACAGAACTGTTTGAAGACTCAAGAAGTAGACAAAAGGTATTTATATGTATAGAAATATATATCTATTCATATATACACACACATATATCAACATATGCATATCATCTTAGAAAAATTATTTTGTAAAAATCATGTAGCAATTTTTTAAGTGAATGTTGTATCATAAAGTAAAATATATATTAAGGAGATTCAATATCTTATTGTAACATAAAAATGAATATTATTAATATAAAATAAATTACAGTTGACTGTTTTAGAAATAATGTAATATTACCAAAGGTTGAAATTAAAAATGAATTCATTGAGAATACTACAATTATATTGAAAGAGAACACCATGAAGTAAAGTAAAACAAATGGCAAAGAGAGAAAATATTTAAAACATGTATGTAAAAGACATAACATAGTAAAATGTTATTTCAAACTAGGAACAAAAAGACAACATTCATGCACCAGCCTAGTTTTCTCCTACATTCCCAGTTGTGTGTTCTCAATCCTCTCAGCTAGCCTTCTATTCACTCTACATTGATAATTAAAGAGATGTATGACATCATAATGTTAAAAGCACAAATTCTCAGGTCCAACAGACCTGAATTCCACTTGTACTGCCATTCTTTATAGCTTTCTGAATTTGGGTAGACTACTTGGCATCAATGATCCCACATTTGTAATGTAGGTAAGAAGCACATATTTTATAGGATTTTTGTGAAGAATGGAAGATCTATTCTTGAGTAAAGCACTGTGAGTTTTATTCTAGTTCCTAGTACATAGTAAGAGCAATATTTTAGTACACATGTAAATAAAAAAATTAAAACAGAGCACTAGTATAAAAAATGGAAATCATATGTTTTAAATTTTCACAGGATTATTGAACATTAGCTAAATTTGGTAAGACATAATGGAAGCATAAAACCCAACAAGAAAGAAACAAATAAGCCAAAATTAATACCAAATAGATCTGATAAGATGATAAACGTAAATGTGTTAAACTTTCCAATACAAAATTATCAGAGAGTATATGAAATCATTAACATGGCTACTTGTTGTCTACAGGGATAACATGAAAGATGTGCCCTGTGTATTGTTTATTATCAAAATTAGAATTTAAAAATATGTATATGTGAAAGGAGTTCTTTTGGAAATGAATGAAGTGCCAAGTGGAACCACTCTAATTTTCAGTCATGATGGTAGATGGTTTAAAATTATGGACATTGGGCCAGGTGCAGGGGCTCAGGCCTGTTAATTCCAGCACTTTGGGAGGCCGAGGTGGGCAGATCACGAAGTCAGGAGATCGAGACCATCCTGGCTAACATGGTGAAACTCCGTTTCTACTAAAAATACAAAAAATTAGCCAGGCATGGTTGCGGGCACCTGTAGTCCCAGCTACTCGGGAGGCTGAGGCAGGAGAATGGTGTGAACCTGGGAGGCGGAGCTTGCAGTGAGACAAGATCGCACCATTGCACTCCAGCCTGGGAGACAGAGCGACACTCCATCTCAAAAAAAAAAAAAAAAAAAAAAAAAAGGACATGAAATTGCCAGATCAATTTGACAATGCCAAAAATTAACAAAAATTATATTGCCTTATTTATTGCATATACTGTTTTCCTTGTTTTCCTTTTGATGAACAAAGCTGCTGGATGACTCATTGATATGGTTTGGCTCTGTGTCCCCACTCAAATCTCACCTTGAATTGTAATCCCCATAATCCTCACGTGTCAAGGGCGGGATCAGATGGAGGTAGTTGAATCATGGGGGTGGATTCCCTCATGCTATTTTTGTGATAATAAGTTTGTCTCATAAGATCTGATGGTGTTATAAGCGCCTTGCATCACCTGCTTGCACTCATTCTTTCTCCTGCTGCTCTGTGAAGATGTGCCTTCTGCCATGTTTGTAAGTTTCCTGAGGCCTCCCCAGCCATGCAGAACTGTGAGTCAATTAAGTCCCTTTTCTTTATAAATCTTGGGTATTTCTTCATAGCAGTGTGATAATAGACTAATTCACTCACTATATGGCGAGTCCTAGTAAATTTGTTCTTGACAATTTTCACTTATTTTCAGAAGTTAAATTTTCAAGAGGTTATGTTTGCCAGGTGAAATGATAAAGGGTTTCCTTCACATTAAAGAAGTTTGAATTAAAAATATGCAAGTGTAGTAACCTAACTGGTTCCTATATCGTTTTGGCCTCCACATAATGAGATTGAACAAGCTATCCCAGTGCTGCAGCAAAGGTTAAAGAACTCAGAGGCAACTATATGAGGGACAAAAAAACTTTTCATTAGAAGAGAGTTATAGTTAGATCAAAAAGACTTTGGAAATTCCCTGGGGAAAATGCCTTAATTAGCAAGGTCACACACTCTGGAGTATATTTATTTATTTTATTTTAGTTATTTTATTGTTTTAATAGCAACCCATACTGGAGACTTTTCTAGACATCCTATTCTCTCTATACTTTCTTTTATTCAATAGCCTCTTCAAATTTTTATGTGATCTTTTAAATTGATGTGATTTGTCACTGCTCCCTTTTCTTTCTAATACCTTTTTCTCCCAATTCTGTATTTATTCGCTCATTCTTTCAAAAACTTATAATGGAGTCAAGACCCCTTATTGTGTCTCTTCTCTGGAAATACACTTTTCTCTAACTGAGTAGAAAAGCTACAAAAAACAACATTTTTGTTTCAAGGTTGTTTTTTTTTTTTCTAATTTCTATATAATTTTCTCTAGCCATATAATATTTGTTCTTAATTGTTCAAATAGTTTTATACAGTCCACCTATAGGAACTTTGAATATATTTTAAAATAAATTTTGATTTTCAAGTAAATTATTATTTTCATACTGTCGACTATAGAAACTTGCTTTATTTCTCTTTTGGGACCCTCACTTTTGGGCAGGTTTACTGAATAAATTAATAACCTAATCTTTGTCATATAAAGTATTCAGTATGTACTAGAGTAAAATAAATCTCTATAGCTTTAAAACTTCAGTATTTTCTTCTCCATGAAACTTTCAATATGCAAAACTATCTAGACTAAATGTGAAATCATATTTTCCCCCAATACATGCTCTTTTTTTCATATAAAGGTGGAAAGTCAACATAAAAAGTGTATTAATTCCTCTTTCTTTAAATGCTTTTAGTAAATAGTTCTCTGTCCAAAAATGAGAAAATGTGGAATATTCTAACCCCAGACTAAATCACTCACCAGTTGAGAGTATCTGTTTCTAAATTATTTTAATCATGTTGAAACTGCAAATAAAAATATGTGTGGTATTTTAAAGAATCACAAGCACTTTGAGATTTATGAAATGAGGGCACTTTGGCCATTTTTCCATTCAGCTGTTGCAACCATGAGAGTTATTGATGGATTAACGGTATGTGTAAGTGGCAGCGATATAAGTAGGTGGAAAGTTTCAGAAGTCTGGAATGTGTAAGTTTTATGTCAAGTGACTTTGAAATGTCGAATTCTTGCAGTTCACTTACAGCAACATGAAATAGCTATTCACTTAGGTTCCAATTTTAGCCTCTGTAATTGGTTCAATGAAAAACAATAACACACCAAAATTCTATTGGACAATTTTTCTATAGCAACAAGGCTTGCTTTTATTACCTGTGCATTTTGGTTTAGTTTTTAACAGAGTCAGGTAATTCCCAAAGAGGTTTGTATTTTTCCATTGAATTTTTTAAAGTAATGAGTTTTCAGCATATAATTGAAAGATAGAATAGAAGGTTAATTTTGCAGTGGAAGTTTCAGGAACCAATAGACCACATTTGTAATGCATTCCAGCAGACAGGGACTTGCCACATTTGTTTGATAGGATCCAAGTGATTACTTCCATCAGTGGTTAATTAGCAGGGGATAAAATTTCAGTATGTTCTGAAATGTAAACTGCTACTTAAATGTTTCACCCATTTTACATCTAATATTCAAAATCATGGCAGCTGATCAGTGAGGTAGGAATTGGGCCCTCATTGTTCCCTGCCACTCACTATGCTGTGTGGGACTACCTGATAGGAGAAAACAGGTGGCTTTTTGGTCTTTAGTTGCCCAAGCAGATAAAATTACTTAAAAATATTATATTGTTAAAAGGTCCATATAAAAAAGAAATTTATAAGTATTCTAAAAATGGCAAAATCTCCTTGCAATAAAATATGTGTAAGTCACAGCACACAGTATAGCATCTTTGACACACATTGCTTAGAGCTTCATGTAGGAAACTTGAGCAAGTTAATATGTAGCAGAGTGCTGCCTGAGAGCGTTCTGTGTGAATGACCACATGTTGAAGTACCTACCAAATCACCATGCCATGTTGAAGCAGCCCTCAAATCACTATGCCATTGCTTCTCTGAACTATGGTTCTACTAATAAAAGAAAGTTTCCTTTGACAACTTTAGAAAAAGAATATATTGCCTCAATAAATCTTATTCTTATTTGGGAAAGCATGGTGGATGTGCTCTAGGATAATACCCATGATCCTCACTTCTTGGTGTTCAAGTGCTTGTGTAGTTCCCTCATCCTAAATCTGGACATGGCCTATGGCTTGTCTCTAACCTACAGAACATGGCAAAGGTGAGGTTATGTAGGTAATTAGGCATACATAATTATGCACGTAATATTGTAGTGCTTGCCTTCCTGGAGTCTCTCTCTTTTGCTGAATGTGACGAAGCAAGTGGACTTTTTGGGAAACTTCATGTGGCAAGCAGCTGTGAGCACCTCTAAAAATTAGAACAGTATTTGACTGATAGCCCCGAAGAACCTGGAGCCCTCTGTCTTACACATGCAAGAAACGGAATTCTTATAACAATTTGAGTAAACTTGAAAGTGGATCCTTCTCCTAGTTAAGCCTCAGAAGAGACCATATTCCCAGCCAATGTACAGCTATAGCATTGTAGAGGGCACAGCTAAGCTGTGCCAGGACACCTGACTCATAGAAACTGTAAGATCATGAACACCTCATGTTGTTTTAAGCCATTAAATTTGTGTCGATATTGCCACACAGTAATTAATACACGAAGACACAGCTTATACCTGGATATTTACTCTTTGGCACTTATGCCAACACAAAACCCAGAATAGACACATAGGAGAATCTCAATAGAAGATTTTTTTTAATTTAGTATCATATGGTTTCAACCAACATCACAATGAAATCTATTGGTTTTTAGAAGTCTTCATTTAGAGACTATTTTACTGATCCATTTCTCTAAGTAAAAGGTATAAGGTCACAACATACGTAATAGCCAATGGGCCAAATTTGATATGCAGACATGCTGTGTGTGTGGACTACATGTTTTTTTTTTTTAAATTGATATGTTTAGCCATAAGAAAACAACTTTGCTGTGTTCATGTAAAGTCTAAATATCTGGAATATAATGAAACATCTGGCAACACTGTGTTTATATTCTTTTTCGAAACAAGCAACAGAAGCTGAGAAGTAGCTACTCTCTTAAACCAAGATGCCTATTGTCCAATTCAGGTGAGTCCAAACCACTTCCTGTTGTTTTCCACACTGAGGCCAAATATCAGTAGTCATTTGTTATTCTCCAGCCATTCATTTAATTTAACTATTGGCCCATTTAACAAATTTACATAATTCTTTTACCCCATTCTAATATTTCTAAGTATTAAACTTAAATTATATCACCAACAGGTATCACATATGGACTGTATTTATTTATAGTTATTTCTCTTGGAAATCACTACTGAGATAAATTATCTTTGACTTTCATTAAAATAACCATCTTCAAGGGACCCAGGGGCTGATTGTAAGTCAAAAGTGTATCCAGAATTGTGTGGGATGCTGCCAATTTACTACAATCTAGCATCCCCTTTTATTCATTGATGTGTCCTGGTTCAGATGTTGAATTATTCAGTCAATTGGTTGTGTATTGCCAAAGACAGATCTTGTATAAAATGACCCAAATTCCCCAGTGTCACACAAATAAGTTGGTAAGATTCAGTTGATTCTGAATCTGGATCATCTGGGCAAGATGATATTTCTTAGGCTAGGTCACACATCTGTGGTCAGTAAGAGACTGGCTATGAGGCTCATCTGATGTTGCTTGAACTCAATCAGATGCCCAGGGGCTGGAGGACTACTGGCTGATGTAGGATGGCTTTGGTTGGGATCACCGGAGTGACTCAGTTCTATTCTCTCTGGGCTAACCCAGGAATATTCTCCTGGTTTTGGCAGAGAAGCAAGACTGAGCAAGTTCAATCACACAGTTCCTCTTCAAGTTCCTGCTTTGTCACATCTGCTAGTATCTCATTGGCCAAAATAAACCTCATGGTAGAGTTCACGGTGAGAACTGGAGATCAGTAAAAGTTATTTTGCAAGAGATATGGTTACAGAGTAGTTGCAGAATTGGGGCTCTTAATACAATCAATCTGTCACAGATGTTACCCTATGTTTATCAGCTTTTTCAATATTGGAACAGTAATTTTAATTAAAATATTCACATGGAGACCACATGTCTAGATAATTTCATGAAATATTCTGGTTTTACAAAATGTTAGAACTATATAAAGTCAATGGAATAGATTAATCCAGAATGGTTGAAATAAAAATATCACATAGAATTTACTATGCCTTAACTAAATTTACATGTTACGCAGTTTGTTTCCAATGATAATTTCAAATCCAGATTCACTACTTATTAGCTAAAATTTATTAATTCAAAATGATTAAGGAATTTGCCTCTGTCAAGATTTTATACTGATCTACTTTTGTGTTATCTATTTACTTCTCATATTATGTACTGTACCAGGAATAACAATTGTATGTGTATGGTGTGTGTATTTGTTTGTGTTTTGTGTCACAAACCTTTTAAAACATGTGTAAAACTCTAAAGTCTCATTTAAAACTGCAAAAACAAAGAATAATTTAAAAAGGTCTAATTAACACAAGTTTCCTAAGCTGCTTCAAAATAAAGGATTTCAAATTCAGAAGATTCTACATATCATATCCAGCCCTTGACAGTCCATACAACGCATATTATTATATTTAAAACACCAAGAAGTCTCATAAAAGAAATAAAACTTAAATTTTGTTAAAATTACTATTTTACTACTTTATTTGCCTAAATAATCACTTTTATCATGAACTTATATATAGCCTGAAAATTTTGTATTTTGTAGTAAGATATGTGGTCAAAAATGTTAACTTCATGGACTCTTTAGAAATTGCATTGACACGTGTGGTTCTCTCCAGTTCCCTGCTAAATACCTATGTATGGTTTCTGTATTCTATAGTTTAATATTTATATGGCCCTAAAATTTAGTGGCTCTCAAAATCTCATGCAGATTCATGCATTCTATTGCTCTCTCTCTCTTTCTATGTTTTCCCATTGTATCTGATTTCCAACTCAAAAATATTCTGTACTTTTTTCTTAATGTCTTTTATTTTTATTACTTTTATCATTTCTGCTGTTTGATTTAGCTGCTGTATTCATGGCAAATTATGATTATAGATAGAAATGTTGACATTTTTATTTTGCTAATTAAAAGATTAATTTATGTTCTGCTGATAATTGGCCATCTCATCTAAGCACAAAGACTGAATTGTTTTTGGTGGCATTAAGCATTGGTTTCTTATATAAATGCCAGTTCTACAGTGGAAATATAAGCACCCTGATAAAGCACTGTATAATTGCTACTTTTCCCCTCTATCATAATTTGGACTCCAGATAATCAACAAATAATTTTTTTCTCAAATCCTCATTTTACAGAAGAGGAAACTGAGGCTTACGTGGGTGAAGCAATCTGCCTAAGATAACGCAATGAATAAATGACAGCTTAGATTGAAACCCAATTAATTCCAATTAACTAAATAAATAGGTGAGATTGTGAATAAAACATGACATTGTCAATATGGTGAGAGAGGTCAACCATAAAGTGTAGGAATGGAGAGTAGAGTGAAAAAATATTCAAAGAGAGTAGTGTAAGTTTGAGGATTCAAGTTAGAAAATATATCTACTGTTAACAGATGCATCATTATTCTTAAAAAATTGAAGTTAATAAAGTAATTTATGTAGCAATGTTAAATATACACTTGCAAGGCTAAAATGATATAAATGGTTTCATTATGAAATCAAGAGCTTTGTATTTCAAGATCAGAATCGATACAACTCAAATACATCAATGCTATGTATATAATTAGACATTTATTAAAAGCAAGACACTGTCACAGATACGGTAAGGTATACAATTTTTAAGACATGATCATTGGTTTCAAAAGGTGTATCACTAGAGAGGGAAAGAAAATATATGTTCTTTGAAAATTAAAATAAATAGTTGGCAACACCTTTCTCTAGGCAGAGAATGTGCTTAATTTTACATTTATGTTTTTAATCTTCAAATATGTGCACACAATTCTGTTGATTGACACGTGACAAAAGCTGCTTTGCTGATGTTGTAATAATATTCATGTAATTGTGAAGAAAGGGGTTGTGCCAATCCTCTTGCAGCACCAGGGCTTAGGGCAACAAAAATACTTATTCACTTTGTAGTGGAGAAAGCAAACAGATACCATCTTTCTAATGGTTGAAAGTTAATATTACCAAAGATAGGAAAAATAGACATTGTATTAGTCTTTTCTCACACTGCTAATGAAGACATACTCACAACTGGGTAATCTATTAAGGAAAGAGGTTTAACTGACTCACAGTTCCACATGGCTGGGGAGGCCTTACAATCATGGCAGAAGGTGAATAAGAAGTAAAGTCATGCCTTAGATGGCCACAGGCAAGACAGCGTGTGCAGGGGAACTCCTGTTTATAAAACCATCACATCTCGTGAAACTTATTCACTATCATAAGAACAGAACTGGAAAGATCTGCCTGCATGATTCAATTATGTTCCACAGGGTCCCTCCCACAAGTGGGAATTATGGGAGTTATAGTTGAAGATGCAATTTGGGTGTGGACAGAGTCAAACCATATCATTTCACCCCAGCCCCTCCCAAATTTAATATCCTCACGTTTCAAAACCAATTATTCTTTCCCAGCAGTCTCCCAAAGTCTTAACTCATTTCAGCATTAACTCAAAAGACCACAGTCCAAAGTCTCATCTGAGACAAGTCAAGTCCCTTCCACCTAAGAGCCTGTAAAATCAAAAGCAAGTTAGTTACTTCCTAGATAAAACAGGGGTACAGGCATTGGGTAAATCTACCCATTCTAAATAGGATAAATTTGTCAAAATGAAGGGGCTATGGGCCCCATGCAAGTCTGAAATCCAGTAGGAGAGTCAAATCTTAAAGCTCCAAAATGATTTCCTTTGACTCCATGTCTCAATCTAGGTCACACTAATGCAAGAGGTAGGTTACCGTGGTCTTGGGCAGCTCTGCCCCTGTGGCTTTGCAGGATACAGCTCCCCTCCTGGCTGCTTTCATGGGCTAATGTTGAGTGTCTGTGGCTTTTCTAGGTGCACAGTGCAAGCTGTCAGTGGATCTACCATTCTGACGTCTGGAGGACAGAGCCCCTATTTTCACAGCTCTGCTAGACAATGCCCTAGTGGTGACTCTGTGTGGGGTCTCCAACCCCAAGTTTCCCGTCTGTACTGCCCTAGCAGAGGTTCTCCATGAGGGCTCTGCCTCTGCAGCAAACTTTTACCTGGACATCCAGGCTTTTCCACAGATCCTCTGAAATCTAGGCAGAGGTTCCCAAAGCTTAATTCTTGACTTCTGTGCACCCAGAGGCTGAACACCACAAGGAAGCTGCCAAGGCTTGGGGCTTGCACCCTCTGAAGCTACAGCCCAAGCTGTACATTGGCCCAGTTTTGCCACAGCTGGGATGCAGGGCACTGAGTCCTGAGACTGCACAAAGCTGCAAGGCCCTGGGCCTGGCCCATACAACCATTTTTTCTTTTTAGGTCTCCAGGCCTGTGATTGGAGGGGCTGCCATGAAGACCTCTGATATGCCCTGGAGACATTTTCCCCATTATCTTG
This sequence comes from Pongo pygmaeus, assembly GCF_028885625.2. NCBI lineage: Eukaryota > Metazoa > Chordata > Mammalia > Primates > Hominidae > Pongo > Pongo pygmaeus. The sequence continues at coordinate 18,429,991 of NC_072376.2, forward strand.
GCTATTAACATTTGACTCCTCATTACTTATGCAAATTTTGGTAGCCTGTTTGAATTTCTCCTCAGAAAATAGGTTTTCCTTTTCTAGTTTTAACAGCACCCAAGTCACATCTTGAATGCTTTGCTGCTGAGAAATTTCTTCTGCCAGATACACTAAATCATCTCTCTTAAGTTCAAAGTTTCACAGATCTCTAAGGCAGGTGCAGAATGCTCCCAGTCTCTTTGCTAAAACATAGCAAGACTCACCTTTATTCTAATTTCCAACAAGTTCCTCATCTAAAACTGAGATGAGCAGCATTTTGTCCAATCCGTTCAACAACCGTCTAGGAAGTTTCAAACTTTCCCACATTTTTCTATCTTCTAGCCCTCGAAACTATTCCAACCTCTGCCTGTTACTCAGTTCCAAACTCACTTCCACATTTTTGGGTGTCATTATGGCAGTGCTCTATTCCTGGTACCAATTTACTGTATTCATTTGTTCTCATGCAGCTAATAAAGACATACCCAAGACTGGGTAATTTATGAAGGAAAGAGGTTTAATTGACTCACAGTTCCACCTGGCTAGGGAGGCCTCACAATTATGACAGAAGGTGAATGAGAAGCAAAAACACTTCTTACATGGCAGCAGGCAAGAGAGCCTGTGCAGAGGAACTGCTCTTTATAAGACCATCAGATCTTGTGAGAATTATTCATTATCATGAGAACAGCACGGGAAACACCCGCCCCCATGATTCAGTTACCTCCCACATGGGAATTATGGGAGCTACAATTCAAGATGATATTTTGGTGGGGACACAGCCAAGCCATATCAGACATCATGTGCCTCCTAATATAATGCTGAGAAGAATGGGACATCACTTCTATGTTCTGTTGTTGTTCTGTGTTCTATGTTGTTTCTGCCAAAAATGGCTAATCTGAATCCATTTAAGGTAAAATAGTTGAAAGACCTACTTGGGAGGGAATTATACAAAATAACTAGCCTGTTTTCATTAAAAAAAATCAAGCTGAAGGAAGGAGGAACTAATCTAAATTCAAGGGAGTGAAAGAGGCATGATCACTAAATGAGCTGTGATCCTGGATAGACTTTTGACCAGGAGGTAAAACGGTAAAAAGGAGGAAGTTTTGTTTATTTGCATATATATATATATAGATGGCATTATTTGAACAAGGACAAAATGTTAATGGGATCTATGATTTATAAGGTGACTGGCATTGTGTCAATGATAATTTCTAAATTTAATGAGGATACTGTGTTTACATAGGATGGTATACTTGATCTTAGAAAATGGAAACTGGAGTTATTAGTAGAATGAACACCATGTCAGTGACTTACTCTCAAACGCACATGCACAAACACACATATACAGAACTGTAAGTCAATAGTGATAAATGGTGGCAACTTTCTGCGTGTTGAACCTATTTCAAAATAAAAATTAAAAAGTAAAGAAATAATGATTATACACATAAACTCATGAGGTATTTTATCTTTCTAACTACATACTTGTTATAAGACTACATAATATATAGTACATATTTTAATTAAAACATTTTTCCTTTAACACTTCCCACCAAAATGCCTAGAAAAAAATGATTAACCCAATAGCAGTAAGGATTCCTGGTGCCCAGACTGTGCTATCGAAATATAATTTTTTTCTATTTTTTTTTTTCAGATAGAGTCTTGCTCTGTCGCCACGATGTAGTGCAGTGGCATGATCTTGGCTCACTGCAACCTCCAACTCCCTGGTTCAAGTGATTCTTCTGCCTCTGCCTCCTGAGTAGCTGGGATTACAGGCACATGCCACCATGCCCCACTAATTTTTGTATTTTTAGTAGAGATGGGGTCTTACCATGTTGGCCAGGATGGTCTTGATCTCCTGACCTCATGATCCACCCACCGTGGCCTCTCAAAGTACTGGGATTACAGGTGTGAACCACCACGCCAGCCTAAATTATCATTTCTTATTAAAATACTTCATATTTCTTAGCAAAAAGACTGATTTGAAATCTGGATCAGAAAATGTACAGTTTAAGCCTGAAATGTCTCATTATACCAGAGAGTTTATAAGACAATCAAGGAATGCCTGTATCACATCAAAAGAGTCAGCTTAGAGAGGAGTCCCACTAGTAAAAATTGGGACAATTTAAACATTAAAAACAACAATATTTGCACCAGATTGAAACTCATCAAATGTTTTTAATTCATGAATTAATAGTAATATAATAGTCACTTTTAGAAAATAATTTTAAAAGGCAATTTTTTATATTAAACACTAGAAAATCAAAGGCAAGTTATACAGGCAAATTCAATGAAACAGAGTTGTTTGTTAGAAAAGATCAGTGACATTGACAAACCTCTATCAAGAATCGACAAAGAAAATGTTACTGAAGACACAAATTACAAATGTCAAAAATTAAACAGAGGATATCACTAAAGAAACCTGCAGATACCAAAAGGATAGTAAAGAAATGCTTTGAACAACTCTAGACACACAAATTTGATAACGGATGAAATGGACCAATTTCTTGAAAAACTCAAGCCACTCCACTTCATCCAATATAAGATAGATAACTTGAGTAATGCTATAACTGAAAAAAAATTCCTTTTCAGAAACCTCTTTCTCTTGTTTAAAATAATATTCCATGTCCATATGGTTTCACTGTATAATTCTATCAGACGTTCAATGAATGAATACCAATTCTCTTTCAGAAAATAAAAGGGAACACTTTACATTTAATATATAAAGCTGGTATTACCCTGATAGCAAATCCAGACAAAGACAATATTATCAAAAGAAGACTACACCAATATCCCTCTCTAATATAGATGCAAAAATCTTTAACAAATTAACATTACAGAATTCAGCAATCTTTTAAAAGAATTACATAGCAAGATCAAGTGGAGTTTACTGGAGGAATTTAAAGCTGGTTTAATATTTCAAAAATCAATCAATATATCGAATTATATTTACAGTGTAAACAAGAAGAATCAGATAACTATATCAATCCATACAGAAAAATCATTTGACAAAATTCAACATTTGTTCTTGTGAAAAACTTTCAGGAAAATAGAAATAGAAGAGGACCCTTCAACTTGATAAAGAACATGCACAAAAACCTGCAGCTAATTTACACTTAATTGTAAAAGGCTGAATGCTTCTCCCATAAGACTGAGCCCAAGGAAGAATGCCTTCTTTCAACATTTTTACCCATCATAATGCTAGAAGTTTTAGCCAGAGCAACATGGCAAGAAGGAGGTCTACAGATCAGAAAGCAAGAAATGCAACTGGCCCTGTTTGCAGATGACATGATTCTTGATTCTCTACATAGAAAAATCTTTACATATCTATAAAAATAAAACAAAAATTATTAGAAGTAACATATGAGTTTGACAAAGCCACAGACTACAAGATAAACATCTAAAATTAATTATATTTATATATATTAGAAATAAACTTGTGGACACCCAAATTAAATATATATTTTTAAAATTCTCTACACTACAATTTCGTTTTTAAATTCTCTGAACTACAATTCCTCAAAAATACAATATTTAGATATAAATCTACCAAAATGTGTATAGTACTTGTATGCTAGCAACTGCAATATACTGATGAAAAAAATTTAAAAATCCAAATAGATAGAAAGATGCATTGTGTTCATGAATTAGAAGATTCAATGTAGTAGAAATTTCAGTTCTAGATATAGATATGGTTGTTCTAAAATTAATATGAAAAGATAAAGGAACTAGAATAGTTAAACCAATTTTGTGAAAGAAAAATAAAGTAATAAAGAATCAGTCCATCTGATTTTAAACTTATATACCTATGTATCAAAACTGTAATTACTAAAAGGATGGACACATAGAGTAATGGAGCAAAATTAAGAACTCAGTAATATATACCCATACAAATATGCCTAACTGAAATTTGACAAAGGTAAAAAAACAATTCAATGGAAGAATTATCCTTTTTATAAATGATCCTGGGACTAGTGGGAATTTATAAGCCAAAAAAAGAAAAAGAGAAATCTTGACCTAATTTAAAATTGTACTCAACGCAAATCATGGACTTAAATGTGATATGTAAAATTACAAATCTTTAAACAAAAAACATAGGGGAAAATCCTCAGGATCTACGGTTAGGCAAACATTTCTTAGCCCATGACCCATAAGAAAATTCCTATATTAGAACAAATCAACATTAAAAACTTGCTTTGTGTAAGGCTCTTTTAAGGGGATGAAAAGAGGGCTACACTCTGGGAGAAAATATTTGTAAAGCATATATACAAAATATGATGAATATCTAGAATATATAAGGAATTCTTAAAACTTGAATAATGAAGTAAAAATTCAATTAGAAAAGAGGTGAAAGCAAAGAAAAGAGACTTCACTGATGATTATACATAGCTGGAAAATAAGCAAATATGTTCAACATCATCGGTTATGAGGAGAATGCAAATGAAAACCAAAATGAAGTATCACTACGTTACTATTAAAATAACTGGAATAAAAAAGAAATAATGAAATAGCCAAATGTTGGGAAGGATGTAGAGAAACTGTATCATTATTATATTGCTGGTGGAAATATAAAATGGCTCAGACATTCTGAAAAGTGGTTTGGTAGTTTCTTTAAAAATTAGCAGGTGACTACAATATGATCCAATAACTGCACTCCTGGGCATTGATTCCATAGAAATAAAAATTTAATTTCCCACAAAAACGTGTGCACATATGTTCATAGCAGCTTTATTTGTAATAGCTCAAGCTGGAAAATAACACAGGTGTCCTTCAATGAAATTATTAAACAATATCCATACCATAGAATACTACTCAGCAATAAAAGAGGAACAAATTATTCATTCACACAACAAATGGGATGAATTGTCAGAGAATTATGTTGATTCAAAATAGCCAATACAAAAAGATTACTTACTTTATCATTCAATTTATACAATATTTTATAAATAAAAAAATTATACAACCTACTTAGTGGTTGCCAGAAGTTAAAGATGGGGAGGCCTTGGGGCAGGGGTGGGAGTAAGAGGAAAATTGATGTGGTTTTAAAAGGGCAATATGGGGGATTCTTGAGGTGATGGAAATGTTCTGTGTCTTTATTGTATAAAGGTCAGGATTATGATTGCGGTATTATAGTTTTGCAAGACGTTACCATTGAGGGAAACTTGATAAGGGGTGCACTGCATCTCTCTATTATTTCTTACAACTGCATGTGAGTCTATCATTATCATAAAAATAGTTTAATTTAAAAAAAAGAACAGTCAGACAACAAAGGATTTTTAGAGCAGTGAAGCTACTCTTTATGATGCCGTAATGCTGGATATTTGTCATTTTTCGTTTGTCCAAACCCAGAGAATGTACAACAGCAAGAGTGATCCCTCATGTGAACTTTGGACTTTGGGTGACAACAATGTGTCAGTGTAGGTTTATCAATTGTAAGGAATGTACCAATCTGGTGAAGGATGTTGATAATGAAGGAGGCTATGCACGGGTTCAAAGAATTATGTGCGAAACCCCTGTACCTTCTCTCAATTTTCTCGTGAATTTAAAACTGGACTAAAAAATATAAAGTCCATTAAAAATGTCCAACTACTAAATGAAAAACAAAATTAGAAATTCATAATTATTCAACTTTCAATGAATGAACAGATATTGTAATTAACATCAACAGCTGCAAAAAGGACAAAAAAAGAGAGACAACAGATACGATATGCCCCCTATACCCTTGACAATCACCATTTATAGTCACACCAAAGGGAGCAACTCCAAGTTTAATTAACCCTTGGATTCAGACTGGATTATATGAAGATACATGGATATTAGGGGAAATCTGACCAAAAGCGAATTAAGTAAAATCTTTAAAATAAAGATACATTGCAAATTTTAAATTTTGAATGTATTTATGTTGTGTATATATGTTCCATAAGACTAATGGATTAATTTAACTTTATACGGTGACTCATTTAACAAATTATTGAAATACAAATTTGAAGTTATTAAGTTAGAAATAAAAAAAAGAAAGGTACTTTTGTTGGTTCTCAAACAGACAACATTTGCTGAGATTTCAGTGTGCCCTCAGTAGAGTACTAGGCATGGTGTGGAATGCAGAGAAGTTTAGACCACAGTTCCTGCCCATAAGGATATTACAATCTAGTTGAGAAGACAAGAACATCATTCAAAAGACAGAGTTGATTAATACAAAACAGGAACATATTCAACAATACATTTTATTGTATTGATAGAAAACAATAGGAATTCACAAAACAACTCCTCATCAAGCACTGGTATTCCTGATCTTGACAAGGAAGCTTTTGAGAAGATGAATACATTAAATAAGGCCTTGAGAGACTGATAGAAGTTCTCTGAAAACAGATAGAAAAGAAAAGTCAAGATGAGGTATATGAAGAAAGCAAAGAAAACAGAGATTGGCAGGATGAGTGTAGTTTTTGGAGAGGAAACGAGAAGAGGCAAAACAGTTAAGCAAAAGATTGATTAAGGAGGAATGAAAAGCCAGACAGGAAGAGTGAGGAAGGGGAGATTCTTTGATCAAGGAAGTTACTAGATAAATCTGGCTTTGGATAAGTGATAGAGAGATTAGACCTAGAAAAACAATTAGGAAATGATCAAAAATAAGTCATGAGGTAGGGAGCTGAGCTAAGCTATAATAAGACATTGGTGAAAATGGAAAGAAGTTATTCAAATAGAGGAGTTATTTGAAGGAAAGCCAAGAATTTTCAGTGTAATATATCTTCAGAAAAATGTATACATCAAACATTAGCCACAGTTGGGACTACAAAATAACAACACAAAACAGATAACTGGTGGGGAGGAGCCAAGATGGCAGAATAGGAACAGCTCCGGTCTACAGCTCCCAACGTGAGCAACGCAGAAGACGGGTGATTTCTGCATTTCCATCTGAGGTATCGGGTTCATCTCACTAGGGAGTGCCAGACAGTGGGCGCAGGTCAGTGGGTGCGCGCACCGTGCGAGAGCCGAAGAAGGGCGAGGCATTGCCTCACTCAGGAAGTGCAAGGGGTCAGAGAGTTCCCTTTCCTAGTCAAAGAAAGGGGTGACAGATGGCACTTACAAAATCGGGTCACTCCCACCCGAATACTGTGCCTTTCTGACGGGCTTAAAAAATGGCGCACCAGGAGATTATATCCTGCACCTGGCTCAGAGGGTCCTAAGGCTGATTGCTAGCACAGCAGTCTGAGATCAAACTGCAAGGCGGCAGCAAGGCTGGGGGAGGGGCAGCCGCCATTGCCCAGGCTTGCTTAGGTAAACAAAGCAGCTGGGAAGCTCGAACTGGGTGGAGCCCACCACAGCTCAAGGAGGCCTGCCTGCCTCTGTAGGCTCCACCTCTGCGGGCAGGGCACAGACAAACAAAAAGACAGCAGTAACCTCTGCAGACTTAAATGTCCCTGTCTGACAGCTTTGAAGAGAGCAGTGGTTCTCCCAGCACGCAGCTGGAGATCTGAGAACGGGCAGACTGCCTCCTCAAGTGGGTCCCTGACCCCTGACCCCCGAGCAGCCTAACTGGGAGGCACCCCCCAGCAGGGACAGACTGATACCTCACACGGCCGGGTACTCCAACAGACCTGCATCTGAGGGTCCTGTCTGTTAGAAGGAAAACTAACAAACAGAAAGGACATCCACACCAAAAACCCATCTGTACATTACCATCATCAAAGACAAAAAGTAGATAAAACCACAAAGATGGGGAAAAAACAGAGCAGAAAAACTGGAAACTCTAAACAACAGAGTGCCTCTCCTCCTCCAAAGGAACGCAGTTCCTCACCAGCAATGGAACAAAGCTGGATGGAGAATGACTTTGACTAGCTGAGAGAAGACGGCTTCAGACGATCAAATTACTCCGAGCTATGGGAAGATATTCAAACCAAAGGCAAAGAAGTTGAAAACTTTGAAAAAAATTTAGAAGAATGTATAACTAGAATAACCAATACAGAGAAGTGCTTAAAGGAGCTGATGGAGCTGAAAACCAAGGCTCCAGAACTACGTGAAGAATGCAGAAGCCTCAGGAGCCGATGCGATCAACTGGAAGAAAGGGTATCAGCGATGGAAGATGAAATGAATGAAATGAAGCGAAGAGCGAAGTTTAGAGAAAATGAATAAAAAGAAACAAGCAAAGCCTCCAAGAAATATGGGACTATGTGAAAAGACCAAATCTACGTCTGATTGGTATACCTGAAAGTGACGGGGAGAATGGAACCAAGCTGGAAAACACTCTGCAGGATATTATCCAGGAGAACATCCCCAATCTAGCAAGGCAGGCCAACATTCAGATTCAGGAAATGCAGAGAACGCCACAAAGATACTCCTCGAGAAGAGCAACTCCAAGACCGTTAATTGTCAGATTCACCAAAGCTGAAATGAAGGAAAAAATGTTAAGGGCAGCCAGAGAGAAAGGTCGGGTTACCATCAAAGGGAAGCCCATCAGACTAAGAGCGGATTTCTCCGTAGAAACTCTACAAGCCAGAAGAGAGTGGGGGCCAATATTCAACATTCTTAAAGAAAATAATTTTCAACCCAGAATTTCATATCCAGCCAAACTAAGCTTCATAAGTGAAGGAGAAATAAAATCCTTACAGACAAGCAAATGCTGAGAGATTTTGTCACCACCAGGCCTGCCCTAAAAGAGCTCCTGAAGGAAGCGCTAAACATGGAAAGGAACAACCAGTACCAGCGGCTGCAAAATCATGCCAAAATGTAAAGACCATCGAGACTAGGAAGAGACTGCATCAACTAATGAGCAAAATAACCAGCTAACATCATAATGACAGGATCAAATTCACACATAACAATATTAACTTTAAATGTAAATGGACTAAATGCTCCCATTAAAAGACACAGACTGGCAAATTGGATAAAGACTCAAGACCCATCAGTGTGCTGTATTCAGGAAACCCATCTCACGTGCAGAGACACACATAGGCTCAAAATAAAAGGATGGAGGAAGATCTACCAAGCAAATGGAAAACAAAAAAAGGCAGAGGTTGCAATCCTAGTCTCTGATAAAACAGACTTTAAACCAACAAAGACCAAAAGAGACAACAAAGGCCATTACATAATGGCAAAGGGATCAATTCAACAAGAAGAGCTAACTATCCTAAATATATATGCACCCAATACAGGAGCACCCAGATTCATAAAGCAAGTCCTGAGTGGCCTACAAAGAGACTTAGACTCCCACATATTAATAATGGGAGACTTTAACACCCCACTGTCAACATCAGACAGATCAACAAGACAGAAAGTCATCAAGGATACCCGGGAATTGAACTCAGCTCTGCACCAAGTGGACCTAATAGACATCTACAGAACTCTCCACCCCAAATCAACAGAATATACATTTTTTTCAGCACCACACCACACCTATTCCAAAATTGATCACATACTTGGAAGTAAAGCTCTCCTCAGCAAATCTAAAAGACCAGAAATTATCACAAACTCTCTCTCAGATCACAGTGCAATCAAGCTAGAACTCAGGATTAAGACTCTCACTCAAAACCGCTCAACTACATGGAAACTGAACAACCTGCTCCTGAATGACTACTGGGTACACTACGAAATGAAGGCAGAAATAAAGATGTTCTTTGAAACCAACGAGAACCAAGACACAACATACCAGATTCTCTGGGATGCATTCAAAGCAGTGTGTAGAGGGAAATTTATAACCCTAAATGCCCACAAGAGAAAGCAGGAAAGATCCAAAATTGACACCCTAACATCACAATTAAAAGAACTAGAAAAGCAAGAGCAAACACACCCAAAAGCTAGCAGAAGGCAAGAAATAACTAAAATCAGAGCAGAACTGAAGGAAATAGAGACACAAAAAACCCTTCAAAAAATTAATGAATCCAGGAGCTGGTTTTTTGAAAGAATCAACAAAATTGATAGACTGCTAGCAAGACTAATAAAGAAAAAAAGAGAGAAGAATCAAATAGATGCAATAAAAAATGATAAAGGGGATATCACCACCGATCCCACAGAAATACAAACTACCATCAGAGAATACTATAAACACCTCTATGCAAATAAACTAGAAAATCTAGAAGAAATGGATAAATTCCTCGATACATACACTCTCCCAAGACTAAACCAGGAAGAAATTGAATCTCTGAATAGACCAATAACAGGAGCTGAAATTGTGGCAATAATCAATAGCTTACCAACCAAAAAGAGTCCAGGACCAGATGGATTCACAGCCGAATTCTACCAGAGGTACAAGGAGGAACTGGTACCATTCCTTTTGAAACTATTCCAATCAACAGAAAAAGAGGGAATCCTCCCTAACTCATTTTATGAGGCCAGCATCATCCTGATACCAAAGCCGGGCAGAGACACAACCAAAAAAGAGAATTTTAGACCAATATCCTTGATGAACATTGATGCAAAAATCTTCAATAAAATACTGGCAAACCGAATCCAGCAGCACATCAAAAAGCTTATCCACCATGATCAAGTGGGCTTCATCCCTGGGATGCAAGGCTGGTTCAATATACACAAATCAATAAATGTAATCCAGCATATAAACAGAACCAAAGACAAAAACCACATGATTATCTCCATAGATGCAGAAAAGGCCTTTGACAAAATTCAGCAACCCTTCATGCTAAAAACTCTCAATAAATTAGGTATTGATGGGACGTACCTCAAAATAATAAGAGCTATCTATGACAAACCCACAGCCAATATCATACTGAATGGGCAACAACTGGAAGCATTCCCTTTGAAAACTGGCTCAAGACAGGGATGCCCTCTCTCACCACTCCTATTCAACACAATGTTGGAAATTGTGGCCAGGGCAATTAGGCAGGTGAAGGAAATAATGAGTATTCAATTAGGAAAAGAGGAAGTCAAATTGTCCCTGTTTGCAGATGACATGATTGTATATCTAGAAAACCCCATTGTCTCAGCCCAAAATCTCCTTAAGCTGATAAGCAACTTCAGCAAAGTCTCAGGATACAAAATCAATGTACAAAAATCACAAGCATTCTTATACACCAACAACAGACAAACAGAGAGCCAAATCATGAATGAACTCCCATTCACAATTGCTTCAAAGAGAATAAAATACCTAGGAATCTAACTTACAAGGGACGTGAAGGACCTCTTCGAGGAGAACTACAAACCACTGCTCAAGGAAATAAAAGAGGATACAAACAAATGGAAGAACATTCCATGCTTATGGGTAGGAAGAATCAATATCGTGAAAATGGCCATACTGCCCAAGGTAATTTACAGATTCAGTGCTATCCCCATCAAGCTACCAATGCCTTTCTTCACAGAATTGGAAAAAACTACTTTAAAGTTCATATGGAACCAAAAAAGAGCCCGCATCACCAAGTCAATCCTAAGCCAAAAGAACAAAACTGGAGGCATCACACTACCTGACTTCAAACTATACTACAAGGCTACAGTAACCAAAGCAGCATGGTACTGGTACCAAAACAGAGATACAGATCAATGAAACAGAACAGAGCCCTCAGAAATAACGCCACATATCTACAACTATCTGATCTTTGACAAACCTGACAAAAACAAGAAACAGGGAAAGGATTCCCTATTTAATAAATGGTGCTGGGAAAACTGGTTAGCCATATGTAGAAAGCTGAAACTGGATCCCTTCCTTACACCTTATACAAAAATCAATTCAAGATGGATTAAAGACTTAAACGTTAGACCTAAAACCATAAAAACCCTAGAAGAAAACCTAGGCATTACCATTCAGGACATAGGCATGGACAAGGACTTCATGTTTAAAACACCAAAAGCAATGGCAACAAAAGCCAAAATTGACAAATGGGATCTAATTAAACTAAAGAGCTTCTGCACAGCAAAAGAAACTACCATCAGAGTGAACAGGCAACCTAGAAAATGGGAGAAAATTTTCTCAACCTACTCATCTGACAAAGGGCTAATATCCAGAATCTACAATGAATTCAAACAAATTTACAAGAAAAAAACAAACAACCCCATCAAAAAGTGGGACAAGGACATGAACAGACACTTCTCAAAAGAAGACATTTATGCAGCCAAAAGACACATGAAAAAATGCTCACCATCACTGGTCATCAGAGAAATGCAAATCAAAACCACAATGAGATACCATCTCACACCAGTTAGAATGGCAATCATTAAAAAGTCAGGAAACAACAGGTGCTGGAGAGGATGTGGAGAAATAGGAACACTTTTACACTGTTGGTGGGACTGTAAACTAGTTCAACCATTGCGGAATTTGGTGTGGTGATTCCTCAGGGATCTAGAACTAGAAATACCATTTGACCCAGCCATCCCATTACTGGGTATATACCCAAAGGACTATATGTCATGCTGCTATAAAGACAGATGCATACGTATGTTTATTGTGGCATTATTTACAATAGAAAAGACTTGGAACCAACCCAAATGTCCAACAACGATAGACTGTATTAAGAAAATGTGGCACATATACATCATGGAATACTATGCAGCCATAAAAAATGATGAGCTCATGTCCTTTGTAGGGACATGGATGAAATTGGAAATCATCATTCTCAGTAAACTATCGCAGGAAGAAAAAACCAAACACCGCATATTCTCACTCATAGATGGAAATTGAACAATGAGAACACATGGACACAGGAAGGGAACATCACACTCTGGGGACTGTTGTGGGGTGGGGGGAGGGGGTAGGAATAGCACTGGGAGATATACCTAATGCTAGATGACGAGTTAGTGGGTGCAGCGCACCAGCATGACACATGTATACATATGTAACTAACCTGCACATTGCACACATATACCCTAAAACCTAAATTATAATAATAATAAATAAATAAATAAATAAATAACGGATAACCAATGACAGTAAGAAAGAAAATGTGTTTAATGCTTCATATATTTCACCAACTAATTCACTCAACCCAAAGAATCAGTTCTTATATTACCTGTATGAGAGTCAATGTAAAAAAGGCCCCATAATGGAAATTTTAAATAGTTTCATAAATGAAAGATTTGAATCATATAAAAATAGAAAATTTGAAGTTCTATTTTCTGGTTTAGTGGAATTACATGCAGTTTACAGTCTAGCCCCTTGCGCTCTGTCATGTCTTAAATACCTCGCAACAACTATTCCTAGAGCAGGGTTTTGTGAGACTCTACTGCAGTGTATTCTCACTGCAGGATTCAGGATAAAGGAAAGGGCTCTAGCTGGAACATGCTGTTATTGCGACAAATGAAAAAAAGGAAGAGAACTGGTAAAAACGTGTTATGGATATATGTCATTTTCATTTTCAATAATAGTCCATTGACGAAATCAAGTCACATGACCAGAGCTGCCAATGATCCAAAGAAATGTATTGCTCCCCAGGAAGGCACTGCAAATCACTCAGCACTGGGCAGCCAGTAATGAGGTTCTATTAAACAAAATGGAGCATAAAACTGAGAACAATAATATATATCCACAATATCTTTTTAAGTAACAACGGTTTTTCCTGTCTCCTTCCCATTTTCCTTTCCCCTTTCTGCTACTTTTCTATGGCTTTCTTATCTGACAGTGGAGTAGAATGAAAAAAATCATGTTTCAATGTTGTTCAAATATCAGTGATGTAAAATACAATTTTACAGAAAAGTTATAACTGAAATTCTGCCATTGATTGAATTACTTGTATTATAAACTATTGAAATATTTGTAATATGAAATCAATGTAATTTTCTTTTATTTGTTTTACAGCCATGAAAAGGGAAAAAATATATATACATTAAATACAGATATATCTCATTTTATTTAACTTTGCTTTACTGCACTTCACAGATAATGTCATCCTTACAAATTGAAGCTTTGTGGCAGCCTTGCATGGAGCAAGATTTCCAACTGCATGTGCTTATTTTTGTGTTTCTGTGTCACATTTTTGTAATTCGCACAGTATTTCAAACTTTATTGTTCTTATTAATATTATATTTGGTATGACGATCATAAAGAGTGATCTTTGATGTTACTACTGTAATTATTTTGAGGCACCATGAATCAAACCCATATAACATGGCAAACTTAATGGTTAATATGTGTGTTCCAACTAGTACACTTCCACTGATCAACCACTCCATATCTCTTTCCTTATCCTCAGACCTCTCTGTTCCTTGAATCACAACAATACTGAAATTAGGCCAATTAATAGGTCTGCAATGACCTCTGTGTATTCAAGTGAAAGAAAGAGTCTCAGATATATAACTTTAAATCAAAAGCTAAAAATGATTAAGCTTAGTGAGCAAGGCATGTTGAAAACTCAGATAAGTCAAAAGCTATGCCTCTTGTGCCAAATAGCACAAGTAGTAAATCCAAAGAAAAAGTTCTTGAAGGAAATTATAAAGTGCTACTCAAGTGAAAACATGAGTGATAAGAAAGTAAAATAGCCTTATTGTTGATATGAAGAAAGTTTGAGTGGTATGGATAAAAGAGGAAATCAGCCACAACATTTCTTTAGGCCAAAGCCTAATTCACAGCAGGGCCATAACTCTCTTCAATGATATGAAAGCTGAGACAGATGAGGAAGCTACAGTAGAAAAGTTGGAAGGTAGCAGAGGTTTGTTCATGAAGTTTAAAAAATAAGCGATCTCCATACCATCAAATTCATGTTGAAGAAGCAAGTACTTGTGTAGAAGCTGAAGCAAATCAACCAGAGGATTTAGCTAAGATAATTAATGAAGGTGGCTGCACTAAACAACAGATTTTCAATGAAGACACAACAGCCTTCCATTGGGAGAAGAAGCCATCTAGGACATCCATAGCCAGGGAAGATAAGACAATGTCTGGATTCAAAGTTTGAAAGAACAGGCTAACTCTCTTGTTGAGAGATAATGCACCTGGTCACTTCAATTTAAAGTTAATAATCATTGACCATTCCAAAAGTTCTGGGTCCCTTAAGAACTATGGTAAACATACTCTACCTGTGCCCTACATATGAACAACAAAGCTTTGATGACAACACATCTGTTTAGAGCATGCTTTACTAGATATTTTAAGCCCAGTGTTGAGACCTAGTGCTCAGTAAAAAAAGGAATCCTTTCAAAATATTACTCATTGACAATGTACTGGTCACACAAGAGCACTGATGGAGATGCACAAGGAGACGAACGTTGTTTGCATATCTGCCAACAAAAAATCAATTCTGTACCCGAGTATCAAGGAGTTATTATGACTTTTAATTTTTATTATCTAGAATATATATTTCATAAGGCTATAGCTGCCACTGATAATGATTCCTCTGATAGATCTTGGGAACATAAATTGAAAACCTTATGGAAAGTATTCACCATTTCAAAATACAAATGCCATTAAGAACATTCATGATTCATGGGAGGAGGTCAAAGTATCAACATTATCAGGAGTTTTGAAGAAGTTGGTTTCAGTCCTCACGAATGACTTAGAGAGGTTCAAGACTTCAGAGAAGGAAGTAACTGCGAATGTGGTGAAAACAGTAAAAGAAGTATCATTAGAATTGGAGCCTTAAGATGTGACTGAATTGCTGCAATCTCATCATGGATGAAGAGTTGCTTCTTATGGATGAGAAAAGAAAGTGGTTTCTTAAGATGGATTTTACTTCTGGTGAAAATGCTGTGAAGGCTATTGAAAGGACAACAAAGGATTTATTATATTACATAAACTTGGTAAAGGAGCAAGTATCTCAAACCCTGCAGTTTGAGATAATTGACTCCAATTTTAAAAGAAATTCTACTGCGGCTAAAGTGCCATCAAACAGCATTACATGCAACAGAGACATCTTTTGTGATAACAGTCAAGCAATGCTGAAAACTTCATTGCTGTTTAATTTTAGAAATTGTCACAGCCACCCCAAACTTTAGCCAACACCATTCTGATCAGCCAGCAGCCATCAACATTGAGGCAACACTCTCCACCAGCAAAAAGACTATGTGACCAAAAAATTGTGTGACTTGCTGTATTTCACTATTTGCTTTATTGCAGTGTTCTGGAACTAAACCTACAATATCTCTGAGGTATGCCTGTATACAAAAAGTGCAAAACATTAACATTTAACTTTAAATCATTAATTTACTGTGTTTGATGATACTATTTTTCATAAATTGCCTTGCCTTTCCAAAGCTAAACAATGGAAAGAAATATTATCTGGCCCAGTTCAAAGGATAGTAGTGTTTTGACTGTAATAATGTTAATGTAGAAAATGCCTATTTGCAATAATATGTATCAAAAGACATTAATATATCTAATTTATCTTTGTATCCTCCATGCCATTTACTTTGTTTATGAGTCTCAACATCAGGTTTAATAACAGTTTAAAATATTCCCACACAGAGAAGCTTGGGTTCAGATGGCTGCACTGTAAATTCTATGAAATATTTAAAGAATTTGTAATACTAAGTCTTCAAAAGGCATTACAGATGATAGAGGAGAAGAGCACACTACCAAATGAAAACTGTGAGGCCAATGTTACCATGATACCAAAGCTTGGCAAAAACATCACAGGAAAAGAGTACTACCTACCAGTATCAATAAAAAATATGTACCTCCAAAATCCTCAACAAATTATAAGCACACCATATCCAGCAATCTGTAAACCAATTATACACCATGGTCTAATGGAGCTTATTCTAGGAATATAATGTTGGTAGAATGATCAAAAATCAATATTATAGACCATATTAATAGAATAAAGAACAATAACCATGTGATTATCTCAATAGAGATAGAAAATGCATTGAAAATTGCAACATCTATTCATAATAAAAACTACCAACAAATTCAAAGTAGAAGGGTGCCTCTTCAACTGTTAAAGGGTACCTTTATTTTTTTTTTAACTTTTTAATTTTATTTTTATTTTTTGAGAGGGAGTCTTGCTCTGTTGCCCAGGCTGGAGTGCAGTGGCGCTCACTGCAAACCCCGCCTCCCGGGTTCAAGCAATTCTCCCATCTCGGCCTCCCAAGTAGCTGCAACTACAGGCACCTGCCACCAGGCCTGGTTAATTTTTGTATTTTTAGTAGAGACGAGGTTTCACCATATTGGTCAGGGTGGTCTTGAACTCCTAACCTCAGGTGATCCACCCACCTGGGCCTCCCAAATTGCTGGATTACAGGCGTGAGCCACCCTCACCTGGCCTAAAGGGTATCTTTAAAAATCCACAAGTAACATCAAAGTTAATATAGGAAGACAATATGTTTTTCCTACTATTTGGAATATGGTGAAGATCTCTGCTTTTGTCAATTCTATTAAACATTGTACTGGAGGTTGTAACCAGTGAAAAAGGCAAAAAGTGAGAGAAAGAGAGAAAAAGAAATAGAAATAGAGGTAGAGATGCATTCAGGTTGGAAAGGAACAAGTAAAATGTGTTTATGATGCTGATATTCTGAAAAAAATTCTAAAGTTTTTATGGGGAAGGAGGAGTGGCACTAGGACTGTAAATCAGTTTAGCATATTGCAGGATACAAGATTAATGTACAAAAATCAATTTTTTCTCTATTATAAGAATAAAAAACCTGATAAAGAAATTACGAAAGCAGTACTTGTTATAATAGAATCAAAAATAATAAAATTCTTAGTTATAATAACAAATAATAGCTCATACACTGAAAATTACAATACATAGCTGAAAGAAATTAGTGATAATCTAAAATAAATAAAAAGATAGTTCACTTTTGCATGGTGGAAGACTCAGTATTGATAAAGAAATATTCCCCTCATATTGATCTGTAAATTCCATCCATTCTTTTTTCAGAATCCTTGTAGGCTTTTAGTTTGTAAAAATTGATATGTGGATCTTACATTTTATATGGAAATTTAAAGAACCAAGCATAGCCATAAAACTTCTGAAAAAGAACCAAGTTAGAGAATGCACACTACTATCCAATTTGAAGACCTACTATAAAGCCGTAATAATCAAGATAGTGTATTGGCACAAAGACACATAGATTAATAAAACACAACTGTGAGTCCAATTGATTTTGAGACAATTGTAAATCCCTATGCCAAAAAGACTAAGAAGGAGAAACAGAAGGAAAAGGAAAGGAACTGAGAATCTCAAGTCATATCTTAATACAAAAATATTAACTCAAAATTGTTAGTTATCTAAATGTAAGAGCTAAAACTATAAAACTTCTGAAATAAAATGTAGGAGAAAATTTTAATGATCTAAGGTTGAACAATGAGTGTTAAGAATTACAATAATCATTTAAAAATACATATATTTGACTTTATCAAAACGATAAAATCGGCACCTCAAAAATTTCAGAAAGTCCAGAGACTAAAAGAAAATATTTTAAGCCATATATTCAATAAAATGAATTATATCTGTAATATCAAGGACACTTTCAATTCAATAATAGATAAACAACACAATTAAAATAAGCAAATTATTTAAATAGATATTTTATTGAAGATTTTACTATCAAAGTCTAGTAAGCACATGAACAGTGGTACTAAAAAGTATTAGCTATTAGAAAAATGCAATTTAGAACCACCAAGAGATATAATTACACACAAATTAGATGAATATAATCAAGAAGAGAGACAATACAAGATTTGGGCAGAATATGGAAAAACTGAATCCTTCATACATTGCTGACTGGAATGTGAAATAATACAACCACTTTGGAAAACCATGTGGCAATGTCTTAAACATAGTAGTTAACATTTCCATAAGACTCAGTTATTCCACCCCTAATAGTCTACCCAAAATAAAAGAAAACCTATGTTCCCCAAAGACACGTATACACATGCTCATAGGAACATTTTTTATAATAGTTAAAATTTGGAAATAATCCAAATTCCCACCAACTGGTAAATGGACAAAATGTAAAGCAATATAAAGCAATATTATTATTCAATAAAAAAGAATCAACTACTGATAAATATTCTAATGTGAAAAAACTTAAGATGTCATGCAAAGTGAAAGAAGCTGGACACAAAAGATTGCATATTGTATAATTGCACTGCATACGAAATGCTCATAAAATGCAAATTTATGAAGATGCATACCAAATCAGCTGTTGCATAGGATTGGTAGTGAAAGTAAAGATTACATGAAACAGGCACAAGAGAGATTTTGAGGTTTATGAAATGTTCTGAATTATGATGATTGTAATGTAACTATAAATGTACTAAAATCATTCAATTGTACAATTACAATAGGGAAGATTTATATTATGTAAATTATATTTTAATAAAGCTGTTATAAGATGAGTGATTACAGAGAAGAGAACTGTTTGGTGGGTGGTAGATGAGAGATTAGATACAGGAGATTAGTCAGAAATACATTGCATAAGTCTTGGTAAAAGACTATTAAATGAAAGAGCCATGCATACACCAATGCACAGAGTTAGAAATGGAAATGACCCAAGAGATCTTTGTTTTCCCACACTACTGGATTTTAAATTAAAACTCAGTAAAAGTAAATGAGTTTTCTATTTTCAAACAGCTACTTGTTAGAAGAACCTAAACTAGATCTTAGGTCTGTTGAAATATCCAGTATTCATTATACGGATCATTTACTCAAGAACTGGTAAGAGCTCAGCTGAAATTGTTAAAAGCAAAGTTTTCTCTTTAAAAACAGTATTGCTTTTTAGATCTGTCACAAAAAAGCAAATGCTTTTGTACAAACTGTGTTAGAAGGGGCCTGAGTACATGGTGAGAAAGAAAATAAAACCAGCTAAAGGTGTTTTTCAGAACTTTTATAAATTTGAATGCATTTTTCCAAAGGAAACATAATGAATATCAATTTGTCAAAAAAGAACTATTAATAGTGGAAAGTATTCACAATGTGAGTAATTTCCTTGAAATAATAGCAAGACTTGAGTCTGGCAATGTTTGCTCCACCTAACAAATTGGGAGTGGAAATTGGCAGGTGCTGGGGGTGGGTGTGGATGAGGGGAATGACATCCATAAGATCAGTCAACTCAGATAATAAAAATTTTGGAACTCAGTTCCATTCACTAATTTTAGAATGACTATTCGATTCATTTTTGAACAACAAAGGAAGTGAGGATTCCAAAAGCCGCAATTCCCCTAGGAATAAGATGAGCAAATTTTAGTTTATTTGCCCCAAATTAACAGTGAATTACTGAATTTTATTTATGTAAGAAAAAAAAAAGGTGATCCACATTCCACATCGCTGCAATTTCAAAGTGATATTCTCAGCCTGTGAAGCACTACATGTATGTAAAATCAATCCTAGGGATTTTTATTTTTCCTGTAAAGCAAATGGCATTTTAATAATTAACCTACCACCAAGTGACACCTACTATAATAAAAATACATTTCTTATAAGGAATTCCAAGAGCTTAATATGTAGTACTATTCTTATTCTATAAGCACCTATTTTGATGAGGGATGAATGTAAATATCTTGAATGAAATGTTGGCTAATTAAGAGATATTGGATAGAATCACATCTTTACCATAAGTATTCCCTGATTCTGGTTATTGTAAACTCAGTTCCCTAATCCCTTGGCTTCTATGGTAAAAAATCTGTAGGATTAAAATATCTGAAATATAATCCTGGTACTATCAGTTATTTCTGAAACTTCAGATAAATTGTTGAAAATCTTTGATCCTTAGCTTATTTAATTGTAAAATGGGAACATTGCATTTGTCATTCCTGTCTCAAAAGATCATAATTCATCCCTTTTGGCTAGGGTGTGTTGTGGTAAAATAACATAAAATAACCCTAATATGTCCATAGAGACATCTTCCACTCGTGTAAAATTTTATGTGTATTGCTGAACCTCCTTCACTTTGTAGCTACACTATGCAGAACACGTGGCAGCCAAAGTTCCTGTATTAAGGAATGAGAGAGATAAGAAGGAGGCATGGGCCAGGTGCAATGGCTCACGCCTGTAATCCCAGCACTTTGGGAGGCTGAGGTGGGTGGATCATGAGGTCAGGAAATTGAGACCATCTTGGTCAACACAGAGAAACCACATCTCTACTAAAAAAAAAAATACAAAAAATTAGCGAGGCGTGGTGGCACGTGCCTGTAGTCCGAGCTACTCAGGAGGCTGAGGCAGGAGTATCCCTTGAACCTGGGAGGCGGAAGTTGCAGTGAGCCAAGATCGCACCACTACACTCCAGTGCAGTGGGCAACAGAGCAAGACTCTTTCTCAAAAAAAGAAAAAAAGAAAGAAGGAGGAATACAACTTTGAATTGTTTCAACCTGAATCAACAAACATCATTGTTCCTCACTTCTCATTCCCAGGCAGTCCCAACAAATTGCATGGGAAACCGGAAATGTGGAGGACTATTTGATGAGTACTAACTGTCATGGCACAGTACTGTTGATGGCTAAAATAATATTATAATAACCATCATTTATTGAACATTTAGCATATGCAAGATTATGTAAGGTCCTTATAGCCATTATATCATATAATCTACTTGACAGTCCTCTCTGAAAAGTACTGCCATGCTTCCATTTAGAACTGAGAAAAGAGGTTTAATTACTTTATGTTTTTGCCCAAGGTCACATAGTTAGAAGGTGTTGAATCTGGTAGTCGGATTAAGATCTATCTGATTCAAAAGTTTTCCCTAAACCACTATGTTACGCATTAAAGAGAGAGATGTGAGACAAATTTAATTCTTATGCTGCCAAATTCCGTGTTGTGCTTGTCATACCTTTCACTTTCGCATCATCCTTTGATGACTATCTAGTTCCTACATTCAACTGCACTGGGTCTAGGTTCAATGAATTGTCATGGAGCTTAGGAATGAGTGATTTATCAGTGAAAACTATGACTGGCTTTGCCAGTACGCTCATCTGCACTGTCATTGACACATTACCCTACTTGCCCCAATATGCATCAGCCCAAAGCAGATTTTGGCAAGTGCAACCCTGTTCCTATTGTGGCAGCTGGATCACATCAAGCTTTGTATGCTACAGTGGTGGTGATTTGGAAGGGAGGAACTATACTGACATATGGCATGTTGAAATCAGAAGAAAAAAGAGAAAAAGAGCTTCAAAAGGTGGGAGAGGTGATGCTAAAATCAAGTTATCACCCATCATCAAAGTTTTTATTTGCCGTGAGGTGGATTGTCCATAAACTAAGTGTTATTTTTTTCAGGTAATTGTTAGTACACTGAAAGAGTGATTATACCATCAGCCAGCAGTTAGTTATATTTCACCTATTTCTTTACTACTTGGTGCTATAGACTCTGATTTTGCCTCCAGGCAACCTGAACAATTATAAGAACTGGTAATAGTTTTTTCTTTGAGGAGTCTTTTCAAGGACTAGCAACTTTTAAATGAGAGTGTTATTTCTATTTTTAAAGTTAAGTATTGTTGATGTTGCTTATGTTAATTGAAATGAGTTGATATTTCACTAATATAATGCTTTGTTCTTAATTAAATTCTAGATCTTTAATGACAGCATTTCAATAACACAATTGAAAACCAAAGTGACAGGACAATAGCTATTATTTTGTTAATATGTTATAGTATTTTATATGTACAACTAAACACTTTTTGATTTCTTGACTAAAATTAGATTGGAATATATCATTTGCCATTTTAACCTTTCTAAATGAATCACTGATTCTATTTTGATTTTTCTTTTAGTATGTAACTCACATTGAACCACTAAAATGCTATCATCAGAGATTACAAAACAATGACATATGCTTTAACAATGTTATTTAATGAAACATCCGATACATTGAGAGCATCATAACAGAAAAAGCATATTGGCTGTGATATTAAAGGATCTACAGTTCAGAAAGGTAAGCTGTAAATGATTAAAATATTTATTGCTATTACTTAATTGTAAATCCTTTTTTCCAAGCATTCAAGGCACAAGGTCCTTTATGTAAATGTTAAGAAAAAGATGGCAAAGCCGTATCAATTTATAGAGCAGCTGGCCCATTATAACTTTTCTGACTGGGTTGAGGTCAAATATTAGATTAAGTTCCACTGTAATGACAATTCTTCCTACTGGAATACTGATTCTCACCTATCCTACAAACAAAATGATCCAACCTTGGGAATTCATAATAAATAATTTGATTAATACATTTATATCCTGCAATAAAATCATTTTTAAAAGGATGCTTTTTTAAAACATTAAAAGTATATTAAACTTGATTGAATAACAAGATCAATTCCTGAACTGTTGTTTCTACATTTACAATGCATTTTAAATACTTTACACTCTTGAAGATATTTGCAGTTAGATGAATATGTTTACTATTGTCAAGCATTAATTTTTGTTTGTCTTCTTTCCCACTTTTGCAAACAGAATGTTATTTCTTTCCCTAGGCTCTGGTTGTAAATTAGCATTGATTGCAAATGACAGGATGTTCCTTTTCTTTCCCTGTACAATTCTTGTCATAAATGTGTTGTTTTTAATGGCAAATCAGCTAATTAGAGACAGTGTGGTGTGGAAAATGGAGTTAATCGAATTAGTATTAAAACACTTAGTAATTAATCATTTCTTGGAGTGGCATATTATTCAGAGGTTAAAATTGTTGCCAAAGCTCATTTCTATCTGTATGCTTTCTTAGTATTACCAGAATTTTTCAAAATATATCCTAGGCATGTCCTAAACAGACAAAATTTGCAAGGGAATCATGAAATGATTTAAAATTATATAAGCCTATGTAATTCATAATTTCATTAAATATTCCTTAAGGTCCTATATTGAAATAACTTTCCTATAAAATGAGTTAATATTGCAATGAAGAATCTGAAATAATAGGTTACTACAATTGCTCGTTTTAAATCATGAATTGCCCTAGCAACTGGTTAGCTGCTAGGTGAACACCAGCTGCTCTCTCAGTCTCTCTGACTTATTTCTAAGATGATTTTGACCTTTAGATAGCAGACCTTTCAGTGATATTTTCCCATTCATCAAGTTTGCCTGAAAAATGAACAACTAGCTCAAATTTTGTGACTGTTTTTCTCTAATTTGTAAACCAGCCTAGGAAAAGCTGCCTAATATCTAATGTGTACAGTCTGTTCTCCTTCAGTATATGGAAAAAAGATAAATTATAAACAAATTGGATAATTGAGAATAGAAAGCTGCCATGAAGAGTTATTTATTTAAATTAAATAACTGCTTCTATTCTCTCATAACTTTGCATTTGGCTGTAAAAGACAAGGAAAGATATTAACATGATTGTATAGAAATTTGGGATGTCATTTTTCATTCATTAATTCATTCAATGAATACACTAGTAGGACTCAATCCTCAACCATATAAGAGGATCTAAAACCCCTTTGGACTATTTTGAAAGTAGACATGTCATTACCCTGGAAGATTCTTTATAAGTAGGCCTGCAATGGGATCCAGACAGCAATACTATTAAGGCTACATAAAGGATGAAATTCTGATATGCACAAAGTTAAGAACCACTATTCTTGGTGCTCTTCTAGGCACTGGAAATACAAAGACCAATAAGGGAGGGTTCCTGTAGAGGCTTCCAGTCTTTAACAGTCAAGAACCACTAAATAAAATGAGATCAATGGCTGGGCACGGGGGCTCACGCCTTTAATCCCAGCATTTTGGGAGGCCAAGGCAGGAGGATCACCTGAGGTTGGGAATTCGAGACCAGCCTGACCAAAATGGAGAAACTCCATTTCTACTAAAAATACAAAATTAGCTGGACCTGGTGGCGCATGCCTGTAGTCCCAGCTATTCAGGAGGCTGAGGCAGGCGAATCGCTTGAACCTGTGACGTGGAGGTTGTGCCAGATCACGCCATTGCACTCCAGCCTGGGCAACAAGAGCGAAACTCAGTCCCCTCCCCCGCACCCCCCCCAAAAAAAGAATGATGACCGCCATTACATGTGGCATAATTAAACCACACAACTGATGATAGCAATATATCCTACGGCTGAAGAACTGTCTCCCAGAAAAATATTTACAGTTGTTTACTTTTTCATATTCAACTAATATTTATTAAGAGCCTGATATATGCTAGACACTTTCAAATGCTTATTACATGTCATCCTCATGATTACCTTGTACGGGAGATACCATCAGTACCATTTCGATAAATGAAAAACTGAGACTCAGAGAGATTAAGTGGCTTAGCCAAAGCTCCCTAGACAATAAATGCAGAAGCAAGGATTTGAATTCAGGCCTGTTTGGTTTCCAGTCCAGAAGCTTCCCCACTGTACCACACTGCCTCGCCAAAAGCATAAAGGAACCTCTACAACTGACATAGCACCAGGTCCTGAGCTGCTGCCTCCCGAACTCCCGCCAGGCTGTACCCAATAGGTGAAGCCAGTCAGAAGGGAGAGGAGTAAGTAAGAAGGTCCCAGAGGTGACTTGCGCCTGGCCCTGTCCAAGAGTGCGGTGCAAGCGCTCCCCTGTAGGAGTTATTGTGACGGTTAATATTGAGTGTCGACTTGATTGGATTGAAGGATGCAAAGTATTGCTCTTGGGTGTGTCTGTGAGAGTGTTGCCAAAGGAGATTAACATTTGAGTCAGTGGACTGGGAAAGGCAGACCCACCCCCAATCTGGGTGGGCACCATCTAATCAGCTGCCAACACAGCCAGAATTAAAGCAGGCAGAAGAACGTGGAAAGACTAGACTGGCTGAGTCTTCTGGTTTCCATCTTTCTCCTGTGCTGGATGTTTCCTGTCCTTGAACATTGAATTCCAGGTTCTTCAGCTTTGTGACTCCTGGACCTTCAACCACAGACTGCAGGCTGCACTGTCGGCTTCCCTACTTTTGAGGCTTTGAGACTCAGAGTGGCTTTCTGGCTCCTCCGCTTGCAGATGGCCTATTGTGGGACCTCACCTTGTGATTGCGTGAGTCAATTCTCCTAATAAACTCCCCATCTCCATATATATATATATATATATATATATCTCCTATTATTTCTGTCCCTCTAGAGAACCCTAATACAGTTAGAGAGAAATATGACAGAGGGGGCTAGAATGCAACCCAGTATTCTCTTTAATGTTCTCTTTTAGTGAAAGAATGTGCTACATTTCCAAGTTTAAAATTCAATTTAAGTTTTTTTTTTCTTAAGATCCTCTATTTGATAATACTTTTATAATATACATTTTAATGATGTACGACTTTGGTATATTCCTTTTATTGTATACACAAGTATAATGGTACTTATTAAAAATGATAGTAAGAGAAGGGATATCTTCTCAATGACAGTCATGGATTGTAGATTTAGAATCGATATTCCAAACCACATATTTTAAACCTATTAGACTATGGCGTATGGACGGCAGGCCCAGGTTTTTGTCATCAATTTATTGCAAGACAAAAACAGTGAGAGACACAAATAAAACATTCAACAAACTTGTGTTGAATTAATGAGTGACTGAGTGAACAACAGAATAGCTCTAAAGAGAATTTGGTAGTGCTTCACTTTGACTAATTTTGATAACCTTTCAGTGAAAGTCAGGGAAAACTTTTAAGTATTATAAAAGGGGTTTTCTGAATTGCTACCCGAAATCCTAATAGTCATAATGACTAACAGAAATAATTTTCTCACTTGCTGAGCAAACTACCTCACCTCTTTAACAATCTCAGTACAGTCAAATGGTATTGTTGCCAAGATAGGACTTTAAATTCTATAAATCTTGGATCCTTCTGTCTGGAATATATCTAAAGCGAAACTCAGAAAATTAAGCAAATGCTGCTGAGTCAATTACAATGTTGCTTTCCAATTTCTGACTCTTTTTAGACGACAAATAACACTGGGAACAAAATTCTGTTAATACTTAACTATGAAGTTACATGATAAGAACAAAGATGATAGGGAATTTGAGCCAACTTGGATAATTAACTTAAGAATTAAAAATACATTAATGTGGCAACAATTGAAAGGATTTATAATACAGTATAAGCTTCTGTGCTGATGTCAGCACATTAGTAAACAATGAAAAATCAAACTCTAATTATCAGTCCTCAGAAAGGAAGTGAGAGAACTGATGTGTCAGAATCAACTTCCAAGAATAAAAATGGCTCACACGTATTAAATGTTGTTTGCATGATCTGAGCCCTGCTCTCAGAAGTGTATGACACTGTTCCTTTAATACTCTAAACAACTCTCTGAGGCACCTACAACTATTGCTTTTTGTTCTTTTTGTTGTTATGGATGACGAATGGACAGAGGTGGTAATTGTCAGAGTCAGGATTTGAACCCTAGCATTCTAGTTCCAGTGTCTATGATCTTCACCTCCTGATAAAAATAAACACAATTTCAAAAAACCCTGTTTTGAAGAATATGTTTCCTAGAAGTTTCTTCACTTGTCTTTTAAGAAATGATAAATGAAACATTTTAGGCTCCATTTAGCTTCCAGAAAATATTGTCATATTTTCAAACCCCTCCTCCTTTTGTTATGACATTGTTTTTCCATTACTGAAAAGCCATCCTAGTCAGCATTCATTTTCCCTCCAGAATAGTGTTAAATCATTAGATCTATTGTTAATAAGAACCCACCTGAAAATAAAAATTTAAGGTACTACTATGTACAATAGGCTAGCGTGTACTACTATGTACAATAGGCTACAATCACTGCTGTGATTTCTTGACTCTGTAAGATGCTTCACAGTTTCAGTAATATCTTTGGCATTGTATTACTTGTGGGAATTATTTTCTACTATGCTGTAAATATATCTGGAAAATATCCCTGTGTTATGGGTTGTCAGTTTAGAGAGAGAACTGGTAAATGAAAGTAGGAGTGTAATGGATCAGGCTGTGATTTTCAAAATATATATATAAAAAAAATTAATAGAATAAACTTCACTTGTCTTAGCTCTCTTTGAATAGTAGAATTTCAATTATGTTAATAGTCTTGTCATAAAAACCAATGAGAATCTTTATGCTCTTCTCAAGCCTTCTCAGACAGGCTGCTTGACCAAATGAGCTGAATAATCTCTTCCTTTTCCTCGTTGGATTAACCAAGAAAAAAATAACGTATGGGCTTACGAGCCTGACATGATGTCTTAAAACTTGAACTTTGATAATTCTAGGCTTTATGCCAAGCCCAGCCTTAGCTGTCCCATAGAGGTAAGAGATGCCATTTACTGATTCAGATGAATTATTTGCCTTTCTACTAACAAGACTGTAAATCTTGAAAAGGTGACATGACTCTGGCATCTCCCAGCTGTAGTCAATAATAACCTTCACCTGCAGGCTCAGTCCAGCCAAATTCCTGAGCACTTTTGAACTTACGATCAGCAGCAGCTTTGGCATATGGATCCTACCTCATGTCTCTTCTTTTAGCTAGATTTGTACATTCAGACTTTAGTTTCTGGATTGAGTGCTCCACTGCCCCTTTGGGATAAAATTCATTCATTGACCTCTGGACTGCTTAACTCCAAGAGTCATATGACCTTTGCCATTTTGATTTCCTGCTTTCAATGCTTCTGGTCTCTTCATTTTGTGTGACTGGCTTAAGCTTCCAGAATAATGAACATGAATGCCTTTGCTCTGATACTTTTAGCCATGTCTCTTATCCACATAATCCTTGGTCACATAAGGTATAGCAATCTCTGTGTAAATAAAGAGGCTGAATCTGTATTTGATGTTTGACTGGTAACTGCTTTCAAGATTTCTCACTGCCCTTTCTCTTGTATTCCACATCTGAGCAAACTCACGAGAAAACCCACCTTCTGTCCTTTTTGGTGCCAGTGGAAAAAATCAAGCCCTGCAAGCCCCAAATAATGCATGGGAACCCTCACCTCAGCCTCATCCCCTCACCACCCTAAAGCCCCAAGCCAGTCACCCTTCCCTGCTTTTTCAAGCCATGCTTAGACCAGCTTGGGAGCCCATCCTGTTTCCCGAAAAGCCTCATTGTTCAAATAATGAACCTCTCTTACGTACTTGGTGTGTATGTAATATCATTAGAATTGGCATCTGAGCCAAGTTTCTGGGAAGAGTTCATTCCGGTCTTTTGAGTGACTAAAAATATCCTTAATTCTTCTTATATCCTCTCTTATTCTTTTACTTATCTATACAGTCAGTCCTTGAATAATATGAACTTATTCAAAGTCATTTTGTTATAACATTGATGAGAAAAAAAGTAGATTCCTGGCTGGGGACACTGTCTTCGTGGAGCTTGCACATTCTCTCTATGTCTGTGTAGGTTTTTGGAGGGTACTCCAGTTTCCTTCCACATCCTAAAGATGTGCACATTAGGTTAACTGGCATCTCTGCATTGTCCCAATGTGAGTGAGTGTGTGTGGGTGTGTGAGCAAGTGCACCTGTGATGGAATGGGATCCCTTTCCAAGGTTGGTTCTCTGTGATCTGAGCTGCTGGGATAGGCTGTGCCTACCTGACTCTGAACTGAAATAAATAGGATGAAAAATGAAAGAATGAATAAATAAAAATTATTCCAAAATAAAAATGTGTAAAGTATATGGTAATCATACAAATGCACAACAATACATAATACAGTACAAAAGCACTCCGTGAGTCATACTTGCTACTGTTTGTTTCTAAACTGCATGGTGTTAGGAGGTGTTCCTTACAATTTTGTCTTTGCAAACATTTATTCCTTGATTCAACCCACCACCACTACAACTACTATCCCTCACTGATTCACCACAAATTGGGTAAATAGTTATTAACTTACTTATTTTTAAAATTGCTGAAATGTATGTATATGTCACATTTATTTCAATGTTTAGTATTAGATGTGATATATCTCTTTTAATTAGAAGTTTGGTGATGGTTTTGTGAAGAGAAGTATGCCATAAGAACTTAATTCTTGTTTATATCAATTCGTTTATGGTACAGTTGGTTTCATATATGCTGTTTCACTGAAATCACAGTTCTAAAAGACCAATCCATTATGTGAAGTGATTATTTACCGTACTTCTCTGGCTTGATTCCTTTTGATACTGACCTTATTTATAAGTGCTTTCAGAAATTTCTTCTGGAACAAGGAAGGCAGATCCATCTACTTCCTCATCTACTTCGTGGCCTTTTTTCTCTACCTCCTTATGTTCTCTGAATCCTGGCTCTGCCTGAGAACGCGTCTTCCTCTA
The DNA here is from genome assembly GCF_028885625.2 of Pongo pygmaeus. Lineage (NCBI taxonomy): Eukaryota > Metazoa > Chordata > Mammalia > Primates > Hominidae > Pongo > Pongo pygmaeus. The sequence continues at coordinate 18,459,985 of NC_072376.2, forward strand.
TTGCACCAACCAGTGGAAAAATGTTCATTTTGCCAAACCAGCCGTCAATAGTTTCACCTGACTTTTAGGATTCCTATTGTGTATCACAGGTATTATCTCTCACACAAACCTCTATACTCTATACCATAGTGTTTTGTGTCTGGTTTTGAGTGTCATTCTTTATCCTAGACACAATGTAAATCTAGGAGACATCCATAATTACAAACAAGATTCATCCAACTAACCAGTTCCCAATCCCTGGACTTCCCTCACTTAGTGGCTTTGATCTATGTCCTACTTAATTATCCTCTACCTACACCATTACCTGGATCTTATTTTTAGGCATGAGTGTATCATAATAGAAAATTTAACATCCAGCGACACACACTCTGACCACTAAGTCTTGTTATTCCAAGACTCACACACTCACATTCATTAAACTTTTAAATTAAAGTATTGAGGCCACCAAGCCACTGACCTTTCATTTCTTCTACATTCGTACTGGAAGCTCAACAAGTTAATAACTGTTAATGTTAATTAATATGAAACAAATAGTTATTGGACACTTCCTTAATTCACCTAGGAAATAAAGTAATTATGAATAGTATTTTTCAGCTTTCCTCTCTTCTGTTTGATTCCCCTGTTACTTTATACTAATTCCAGACAACGAGATTCCTTTCCCTGTCCTTAGCCAGCATCTGACTCTACCAATACCTCTGACCTCATCAGTTCCTGATGCCTCTGGGATCTTGTTCCATCAGTGCCCTAACCCCTAGCTCCTCTGTCTTCAACCTCCCTTTCTCTATTCAAACAGCCCTCTCCTCAGCCTATAAATATCTGAAGCCCTAAATAGCTGGAATCACTGTACCCTCAAGCTATTATCCTTCTCTCCCAAGCCATTCTAATGCATGATTTTCAACAGTCATCTGCAGTAGCTATGGTCTGTTTTATCATGTCCTTACTCAATGAATTTTCAGAATCTACTAAAATTGTTGTTACACATGTCACCAGTAGCCTTAATTACTGAATATTAATGGATTTTCTACTATTTTCTTCTATCATCTTTACTCTGTATTTAATTTGCCAAGGCCCTCCTTTTGAAATGCTTCATCCTTTTTAATTTTGTGACATCTTTCTCTTCTGCCTAAAGACATTTTTCTGTCTCTTCCATGGGCTTCTCTTCCTGTGCTCTCACTCTGTATGCTTTCTCAAACTTAGACACCCAATTGCATAGTTTTATGCTAATCATCCTTACGCATATTGCTCAAGCTACCTTAAAAACTTACTTCAAATTTTCCTGGATCCCTTCACCTGAGTGTTCATCAATTACTATGTATTGATAATGTCCCAATTTAACTTCCACTTAATCATGTACTATTCATTTGAGTTGGTCACCTTTAGGTAATCTCTCAAACCCTTAGCTATCATTCTCACCTCCCCATACTTTCAGCCACCAAATCCAATTATTTATTAAGTCCTAAATACTTATATCCAATTTATATGTGAAATAAGTATTTCCCGTTATTTATATATGTGAAATACACACATACACACACATAAATGTTTTTTCTCTGTCTTCATATCAATACATCTTTCCTTGTAGATGTCTCTAAACTCAAACAAACAGGTTTATTGCACTAACTTCCTAACTGTCCTCTCCGTTTTCATTTTTGACTCCTTAGATCATGCTGGGACTAGGGTTCCATAAATACAAACACAACTCTGACACTTCTGTTTAAAAGTTTCCAGTCACTCCACATTTTCTATGTAATAAAACCAAGTTCTTAAATATGGCTTTCTAGGTATTTTAAAGTTTGAAACTACTCATGCAGATTTATTTCTTGCTATCCTCCTCTTCACCTTTATACTCCAGCAGCAATGCATTGCTTGTATTTTCTTTACACCCCTCCAGAATATATCACATTACTTTTGCTAATGTTTATCTTTGCCTCGGTGACCCTTTTCTATGCATAGGCCTTCCTCACTAGTCCTATTTATTCCCCTGCCACCTGCCTGGAAAACTTCTACCCCTCCTTATTTTTTAAGATTCAGGTCAGAGGTCACTCTTTCCAATGCATCTGCTCTGACCCTTCTGGACTGGCTGATGTGTCCCCTCTTCTGTATGTATTTTGTTAGATGCTATAGCATGTTTTGTACCTACCTTTACCACTAGACTGTGATGTCCTTTAGAATAAGGGCTATGTCTCATAAATCGCTGTAACTCCAGCATATAGCAAAGTTCCTAACACATGGCCAATAAACTTTTATTGCATAGGGAGTCTTCAAGCCATAAAATGATTCACAGGAGAATTAACGGAGAAGTAACATGGTCCAAGCACTCCTGGAGGAATCAGTGCTCTGTGTGATGCTGGAGAGGTCACTTCACCTTTCTACAGCTCTGTTCTCTCAGCTGACAAAAGACCACCTATATTTTAAGGTTCTTTCCTGTTCCATATTTCCATAAAATACGTCTCTTCATGCTGCATTTATGTTTTTCATGTTTTCTATTATAGAATTTTAACAACTCCCTTAAGATACTTCACAGACATTCCACACACAGTAACTACATTGAAGTTCAGAACCTATTGTGAACTAAGTCATTTACACAGATTAAGTTCCCCAGCAAAGAAAGATGAGTAAATGTAAATTGAATAAATAAATACATTTTATTAGCAACTTTTAAAAATTTACTCAAGAAATATAAATTTATGGACAGAAACTTCAGTCAACCAAGAATAAAGCATACTCAAATAGCCATAGTTTCTTGGGGGGGGGTATGTAGGAGTATGAATAGTCCAGATAAGCTATGTATGCTAAAACCTTATTCACTAAGGCAACATAGTTTTGAGAATCTATTGAGTGTTAAGATATTTATTATATGCAGTTATCAGTCCAGTCATCAATAATAATTATATTAAAAGTATCAATTTAGTTGTATTTCAATGCTACTCATTCTTTTTCACTCAGTATTGAGGGAACATTCTTATTTGTCTCTCTGTGTTCCTGGTAGAATGTGAGTTCTTGAAACTCACCACTAGAGTTAAGATTCTGGTCCTGCTACTTTCTGTGTCTCCCAAGGCAAGATATTTGACCTTCCTTTGCCTTAGAATTCTCTCCCATGAAATGGAGATGAATATACAAGTACCTACACATAGATCAGGTCAGGTATATAAAATGAGTTAATATGTGCAACATAAAAACAAAAACATGTAGAATTAAGTAAGTTACAATCACATACACATTATATATGCTACTGAACATAATGTGTCCAACAATATCCCTGTATTAGATGTTTACTATGTATTTGTTGTATTAACATTAACCTGACAATAACAAAAATCTATTACATAAGCCATATATACAAAAAGTCCAATGAAAGGTTAAACTATGTCTTAATAGGAGGTAAATTGCGTTGGAAGTAGTAAAAGCTGAGAAATATTACTGACATTTAAATTTTTCTAAAGATGCATTGGTATTCATTCAACAAACATTTATTAAATACACAGTACATTGTAGATTCTGTGCTAGGTGCTGAAAATAATGCGAACAGAACACATGACTCATGCCTTTATGGACTTTCCGTAGGGAAGACACACATTGAATAACTTTTTGTATTTATAGAATAGTAAGATGAAAAAGTTTAATGTCCTACACTTGATCTTAGCCAAAAGGCGAAGAAGTGATGAAAAAGTTTGATGTCCTATAGGAACAAATAAAACATAGATCTAATACGTAAAATAGGAAGGACATTTTGAAGGAAGTAACTTTTTGCCTGAAACCAGGAAAGTAAAGAGATATTAATCCATGTTGCAGGATGTGGAAACGAGGAGTGGTAGGAGAAGAGAAACAAGTTTATTAAAAGCAGCAAGATGTAGCAAAAGGTGTATTCACCTAGGGTCAAAACGCTTCCCATGTTACTTTCCAGAGTATTCAACTCTGAATTCATTTTGTAATTTGAAATCCTCTTTTATAACCACTGGAGTTTATGTATCCTCCTGAGTTATGTTTAAATGTGTGCCTATAGAATATTCTTTGGGGGATTATTCACATCACTATATGAGAAAGTTTCCAGGTATGACTAATGCAACAAAATTTTATACAATGGTAACTTCCTAAATATTTACATCAAATTTTAAAATCTTGCTTCATTTAATTCTATCATTTAAATTTTACACCTACTAGTGACCTGCATTTGAGTTTCCTCATTATACAAAAATGGGAAGTAAAGCTGAATGGTGTTTGCAAAGTCACACAGCCAATGTTGCTAGAAATCAGGTGACCGAACTGTAGATCCTGAAAATATTGTGGTATAGAGCCCAAGCTTATTTGTATTGATTAGGGCTCACTTTGCATAGTGAATATGAAGGAGAGTCATTCGTTCCATAAATGTTTAATGGATACCTTTTGAGCACCAGGTACTGATTTAGATATTGGGGATAAATCAGTGAACAATGCAAGCAACTGTCCTGTCTTCATGAAGCTTACTTCCTAGATGAGAGAGGTAGAAACAAACAAGATGAATGAGTAAATTATAGTATGTTAGCAGTGGCAAGGGCTAAGAAGACAAATAATTGAGAAAGGAGGATAAACAGCATAAATGTGCAGTTTTTGAATAAGCAAAGAAAGCCTCACTGGAATTATAACTTTTAACCAAAGACCCATAGGAGAGGAGGGATAGAGCCACACTGAGATCTCAGAGGAAGTTTTCCAAGTAAAGGCAAATTGTTACATAAAAACCATAGGGCTTGGGGGCTATGTGGAACAGTAAGGTAACCAATGTGCCTGGAGTGGAAAGAACAAGGCAGAAAGTTGTAGGAAAGGTAACAAGGGGTTAGATTTTATAGGGCATTAGGCCATGGTAAGAAATTTTGCTTTTAGGATGAGTGAGATGGGAAGTCATTGCAGGGTTCAGAGCACAAGAAAGTCAATGCCTGGTTTATATCATAAGAGGATAACCTAGACGGTTATGTTGTGAGGGGACTGTTGGCAAAGGCCAATGCAGAAAGGCCAGTTAGGCGTCCATTAAAATAATAGATGATGGTAGATGTGTCCAGTGAATAGGAGATGACAAGACAAGATAAAATGCTGATATCTTTTCAGATTAGGATGACAGGATATAGAATTGTTTTAGCGTTAGATATGGGTGTAAAAGGAAGAGAGGTATTAATGAGTATCACAGGTTTAAAGACGATAGGTAATATATCACCCTCATTTATCTTCCTGCTAGCCTTATGCATATGTGCTACTGTTGTTTTATTATTTTTATTGTTGTTTATCTGTTTATTAGTTATATTACAGAAGTGGTTTGAGAAAGTTGAATAGAAAGAGTAAGAAGAGTGAGAGGGTACTTATTGGGCTGGGAACCTGGTGAAAGTTCAAATAAACTTTAGGAAGGATATTTGTAGCAGACCTGTAATAAAAACATCATTACGGAAGCCAGGAATTTTTTTTTTTCACATAGAAAATTGTTACTGTTTTATGGGTAGAAATTAGAGAAAATGGCAGAATTGGGTTATATTTTCTATAGAACTTGGTTGTTTGTAACTAAATAAACAAAAATTGTCTCTGTACAGCATCCTCTTAGAGCTAATAACAGCTTAGCCATCCTAAACTCCTCTTTGATATGTTATTTGTTTTGAATAGTATTTCATCTGGAGTAAAAATTAAGAATTGTATTTCCACAAAAAAAGCATGCTTATTAGTCTGCAATTTTCTCGAAATCAGCAGTTGAATCATTTTGAGAGTAAACACCTTGATGTGAATACTTAGAAAGTGTATTTAAGGGGTAGCAAGGGTAGACAGTAATTCTGAACAATGACACGTATGACTTCAGTGCTAGACTTCATGCTGAGGGTTTACCGCACTTGTTATTTCACAATGGCTGCCTCAGAAGATGAGCTCACATAACAACCTACTGCCAATGCCATAAACAATTGCCAATTTCATTTTATAGGAGTCACATGGAAGAGCTGAACCAGAAAAAGTGATGATGATAGACAAAACTGAATATGTATGACTCATTCAGAGCTGGGCATTAGCACAGAATCAATGTTGGATTTCCCAAGTTCAAACCGGAATTTTGCCAGTAATTACTTACATGACCTTGAGGAGACCACTGAGCTTACTTCTTCACTTTAAAACATAAGGAATTAATGTAGACTTCCACTGGAGAATCATGTGACTCAAATGAGACGAGACATGTGTAAAAATGTTTTAAAACACTGAAACAATACTTGATGTTACTGAACAGATTTTCCATTTGAAAGAAGGAAAGGCGGAGAATTTAGCAATTATTTAAATTATTTAAATGATTTAGCAATTACTCAGTACTTTCCTTGGCTTCAGGAATTGCCCACATGCTACTCCATTGAATCAGAACAACAACATAATTAATCTATCTATCTATCTATCTATCTATCTATCTATCTATCTATCATCTGTATACTTATCAACAACAATCTGTCGTGCATCTTTCCCAATGTCATTGCGTATGTCAAAATCAAGATCCAATCTTAGGTCTGTCTTGCTCCCAAACCTGCATAATTCCTGTTATACCAAGTCACCCTCTGTCCATTTTACACTGTATCAGGGATGGAAGAAATAATAGAGATCATCTAATGAAATGGTTTTCAAATATTTGTTTGCAAAGTCCTGTTGAGAAACTTAATATTTGCTAGAAGTAGGGTTGCTCTTGTTAAAGCAGCAGTGGGAACCCCAAAATTGTTTCTCCACTTGGCTCCCTTCCACTTCTCTCCTTGGGATAGTGAGTACCTTAGAGTTTCAAAAAACATTATTGTAGCCCATTCCCCTCACTTTTGTACTTTTTAAAAAAGCAAAGGCTCAGGGAGTCTAACTGATTTACCCAAGAGCAGACATCTTTTTTTTTCTCGTTTTGTCGTTAAAAAAAGGCAATGTTCATAGGTAAATAATCTCTATGAATAATATTCCTGTTTCCTATCAAATTGCTGAACCAGTTAAGAGATAAATTTGTTATCTATTAACTATCAATCACATAATTGATGGAGCTGCTGGGGAAGCATGGCTCACCGTGTGGCAACAAAAGGCTGCTCCCAGAATCAGCATTTACCATGTCACAGGTAAGACTGCTTTTCCCTAGCTCAGAGCCTTTCCCAGTAAACTTGCTACTGGGGCAAAAATGGACCAGAATATAAGCTCCTTGGAGGTCAAGTCCTATAGCTGAAGGGGTAGTGAGGTTGAGTTCTGTCTACTCAATTACTTCTTCTGTATTAGTCAATTTTCATGCTGCTGATAAAGATGTGCCCAAGACTGGGCAATCTACAAAAGAAAGAGGTTGAATGGACTTATAGTTCTGCACGGGTGGGGAGACCTCACAATCATGGTGGAAGGAATAAGTCATGTCTCACATGGCGGCAGACGACAAAAGAGAGTTTTGCAGGCAAACTCCCATTTTAAAAACCATCAGATCTCATGAGACTTATTCACTATCACGACAACAACATGGGAAACACCTGCTCCCATGATTCAGTTATCTCTCATCGGGTCCTTCCCACAACATGTGGGAATTATGGGAGCTACAAGATGAGATTTGAGTGGGGAAACAGAGCCAAATCTTATCATCCCCCTAACTCACCAGATCACTCATCCATTCCTAGGAATAGTGAGTGTCCATTGTTGCGTTAATATAAGACACTTGTTATGAAATAAACATCAGGAAAATGGGCATAGTGACACTACATAATGGAATAATGCAGGTGATGAGAACTGCACATAGTAACATATAGTTTTTTTTTTAACATCTGGGTTTTACTTCTGATTTGTTTATTGTGCTATTAAGTATTATGGATTTATGGCTTCATAATTTGCAGATGAACTTGCTTGTTTCTAAAATGAATGTTATTGTAGTGAGTTATTATGTGAGGTGAAAGTAAATCTTAAAATACGAATTTTCTCTATCACCTAAAAGGAGCAAAGTCAGAGGGATTGTCAGGTCTTCAAAACAGGAAACATCCAAAGGACAGGGAGAATGTTGGGGTATCAGAATCAGCGAGACCATGCAGGACTTGTGAGAATCAAATAAAGAGACTATGGAAAAATAGGAATTGATAAAGGAATACTTAGAGATAAAGACAAATTTGACACTTACCCTCTAGGTATTATTAAACAGCTGTTGCAGATCCTATGTAAGATTCCAATATATCTTGAATTTATGAATATGAGGGAATTACTAGATCTGCTTTTTAAATAATCATCCAGTTTAACTCACAAACAAGCTTAATATTTGGGAGCATCAATTAAAAAAAAATTTGTTGAAAAGTCAACACACTGCAGCAGATAAGAAAGCCATCAGATTATTAAAATCTTTAGATCTCATTTCAATAAGAAGGCATTCAAAATAAAGTTAAAATGATTTTAGTATAATAAAAATAAATATATATCCTAGTTTTAATCCTCCCAAAAGAAAAATTACATATTCCTTTCCATTATTCTCATTTTCCTTCTAAATCCCAGATCTAATTTCTATCGCTGGGATACAGATGACTTTGGTGAAAGACCTGTATCTACTCATGTAGCTGTTGCCACTAACTTCAAGTCATTCTCCAATTCTCAGTTTCAATATCACTTCTGTAAATAACTATATTATTAATTTCAAATGAGAATTAGTTTCCCTGTTGTGTTCTCTCATATAATCCTAATATTCTTTCCAAAGCAGTGATTACTAAGATTGGAATGAGAGCAGGATATGTGGAGATATAGGTCAAGAGATCTAGAGTAGTAAATATATAAAATGAACAAATTAAAAAATATAACATACAGAATGAGGAATATAGTCAGCAATAGTGTATTGTATTCAGTAATTTTGCTAATGAGCAAGTTATAACTACTCTTGACATAGGGGAGAAAATGGGTAGCTATGTAAGAATATGAATATGTTAATTTGTTTCACTCTAGTAGTCATTGATATATATATACATTTTTATAAATATATTTATATATATTTAAAACATTGTATATCTTAAATATACACAGTACAATTTATTTAAATTTTTTTGCCCATTTTCACAGCATTTTTACCCTTCTAATTTGTTTCTTCAGTTAGTCAAGAATATTTATTGAGCATCTATTACATGTCATCCATTTTTCTAGGATCTTAATATACAACGATAAACAGGATAGACTAGATTCCTGTTCTTATGGAGTATACATTCTAGTGGGTACTCCAAGTGGTCAAAAATCTTAGACACTTTTTTTTATAACCCACTGATATTTGCTAAACTTCTGTAACAGTTATTGATATACTGTAGGTGCAAATAAATATTTATTGAAGAAATAAATTAAAATTATAAGGAATAAATAAATACATCAGATATTGACAAAAGCTATACATATGCAGAAAATTAGTATTGGGTGAAGGAATTGATAGTCAGTGACCTATCCTAGATTAATTGTTCATGGAAGTCCTCTCTGAGGACTTGGAATTCAATTTGAGATATGCATAACAGAAAAAGGCAGTTGCATGTACTACTACCCAGAAGCAACCATTCTCTGAGAAGCCCAAGCAACAGTGAGAAGCTTGCAGATTAAGACACCACAAAGAGACAGACGGGGAAGACGAAAAGAGAGGTCAGAAAAGAATGAAAAGGAATGAAAGTAAAGAAAAGGGGACAGAAGGTAAGAGAAGAGAAGAAAATAGAGTCACTAAGGCAAACCACAGTACCAGGCATGAGTGAAGATGCTTTTGGAAATAGACATTCCAGTCATAACTGTCACTCCACCTGAATTCCTCCTCACCAATAAAATTGTGAGCAAGAATAACATGGCTGTTTTATGTCAGTATGTGCTGGAGTTGTTCCACAACCACAGATTACTGAAGCATGTGTCTTTCACAGTCACTGCAGCATCCACAGAGCTTAGTTACTGATCCATACTGAATGAGAAAAAAAAAAAGTAGAAAGGATAATTAAAGTGAAAAATTATTAATCACTAGCTGTATGATATTTGGTATGCTCTCTCTTTGAGCATCAATGTCTTTACATGTAAAGAAAAATGCTATATACATTTCAGAGTGTTTAAGATAATAAAATATGTGTCAATGTTTTATATTGTGCTTGCACACAGTGGTTATGGAAGTAGTAGAATCACTTTATTTACTTCATTTAATGTTTAGTCTATAGTATCTAAAGCAACACCTATGATACAAAATTTCATTCTTTTTTTTTTTAACAAATGAGGAAATTAATGCATTGAAAAACAACTAAAAGGCACTGTTCAAGTCCCTAAAATTATGACGAATAAGGCTCAGTGCCATGTGTTTCATGCTACATGAGTTTCCTGTGGCCTAAGAACTGGCCTGGCCTAAACCCATTGCTACTGGCCACACTGCTTCCACTACTTGTGGAGCCACCGTGTGTTGTGTGTGCCTGCTGGGGCCCAAGAGCTGACACAGCCAGTGCCCACTGTCACTAGCAATGTCATCCCTTATGACCGGAGAGCAACTGTACTCAGCTTGCATCTCTGCAGGGCCTGAAAACCATCCTTCCAGGTGGTCACTGCCTCCAGCAAAGTGACACTGCTGCCTCCACAAACAACCTAGGCCACTGAGGCACTTGTAGATACCACTGAAATTGATTACAGCCAAATAAATTACATGAAGGCTATAGCACTGTGCTCACCTGTAACCAAAGTCAAATCACCTGACTGAATAAAGCATACACATCTACACAAAACAAATGTTCTTTTATGAAAGCTGCTCCGTAAAATTGGAAGACGTAACTGTTCTACCAGATGGTAAAGAATTAATGTAGGGACATAAGAGAAATTTAAAAGTAAGGCAATATGATACCTGCAAAATAATGCGATAATTCTCCAATAACATTCCCCAAATAGGAGAAAATCTACGAAATATATGAAAATGAATTCAAAATAATGACCTTAAAAAACTAAAAAAGATACATGAAAATTCAGATAGACAATTCACAATATCAGGAAAGTAACTTATGATTGAAATGAGAAATGTAACAAAGTTATATACCATTAAAAATAAAAAACAAGTCTGGGCGTGATGGCTCAAGCCTGTATACCAGCACTTTTGGAGGCTGAGGCAGGTGGATCACCTGAGATCGGGAGTTCAAGACCAGTCTGGCCAACTTGGCAAAACCCCATCTCTACTAAAAATTACAAAAAATTAGCTGGGCTTGGTGGTGGGTGCCTGTAATCCCAGCAACTGGGGAGGCTGAGGCAGGAGAATTGCTTGAACCCAGAAGGCGGAGGTTGCAGTGAGCCAAGATGGTACCACTGCGCTCCAGCCTGGGCAACAGAGACTCCGTCTGAAAAAGAAAAGAAAAAACAGGAATCTTCAAGCTTAAGAATTCAATCAGTGAAATATAAATACAATCAAAAGCTTGAGTAGCAGACTAGATGAAGCAGAAGAAAAGATTTCTGAACTTGAAAACAGGTTTATTGAAATAACTCCATGATATAAAGTAAAAAAGAATAAAAATGAATGAATAAAGCCTACAGGACACCACTGATCTAACACATTTTTGCATTATAATAGTTCCTGAAGGATGAGAGATCGGAAAAGGTGTAGAAAACCAATGCAATAAAATAATAGCTGAAAACATCCCAAGTTTTGGAAGAGATAAGAATATCCAAAACTAAGAAGCTCAAGATCCACAAATAGATTCAACCCAAAAAGATTCTCTCTGGGACATATTATAGGCAATATCTCAAGTAAAAAATAAGAATTCTAAAAACAACAAGAGACATAAGTAAAATCAAGCCACATACAAGGGAATCCCCATTAGACTAATGGTAGATTTCTCAACAGAAATCTTACCAGCCAAGAGAGAATGGAATGATATATTCAAAGGGCAGAAAGAAAAAAAAAAAAAAATGCAGTCAAGAGTACTATATCCATGAAGCCATCTTTCAGAAATGAAGAAGAAATAAAATTTTTCCCACACAAGCAAAAACAGAGGGGATTTATCACAACTACACAAGGTTTACAAAAATTACTTAAGGTAGTCTTACATTTGGAAGAGAAATGATGATAGATACCATCCTAAAAACACATAAAAGTATGAAACTCAATGGCAGAGCAGTACACATATAAGAAAGAGAGAAGAAGCAAATCTTACCACAATGAAATCTACCAAACTGTCATGATAAACAAAATGAAAGGGAGAAATGCACAAAGGATATTTGAGACAATCAGAAAACAACTAACAAAATGACAGGAATAAGTCTTCCCCTATCAGTAATATCTTTGACTGTAAATGGATTAAATTTCCCAATTAAAAGTTATGGAAAGGCTAGTCAATAAAAACAAGACTCTAGTACATTCTGTCTTCAAGAAACTCATCTCACCTGTAAAGATATACATAGAGTGAAAGTGAAGGAATGGAAAATATATATTACAAGCAAATGCAAACCCAAAGCAAGTAGCAGTGGCCATACTTAGATGAAATAGATTTTAGTTAAAAATTGTAGAAGGAGAAAAAGAAATTATTATATAATGAGAGGAAAATCAATTCAGCAAGAGAACGTAACAATTGTAAATATACATGAAACCCCAAACCAGAGAAACCAGACATATAAAGCAAATATTATCATATCAAAAGGGAAATATAGACTCCAATATAATAAGAGTTGGTGGTATTATTACCGCATTTTAACCATTTGTTAGATTTAGACATATAATCAAAAAAGAAACATTGGACTTAAACCACACTCTAGACCAAATATATCTAACAGAAATTCACAGAACATTTCCACCAACAGCTGCAAAATTTACATTTTTCTTTTCAGCACATAGAGCATTCATCAGGAAAAACCATAAGTTAAGTCACATAACAAGGCTCAACAAATTTTAATAATCAAAATACTGTCAAGGTGTCTGTTCTGACCACAATGACATAAAATTAGAAATCAAGAGAAAGAACTTTGGAAACTGTAAATATATGTATAGGAAACATATTCCTCAATGACCAGTGCATCAATGAGGAAATTAAGAGGAAAAATAATAATGCATTGTTGTGAATAAAAATAAAAACAAAATATATGGGAGAAGGCAAAACCAGTACTAAAAGGATAATCTATCACAATAAATGACTGTATCAAAAAAGTAGAAACATTTTAAATAAACAATCCAGTAAAACTTCTTATGAAACTGAACAAAACAAGAAAAATAAACTGGGAGGAGCCAAGATGGCCAAATAGGAACAGCTCCGGTCTACAGCTCCCAGCGTGAGCGACGCAGAAGACGGGTGATTTCTGCATTTCCATCTGAGGTACCGTGTTCATCTCACTAGGGAGTGCCAGACAGTGGGTGCAGGTCAGTGGGTGAGTGCACCGTGCGCCAGCCGAAGCAGGGGCAAGGCACTGCCTCACTCGGGAAGTGCAAGAGGTCAGGGAGTTCCCTTTCCAGGGGTGACAGACTGCACCTGGAAAATCAGGCAAATCCCACCCGAATACTGCGCTTTTCCGACAGGCTTAGGAAACGGTGCCCCAGGAGAGTATAGCCCGCACCTGGCTCAGAGGGTCCTATGCCCATGGAGTCTCGCTGATTGCTAGCACAGCAGTCTGAGATCAAACAGCAAGTCGGTAGCAAGGCTGGGGGAGGGGCACCCGCCATTGCCCAGGCTCGCTTAGGTAAACAAAGCAGCTGGGAAGCTTGAACTGGGTGGAGCCCACCACAGCTCAAGGAGGCCTGCCTGCCTGCCTCTGTAGGCTCCACCTCTGGGGGCAGGGCACAGACAAACAAAAAGACAGCAGTAACCTCTGCAGACTTAAATGTCCCTGTCTGACAGCTTTGAGGAGAACAGTGGTTCTCCCAGCACGCAGCTGGAGATCTGAGAACGGGCAGACTGCCTCCTCAAGTGGGTCCCTGACCCCTGACCCCCGAGCAGCCTAACTGGGAGGCACCCCCCAGCAGGGGCAGACTGACACCTCACACGGCTGGCCAGGTACTCCAACAGACCTGCATCTGAGGGTCCTGTCTGTTAGAAGGAAAACCAACAGAAAGGACATGCACACCAAAAACCCATCTGTACATCACCATCATCAAAGACCAAAAGTAGATAAAACCACAAAGATGGGGAAAAAACAGAGCAGAAAAACTGGAAACTCTAAAAAGCAGAGCACTTCTCCTCCTCCAAAGGAACGCAGTTCCTCACCAACAACGGAACAAAGCTGGACGGAGAATGACTTTGACGAGCTGAGAGAAGAAGGCTTCAGATGATCAAATTACTCCGAGCTACGGGAGGATATTCAAACCAAAGGCAAAGAAGTAGAAAACTTATGAAAAAAATTTAGAAGAATGTGTAACTAGAATAACCAATACAGAGAAGTGCTTAAAGGAGCTGATGGAGCTGAAAACCAAGGCTCGAGAACTACGTGAAGAATGCAGAAGCCTCAGGAGCCAATGCGATCAAATGGAAGAAAGGATATCAGCCCTGGAAGATGAAAGGAATGAAATGAAGCGAGAAGGGAAGTTTAGAGAAAAAAGAATAAAAAGAAACGAGCAAAGCCTCCAAGAAATGTGGGACTATGTGAAAAGACCCAATCTACGTCTGATTGGTGTACCTGAAAGTGACAGGGAGAATGGAACCAAGTTGGAAAACACTCTGCAGGATATTATCCAGGAGAACTTCCTCAATCTAGAAAGGCAGGCCAACATTCAGATTCAGGAAATGCAGAGAACGCCACAAAGATACTCCTCGAGAAGAGCAACTCCAAGACACATAATTGTCAGATTCACCAAAGCTGAAATGAAGGAAAAAATGTTAAGGGCAGCCAGAGAGAAAGGTCGGGTTACCATCAAAGGGAAGCCCATCAGACTAACAGCAGATCTCTTGGCAGAAACCCTACAAGCCAGAAGAGAGTGGGGGCCAATATTCAACATTCTTAAAGAAAAGAATTTTCAACCCAGAATTTCATATCCAGCCAAACTAAGCTTCATAAGTGAAGGAGAAATAAAATACTTTACAGACAAGCAAATGCTGAGAGATTTTGTCACCACCAGGCCTGCCCTAAAAGAGCTCCTGAAGGAAGAACTAAACATGGAAAGGCACAACCGGTACCAGCTACTGCAAAATCATGCCAAAATGTAAAGACCATCGAGACTAGGAAGAGACTGCATCAAGTAACGAACAAAATAATCAGCTAACATCATAATGACAGGATCAAATTCACACATAACAATATTAACTTTAAATGTAAATGGACTAAATGCTCCCATTAAAAGACACAGACTGGCAAATTGGATAAAGACTCAAGACCCATCAGTGTGCTGTATTCAGGAAACCCATCTCACGTGCAGAGACACACATAAGCTCAAAATAAAAGGATGGAGGAAGATCTACCAAGCAAATGGAAAACAAAAAAAGGCAGGGGTTGCAATCCTAGTCTTTGATAAAACAGACTTTAAACCAACAAAGATCAAAAGAGACAAAGAAGGCCATTACATAATGGTAAAGGGATTAATTCAACAAGAAGAGCTAACTATCCTAAATATATATGCACCCAATACAGGAGCACCCAGATTCATAAAGCAAGTCCTGAGTGACCTACAAAGAGACTTAGACTCCCACACATTAATAATGGGAGACTTTAACACCCCACTGTCAAGATTAGACAGATTAACGAGACAGAAAGTCAACAAGGATACCCAGGAATTGAACTCAGCTCTGCACCAAGCGGACCTAATAGACATCTACAGAACTCTCCACCCCAAATCAACAGAATATACATTTTTTTCAGCACCACACCACACCTATTCCAAAATTGACCACATACTAGGAAGTAAAGCTCTCCTCAATAAATGTAAAAGAACAGAAATTATCACAAACTATCTCTCAGATCACAGTGCAATCAAGCTAGAACTCAGGATTAAGAATCTCACTCAAAACCGCTCAACTACATGGAAACTGAACAATCTGCTCCTGAATGACTACTGGGTACATAACGAAATGAAGGCAGAAATAAAGATGTTCTTTGAAACCAACGAGAACCAAGACACAACATACCAGAATCTCTGGATGCATTCAAAGCAGTGTGTAGAGGGAAATATATAGCATTAAATGCCCACAAGAGAAAGCAGGAAAGATCCAAAATTGACACGCTAACATCACAATTAAAAGAACTAGAAAAGCAAGAGCAAACACATTCAAAAGCTAGCAGAAGGCAAGAAATAACTAAAAGAGCAGAACTGAAGGAAATAGAGACACAAAAAACCCTTCAAAAAATTAATGAGTCCAGGAGCTGGTTTTTTGAAAGGATCAACAAAATTGATAGACCGCTAGCAAGATTAATAAAGAAAAAAAGAGAGAAAAATCAAATAGATGCAATAAAAAATGATAAAGGGGATATCAGCAATGATCCAACAGAAATACAAACTACCATCAGAGAATACTACAAACACCTCTACACAAATAAACTAGAAAATCTAGAAGAAATGGATAAATTCCTGAACACATACACCCTCCCAAGACTAAACCAGGAAGAAGTTGAATCTCTGAATAGACGAATAACAGAAGCTGAAATTGTGGCAATAATCAATAGCTTACCAACCAAAAAAAGTCCAGGAACAGATGGGTTCACAGCCGAATCCTACCAGAGGTACAAGGAGGAGCTGGCACCATTCCTTCTGAAACTACTCCAATCAATAGAAAAAGAGGGAATCCTCCCTAACTCATTTTATGAGGCCAGCATCATCCTGATACCAAAGCCTGGCAGAGACACAACCAAAAAAGAGAATTTTAGACCAATATCCTTGATGAACATTGATGCAAAAATCCTCAATAAAATACTGGCAAGCAGAATCCAGCAGCACATCAAAAAGCTTATCCACCATGATCAAGTGGGCTTCATCCCTGGGATGCAAGGCTGGTTCAATATATGCAAATCAATAAATGTAATCCAGTATATAAACAGAACCAAAGAGAAAAACCACATGATTATCTCAATAGATGCAGAAAAGGCCTTTGACAAAATTCAACAACCCTTCATGCTAAAAACTCTCAATAAATTAGGTATTGATGGGACGTATCTTAAAATAATAAGAGCTATCTATGACAAACCCACAGACAATATCATACTGAATGGGCAACAACTGGAAGCATTCCCTTTGAAAACTGGCACAAGACAGGGATGCCCTCTCTCACCACTCCTATTCAACATAGTGTTGGAAGTTCTGGCCAGGGCAATTAGGCAGAAGAAGGAAATAAAGGGTATTCAATTAGGA